>NC_041406.2:4006172-4606172 GCF_900747795.2 Erpetoichthys calabaricus
TTCTGTTTTTCACCTGCATTGTTATCATTTTTTAATTTAATATTATTTATTGTATCAGTATGCTGCTGCTGAAGAATGTGAATTTCCCATTGGGATTAATAAAGTATCTATCTATCTATCTATCTAATAGAAACATTTATACACACACACACACACACACACACACACACACACATACACATACAGTATTATAGTTACCTGCATATGCTAATCTCACTATTGTAGCTTCATCTTGTGTTAGATGAGCAATTCCTGGAAGAATGTACTCTGGGTAGATATTGATGTCATTTCGAGGAACTTCCTTGACAAGAGCGAGAACTTTAGTTAGTGTTCTTACAGCTTCTGCCCTTACTCTGGGCACTGGATCATTGCAGAAATGCAACAGGTATGGCGTGATGCGATCCAGCAAGATTTCCACCGACAACCTCCCTGCCAGATGCAGAATGAGCTCCAGAGCCGCCAGCTTGGAATCACAGTAACAGAGGGTCTGAAGGCAGGAGGTAATGACAGATACTAGAATCACCAGGCCATGTTCCTTGGTTTCACCTTCAGTCTTTTCCGTTTGGTCACAACCACACAGATTGTGGATGATGTTGTCAAGATCTTTGCGGATCACAAGAATACGTTCATCAGCAGACTGAAAAGTCTCCTTGGCAAACTGAGCCATGTATGGCTGCAGGAACGTATAAAAAATGTCAGGAAAAGCTTTGTTCCTCTGTTGTTTAAGATACTCTTCTGCCGTTAAGCGCTTTTCTGGCTCCCTCTGGATCATCTGAGCAACCTGTTAGAGTGCAAAGTTGAGAAGAGTTAGCTTACTATACAATTAAAGGAACACTATATACTGTATACCCCCCTCATTTACTAAAACAGCCATAAGAAATAAATCACTCACTTGTCATTATGTAAGCATACAAGATGTTTAAAGGGACAAAGACGACAAACATCTATGCTGTTTGAAAAACAGGAATGTGTTTCCTGATTCTGTCTGTTGTCGTGTAAATTTGTTTGATGATTCCTTGAGAGTTGAAATATTAACATTTACTAGCCAACCCGCGGCGTAGCATACGCTGCATAACTATGTATTGATGGGTGAACACTTCCTGAAAGACACAGTTGTCCAAATGGGGTTGGTTTTGAGGATATGACTGTAGGTGAATGAAAAGATGTAACTCTGGAGAGGGCAACATACAATACAGCGTTTTACACACTGAATACAGTGATTCACATTTGCGACAAACAAATTGTTTTACACGCTGCACACAGCGATTCACATCCGCGACAAATATGATTCTTTTTAGATGGTGCTGCCGCGTCCACCCTCGTTCTCGAAGCATACACACCGCCTGGTCATGTGCCCGGTCGCAAGAGAAACTCACGGAGACCCGCCCACCAACTCTAAGACCATGGCGTGTAAAACAGTTTGCGATGGTGGACGCGGTCGTGCATCATAACCGAAAAGAATACAGTGGAACCTTGGTTCACGACCATAATTCGTTCCAAAACTCTGGTCGTAAACCTATTTGGTCGTGAACCGAAGCAATTTCTCCCATAGGATTGTATGTAAATACAATTAATCAGTTCCAGACGGTACGAACTGTATGTAAATATATATTTTAAGTTTTTAAGCACAAATATAGTTAATTAAACCATAGAATGCACAGCGTAATAGTAAACTAAATGTAAAAACATTGAATAACACTGAGAAAACCTTGAACAACAGAGAAGACTAACAGTGCAATAGTTCGCGCTATAGCACTACCAACCGCTGGCTAAAAACAATTTTTTTTTTTTTTTTAATGAGTTTTAAGGACAGGGAAAAAAATGAACATTTGAAAAAATCCGTAATTTAATAAACCACCAAGAAAAGTAACATTGCAACAATGCAGGCTACGAACCGATCGCTGTAAACAGAAGTGAAAACAAAATCAAGCCCAGTGCATTCTTTAACTGCCTTCCTACCTTATGAGTCCAGCCCCCTCTCTCTTGCCCTGCCTGTGTGTGTGCGCGGCTCTCTCTCACGGGCTGCCTGTGTGTGTGCGCGGCTCTCTCTCACGGGCTGCCTGTGTGTGTGCCTCTGTCTCTCTCTGGTGCTGCCTCTGTGTGAACCGAGGTTCCACTGAGGTTGACTAATGAAAAGTCAACGTGGCTCAGAGGTGCGTGTGGAGTCTAGCAGAGACGAACGTGAATGACGCCCGGTGTTGTGAGTTGCTGCGTCCGAGTTGGTGGGCGTGGCTCGGCGAGTTGTCGTCGCATCCAATGACGCGGTGTTATTGTGAGTTGCTGCGTCCGAGTTGGTGGGCGTGGCTCTGCGAGTTTTCATCGTATCTAATGGTCTTAGAGTTGGTGGGCGTGGCTCCTTCCTGCGTGCTTTCATGGGTGTCTTGCTTGCTCTGGCGGTGGCTTAGTGAATTATACATTATATATATATATATATATATATATATATATATATATATATATATATATATATATATATATAGTAGGGCTGTCCACACCTCACCTACTATATAATACAAGACTAAGGTTTGCATGTGTCCAGCCCCTATGAGCTATCTGATTGAAAGAGAAAGTACAAGTGCAAGACACATGAGTAGGAGTAAAAGTAATTGAGGCCTGCTGAGAGTCACTTTCAAAGACGAGAATTAAATATTTAGTCAGGATGCAAGCAAGGCACCTTGAAAAGACAGAGTATGTGAAGCAGGCTTTACAGGAACATGCTGGAAAGAGGGAGCGCCAGTCATGAGAGGGAGAGGATACCCAGGAGAGTGGCTGAAGGGTACATATTGGGAAAGACATATCAGTTACTACCCATGATTCCTGTCGAAGACTGATAATACAATCATTTTAAAATATATGTCCTATTGTTCTATGTATACCTTCATAGCCTCTCCGCTGTATTTGTGTGTGTCTGAAGCTCTCTTCACAGACGCTCCCTTTCTCGAGCATGTTCCTGTAAAGCCTGCTTCTCAGACTCTGTCATTATTTTCGAGGCACCTTTCTCAACCTCTTGTTCAGTTTTATAGGTTTTGAAGGCGACTCAATCAGCGAGTGTCTTGACTTCTTCCTCGTGTGTCCCACACTCGCACTTCCTCTTTCGTTGCATCACCAAAGTCAAAATCGCATCAGAGGAATGTATAAAGAGGGTATGAGGAAAGCTAAAAAGCAATTTGGAAATACGGCAGGAAATTCTCCTAATTTTTCCGTCCATGTTTAGATTTGTTCCAAATTTGGGGCTGCCTTAGTGAGCTCAAAATTGACATGTTCAGAACATTATTATTTCCAGAGTTTGCTACTGTTTAAGCCCATGTATGAATACAGAATGTCAGCTATTGAAAATGGACTGTAAGTTTTGGAATTTGAGGCGTCTATGCATTCAAAGTGCGACTCTACAAAGACCTAAGGCAGAAGGTGGCATGGCACTACCTAACTTTCAAATTTATTACTGGGTGGAAAATATAAAGACTAAAGACCTGGGCATTCATGAAACATACACGAGCCTGGTCTGCAATAGAAATAAAATCCTTCTATGCTTCTTTATATGCCCTGTCCCCAGAAAATACAAATTATCATCAATATACCAATAATTGTCCATCAGTCTCTCAGAATATGGAACCAATACAGGAAGCACTTTAAAGCTTAGAAGCTTTTATCTGTTGCATTTCTACATCATAATGACCTTTCTCTGCCCTCTCAAAACTACACAGTATTTAATGATTGGAAAACATCCGGGATTAAAACACTTAGAGAATTATACAGTACATAGACTAGCTGTGTAAGCCCATGCTGTAAAAAGCCCGGGGTCCTAGATACTATTGAAATTGTCAGAAAAAATTGAAATGTATAGATGTCAGGTAATTGAAAGGAACTACTCTGGGCGCCTCTCTCCTAGGAGGATTTGTTTTGCTGATGTGCTCACCTCGCTTGTGTATTAGCGGCTAAGCGACTTTGTCTTTCTTCGGAGGTTTCGCTTTGCCGACGTGCTTGCCTTGCTTGTGTATTAGCGGCAGGAGGAAAAGGATAAGTCAAAAATCACATTGCTCTGAGGGACTGGACACCCAGACTTTAGTGTTTTATTATATAGTGGATTTTAAAATGTATTATATTACATCATTTGGCTAGTATTCTAATAATACTATTCAAATTAGCTGGGTCAAAGGATTATGTATGGAGACGGTCAAGGGACAGTGGAGCATTTTTAACAGTGCTTGACATATAAGATGGCACAAATTTATGTCCAAATTCAGAAACATTAAGAAATTAAAGAGAACCCCAATGTAAAAAAGAGTTTAAAAAAACAAACAAAAAAAAGAATTACAAAGGAAAAAACAGCTGTATGATGTGTAATGATTAGGGTTTATAGGCACATCAGAGGAATGTAAAAAGAGGGTATGAGGAAAGCAAAAGTATAAGTGCAATAATTATTCTTAACTGGAGAATGCATCTTATTTACGCCTGTTCCATTCAAACATATGAGATATGTGCTCACTATAGCTGTGGCAAAAGTTTTGAGAAGGACATAAATATTAATTTTCACAAAGTTTGCTGCTTCAGTGTTTTTAGATCTTTTTGTCAGATATTTCTATGGTATACTGAAGTTTAATTAGCATTTCATAAGTACATTGGCCATATTTTAGTTATAAAAAACATTACTTTTTCTTCAAAAGCTCAATGAATGATAAATTTAATTAATTTAATTTGATTTTAAGTCTAACATATACAATAAAGATGATATAATTACATATGATCAATTTGAACTTAACAAAACAGAATTCAAATCCGAGCACGTGGGCAAAATGAATCCTCTGAAGAAAGTCAGTCGCTTAGCTGCTAATGCACAAACGATGTGAGCACGTTGGCAAAACGAAACCTCCTAGGAGAGAGATGCCCAGAGTAGTTCTTTTCAATTACCTGACATCTCTACATTTCCATTTTTCAATAGTTTCTGGGACCATGTGCATTTTACAGCACGGGCTTACACAGCTAGTTAAATTAGAATAAGTTCAAACCCTGTTTACAATTGAATTTAATAGAGGTATTTTCAATCAATTTTGTAGAAAGATTTAAAAATGTAGACTCATTTTTATACCCAATACAAGAGGAATAATCCAAAGTTTTATTGTCTACAGATCCTGTGTGGAAAGGCAGAAGTCCGAACGGAGTCCTTCTTTTTTTTTTTTTTTCTCGTCACCCCCAAACAAAATGAGGTAAATAAAATGAACTCACCGTTTACATTTTAGATCTGAACAAAAATACTCAAAACATAGATGAGAGAATTTACAAGTAAACAGAAATTGCTGTCAAAATAAATGGAAGTACAAACCAGGTGACGAATGTTCCTGTCCTCAATTTTGGTGAGCACCTGTTCAGGTTGGAAATGTCCTTTTCGATAGGCCAGCAGCTGAGAAAGGTCAAATAACGGAACTCCTTCTGTAAAGAGTTCTGCTATGACACAACCTAAAAATAAAAACATAAACAGATAAATAAAGATATACAAACACAATCAGAAAAGGAAAACTGAACAAGTTAAAAATCTTTGTGACATACTGATTAAAATGTACAAAACTGTCCCTTTGTTATTCAGTCCCCTGTCTTAGAATGCACACTTTGTACAACCTCAGACACACTTTTGTACTCTTAAATGGCTTTGTCCGACTGGCGAAACTGTCCATGTAATGCTAACCTTGAAACAGCTGTCAGAAAACTGACCACAGAACACAGCCTTCAATGGATTTGCTTTCTAACAGCGATGACGCCCAGCTTACTGGAATAGTGCCGCCTGTGCCCCTTCTTCTTCAGTGACGACCTCTAGTACTGCCAAGTTAGCTATGACTCACCTTCCATCTTGATTTACAATACATATTAGATTTGATTATTTATAAAATCACATTTAAAACAACACTTCAAGCCAAAGTGCTGTACAAAAAAGCATTAAAATAAACACAATACAAACAATCATGCAAAAGCAGATTAATAAAACAACCAATTGTAAACATCCACCACAATCCCATCATACACAATGAAAGACAGAAGAAAACAAGGAGGTCTTAAGCTGACTTTTAAAAACCTCGACCGAGGATGAAGACCTGATGTTCAGAGGCAAGTCATTCCAAAGCCGTGGAGCAACAACTGAAAAAGCTCGGTCTCCCCTCGACTTCAGCTGAGATCTTGGCACTACAAGGAGCAGTCGTCCAGATGACCTCAGTGCTCTTGGTGGCACATAGGGGTGAAGGAGGTCACATATATATACATCCAAGGCTTTAAAAACAAACAACAAGATTTTAAAATCAATGTGACACCTCACTGGTAGGCAGTGGAGGGAGACAGAGGCTAAAATGGCGGAGATGTGAACCCTTTTTTCTCAACCCAATCAAAAATCTCGCTGTCGCGTTCTGAACCAGCTGAAGGCGCGACAGAGCAGATTTTGGCAGACCCACATATAAGGAATTACAATAATCTAGGCGAGATGTAATAAAGTCATGAATGACTGACTGTTTCTAAGTCCTTTTGTGATAGAAAGGATTTCAGTTTAGAAATTTGCTTCAGTTGGTAAAAACTGGACTTTACTAACACAGAGATTTGTTTTTCAAAACTTAGTGATGACTCAAAAATGATACCTCGGTTTCTGACATCATTCTGAATTATTGTTGCCAAAGGTCCTAAATGCATGCCGATTTCAACTGAAGATGTGGTAGGAACAAAAATAATGACTTCCGTTTTATTTTCATTTAATTGCAAGAAATTTTGTGCCATCCAATATTTAATATCCTCAAAGCATTTCAACAGCTTTTTTACAGATGAAGTGATGTCAGAACTAACTCTGAGGCACAGCTGCATATCAATGTTAATCTATGTTATGTTTGTAAAAGATGGCCCTCAAGGGGAGCAGGTAAACGGAAAATAGAAGGGGAGCCAGGATAGAACCTTGAGGGAGAGGAGCTGGCTGAGAGAAATTCCCATCTCTGTTAACAGACACAGATCTGCCTTTCAGGTAGGACACATAAACCAATTCAGTGCACAGCCTTGAATGCCTACTTCATCCTCAAGCCATTTTAACAGAACTCCATGGTCCACTGGGTCAAATGCTGCACTGAGATCCAGCAAGACCAAGATTGCAGAAGAGCCAGAGTCCAAAGTTAATAGAATATCATTTGTTACCTTCAGCAGAGCTGATTCAGTACTATGAAGTTTTTTAAAATCTAACTGAAACACATCACATACATTGTTATCCTCCAGATATGAAATTAACTGCAAAGAAACCCACTTTCTCCATCATTTTGGACAGAAATGGGAGCTTAGAAATAGGTCTGTAGTTTGAAAGAGCTGTAGGATCAAGTGTGGGCTTCTTCAGCAAAGGCTGAACAATTCCATGTTTAAAGTTGTCTGGCATTATACTGGATTTTAGACAGTTGTTAATAATAGCCGACACAATTGGACTAAACGCTCTAAAAGTATCTTTAAATAGGCGTGCAGGTAAGACATCTAGCGGATAATTGGAAGGTTTCATAGGCAGGATTATGTCAGCTAGCTGAGAAGAGTCAATAGGTTGAAAGGAAGTAAACTGGCTGTGCACTGGCCTTAGAGTGACTGGTGTCTTCCCACAGTACTCAACACTTGGAAGAGTAATGCTGGAATGAATGGCTTGAATTTTATTTATAAAATAATTAAGAAAAAGCTCACAGGTCTCAAGCGTATTCTCAGGGAAGCTGCTGACAGGTGGGTTTAAAAGAGTGTTTATGGTGCTAAACAGCACCCTAGGTCTCGAGGCAGCATTCGCAATTAAACACGATAAAAAATGTGATTTTGCTGATCTCACAGACTCTTGATATGAAATTCTTAGAACTCTCTGGGAGTCCTAAGAGACCTGCAGTTTGTCCTTTTTCCACTCCGTTCAGCCTGCCTGCATTTCTGTCCAAGCGCATGAGTGGCCTCATTTAGCCAGGGCTGAACACTGGCCTTTACCTCGGCTCTCCTTAACTTTAAGGGTGCGACCAGATCCAGAGTATCCGTACAAGTGAGATGGAGCAGCTTAACTATATCAGTAATATCTTGACACACAGAGAGGGCTTCTAACACCAAGGGTAAATGACTGTCAGAAAAAATATCACAGAATTTCCACGCTGTGTCAGCATTTATACAGCGTGAAAAGTGCTGTGATTTAGTGAAATTGATGGACGGACACAAAAACTTAATTTCAAAAACAACTGCAAAATGATCAGAAATGCCGACGTCAGAGATCTCCAGGGGCCTCATGTATAACAGTGTGCGTAGAACTCACACTATAACATGGCGTAAGCACAAAAGCGGAAATGTTCATACGCACAAAAAAATCCAGATGCATAAATCTGTGCGAACGCCAACTTCCATGTTCTTCCGCTACATAAATCCCAGTCAGCGTGAAAAGTAATGCACGTGCACGCGCCTGCTGTCCCGCCCCAACTCCTCCCAGAATTACGCCTCTTTGAATATGCAAATCAACATAAATAGCCCTTAAGCTCAGCGTTCTGTGAAAAGGCAATAGCAAAACCACAGGGGGAAATAGAAGAATTTCAGCGAATACCAAGTGGAGGCAAAGGACAGTGCGATAAACAACAAAAGGAAGTTGATCGAGTGACATAGTGATTGAGGACCCCTGACCTAAATCAACTGTCTGGAATATCACGAAGAAGAAAGAATGCACTGGTAAGCTCAGTAATTGGAAACTGGAAATTGGTAGGCCAAGGAAGACCTCCACTGGTGACGACAGTAGTATCCTCACTATGATAAGGAAAAAGCTCCAAAGGCCTCTCTGACAGATCAGAAACAGTCTTCAGGAGGCAGATGTGGACGTGTCAGAGAAGACTATCTGCTAAAGACTTCATGAACAGAAATACAGAGGACACACTGCAAGATGCAAACCATGATTTAGCTGTAAAAACAGGATGGTTAGATTACTTATTTGCCAAAAAATACTTAAAAGAGCTTGCAGAATTCTGGAAAATGGTCTTGTGGACAGATGAGACAAAGATGAACCTGCGGTATCAGAGTGATGGCAAGAGCCAAAGTGTGGAGATGACAAGGAACTCCCCGAGATACAAAGCAGAACACATCATCTGTTAAACATGGCAGTGCTGGGGGTGTTATTGCTTGGGCATGTATGGCTGCCACAGGTCCTGGCACACTTCACTTCATTGATGATGGAACTGCTGACAGGTGTGTAGAAACATCTGATCTGCTCATGTTCCTGTCAATGTCTTCAAACTCTTTGGACGGCACTTTATCCTACAGAAAGATCGTGATCAAAACATGCTGCTAAATTTTTCAAAGCTAAGAAATGGAAAACTCTTGAATTACTAAGCCAGTCACCTGATTCCATATGCTGAAGAGAACACTTAAAGGGGCAAGCCCCTGAAACAAGCAGGAGCTGAACATGGCTGCATTAGAGGCTTGGCAGACCATCACCAGAGAAGATCCTCAGCACCTGGTGATGTCCATGAATGGCAGACTTCAAGCAGTTATTGCATGAAAAGGATATGCACCAAAGACCTACATCTGATGGCTTTAATATACCGACCATTGCTATGTTCCAAATATTATGATGTCCCCCATGAAACTGGGGGAAACTTGTAGAAAAAGTGTTGGTCATTTCTACATGTTGTGACCGAAATATACTCCTCAAAACAATGAAAGGAACCCTTTTTAATGAGAGTATAGCATCAAGACAATGACACTTGTGGGCTATTGATCTGCTCAGTGAAGTAGCAGAGGGTCTTGTCAATCAGTTTCAGCTGCTTTGGTGCACTAGAGGGGCAACAATGAGATGACCCCCAAAACAGGAATGAATGGTTTAACAGGTGGAGGGAGGCCATTGACATTTTTTCCTCCTTATCTGTTTTGTCACTCGTTTTGCATTTGGCTATGGTCAGTGTCACTACTGGTAGCATGAGGCCATACCTGGACCCTACAGAGCTGGCACAGGTAGTCCAACTTCTCCAGGATGGCAGGCACATCAATACATGCCATTGCCAAAAGGTTTGTTGTGTCTCCCAGCAAAGTATCATGGTCATGATGGAGATTCCAGGAGACAGACAGGCAGTTCCTCTAGGTGAGCTGAACAGGGCCCCTCGTAGAAGGTCCTTAACCCATCAGCAGGACCCACAGCTATCTGCTCCTTTGGGTGAGGAGGAACAGGAGAAACAGGACGAGCACTGGCAGAGCCTACAAAATGACCTCCAGCAGGCAGGCTGGCCACTGGGTGTGAATGTCTCTGAGCAAACAATCGGAAACAGACTTCATGAGGGGGGGCCTGAGGGCCCGACAATGTCCTCTAGTGGGCACCATGGAGCTCGAATGGCATTTGTCATAGCATACCAGAACTGGCAGCTCCACCACTGGCACCCTGTGCTTTTCTCAGAGGAAAGCAACAATGAGACGACCCTGAGCATTATGTGACAAGACATGAAAGGGTCTGGAGAAGCCGTGGAGAATGTTATGCTGCCTGTAACATTGTACAACATGTCCGGTTTGGCAGGGGGCCAGTGATGGTCAGTCTGGGGGGGGAGGCATATCCATGGAGAAACGCACAGACCTCTACAGGCTAGACAACAGCACCGCAGGACTGCCATTAGGTATCGGGATGAAATCCTTGGAGCCATTGTGAGACCCTATGCTGGTGCAGGACAATGCCTGGCCTCATGTGGCGAGAGGATGAAGGAATTGATACCATTGACTGGCCAACACCCCACGCTCACTCACCTGACCTCAATCCAATAGAACACCTCTGGGTGGGACATTAAGTTTCGGTCCATCTGACGCCTCAGCCTGTCCAGGAGCTCAGTGATGCCCTGGTCCAGATCTGTGAGGAGATCCCCCAGGACACCATCCGTCGTCTCATTAGGACGTTGTCAGGCATTCATACAAACTACTGAGTATGATTTGGAGTTGCTGCAATGACATTTTGGCCAAATGGACTCGCCTGCCTGCCTTCCTTTAATTTTCGGGGTGTCTCTCTGTCAGTTGATCGTTTTCATTTCCATCCTTTTGTTCCTCACACATCACCATATCAGTCCATACCAGTAGAGAGAGCCAGCAGGAGTTTTTTTCCCATTAAGATCCAATGTCTTTTCAAAGTGTTCCTTTCATGTTTTTGAGCAGTTAATAACAGATCTGGAATTTTTTTTAGGAGAAGTGGGCACAAAATCGCCATGTTCAGATGTGCCAAACTGATAGACTCTTACCGAAAAAGACTGAGTGCTGTAATAAAATCAAAACGGTGATTTAACGAAGTATTAGTTTAGGGGGTCTGCACACTAATGACACCAGCTTTTTTTTTTTTCACTAAACACTTTCTGATTTGTTTTCACTTGCTTTGTTTTAGATTGCAGTTTTGCAGTAAAGGTGGGATCATTTCTGACAGGATTACTCGTTTTCATTTTCATTTTTTTTTTTAAATCAGACCTGCCATGTTGGCATGAAAACTTTTTACGTCCATTGCATGCTAAAGCTATGCCTAAACAAACTGAAGCATTTTGTACAATGATAATAGCAAACAATGACGTAACAGACGAAATCATTTCAGAATTAGGGTTCCAAAGACTATTAATACAACCTGCTGAGAAAATATCCATGGCTTGCTTGAGCTCCCCTCGTGTGCGCTGACTGGTGCTCGCGAGGTCCACAAGCGGAGTTGTCTGGTCGCTGTCTGTCGCAAACATATTGCCATCCACAAATCGCTCAGGGGCAATATAGCAAGTTCTCCTCCGGGAGGTGTCAAAAAAATAATTAAAATCTGCCGGATTATCTTCCGGGAGGTAGGTTGGTTTAAAGCTAGCAAAGTCAGCCAACAGAACCCAGTTCCAGCTTGTCACCATAATATTTTCAGTTTTTATGTCTCCATGTCGGACTCCCGATTTATGAGACTGGTCCACTGCATTCAAGATCTGGAAGGCAATCCACTTCTTTTCAATGTTGTTAAGGAAGGGTCGGGTGCTGATCCTGTCATACAGGTTATCCCTCACATACTGCCGGAACAATATGGCGGCCTTTTCATTTAAGGTGGCCTTTTGGAAAGGGAGGCAATTTTGGGATGAGTGCAGTCTTATCTTCAGTTCTTCTAGCTCTTGCTTGTAACTGGTCAAAGGTAACGTCGGATCCTGGATGGCAAACACTTTAACCACCACTAAACCTTCTCTGTGCTTGGCTCTAGCCACTTTAAAGAACCTTGTGCTACCGAGGCTCTTGTCATACTCATAATCGTGAATGTCGGAGAAGTAACTGTCGACAGAAAGAATCTGAGAAGGGGCAATGCCAGCCAGCTGATTTCCCATGATGCTCTCACAGTCCAATTCAGCTATTTCCTGCAAAGAGAAATGTTTCAGTTAGTAATTATAGTGTCAAACCTATTCTCAATCTCTTGTAGTACAAAGTGGCCACTTTTCCATTTACATTGGAAAGGCACGATAGATAGATAGATAGATAGATAGATAGATAGATAGATAGATAGATAGATAGATAGATAGATAGATAGATAGATAGATAGATAGATAGATAGATAGATAGATAGATAGATAGATAGATAGATAGATAGATAGATAGATAGATAGATAGATAGATAGATAGATAGAGCTTAAAACATGAGTACAGCACCTGTTGTACAAGAGTAAAATAGAAAGGCTGTGCCTACTGGGAAAAATTCAGGGCACTACTCATTCCAAAATAGCAGACTTATATGAGGTCCTTGGAATAGCAGGAGTTTAACTCTTTTAATTGTCAAAGCTATTAATTATATCAAGAAATTAAAAAATAAAATGGGTAAGGGTATGTAGGTTTTTTTTTTTTTTTTTTAAGTCGTTAACTGTATTTTCATCCTAATTTTCATTCTGCTTTTCCAGGTGTTCTGGTTATTTAATTGAGTATTTACTAATCAGTGGGTCTCACTCTGAAGTTGTTGCAGCTTTCATTATTCTGGGTGTCTACTCTGCTGGTTGTTAATGGTCGCTATTAGGGTTAAATGAAGGGAGCAAACTACACCGGAAAAGGGGAAAATAATAGGAAAACAACAAAAGAGAGTTAAGAATGTATAGCTTTAGAAAAAAAATAGAAATATTTGTAAATGTCTTATAAATGTAAAAACCATACTGTTGTTTTTTTTCTGAATGCAGAATAAGAGAAGAGATAAAAAAGACCATCTAATTAAAGGAGATCGGTTGTTATCAATTATTATCACAGATTGTGAATCTCATTGGAACAAAAACCTGCAGCCACAGGAGGTCCCCAGGACCGAGTTTGGGAACCACTGCTATAATATATACAGTTACAGAAATATAAATAAATGTATTTTATAATATAACACTTGTGGCGAGTGGCTGGGGGTGGTACCCAGCTGGGACGCCCAGAAGGACTGGAGGAGGGATTACGTCTCTTCCAGACCATGAGGGGGCGACCACCCTGGTGGCTTTGGGGACCATGGGAACAGAGCTTAGAAGCTCAACCCTATAGGGGCCTGTGGTCACTGCCAGAGGGTGCCCAGATGACAGGAGAGCCCTGGTCCTCAGCACTTCCGCCACACCCGGAAGTGCTGGGGGGAAGAAGACCAGGGACACCCGGAGTGCTTCCGGGTGTACAGCCGGCATTTCTGCCACACCAGGGTGTGCCGGCAGTCGCTCACTGGGAGGCACCTGGAGCACATCGGGGTGGGTTTAAAAGGGGCTGCCTCCTTCCATTCGATGGCTGGAGTCAGGAGAGTAGAAGGACGGAGCTCAGAGGAGAGGAGTGGAGTGGAGTGGAGGCGGGCCTGAAGAGAGAGAGGCATAGTGAGAGGTCTGGACTTTGGGGGTGAAAGTGGGTTGTGTGCTGTGTTTCACTGTAAATAATTGTGTAAATAAACGTGTGCGGTGCATTTAAACAATGTCTGCCTGTCTGTGTCCGGGCTGTTCCCCACACACTCTATCTAAGGTACATTTTGTGTTCATATTTAGTTATACATTGGTCATGAAATTCTGGCATTGTTAAAGAATAATGTTCTTGTATAACTGTTGTACAATTCAGCTTTTGGATACTAATCTTTTGTATTTTCTGTTGGTTTGTATTGTTTTTACCAAATAAAACTAGTTTTGGTATAAGCAAACCTGATTACTTCTTATTAATAACTTTGAACATGAACTATAAAATGATACTGAAACAAGGGTAATTCAGTCAGTGAGTCAGTCATCTTCCAACCCACTATATTCTAACACAGGGTCACAAGGGGCCTGCTGGAGCCAATCCCAGCCAGCACTGGGCGCAAGGCAGGAACAAATCCCCAGGCAGGGCACCAGCCCACCGCAGGGCAACACAAGGATAATTGACTACCTAAAAAGGTTATAGCTAAGTAACTCAGTGAGGTGCATTTTTTTAAAAGTTTATAAAACAACTGCTAAAATATTTTGCTTTATTGACATGTTCATTTAACATAATATAATTAATTTAACAGAGAATGAAAAAGTTTCATTTTATGTACTAAATGGACAGCAGTTCCTACCCATTCTAGCATTGGGCTCCATGGGAGAAGCACCCTGGTTGCTTAATTTTTGGAGCTTAAATTATTAAACTGACCTTCCCCAACCACAAATACTAACCTTAAAGTTAGTGGGGGTGGAGCAAAGTTGCCTAGAGGTCCCTAATGTTAATGTCCCCTTTGGGTGCCTAATGTTAAAAAACGAAAATCCGATTTGCGTCACAATAATACAAAAAGGTACTAGCCGTCCATGCCGTCTGCTTAGTACACAAGTACCGTGTCATTCATTTTATATAAAAACTAGACATTAAGCCCGTTACAATAACGGGTGCTAGAACAGTAGTGCATTCTTTTTGAGAATTTTCTTTACGCTCATTTTCCTGTTCTTCTATAGATCTATTTGCTCTTCTGAGTCTTTCTCTTTTAGCAATTTTCTGACGCTCATTATCTTTTTCTTCTTTTTGGGTGGCATGTTTTTAGTAGATAGTCACAGTAATATAGGCTTGTATGTCCATAATATTTTCTGTTACAGTAATACTGGCTTGTATGTGGCTGTAATATGCGTCACTGTATTGTGTGCCTTTAATTTTCTTTCGCAGTAATACTGGTTTGTATTTCCGTAAAATGCCTGGAATTTTGTCTGACAGTAATACTGGTTTTGATGTCCGTAATATGCGTTTAATTTTCTGTCACAACAGTGGGCAATCAGCAGATTCTCCCCAGCAACTGATGTAATGTGTGGCGTGTAGTTGATAATCGTGCTTGTGGCATCTCTCCAGCAAGTACTGTGCAGTTCCCCAGCAAGTATCTTAATCTGTGCTGGCGTGCAGCTGATTATTGTATATGTGGCGTCTCCCCAGTAATGGATTTTATGTGCGCGAAAATAAATCTACTTTTAAAAGTCATCCTATTGTAATATCATGAAAATTCGTATATTTAGGAAAACCCCTTCAACGATTGACACTTTACACTTTACCGGGCCAAGCTTCTTAATCACAAATCTGACATCCTCAGAGTGAACACTTGCACAACCACAAATACTAATCCCACCTCTTTAGGGAAGCTGGTCTCCACGTCTCAGTACCCGATTGGATTTTTCGTGCCTTTTGTTTTAAGCCTTACCTCATTTCCAGAAATCCGATTGGATCGGCCACGCGATATTTTATAGGTCCTGCCCTCTCTGTCATGTGTGACATGTCAGGCGGCCTTTGAAGCGTCTGCTTTGAAGCAGCGCACCGTGCCCCACGCATGCGCACTTCACCAGAACACACACACACAGACACTGGACGCACACAGGGGTTTTATTAAAGAGGATATCATGTTGTTTAAGGATATATTAATTTACTGCATTAAGCAAAATCTAATTATTTTTGATAAAAACAATTTTATTATATGCAACCGATGTACATATGTTTGTTTTATTATAATGTGACATGCCATTTTTTTCAGTGCTCGTATGTTGCACCTTTGGTCCTGGATGACGTTATTTCATCTTACAGTGTGCCGTAATGCAGTGTTTCCTCAACCACTGTGCCATGGCACATACGTGTGCCATGAGAAATCATCAGGTGTGCCGTGGAAGATTATCCAATTTCACCTGATTGGTACTCTAAGGCTGCCTGTTTGTTCTGCCTGTCACTAGAGGGCAGTACAACTTCTTGCTCCAATTAAGTGGGTTGCCAACTGCCAGTAAAACAGAAAAAGACGAAGAAGAAATATGAAAGTACATAGTCATGCTGCGAGTGAGACAACGCCACAGGTAATAGCGATGGATAAACATTTGAAAAGAAAAAGTAGTCAATCTGACCTGGGTTCTGGAGAAAATTCCAACCCAGATGAAGGCTCTAGCATGAGTAGTGGTCAGAAGACAACAAAAAAGGTGAGCTCAAGACAATACAATGAAAGTTATCTTGCCTTTGGATTCACTTCTACTGGGGAAGCAACCAAGCCAATTCCGCTATGCCTGGTGTGCGGGGAAAAATTGTCAAACAGTGCCATGGTTCCAAGTAAACTTAAACACCATCTCCAGACAAAAGACCCATAACTTCAAAACAAGAACACAGACTATATTTTGTTCAACTGCGTGAATAGACTGAGAAACAGGCAGCGCTAATGAGGAAAACCACCAAGATGAGTGAGAAAGCAATTAAAGCTAGCTACCATGTTGCTGAACTCATCGATAAACCAAAACAGCCATACACCGTAGCAGACACATTAATACTACCTGCCTGCAAAATCATCGTAAAAGAGATGATCGGCCGTGGCGCTGTTAAAGAAATAGCCCAAGTCCCTCTCTCAAATAATACAATTTCCAGACGTATTGAAGACATGTCTGCTGACACTGAAAAGACAGTTTTGGAAAAGTTGCGCATTAGTGGCAAATTTGCATTGCAAATCGATGAATCTATGGATATCAGTGGACATGCACAACTTATGGCAAATGTGCGCTTTGTACATGGAGACATCATCAGAGAAAACTTTCTGTTTTGCAAGGAACTGCTAGAAAGAACAACAGGAGAGGACATTTTTCAAGTTGTGTCAGAGTACCTTGAACAAGGAGGACAGAAGTGGCAAAACTGCGTAGGTGATTGCACCGATGGAGCAGTTGCCATGCTCGGGCAGACCAAAGGATTTGTAAACAGAGTGAAAGAGCAACATCCAGATGTCGTTGCGACGCATTGTTTTCTGCACCAGGAAACACTCGTTGCCAAGACATTGCCGGCAGACCTAGCTGCTGTACTGGAAGATGTTGTGCGCAAGATAAACTTTGTGAAGACGAGACGTGTAAAAAGTCGCATTTTCGCATCACTGTGTGAGGAAATGGGAGCGCAACATAAAGTGTTATTGCTCCACTCTGAAGTCTGGAGGCTGTCCTGCGGCAAAGTTTTAGCCTGTGTGTATGAGCGGTCAAAGTTTTTGACAAATCAGAAGTATGATGATGCTAAGTTGCTCTCAAGTGACGAGTGGTGTGCAAGACTGGCATATCTGGCAAATATATTTCAACATCTGAATGACCTGAACACATGAATACAAGGCCGAAATGAAAGCCTGCTCACAAGTACAGATAAAATAAAGGGATTTTTTTCAAAGGTGCAGCACTGGAAACAACATGTCGAAAGTACCAACCTTAACATGTTCCCACACACCCAGAAATGGCAGAGTGTCAACAGTGCTGCACTGTGTGAGACAATAGGCAAACATCTCCAAAGTCTTGAGCAGAAGTTATCATGTTATTTCCCTTCACTTTCCACTGATTGCCTTGACTGGGTTAGGAACCCATACAGCTCAACTGCAGTTGGAAAGGACAGGACTTTGCAGGAGCAGGAAGAAATAACTGAACTGACACAAAATTGTGGTCTAAAACTGAGCTTTGCTGATCTACCTTTGGACAGCTTTTGGCTGACTGCTGCCAAGGAGTTCCCAATTCTAGCAAACAATGCTATTTCAGTTCTGCTCCCTTTCTCCACAACCTATCTATACGAGGTGGGCTTTTCAAGCATGACTGCTATAAAGACGAAAAAAAGAGAGAGACTCGGAGCTATTGAGGAAGATCTTCGTGTGTGTCTTTCTTCAATTCCTGCAAGAATATCAGCTTTGTGTTCAACTAAACAGGCCCAGGTTTCACACTGAGTAAGTAAATTGAGACTAGATTTTCATTATATTTCAATAAATACACTTTTTGTGACATTTTTGTTTGGTGGTGTGCCTTCTGTATTTTTCTAATGTGAAATATGTGCTGTGGCTCAAAAAGGTTGGGAAACACTGCCTTAATGTACATGCTTGAGAGGACAATATAGCTCTACTTGACTTGACTTCTCCCAGTATACCCAGCATCTCTCCTCTGCACATGTCCAAACCAACGCCATCTCGCCTCTCTGACTTTGTCTCCCAACTGTCCAACTTCAGCTGACCCTCTAATGTCCTCATTTCTAATCCTGTCCATCCTCGTCACCCCCAATGCAAATCTTATCATCTTTAACTCTGTCACCTCCAGCTCTGTCTCCTGTGCCACCGTCTCCAACCCATATAACATACAGTGCATCTGGAAAGTATTCACAGTGCATCACTTTTTCCACATTTTGTTATGTTAGTCTTATTCCAAAATAGATTAAATTCATTTTTTTCCTCAGAATTCTACACACAACACCCCATAATGACAATGCGAAAAAAGTTTGAGATTTTTGCAAATTTATTAAAAATAAAAAAATTGAGAAAGCACGTGTACATAAGTATTTACAGCCTTTGCCATGAAGCTCAAAATTGAGCTCAGGTGCGTCCTGTTTCCCCTGATCATCCTTGAGATGTTTCTGCAGCTTCATTGGAGTCCACCTGTGGTAAATTCAGTTGACTGGACATGAAAGGCACACCTGTCTATATATCTCTTCAGTCGCCACATTCAAATCACACCCAAAAAACGCACTTCTTCACATTGGCTTTTAATTCTTAACCTGTCTTATTTCCACTTGCTTTTTGCTATTTCTCTGTTTTATTGGGTCCCCTGACCTGTTTTTTAGTGTCTCTGTTTTAATTCTCTCTTAATGTTTGTTTTTAATATTTTGCTTTTAGTCTTGCTTGTTTTAACTGTACAGCGCTTCGGTCAGTTGTAATGCTGTGTTTTTAAGCGCTTAACAAATAAAAATGGTATGGTATGGTATATAAGGTCCCACAGTTGACAGTTCATGTCAGAGCACAAACCAAGCATGAAGTCAAAGGAATTGTCTGTAGACCTCCGAGACAGGACTGTCTCAAGGCACAAATCTGGGGAAGGTTACAGAAAAGTTTCTGCTGCTTTGAAGGTCCCAATGAGCACATTGGCCTCCATCATCTGTAAGTGGAAGAAGTTCGAAAACACCAGGACTCTTCCTAGAGCTGGCCGGCCATCTAAACTGAGCGATCGGGGGAGAAGGGCCTTAGTCAGGGAGGTGACCAAGATCCCGATGGTCAATCTGTCAGAGCTCCAGAGGTCCTCTGTGGAGAGAGGAGAACCTTCCAGAAGGACAACCATCTCTGCAGCAATCCACCAATCAGACCTGTATGGTAGAGTGGCCAGACGGAAGCCACTCCTTAGTAAAAGGCACATGGCAGCCCGCCTGGAGTTTGCCAAAAGGCACCTGAAGGACTCTCAGACCATGAGAAAGAAAATTCTCTGGCCTGATGAGACAAAGATTGAACTCTTTGGTGTGAATGCCAGGCGTCATGTTTGGAGGAAACCAGGCACCGCTCATCACCAGGCCAATACCATCCCTACAGTGAAGCATGGTGGTGGCAGCATCATGCTGTGGGGATGTTTTTTAGCGGCAGGGACTGGGAGACTAGTCAGGATAAAGGGAAAGATGACTGCAGCAATGTACAGAGACATCCTGGATGAAAACCTGCTCCAGAGCGCTCTTGACCTCAGACTGGGGCGACGGTTCATCTTTCAGCAGGACAACGACCCTAAGCACACAGCCAAGATATCAAAGGAGTGGCTTCAGGACAACTCTGTGAATGTCCTTGAGTGGCCCAGCCAGAGCCCAGACTTGAATCCGATTGAACATCTCTGCAGAGATCTTAAAATGGCTGTGCACCGACACTTCCCATCCAACCTGATGGAGCTTGAGAGGTGCTGCAAAGACGAATGGGCCAAACTGGCCAAGGATAGGTGTGCCAAGCTTGTGGCATCATATTCAAAAAGACTTGAGGCTGTAATTGCTGGCAAGGGTGCATCGACAAAGTATTGAGCAAAGGCTGTGAATACTTATGGACATGGGATTTCTCCGTTTTTTTTATTTTTAATACATTTGCAAAAACCTCAAGTAAACTTTTTTCACGTTGTCATTATGGGGTGTTGTGTGTAGAATTCTGAGTTATAAAATGAATTGAATCCATTTTGGAATAAGGCTGTAACATAACAAAATGTGGAAAAAGTGATGCGCTGTGAATACTTTCCGGATGCACTGTAGCTGGTCTCACTACCGTCCTGTAGACCTTCTCTGTCACTCTTGCTGATACCCGTCTGTCACCAATCACTCCTGACACTCTTCTCCACCCTGCCTGCACTCTCTTTTTCACTTCTCTTCCACACTCCCCAAATGTTTAAACTCCTCCACCTTCGCCAACTCCACTCCTTGCATCCTCACCATTCCACTGACCTCCCTCTCATTCACACACATGTATTCTGTCGTGGTTGTCCTACTAGCCTGCATTCCTCTCCTCGGCTCTCTAGGGCAGACCTCCGCCTCTCTAGGGTCTCCTTGACCTGCTCCCTATTCTCGGTATGTAAAACGCAATTCTCTGATACGGTTGGCTGATTTATTCAGACATTCACATTACACCGACATGTTCTCCATAAACTCGTGGAAAATAAAGCGAATGAGTAGCGACGGCCAAAAACGGTACCTGCTAAGCAACACACAGCAGAGAAGTAAACGGTGCAATAACAGACATCCTTTACCTTTGCTCTTTCGTTGTCAGTTTACTTGTAGTGCATCAGATTGTGCTTTCCATCCTGCGGTTATTTTCTCTGCTATGCTGTCTTCGGATGCACGCCGCTATACAAATATTTTCCTTGTGCAGACTGATCTTTATGTGCTCCGATACTGATCCTTATTCATCTGTATTTAATACGTTTTACTATTATGTGGGCTACAATCCACAATTCATTTCCTTTTCTCTTCGCACTGTTGTGTTGTGTATCACATTTCGTTGGGCTTCCGCATCCGGGTCAAAGACCGCGCGTCAATCGGCGGCCCGGAAGTGGCTGACTCCAGGCGATGGGAGTCGCTTGATTGGAGAAGAGCGCTTTTTTATTACCATGTATGCATTATATTATTATAATGCATGTAACAAAACATATACGAGGGTGAGTCAAAAGTTATCTGCACTCCGGTTATATTCAAACTTGTGCTGGCAGCACTGGCTTTCCGTACGAGGTCCCTGTCACCGCCGTGCAGGTGTGAACGTGTGACGTCAGGTCATTTCTAACTGCGGTGTGAGAAACAATGGCTGTCCCGTTTGTGATTTGCACGAAAGAAGAGCAACGTGCAGTGATTCGATGTTTGTGGTCTGAGGGTGTGCCCGGTGCCGATATTTATCGAAGACTGTGTGCACAGTACGGAGAAAGTGTTTTATCGCGAAGAACTGTATATGAATGGATAGAGAAGTTCAAGGAAGGTCGCACGAGTGTCAGCCACGAAGAAAGAGCCGGACGCCCATCCACGTCTACGACTAATGACAACATCGAGCGCGCCCGTGAGATGATTCTGTGGAATAGACGATTGACGGTAGACGATGTGGCAAATCACTTGCACATCAGCCGTGGCTCTGCCTATGCAATAATCCACGACAGACTTGGATTTCGAAACGTTGGTGCGAGATGGGTACCGAAAGAACTCACAGAAGAGCACAAACAGAAACGCTTGGAGATCTGCAGACAGCATTTGGACCGATACTCTAAGGAAGGGGACAGTTTCTTAAAAAGAATCATTACCGGTGACGAGACATGGATTCATCATTACGAGCCCGAGAGTAAACGGCAGAGTATGGAATGGACGCCTCCTCAACCACCGACCAAGAAAAAGCTCAAAAGTCGACCATCAGCTGCTAAATTGATGCTGACAATTTTCTGGGATTCTCAGGGGCCAATATTGGAACATTATCAGGAAAAAAGTTCAACAATCAACCGCGCTCGTTACAGTGAGATGCTCACCGAGGAGCTAGAGCCTACACTTCGGACGAAACGGCGAGGACTGTCATCCGAGGGCATCGTGTTCATGCCTGAGAATGCGCGTGCGCACACCGCGGGTAACGCTATTGACACTCTGCAGAAACTTCGTTTCGAGGTGTTAAAGAATCCTCCCCATAGTCCCGATCTCGCCCCGTCGAACTATTACCTGTTTGGCCCCCTGAAAGAAGCCCTACGAGGACGAAGATTCACGTCTGATGAAGAGGTGAAGACAGCGGTGCATTCGTGGCTCGCGGCTCAGCCTGAAACATTTTTTAATGAAGGAATACGACAGCTTGTTGACAGGTGGACAGAGTGTATTGAAAAGCAGGGAGATTATGTCGAAAAATGAAAAGTTGATTCAAATAAATTCTACAGCTGGAGTGGGGATAAGTACAAAATATTCAAACGAATAACATAATGCCTGGGGAATTTTGTCATATATAACATTTTTAAATGGTGTATGTACATATTAAATACATTAATATTTGGATAACAAATGTAATGCTTTAACTGCCTTACTATTTTTAATATTTTTGATAAAGAGTATATAAAAGGATTAAGGTCATCCATAAATAAATCATAGTTTGGGAGTCTGTTACTAACTCTCATTTTATGGTTCAAGTACAGTAATCCCTCCTGCATCACGGGGATTGCGTTCCAGAGCCACCCGCGAAATAAGAAAATCCGCGAAGTAGAAACCATATCTTTTTATATGGTTATTTTTATATATTTTAAGTCCTTATAAACTCTCCCACATGGTTTATAAATATTCCCCGTACAGTTATACAGCATAAACCCTTTATATTCTGTTAGTTATTAGGTAAGATTCATTGAAATTATGTATGTAAACACAGTTTATATACTATTCACAAACATACGTATCGTATATCATTGAGGAGTTTTATTTAATACGTAATACAGTTTTAAACATATTGTAATTGAGTAGGTAATATAAAAATACGTGAAAAATCTATAACATGTAAATGCTGTACATAAAACCAAAATGTTATTTTAAAGATACTGTAGAGCGTCTCCGATATCACATTTGTTACAGCCATTACGATAGACAGGCCACCGGCAATAAATATCAACAATGCAAGGAAAAAATTGTATAAAATGTGTGCACAGTTACAATAAACGTACAGACATGTACTTAGTACGTAGAAAAATAGTTTTGGGTACTCACCAACTTGTCAGATAACGATGACATTTACTGCACTGTCACAGCTGTTCTAAAGGAGCCTCTTCAGGCGATTGTGTAGCACCGCCGTCGTTTTCTTCCACTGAAGGCGTACTAGGCAGTGTTTTGCGTGTAAGGAACATCATGATGGGCAGTTGCTGGGGCTGCTTTTTCATTTGTGTAAAGAGGTTCCTATACACTTCCGTGGCGCCATCAAGAGCATTTTTAAATTGCAAAGAACGAATCATTTGCGGGTCCCATTCTTCAACTGATGTCTGGAGATGTTTTGCCATTCATAGAATGGTCGCGAGACGCTCGAGAGTTAGCACAGCACCCAGGAGCTCAACTGCGTGCTCTAATTGGGTAGCTTCTCAGCCATCCACCAATAGCGTCCCTTGTTTGAATTCAAATGGGCAAATCAACTGAGGAAGCACACGTACTGTAGACCGCAGACGTCCGCGAAGCAGTGAAAAATCCGCGATATATATTCACATATGCTTACATTTAAAATCCGCGATGGAGTGAAGCCGCGAAAGACGAAGCGCGATATAGCGAGGGATCACTGTATTTGCAAGTAGTATGCAGAGATTTATTACATAGTTACATTCTTTATATAACAATAGAATATCACCATTTTCTATATTTATTGTACAATTGTGGGCAAATGTTTTGAGAACGACCCAACTGTTGGTTTTCACAAAGTTTGCTGCTTCATTGTTTTTAGATCTTTTTGTCAGATGTTTCTATGGGATACTGAAGTAGAATTACAAGCATTTCATAAGTTTCAAAGGCTTTTACTAACAATTACATTACGTTTATTCAAAGAGTCCATATTTGCAGTGTTGACCCTTCTTTCTTTTTCAAGACCTCTGCAATTCGCCCTGGCATGCTGTCTGACAATCAACTTCTGGGCCAAATCCTGACTGATGGCAGCCCACTCTTGCATAATCAATGCTTGGAGTTTGTCAGAATTGGTGGGTTTTGGTTTGTCCCCCCACCTCTTGACCACAAGTTCTCAATGGGATTAAGGTCTGGGGAGTTTCCTGGCCATGGACCCCAAAATGTTGATGTTTTGTTCCACGAGCCCCTCAGTTCTCACTTTTGCCTTATGGCCCGGCGCTCCATCATGTTGGTCACCAAACTGTTCTTGGATGGTTGGGAGAAGTTGCTCTCGGAGGATGTTTTGGTCCCACTCTTTATTCATGGCTCCTGATCAGAGCACCACCAGTGCAGAGCTTGCTCAGGAATGAATTGCAGCAGGCAGGTTTGAGTGAGGTGAAGACTTTTGGAGGATGGCCTGGTGGGTGTCAAGTAGGGCAGCAAAAAAGCCAAGAAAAAACTTCAGGGACAGACTGATGTTCTGCAAAAGGTAAAGGGATTGGACAGCTGGGGTCAAGTCATTTTCTTTCCGATTGTTTGTGGCATCTGGAAAAAAGACAAGGTGAGCGGCGCTGCCATCGGTCCTGCGTCCTGCCAACAGTAAAGCATCCTGAGACCATTCATGTCACGTGGGGTTGCTTCTCACTCATAATTTGGCCTAAGAACACAGCCATGAATAAAGAATGGGACCAAAACCACCTCTGAGAGCAACTTCTTCCAACCATCCAAGAACAGATTGGTGACCAACATGATGGAGCACCGGGCCATAAGGCAAAAGTGAGCACTAAGTGGCTCAGGGAACAGCTCATGCTGTTATTTTATTAATTGTTGGAATTATAAGCAGGCCAGCAACCTGAGGTCTCAATCTGTGCTCAGGTTTGTAAGTAATGAAAAGTTCAGATAAGTAAGCAGGGCTTCAGCCATTCAAGGCTTTATAAGTTAAAAGGAGCATTTTGAAATCCACCCTAAATCAAACTGGGGGCCAGTTTGAGTACTGGGAGTCAAGGAATTGGAGTTATGTGTTCGTAATTTCTGGTTCCTGTAATAATTCTTGCAGCAGCAGACTTGCATGTGCTAATCAACAAACAACACTTCAGTATTCTCAGGTACCAAAGTCCACCTTCTTGACTTTAAATAACTGTCTTAACCTTCTTTATCTTTTCCAAGATGTTGCCTCATTTTTATTTTTAAAAAAGACGTAAAATAGCCTGGGTGGTATTTACAAAACGCCATTGTAGCTTGGCCTGTATAAACAAACCAGAGGCCGACAAGTTTCATCTGCTCAGGCACAACATATCTACAGTATGTTAGTGTGTCTGTATTTAAAGATACGCCTTCTGGCAGCTTGACTTAATTGAAAGGTGTAAGAACTGGGTAGTGCCACGTTAGTATTTAGTACCAACATATAAAGTAAGATGGTGACATGTCAGACTGCTTTCTTCATTATGTTTCAAAGTGTCCCATTCACTTCATCATTTTTACAACCAATGGGGTCTTCTCTGATGTACACAGCTGTCTGCAGCTTTGTCACAGATGTTAAGATTTCTATTGTGTTAAAAAAAAGCTTTAATATTAAAACAGGACTGTATTTCTGTGTTTACCTTTATCGTTATGATGCAAAAGAAATGTAAACCCTGCAGTTGTCTGAAAAGTTTGCTGAGGCGTTGAATATAAACTAAGGTTTAAATTTGTCAACATTTTGTACTTCGAAAAATGAATAAAGATTAATTTCATATGAATATGTGTTGATTAAAGATCTAAAAGAATTAAGCTGTACAGTTGCTCCAGGCATTTATAAAATATTAGTCTTGTTTTTTTCATCAAGATGCCAGGTGAATATTAGCAGGTAAAGAACTAACTAAAATTAATTTCTTATTAATGAATGAAAAGGAGTGTGAAGAAAAATCAAGCAGGGGAAAAAAAGCTAGAGAATATGAAAGTAAAACATTCAGAGATGGAAATAGAGGACCACCAAGAAAGAAAGATAGATAGACAAATAGATAGATGTGAAAGGCACTATATGATAGACAGACAGATACCGTGGATGTGAAAGGCACTATATACAGTTGTGCTTGAAAATTTGTGAACCCTTTAGAATTTTCTATATTTCTGCATAAATATGACCTAAAACATCATCAGAGTTTCACTCAAGTCCTAAAAGTAGATAAAGAGAAACCAGTTAAACAAATGAGACAAAAATATTATACTTGGTCATTTATTTATTAAGAACAATGATCGAATATTACATATTTGTGAGTGGTAAAAGTATGTGAACCTTTGCTTTCAGTATCTGGTGTGACCCCGCCATTGCAGCAATAACTGCAACTAAACGTTTCCGCTAACTGTTGATCAGTCCTGCACACCAGTTTGGAGGAATTTTCGCCCATTTCTCCATCCAGAACAGCTTCAACTCTGGGATGTTGGTGGGTTTCCTCACATTAACTGCTCGCTCAGGTCCTTCCACAACATTTCAATTGGATTAAGGTCAGGACTTTGACTTGGCCATTCCAAAACATTCACTTTATTCTTCTTTGACCATTCTTTGGTAGAATGACTTGTGTGCTTAGAGTCGTTGTCTTGCTGCATGACCCACCTTCTCTTGAGATTCAGTTCAATGACAGATGTCCTGACATTTTCCTTTAGAATTCTCTGATATAATTCAGAATTCATTGTTCCATCAATGAAGGCAAGCCGTCCTGGCCCAGATGCAGCAAAACAGGCCCAAATCATGATACTACCACCACGTTTCACAGATGCGATAAGGTTCTTATGCTGGAATGCAGTGTTTTCCTTTCTCCAAACATAACGCTTTTCATTTAAACCAAAAAGTTCTATTTTAGATAGATAGATAGATACTTTATTAATCCCAAGGGGAAATTCACATACTCCAGCAGCAGCATACTGATACAAAAAACAATATTAAAGATTGATAATAATGCAGGTTAGGGTTAGGGTCATCCGTCCACAAAACATTCTTTCAATAGCCTTCTGGTTTGTCCACGTGATCTTTAGCAAACTGCAAACAAGCAGCAATGGTTTTTTTTTGGAGAGCAGTGGCTTTCTAATGGCAACCCTGCCATGCACACCATTGTTGTTCAGTGTTCTCCTGATGGTGGACTCATGAACATGAAAATTAGCCAATGTGAGAGAGGCCTTCAGTTGCTTAGAAGTTCCCCTGGGGTCCTTTGTGACCTCACCGACTATTACACGCCTTGCTCTTGGAGTGATCTTTGTTGGTCGACCACTCCTGGGGAGGGTGACAATGGTCTTGAATTTCCCCCATTTGTACACAATCTGTCCGACTGTGGATTGGTGGAGTCCAAACTCTTTAGAGATGGTTTTGTAACCTTTTTCAGCCTGATGAGCATCAACAACTCTGTCTGAGGTCCTCAGAAATCTCCTTTGTTCATGCCATGATAAACTTCCACAAATGTGTGTTGTGAAGAGCAGACTTTGATAGATCCTGTTCTTTAAATTACACAGCGTGCCCACTCACACCTGATTGTCATCCCATTGATTGAGAACACCGGACTCGAATTTCACCTTCAAACTAACTGCTCATCCTAGAGCTTCACATACTTTTGCCACTCACAAATATGTAATATTCGATCATTTTCCTCAATAAATAAATGACCAAGTATAATATTTTTGTCTCATTTGTTTAACTGGGTTCTCTTTATCTAATTTTAGGACTTGTGTGAAAATCTGATGATCTTTTAGGTCATATTTATGCAGAAATATAGAAAATTCTAAAGGGTTCACAAACTTTCAAGCACACCTGTAGCAGATAGAAAGATTAAAACATTACAACAGTGCTTCCCAAGCTTGGTCCTGGGGGCCTCCTGGGGCTGCAGGTTTTTGTTCCAACCAACTTCCATTTTTCATTAGACTCTTAGCCTAATTAAGTGAGTTGTTATTTCCCAGTTTCTGTGTTTTGGAGTCAATGTACAAATTATAACCTTAAGTTTGGTAGATTTTTATTAAAATGTAATAAGCAGTTATATGGGGAATATGTAGTTTTTTTTTAAGTCGTTGACAGTTATTTCAGCCTAAGCTTCATTCTACTTTTCCAGGTGTTCTGGTTATTCAATTTTTTGTTTACTAATCAGAGGGTCTGACACTGAAGTCATTGCTGTTTTCATCATCCTGGGTGCCTGCTGTGCTGGTTGTTAATTGTCAATTCTTCTTCTTCTTTTGGCTGTTCCTGTTATGGGTTGCCACAGCGGATCATCTTCTTTCATCTCTGCCTGTCCTCATCATCTTGTTCTGTCACCCCCATCACCTGCATGTCCTCTCTCACCAAATCCATAAACCTTCTCTTAGGCCTTCCTCTTCTCCTCTTCCCTGGCAGCTCTATCCTTAGCACCCTTCTCTCATTATACCCAGCATCTCTCCTCTGCACATTGTCCACACCAACGCAATCTCGCCTCTCTGACTTTGTCTCCCAACCGTCCAACCTGAGCTGACCCTCTAATGTCCTCATTTCTAATCCTGTCCATCCTCGTCACCCCCAATGCAAATCTTAGCATCTTTAACTCTGTCACCTCCAGCTCTGTCTCCTGTGTAACCGTCTCCAGCCCATATAACATAGCTGGTCTCACTACCGTCCTGTAGACCTTCCCTTTCACTCTTGCTGTTACCCGTCTGTCACAAATCACTCCTGACACTCTTCTCCACCCTGCCTGCACTCTCTTCTTCACTTCTCTTCCACAATCTCCATTATTCTGTACTGTTGATCCCAAGTATTTAAACTCATCCACCTTCACCAACTCTACTCCCTCATCCTCACCATTCCACTGACCTCCCTCTCATTCACACACATGTATTCTGTCTTGGTGGTCCTACTGACCTTCATTCCTCTCCTCTCATATCTCCACCTCTCCAGGGTCTTCTCATCCTGCTCCCAACTCTCGCTACAAATCACAATGTCTTCAGCAAACATCACAGTCCACGGGAACTCCTGTCTAATCTCGTCTGTCAACCTGTCCATCAGCATTGCACTAATTGTCACTATTGGGGTTAAATAAAGGGGGCAAGCTACACAGGAAAAGGGGGAAATAATAGGAAAACAACAAAAGAGAGTTAAGCATTTACAGCTTTAGAAGAAAAGTAGAAATATTTCCAAATGTCTTATAAATGTAAAAACCATACTGTTGTGTTTTTCTGAATGCAGAATATGAGAAGAGTAAAAAAGGCCAGCTAATTAAATGAGAGGAGTTGTTATCAATTATTATCACTGATTGTGAAGCTGGTTGGAACAAAAACCTGCAGCCACAGGCAGTCCCCAGGACCAAGCTTAGGAATCACTGCTTTAGAACAATCCAGACAAGAAGAGGCCATTCAGCCCATCAAAACTTTTCTAAAATAACATCAAGTTGAGTTTTGAGAGTCCCTAAAGTCCTCCTGTCCACCCCACTACTTGCTCACTTATTCCAAGTGTCTATGGTTCTCTGTGTGAAGAAAAATGTCCTCATGTTTGTGTGAAATTTCCCCTTCACAAGTTTCCAACTGTGTCCTTGGGTTCTTGATGAGCTCATTTTAAAGTCACCATCTTGATCCACTGCACTAATTCCCTTCATCATTTTGCACACTTCACTCAGGTCTCCTCTTCATCTTCTTAAGGCTCAGCTCTTTTATCTTTCCTCATAACTCAACCCCTGTAGCCCTGAATCAGCCTAGTTGCTCTTCTCTGGACCTTCTCTAGTGCTGCTATGTTCTTTTTGTACCCTGGCGACCAAAACTGCACCCAGGACTCCAGATGAGGCCTCACCAGTGTGTTATAAAGCTTGAGCAGAACCTCCTGTGACTTGTACTCCACACAGCAAGGCGCTATATAACCTGACATTCTGTTAGCCTTCTTAATGGCTTCTGAACACTATCTGGCAGTCGATAGCTTAGAGTCCACTATGACTCCTAAATCCTTCTCATAAGGTGGACTCTCGATTTTCCGACCTCCCATTGTGTATTTAAACCTAACATTTTTACATCCTATGTGTAATTCTTTACATTTACTGACATTAAATTTCATCTACCACAAATCTGCCAAAGCCTCTCTGCTGTCCAAGTCCCTCTGATGATTCAACGGATTTGAGATGATCTGCTAATCTAACAATCTCGGTATCATCTGCAAACCTAACCAGCTTCTTATTTGTATTCCTGTTCAAATAGTTTATACAGTATATATTAAAAATAGCAGCAGCCCTAGCACTGACCCCTGCTGGACACCACTCTTTATGACTGATGTGAAAGGCGCTATATAACAGATAGACAGATTGAAAGGTGTGATATAATACATTGATAGATGTGAAAGGCACTATATAACATACATATATAGACAGGTAGATGTGAAAGGCACTATATAATAGTGTGATGGACGGCCGGCAGCTCAACCCGGCCAGGATGCCCCTAGAATAGAAGGACGGGGGAAGGCAGCGACTTGCCGACACTGCTTCCCCCAAGACCCTAGATGGCAGCTTCCCTGGAGTGCAGTGGTACCCCGGATTCCCGCAGGGCACTATGGGACATGGAGTTTGGATACACAGCCCTGCTGGGTGCCACCAGGAGCAGCTGTCAAAGGACCTGGGGACATTTTATTTCAGTATAGCCCGGAAGAATGAGATAATCACGAGGAAGGAAGCCCCGAAGTACTTCTGGGCTGAAGAAAATCCCTGATCTGGATTAGATCCGGAAGTGCCAGCCAATCATGTGGTCGGAAGGACAGAAGCACTTCCGGGTCACAGACTATATAAAGGACTAGTGGAGACCCAGCAAGAGAGGCAGAGTTGGGAGGGAGAGTGACAGAGGAGAGGAGTGGCAGAGAATTATTGTATTATTATTATTGGTTTGTATGGCAGCAGAGGTGCTTCAAGGCACCACTATTAGAAGAGAAGGAATAAAAGATCCTTTTGGTGCTTTTACCTGGTGTCCTGGGCGTTTGAGGAGTGACAGCGCCCTCTAGTGTCACAACAGATAGTCTTCAATTTTGGCTTTTTTACAGAAACTCTTTAAAATAAATAAATAGAAGAGTTACAAATTAGGTTGGGGCTAAAGTCTTTAAACATTGTTTCAAGGGAGTCACATCTCTCCTATGGACAATGTTATACTGAATAAAATAGAACTTTTAGGTTTCACTCCCTCTGCCCAAACAGTTCCGACTGCGGCGTGTTGTTCAACAGCAGGGTGTCCATGTTCATTTGTCCTTGGCTTCAAAGAGGCTAACGGCAGAGCACTGCACTGTGCATGTTCAAACTACCCATAAACCACTGCAAACTTGTTTTATCGTGTCAGTTTCTATCCATTGTGGTCACCTCATAATTTCCAACTTGATTTTACATTTTGATTCAGCCTATTTGTTTTCTGTTACTTACCCTGTGTTGTTCTTACTAATGGCCAATCTTGTGTTCTTCTTTTTTTGGATAGTGGAGGCAACAGATTTACTGCCACAGTAGCCTTCTTTGGAGACCAATGCTAAACAAACAGCAAACAATATCAAAAAATCCATGAAAAAAATTTCAGTTTAGTCAAAAACACAAACCCTGACCTCAATCCGACTGAAAACTTGCAGGCAGAACTGACAAAGCATGTGCGAAAAAGGAGGTCTCTCAACCTGTTCCAGTTATGTCAGTTCTTTCTAGAGGAATGGCCGAAAACAATCAGCAACGTGTGAAAGAAGCTCGTGGAAGGCGACCAAAACATTTGGCTCAAGTTAAACAATTTAATGTTAATATTAACAAAGTGTATGGAAACTTATGACCCCCTGGAATTGCGTTATATCTAAATCTATAAAATCCAACGTCTGTCGGTATGTCTGTTCGCTTTTCAAGAGAGAATTACTTAATGGATTTAGATCTTTTTTTTTCTACAATTTGCTTAGGCATTCCAGTTGATTTTGCGACTTCTCTCATCGCGCTCAGCATCATAGTTCACTTGTGGTACTGATTTATTTGCACGAATCTGAGAGAGACACGCAGCAGGCCGAGTGCCCCCTCACTCACGCACCAGCCTCAGGGCGTATTTTACATCCGCTTAGTCAGCGAACGAGAGCACTATTTAACGGATTTAGATCTTTTTTTTTCCATAATTTGCTTGAACATTACGGCTGATGGGTAGCGCTGCTGCCTCACAGTTAGGAGACCTGGGTTCGCTTCCCGGGTCTTCCCTGCGTGGAGTTTGCATGTTCTCCCCGTGTCTGAATGCGTTTCCTCCTGGTGCTCCGGTTTCCTCCCACAGTCCAAAGACATGCAGGTTAGGTGCATTGGCGATTCTAAATTGTCCCTAGTGTGTGCCCTGCGGTGAGCTGGCACCCTGCCCAGGGTTTGTCTCCTGCCTTGCGCCCTGTGTTGGCTGGGATTGGCTCCAGCAGACTCCCGTGACCCTGTAGTTAGGATATAGCGGGTTGGTTAATGGAAGGATTACGGTTGATTTTGTGACTTTTCTAACTGTGCTATGTATCATAGTTTGCTTGCAGAAGCAATAAATTCTCGCTAATCCGAGAGAAAGAGGCTGCGGGCCGTGATGTCAGGAGCCGGGCAGGGCCCTCCTCACTCTCTGGAACTACGCAGGCAGAGCCGCAGAGGAAGGCTAGTAGTCAATAAATTGTGAAATACTTGGGGGTCTGTGAACATTGTGGGAAAAATGACTTTTGGCCTGCACAAAGTAGACGTCTTATACAATATGTCAAATGTATTGTTTGTTTCGTATAAAATCTGTGGGGGGTTATAAAGTGAGTTTGAAAGAATTCAGTATATGTAAACTTCTGACTTCAACATTACATATTTTCACAATGTTACGCTTATTGTTTTTTATTTTTTTTGATTAGATTAGACAAATCGATCCCAAGGGGAAATTTAGATGAATGCAGCAGTAGAAACATAAAAAATAAGGATAGTGACCCACAGGACAGAAAATACAGCCAATCCGCCAATCAATCAATCAGTATAAATAAACAAATGTATATAGGATGTATGTATGTAATGTATATATGGTTTTCATCCTGGTCGTGGAACAGTGGACCAGCTCTACACCCTTAGCAGCGTCCTGGAGGGTGCATGGGAGTTTGCCCAACCAGTCTATATGTGTTTTGTGGACTTGGAAAAGGTGTTCGACCGTGTCCCTCGGGGAATCCTGTGGGGGGTACTCCGGGAGTATGGGGTACCGGACCCCCTGATAAGGGCTGTTCGGTCCCTATACAATCGGTGTCAGAGCTTGGTCCACATTGCCGGCAGTAAGTCGAACCCGTTTCCAGTGAGAGTTGGACTCCACCAGGGCTGCCCTTTGTCACCGATTCTGTTCATAACTTTTATGGACAGAATTTCTAGGCACAGCCAGGTCATTGAGGGGGTCCGGCTTGGTGGACTCAGGACTGGGTCACTGCTTTTTGCAGATGATGTTGTCCTGTTTGCTTCATCAGGCCATGATCTTCAGCTCTCTCTGGATCGGTTCGTAGCTGAGTGTGAAGCGGCTGGGATGGGAATCAGCACCTCCAAATCCGAGACCATGGTCCTCAGCCAAAAAAGGGTGGAGTGCCCTCTCAGGGTTGGGAGCGAGATCCTGCCCCAAGTGGAGGAGTTCAAGTATTTCGGGATTTTGTTCACGAGTGAGGGAAGAATGGAGCGTGAGATAGACAGGCGGATCGGTGCGGCGTCCGCAGTAATGCGGGCTCTGCATTGGTCTGTCGTGGTGAAAAAGGAGCTGAGCCGTAAGGCAAAGCTCTCAATTTACCAGTCGATCTATGTTCCTACCCTCACCTATGGTCATGAACTATGGGTAGTGACCGAAAGAAGGAGATCGCGAATACAAGCGGCTGAAATGAGTTTCCTCCGCAGGGTGTCTGGGCTCTCCCTTAAAGATAGGGTGAGAAGCTCAGAGTAGAGCCGTTGCTCCTCCGCATCAAGAGGAGTCAGATGAGGTGGCTCAGGCATCTGATCAGGATGCCTCCTGGACACCTCCCTGATGAGGTGTTCCAGGCACGTTTAACTGGGAGGAGGCCCCAGGGAAGACCCAGGACACACTGTCTCTTGGCTGGCCTGGGAACGCCTTGGGATTCTCCCGGAAGAGCTAGAAGAAGTGGCCGGGGAGAGGGAAGTCTGGGCATCTCTGCTCAAGCTGCTGCCCCCGCGACCTGACCTCGGATAAGCGGAAGAGGATGGATGGATGGATGGATGTATATAGGAGAGATGCTGGGTATATGGGGAAAACGATGCTAAAGATAGAGCTGCCAAGCAAGAGCAAGGCCTAAGAGAAGGTTTATGGATGTGGTGTGAGAGAACATGAAGGTGATGGGTGTGACAGAGCAAGATGATGAGGACAGGAAGAGATGGAAAAAGATGATCCGCTGCAGCAACCCCTAAGGGGTGCAGCTGAAACAGGAAGAAGAATTTTTCAGATGGTTCAAAATGAACTTAACAGAGTACCTCGGCAGGTAGCACTGAATTGCCTGATAGCAGCAGACAGAAAAGACCATAGACATATATAGATAGACGCCACATTCACCGTGTTGCCCCGTCGACACGATACGTCAGCGCGTACGCCATATTGCGAGCGGCAAAAGTGCCATTTAAACTAATACAGGTAGACATGGAAACCGGGTTTTCTGATGAAAAAACAATAACATTTAAAACAGTATCGTTTACATACAACAGATTTTGGCGAATCGTTTAAATGCAATTATTTATATCCATTTATACACTAATAATGGCAATTATTAAATAATAATAATAATAATTATTATTATTAAATAATTCCTCTCATATAAGTAACATTTCGCGGACTGCCTTCTTCCATCTCCGAAACATTTCTAGACTTCGTCCTGTTCTTACACAACACAGTACTGAAGTATCAGTTAATGCCTGAGTCACCTCATGTATAGATTACTGTAATGCTATTCTATCTGGCATCCCACAAAAACGTATCCATCACTTACAATTTCTTCAAAATTCTGCTGCCAAGATAATAATCTGCTGCTCTAAATCCACTGAACATATTACACCGATTTTCTCTCAACTTCACTGGCTCCCTGTTAACTACCGAATACAATACTAAATACCGCTCTTAAAATTTAAAGCTCTCCACAACCTCACTGATCTCCTCCAGACTGACACTCCTCTCGCTCACTCAGATCCTCATCTGCAGCTCGACTTCCTGTACCGCACATCAAGCTCAGTACTATGGAAGCTCAAGCGTCTCTCATTGTGCTTCTCAACTCTGGAATTCTCTTCCCTCTCATATCCGTCAGCTCGATTCAATAACACATTTTAAATCTACCCTCAAAACTTATCTTTTCAAACTGGCATACCAATTGTGAGTTTTGCACTGTTACTGCCTGTTATCTTTGTTTGTCTTTCTTTTAACAGTGAAATGATACACTCAATGACAAAAAGAAACAATTTTATTGTATGCAAATTGGCTTAATAATTTCTGAAATCATTTCACTCATTCCTCTCTCAATTTCTCTCTCTCTCTCACACACACAATGTGGTTACTTAAATATATACAGGATAGGATCTAAAATCCATGAAACAGAACTGTCTTTCATAGCTTTTTCCATGTGTTGCCACTCTGTAATTTGAGAATATTCAGTCTGGCAATATGGTGCAGCCTTAGTTTGTGGAAGACAGACACAACTAAAGGCATGAGCATAAAAAGATGGTTGTCAATTTCAAACTGTGTTTCCTCAATGTGCTCCATCATCTGAACCAATCTTAGCCCGAACAAACTGATTGATCAAAGATACACTGACAGCTTGTCCTAATGTCGACTGTCGGATAACACGCTCAGCTACTTTGACTTTACACCTTGACTGCTGTGGAAAACTTTAGGTTTCTGGGATCCACAATTTCCCAGGACCTAAAGTGGGAACTAAACATAAACACAATTGTTAAAAAGGCCCAGCAGAGGTTGTACTTCCTGCGCCAGCTCAGGAAGTTCAACCTGCCTCAGGAGCTGCTCATCCAATTTTACTCTGCAGTAATCCAGTCTGTTCTCTGTTCATCTATCACAGTCTGGTTTGGCTCAGCCACAAAACAGGACAGGAACAGACTTCAACGGACAGTCAGGATTGCAGAAAAAATCATTGGTGTTGATCTGCCCTCCATTCAAGACTTATACAGATCTCGAGTCAGGAAACGGGCAGAAAACATCATTGCAGACCCATCACACCCTGGTTACAACCTTTTTCAACTTCTTCCCTCTGGTAGGCGCTACAGAGCACTGTACGCCAAAACTACCAGACATGTGAACAGTTTCTTTCCTCAGGCCATCACTCTCATGAACACTTAAGTCAATCTCACAGCATCAGGGACAATACTAGGTAAAACCGGAGTCCAATTCCTTGTATGTGTACATATACTTGGCCAATAAAGCTGATTCTGATTCTGACTGGACCCTCAGAAGGAATCATCAGACCTCCTTTGTTTTTTAGTGTGAGCGAGTGGTAGCTTTGATCATATGATGCTGGTACAGCATCTGTTACCAAACTAGCACGGCACACATCACAGGACAGCTTTCTCAAAATCCCGTCTAAGGGCTACCTCCCACTGCTTCCGGAGGTGGATTTCTTTGGGAAACTTTCAAAGTTTGAGAAATGTTAACAGCTAACAACAATCTACATAGTTACTGACTAAATTCGTTTAGCCAAAACGTTGTTTGGAGGCTCACTTGAGCACATAAATGCATAGCTTTGCTAGCTTAGCCTGGCGTAGCTAAAGTTAAAATTATAAAATGGGATTTTCTAATGGCCAAATATAACCAAAACAATTGTTCAGCCTTACCTATGAAATGTAATCCCAGTGATCTCGTTTGGAGCGTACAACGGCTTGCACAATCCCAAGCAGCACATGCGTGAGGCATCTTTATCCATTATTTCACGCCACAGAAGTGCCACTCGCAATATGGCGGCGAGGTTGACGTACGATGCTGCTGGTCATGAGGCGTCTAGTAATTATATGTCTATGGAAAAGACCCGCGGGGTGCTTCTTAGCGTGGAATGAACCTGAGGCTAAAAATACTCCAAGAGAGCGCCTCCTGCAGGGGATTTTTCATGATGACATCTAATTTTATCATCCTTGTCTTTTCCACAACAACCACCAGCATGTCCAGGGGTTCGCCTTGTCAGGGTTCAGTCATTGGGCATCTTTTGAGCTCAGATTGCCTTCCAAGGAGACTGCAGCGAAAAACGACACACTGGCTACTTTTCTACACTACCATTAAATTTACTGCAGTTGTTAAGATTCTTACGAAGGCTCATATTGTATCGTGCAATGTTGTTTGTAGTTTTGGCCCTAACACTAAATCCCAACATGTCGCCAAACAATACATTTCAAATTCATGATAAATAGTAACGTGCAAAAATACACTCAAAATATTATAAAACAATCTCGGTGAGCAGAACGAGACACGCACAACAAACACATCACCAACAAGGCTGATTTTTTTATTGAACGTGCTACGCTGTCGTTGAATATTCAGAAACATGTTTTAGCAAACAAATCTGTACTTTAACATATTGCAATCGCTAATCTTTGTGCAATCGTGCCCCAGGTTCATACACCAAATAAATCAATAATATCCACTTGCCGTCCCTTATCTAATACGCCACAGGTTAACTCCGCCCACACCCTTTCCCCTTAATGTCTCCAGCCAATGTGCGTCATGGATAAGCCCCGCCCATTTACGGCGCTGGCGCTGCCGCTTCCTTGCGTGTTGACCTCAGCGGCGTCAGTCGGATCCGTGGGAGCGTACGGAAGATGCAGAAGAGCAGGCAAAAGCTGGTGAGTTTGAATGTTACGACGGCGCTCAGATGGCTTTTTTTGCCCACTTTATGGCATATTCTGAAAGCGTGTTATTTGACGTTGTCTGCTCGAGTCGTCATTCAAGTAAAACATTGGAAAAGTAATGTAGAACGCGGTTCTGTTCGCGGTCCACCTAGCGCGCAGCATTTGGTTCCCTTTATTTATCTTTTGAGAATTCGCTTTGCCGTGTATCGTATAGTGCACAAAGTAGGCCGTTCGCAAGCCGGTAGTGAAGTTGCTTTAGCGGGGTTGTTGAACGGGCAACTCGAGCGATGTCCGCAGCTTCTATCAGTAGAGTCATTTGCGAAGTTTTGGGATGTCGCTACCTGCGGCTTGTGTTTTGCAGAAGAGACGCCACCTGAGCGGGCACCGCGTAGCACGGGCATTGAGTCGACATGGGCTGCGCAGGGCAGGGCATGGGAGCTAACTAGAATCGCGATCGACGTGCCTTCGAGGTGTCTCGTTTATGTTCAAATAGCCCCACTCACGGTAGTGTTTGCACATGGATTATCATTGGACTTGTACGAGGAAGCGCATCTGTGCCAGTCGTGTTGATAGTTTGGCGTGCCTCGCCTTTTGTGAGCTTTGCTTGCCGGATTTTATGTCCTTGTTAGACTTTTTACATTTGGCTTATCTTTATTATTTCCTTGCCACTTGTAATTACTCAATTTTTTATGCCTTGTCCCATTCATTTTATGTTGTGATTTTTTGTGTGTTTGTAATTCCTGTGTAAAATAGTTCACCTCACAGCCATATTGATACAAAAAAAATATATTGTTAATAAAGTTAGATACTTTATTAATTCCATGAGGTAATTGCAGAAGTCATCTCTGAGCTGAGAGTACAGTTAACACTATCTGCAATTCTAGTGTAACTTCATGTTTTAGGTATTTGCTTTAAAGACACATACTAGAGGTAGAAAAAGTCTGAATTGGTGTAAGCCACCCTAATTAAAAGTGTTCATAAGGAATGTAATAATTTACTTTGTGAGGTAGAATTACATAATAAACAAGAATAGTTGCATTAATATTTAAATATCTAGGATCAGTGGTAGCCCAAGATGGAAGATTAGATGCAAAGATAACCCATACTGTGCCATGTGGATGGAACATTAAGGTGAGGTTTTTAAACAGTGGTAAGACCAGCCATGACGTATGGACCTGAGGCATAGGCAGTAAAGGGGGAGCAGAAGAAGCGGTTGGGTGTGTTATAATAATAATAATAATTCATTACATTTATATAGCGCTTTTCTCAGTACTCAAAGCTCTATCCACACAGGGAGGAACCGGGAAGCGAATCCCCAATCGTCCACAGTAAGTAGACTGTGGAAGATTGTGGGTTTGCTTCCCGGTAAATGAGAATGGTGAGATGGATGTGGAGTTATATTAAAAAAAGGATATAAAAAATAAGATGGTCCAAGGTAACAGCATAAATGAGAAAGTGCAGGAAAGTAGGTTGAAGTAGTATGGGCATCTGATGGGGAGAAACAGGCGATATGTGTGAGTGACAGGACTGGAAGTACTGGGAAAGAGAAAGTGAGGGAGGCCAAAGTCGAGGTGGATGGATAAAATTAAAGAAGAACTGAAGGAAAAGGGTCTGACTGGGGAGAAGGTGTAGGACAGAGTTTTGTGGAGAACATTGATCAGGAACATCAGTGTCACATAGAAATGGGGAAAAAGGAAGATGGTTTTTTTTGGGGGGTCCAGAGGCCCAAAAATAGGATGGAACCTCAAAAAGCTCAATGTCTTCCATAACTTGGCTTCAGAATACTTATGTACATGGGATTTCTCAATGTTTTTATTTTTAATAAATTTGCAAAAACCTCAAGTAAACTTTTTTCATGTTGTCATTATGGGGTGTTGTGTGTAGAATTCTGAGGAAAAAAATGAATTTACTCCATTTTGGAATAAGGCTTTAACATAACAAAATGTGGAAAAAGTGATGTGCTGTGAATACTTTCCAGATGCACTGTAATATATAAAATCCAATATTTTTTTTTCTGTAATTTACTTGGACATTCCAGTTAATTTTGTAACTTCCCTCATCGCGCAAAGTATCATAGTTCACTTGTGGTACCGATGTATTTGCACAAATCCCAGAGATACGCAGCGGGCCGAGGGGAGGGGCCTTCTGTCAGCTTTGGGGCGTGTGCCTTAACTCTACTTAGGTAGCGAACGAGAGAACAATTGAATTCAACTTTGATATTTTAAATAAAGTGTTACTTGGGTCTTGACGAGTTTGAGTCCGGATATTCTCTTTAAGTTTATGCCACATTGAAAAGATAGATTGCAATTCAGATTGTGGATTGTGATTTTGTGTTGAAAGGATCAGGATATGATTTTTTGGAAAGATTGTCCACCCCTAATTTGACTAATTAAGTTTTCTAATTTATGTAGGATTCATTAACCCTCTCCAGCTTTGGGGCATGTTCCTTAACTCCACTTAGCTAGCGAACAGGAGAACAATTGAATTCAGCTTTGTTTGATAAAGTGTTACTTGGGTCTTGATGAGTTTGAACCCGGATATTCTCTTAAGTGTATGCCACATTGAAAAGATAGATTGCAATTCAGATTGAGGATCGTGATATGATTTTTTGGAAAGATCGTCCATCCCTAATTTGACTAATGAAGTTTTCAAATTTATATACAATTCATTAAACCTTTGGCAAGCTACTTAGAAAGGGGTTGCTACCGGCAGATCGCGAGTGACGTGTTTGAGACCACTGGTCTAAGGTAATGACAAATAAGTAACACAAAATAATTTAATTGCGTAAATGTTTATGGCAATATTTAGTGTATGGCGAGCCATGACAGCCCTGAATTTGTGTGTGCACATCTCTCTCTATTAGCTTTGCACGTCTGGACTGTGCCATTTTTCTGTAAAACTTGTCAAGCTCTGCGGATGATTGTGAGTGAGCAGCCTTTGTCAAGTCCAGCCACACATTTTCCATTGGACTGAGATCCAGACTCTGATTTTCACATTGTCGTTGTTTTTAAGCCATTCTCGTGTATCTTTGGCTTTATTCTTGGGCTCATTGTTTTTATGGAAAGTAAATCTTCTTCCATGGTACAGGTTTCTTGTGGACTTGCATCATAGTTTCTTCCAGAATTTCCTTGTATTTTGCTGCATTCATTTTCCCCTCACAAGCCTTCCGGGGCCTGCTACAAAAGCAAGCCCAGAGCCTGATGCTGCCACCACCGTGTTTCATCATTGTCATGGTAGTGCACCGGTGATGAGTGATGTCTGGTTTGCTGCAAACACAATGCTATTAATCTTGGTTTTATCAGACCAGAGAATCTTGTTTCTCACAGTCTGAGAGTTCTTTAAGTGCCTTTTAGCAAACTCCAAGCAGATTTCCCTATGTCTTTCACTGAGGAGAGGCTCCTGTCTGGCCTTTCTGTCATAAAGCCCAGATTGGTGGATGTTCTTCTGGAAGTTCTTTCCATCTCCACACATGTCCTATGGATCAGGAGTCACCAAGTCCAGTCCTGGAGGACCACCGTGGCTGCAGGTTTTCATTGTAACCCTTTTGTAATGAGTTCCCTAATTGTGCTGCTAATTAACTTCTTTTGAATTAATATTAATTGACTTGTTTTTTAAGATTAGCTCCTCTGAATTACTTCATTTCTTTCCTTAAATGGCACCCAGACAGAAATTAAATGTGAAGTGAGTGAGCCAACAGAAGACCAACTAAATGAGGGCCTCAAACTCCAACCAATTTCACTCCAACCAGCTGCTTAATGAGGTGCCAATTCTTGTCGTTAGTTAAACTCGTTCTTTAATTTCGTGGCTTTGTTGCTGCTCTCATGGTACATTAGCAGACATTTCCAAAATTTATGATTTTCTCTTTTCTAAGAGCACACTGTTAAAATGTTTTGGGGACCTGAGCAGATCGACATTCCTGAGACCTTCATCTTTCTTTATTTTAAGATATTGTATGATGGACACCAGTTGTTTGGATCATTTTGTATCTCTTTATTGTTTGGCTGCTAATTAAGGAAAAAGAAACAATTAAGGGGTCTGAGTCTTCAAGAACAAGTCAATTAAAATTAATTCAAAAGAACTTAATTAGCAGCAAAAGAAAAGGGTTAGAATAAAAACCTGCAGCCATGGTGGTCCTCCAGGATCATAGCTGGCGACCCCTGCTCTGAAGCTAAACTGAAGTGACCATCAGGTTCACCTTTCCTACCAAGGCCCTTCTCCCACAATTACTCCGTTTGTCCAGGTTGTCAGCTCTAGGAAGAGTTGCTTTTATTTTAAACATTTAAGGAGTATGGAGGCCACAGTGCTCTTGGGGAACCTCCAGTAGTGCAGGAATTTTTTGCAGCCTTCCCCAGTTCTACACCTTGACACAATCCTGTCTCTAAGCTCTGCATGTATTTCCTTTGACTTCATTAGCGCTGAACGTCACTATTCAAATACAATTCAGATTTATGTAAAAGAGGTCTCATTCAAAGACTAAAGCTGACATTCGACTGTCAAAGAACGACTGTTTGTTTTACCTGCAGTAATCCTGGCATTTTGTTGCTCCAGATGCGCTATGCAAAGCTGCAGTATTTTACTAATGTGTTTTTGCTCTTCACTTCCTTGTGATCATTTTGAATGGCTAGCTTGTTATCTTTATTAGTAAAACTTAACGCTAGACCTTTTCACAGTGTAGTGTTTTTTTTTTTTAAATTCCCATCATTTCGCACTACAAGCGAGCAAACTGCTGTTTTTCCAAATGCTTCTCCTCTGCCCTAAAAGTATCATTTTGTATCTGATTCTGTCCCATTCACCCTTAAACCTGAAATCCCTGCCTGTTTAATGCTAAGACCACCTCATTCAAGCAAATTTAAAATAACTGTTGCAAAAGGAAAATGAGGATTATGACAACATTGTAAACCCCCCTCACTATAAAGAACCCTGTCAGTTGACGCACTCTGTCCCACAATTAATCTTCGTCTTACTTGGCTGCTAGTTTGACACATAATGCCTAAAACAGTGGAGTGTAATTAAAAATATTTGGGCCCCCTGTATTAAAATACTGTTTCAGGAGAAATAAAGTAGACAGATTGTGCAGACTCTGACTTGATACTGTGACAGTTGTGCTTTTCTGGGCGAGTCCACTTGTGCCAACCAGCTCTTTTTCTGAATGGCGTGATATAAACGGTATGCTGCCGCTGCCCATTGAATACCTCCAGGGTAATAAAACAAGTCCACTTGCCTCTTGTCTGTTGTCACCACTCTGCCTCTGTCCTGTTTGGTATGAATCAAACTGCCTCCCACCCATGTCACCAGGGCTGTGCAGTTGGTACACATATTCTCAAACTCCGACTCCTCTATTTGTAATTTAAGCCAATATATACAGTACCAATCAAAAGTTTGGTATCACCAGACATTTTCATGTTTTTGATAAAAATTGAAACCTTTTGTTAAGGCGCCATTTTTATTTAAGGCATTCCTAGTAGTTATAATGGCTATTACTGCTTGGCATGACTGATTTTTGATTTTTCAAATATGGCTGCAAAGCCCCATTTTCATCAGCAATTCCTTCAGTGTCCCAATGGTAAACTCCCTTAGCAAGTCGGTCAAGTCAAGCTGGGGAGCATGCACTTTTACAGTGCTTTGCCGCACCCACTACACGATGACACAGCTCGGGATCCCAGTTGGTAACCCCCCAGGCAGACACGCGGTCTAGTCCCACCTTCCGGAAATGACTCTATCTGCTGCAACCAGGTGTTACGTGGGCGACCCCCTTGGCCTGGTCCAGCCACTCGGGTCTCCAACAATGAGGATCCTACAAGCTGGATCACCCTCTGGGAAACGCGCCACAAAACTCCCTTAGCTTATCTTTAAATTAGTCAGATGTTAACGTTGATTGGTTAAGCACACTTTTAATGTCTTAGCTGTATTTCCAAATCAATTTAATGATATTTCTCTATTGTATTTCAGAAGTTTTCAGCCTTGACCACTCGGCTCGCCCAATCATTACTCCTACTGCACACGTCCTCTCTCTGTCCCACCCCGTGACACTCCCAGTGCTAACTCGCACTTCAACACAGTCTGTTTTAATGGCAGAGCAGTAAAGCAAGTTATCTATTCAAGAATGTCGAATTTTACATCAAGATAGAAAAACAGTTGCAAGAGCTGATAATGAATGCCGAAAAAAAGAAAATGAACAAAAAAGAGTTCCGTATAATAAAAATCAAGAACAAATAGAATCTTCCAATAAACGACAGAGAAAAATTTCCAGAACAGAAATGCAAAAAAGCAAAGTTTATAGGATGTAAGTTAGAGGATAAAGTAATTAATTATGTTGTTATTGACGAGATGTTAATGTAATTGAATTTTTTATTTACTTTTTTTATGTTTTACTTTTTTACTTGAAATTTTGCTTTTTACTAAGTTTTATTATGCATTGGTATGTAAAATAGACAGCTGTAGTGAAATACTCAAGTAACTGATTTTCTGTCTGTAATAACTAAGGACCAAACCGTCTTCCTCCCGCACCCTGCATGCTCTTCTATATACCAACTCTTTAAATACAATCGCTTTCTCTAATGGAGGGGCGCTCTGATGCCCTTTGAGTGTCTCAGCCACGAGATAGCGGGTGCCGGCGAGTGAAGCGAGCACAGGGTGGAGCCCCCTAGTCTAGATAAAAAGCTACATATATATATATATATATATATACACAGTACTAGCAGGAGTACCCGGCGTTGCCCGGGAATCTATAACTGGTGAATTACCAAAATGAAAGAAACAGAACATAGAAATCGAACAAACATTTTTCTGATTGACATTTTATTGTAATAGTTAATATAAGTGGTCATTTTAGAGCTTTGGATACCCTATATTTTTTGTTTTGTCTTGGGGTTCCGAAAATGAACAAATTGTGAGGATTGCCCACTGTAGAACATGCTACGTAGAGTTGTCCGTGTGAAAAGTATGAATTTTCCAAATTGATGCCTTTAACTTTGAGTGATTGCCCTTCAGCCTTATTGTAGATGTTTGAAATCAATGGGTAAATTATGCAGAAGTAGCGGAATTCTGGGTATGAAAACATCTTGATGTCTTGCGCAATGTTTGAGACGGCCTTGAAATAGACTTTTTTGAACACGAAATTGTAGACGTTTGAAATCAAAGGGTAAATCATTCGGAATCAGCGAAATTCTTGGTATGAAAACATCAGGACGTCTTGCGCAATTTGTACGGAGGACAAACAAACATACATACATCGACTCTTGACGTTTTACATCCACACGGCAGTTCCCCTTCACGCGATGAAAGCAGTCGGCTTTCTCATACTTGAGAAACATTGGTAAAGAGGGATGCACAGAGACCAAACGTGCTGCTAGATCGCGCCGCCGTTAATGTCTGTTGTAATGTGCGTCCATCTTGTCGATGATAAGTACGGGGACGTGTGGCTATCGTTGTATCGGTCAAAATGTGTCCTGCACTTGACCAAGGACATTTTTCCCAACCAAACATACCCCATGACCTCCTCCTGGTCACAAAGCAGCCCCATGCCCATGTTTGGTGGTGATTGGACGCCGGTTGCAGATTTGTATGGAGGACAAACAAACATACTGTAGACTCTGCTTAATATATTAGATTGATAGATATAGATATACAGTGATCCCTCGCTATATTGCGCTTCGCCTTTCGCAGCTTCACTTTCGCGGATTTTATATGTAAGCATATTTAAATATATATCGCGGATTTTTTGCTGGTTCGCGGATTTCTGAGGACAATGGGTCTTTTAATTTCTGGTACATGCTTCCTCAGTTGGTTTGCTCAGTTGATTTCATACAAGGGACGCTATTGGCAGATGGCTGAGAAGCTACCCAACTTGCTTTTCTCTTTCTCTCTCTTGCGCTTTCTCTGATCCTGACGTAGGGAGTGTGAGCAGGGGGGCTGTTCGCACACCTAGACGATACGGACGCTCGTCTAAAAATGCTGAAAGATTATCTTCACGTTGCTACCTTCTGTGCAGCTGCTTAGTGAAGCGACAAGCTGCACGGTGCTTCACATACTTAAAAGCTCGAAGGGCACGTATTGATTTTTGCATGTTTGTTTTTCTCTCTCTCTCTCTCTCCCTGCTCCTGACGGAGGGGGTGTGAGCTAGATAGATAGATAGATACTTTATTACTGAGCTGCCGCCTTCAACAGCTTTGTACCGTGGTGCTTTGCATACTTAAAAGCTTAACAGCCCTATTGATTTGTTTGCTTTCTCTGTCTTTATGACAGTCTCTGCTCCTGACGCACACTCCTTTGAAGAGGAAGATATGTTTGCATTCTTTTAATTGTGAGACAGAACTGTCATCTCTGTTTTGTCATGGAGCACAGTTTAAACTTTTGAAAAAGAGACAAATGTTTGTTTGCAGTGTTTGATTAACGTTCCTGTCTCTCTACAACCTCCTGTGTTTCTGCGCAAATCAGTGACCCAAGCATGACAATATAAAAATAACCATATAAACATATGGTTTCTACTTCGCGGATTTTCTTATTTTGCGGGTGGCTCTGGAACGCAACCCCCGCGATGGAGGAGGGATTACTGTATATATATGACCCTGTTTGGATTCAGCGGGTTGGAAAATGGATGGATATATATATATAGATATATCTATCTATCTACCTATATCTATCTCTATTATAAAAAAAAATCTTGGAACGAGACAAGACTTTTTTCCTGCAACAAGACGTGATCTTTTGAAGAGAGACAGTTTCACATCCCGCGAGACGGTCAAGTCACGTCATACTTACAACCTTTGGAAGCAAGTCCTATGATACACATGCAGAGCAGGTTAGAGATAATGGAAGTAGGGAAAAGTCGAAAGTCTCACAAAAATGAGAGTAAAGATCACATTAGTGCAAACAAACGGAAAATATTACTCGGTGAAATATTGGAACAACGAAAAGAGATCGAATAGTGTTTGAGGATGTCTGGGGGAGAAGAGAGATAAGACAGTGAGACAAAAGGACAGCTGCTGTACAGGCTTTTAAACGTTTGAAGGGATGCATGAAATGCAGATCACGCAGCACGGAAGCAAGCCAGCAGCTGATCAAGCAAAGAGGAGGTAAAAAAAACTATTTGTATCACCGTTTAAGAGGGGTCTCGGTGGAGCGACCACATCTCCTTGGGGTGTGTTCAGCCCCCCTCTTGACAACGGCGCGTAGCGCTGTGGGGGGGTGGGGTGGTGAGTGAAGCCCCCTAGCATATATCTATATATATCTTACAAATCACAAACATTTCCAGGAGACCCAAAGCTTTTGAATGTTACTGTATTTGCTTTGTTGACTGAAAGCACACAACATACAAGATACAAGGCACTTCATCACTGCCAACGTGAATCATCAGGCTACTTTTTAACACCCTAACCTTGTATGGTTTATTAAAGAAAAGATACAAACTTTGAATAACGTTAAACAAAAGACAAAACTTACAAAATTAAAAAGAGGTTATGTTTTTATCAAAAGGCCAGAAGAAAAAAATAGCTTATTTGAATTAGTGTATGTGAAATTGAAAATTTTGACACATTATTTTACAATATCATGTATGATTAAAATGGGAGACTCCCGAAACAGTAGAGAGGTACAGTCAGGGAAGCAAAAACCTGGATGTGAGAGGACTTCACAGAGACCATGGAGCTCCTCAAGTGAAGGAGTTTAAGTTTCTTTGGGTGTTGCTCATGAGTGAGGGGAAAAGGGACGGTGAGATCAACAGACAGATGGGGTATTAAGTGCAGTTATGCGGTTTGCTGTACCAATCTGTAGTAGAGGAGAAGGGCTAAGTCAGAAGACGAAGCTCTCGATTTATTACTTGATCTATGACCCTATCCTCACCTATGGCCATGAGCTTTTGGTAATGACTGGAAGAATGAGATCATTGGTGCAAGTGGCCGAATTGAGCTTTCTCCGCTGGGGTGGCTTGGCTGTCTCTTAGAGAAGCCAACTGAGATGGTTCGAGCATCTGATATGGATGCCGCCTGGACTCCCCACTGTGGAGCTTTAATGGGCATGATCAGCTGGGAGGAGACCCCAGGGCTGACTGGGAGGATTATATCTCCCAGATGGCCTCGGAACACCTTGGGATCCCACAGTATGAGCTGGCAAGTATGGCTGGGGAAAGGGACATATGGGCCTCACTGCTAAGACTGTTGTCCCTGTGATCTTGCCTTGGATAAGTGGTGGAAAATGAAAGAGTGAATGGATATATTACAATTTAGATTTTTTTTTATTCACTTCTTGACATAAATATCCCCTATCATATTCCCTCTATATGTATATGTATCTATATCTACAGTATCCATTACTTACATTATTTCTCTAATGCGCACAGTCTGTTGAGATAATCAGGCTTGCATTTCACTGCACATTGTACATGTATAATAGTGTATGTAATGAATAAAATGAGTCATATTTTTCTTCTGACTCTATGGCTCTGACTTGCCCTTTTTGTCACTCAGATCTTTTTACAGAGGCGACTTGTGCCCTCACAAAGAGTGCTTTCCCTGGGCAGCACCTTAATGCTGCTTCCACAGCTGTCCCTGCAGCACCAAGACACGTCCTGATACGTTTAAAGGCCAGGGCACCAGCTGAGGGCTACCAAGGTGACCCCCCCCCCCACACAACATTGTCATACGTGCTTCAGGATATGCAGATGCATGAATAAAAAAGTAAAAATATTAATGCCATTATAGCAAAGCACGGTACCAGTGCATGTGGTTCATAAGGACTTCAGCTTCTTTTGTGGCTGCTTTTATGTCTCCCTGTCCCAAGGAGGACTTGTGCATCCAGCCATCAGTGCTAGAGTGAAAGAAATATGGCAGATGGTGTTGATGCTAGGGATTTTGATGGCTCTTATATTTAACTCTTTCAGGGTGGATGTCGACTTTTGTCGAAATTCAGGGATAGGGGATAGTAATCAGCCGAAAATGGCGACAAAACTCGCCATTACGTTTTAGTTTGACTCTCTTTGCTAGATGGGAAGTTAGCTTTATTGATTTGACTCCGATTCCCTGCATGTGCATGAGTAGCAAAGAGCAAACAACCTCTGAAATGGCATCAACATCTGGCGAGAGACCCAAAGTAAGTAAATGCGCAAAGCAAAATACTTGTCAGACTCCGATTTTGATGCATGTGATCTGGAGATGAAGATCGAAAACAAAAGTGAGGTACCGGCTGAACACGTTCATGTAGCTGATGCACCTTCGGCAGTGTTTGCCTGGGAAGACAGCCACTTAGGAGAACAAGAGGTGCAAACCAGCGTGAAGACAGCCAGGTAGCCAGCCCACTGTGCATTTCTGTTGCCAGAAATGGCTAATAGGCTTTGACGGCAGCGACAGCATGCAGCAACATACATTTTATACTGAGTTATCTATGAAACCATTGCTTTGTGTGCATTTCCAAAATCTGAGTTTTTTGGATAAAATAGCCCTCAAAGAGTTAGTAAGAGCTTAACAGGTTGCCACTGCGGCCGTTAACATAATAAAGTATAAAAATCAAGCACTTAGAAATGTACAGTGGTGTGAAAAACTATTTGCCCCCTTCCTGATTTCTTATTCTTTTGCATGTTTGTCACACAAAATGTTTCTGATCATCAAACACATTTAACCATTAGTCAAATATAACACAAGTAAACACAAAATGCAGTTTTTAAATGATGGTGTTTATTATTTAGGGAGAAAAAAAAATCCAAACCTACATGGCCCTGTGTGAAAAAGTAATTGCCCCCTTGTTAAAAAATAACCTAACTGTGGTGTATCACACCTGAGTTCAATTTCCGTAGCCACCCCCAGGCCTGATTACTGCCACACCTGTTTCAATCAAGAAATCACTTAAATAGGAGCTGCCTGACACAGAGAAGTAGACCAAAAGCACCTCAAAAGCTAGACATCATGCCAAGATCCAAAGAAATTCAGGAACAAATGAGAACAGAAGTAATTGAGATCTATCAGTCTGGTAAAGGTTATAAAGCCATTTCTAAAGCTTTGGGACTCTAGCGAACCACAGTGAGAGCCATTATCCACAAATGGCAAAAACATGGAACAGTGGTGAACCTTCCCAGGTGTGGCCAGCCGACCAAAATTACCCCAAGAGCGCAGAGACGACTCATCCGAGAGGTCACAAAAGACCCCAGGACAACGTCTAAAGAACTGCAGGCCTCACTTGCCTCAATTAAGGTCACTGTTCACGACTCCACCATAAGAAAGAGACTGGGCAAAAATGGCCTGCATGGCAGATTTCCAAGACGCAAACCACTGTTAAGCAAAAAGAACATTAGGGCTCGTCTCAATTTTGCTAAGAAACATCTCAATGATTGCCAAGACTTTTGGGAAAATACCTTGTGGACTGATGAGACAAAAGTTGAACTTTTTGGAAGGCAAATGACCCATTACATCTGGCGTAAAAGGAACACATCATTTCAGAAAAAGAACATCATACCAACAGTAAAATATGGTGGTGGTAGTGTGATGGTCTGGGGTTGTTTTGCTGCTTCAGGACCTGGAAGGCTTGCTGTGATCGATGGAACCATGAATTCTACTGTCTACCAAAAAATCCAGAAGGAGAATGTCCGGCCATCTGTTCGTCAACTCAAGCTGAAGCGATCTTGGGTGCTGCAACAGGACAATGACCCAAAACACACCAGCAAATCCACCTCTGAATGGCTGAAGAAAAACAAAATGAAGACTTTGGAGTGGCCTAGTCAAAGTCCTGACCTGAATCCAATTGAGATGCTATGGCATGACCTTAAAAAGGCGGTTCATGCTAGAAAACCCTCAAATAAAGCTGAATTACAACAATTTTGCAAAGATGAGTGGGCCAAAATTCCTCCAGAGCGCTGTAAAAGACTCATTGCAAGTTATCACAAACACTTGATTGCAGTTATTGCTGCTAAGGGTGGCCCAACCAGTTATTAGGTTCAGGGGGCAATTACTTTTTCACACAGGGCCATGTAGGTTTGGATTTTTTTTTCTCCCCAAATAATAAAAACCACCATTTAAAAACTGCATTTTGTGTTTACTTGTGTTATATTTGACTAATGGTTAAATGTGTTTGATGATCAGAAACATTTTGTGTGACAAACATGCAAAAGAATAAGAAATCAGGAAGGGGGCAAATAGTTTTTCACACCACTGTAGTTGTAACGTCCAGAACCATTAACCTAAGTTCAGATATATTTGAACATTTGCTTATTTTTAATTGAAATATTCAAATCTTATTTTTTGGCTACTGTATATACTCGCATTTAAGTTCTCCCGCAGATAAGTCAGAGCTTGATTTTACCGTATAATTTCTGGTATTTTATAACGTCGGTCGTATAAGTCAAATGCAGAAAACTCGCACTATTGGTCCAAGAGATTATAATATGCTAAGGCCCACCTGAGAGAGAGTAACCACAGAGCACACAGCCTTTTTTTTTCTATGTGTTGTGCCTACGTGACCAGACGGTAATACCCAAACTATTCTGAAGTGATGTTTGCTCCGATTTGTGTTTTTTTGTATCTCACACCCTCATATACCTTTATCGTAAGAGCATCCCTTATCTACGATGGAGCGTTTGATCAGAAGAAAATATGAAGCTGGTTTTAAATTAAAAGTCGTTCAACTGGCGAAAGAAATTGGTAACTGCGCTGCTGCAACAAAACTCGATGTGTCTGAGAAACTGATCTGAGATTGGAGGAAGCAAGAAGATCCATCCATCCATCCTCTTCCGCTTATCCGAGGTCGGGTCGCGGGGGCAGCAGCTTCAGCAGAGATGCCCAGACTTCTCTCTCCCCGGCCACTTCTTCTAGCTCTTCCGGGAGAATCCCAAGGCGTTCCCAGGCCAGCCGGGAGACATAGTCCCTCCAACGTGTCCTGGGTCTTCCCCTGGGCCTCCTCCCGGTTGGACGTGCCCGGAACACCTCACCAGGGAGGCGTCCGGGAGGCATCCTGATCAGATGCCCGAGCCACCTCATCTGACTCCTCTCGATGCGGAGGAGCAGCGGCTCTACTCTGAGCCCCTCCCGGATGACTGAGCTTCTCACCCTATCTTTAAGGGAGAGCCCAGACACCCTGCGGAGGAAACTAATTTCAGCCGCTTGTATTCGCGATCTCGTTCTTTCGGTCACTACCCATAGCTCATGACCATAGGTGAGGGTAGGAACATAGATCGACTGGTAAATTGAGAGCTTTGCCTTGCGGCTCAGCTCCTTTTTCACCACGACAGACCGATGCAGCGCCTGCATTACTGTGGACACCGCACCGATCCGCCTGTCGATCTCACGCTCCATTCTTCCCTCACTCGTGAACAAGACCCCGAGCTACTTGAACTCCTCCACTTGGGGCAGGATCTCGCTCCCAACCCTGAGAGGGCACTCCACCCTTTTCCGGCTGAGGACCATGGTCTCGGATTTGGAGGTGCTGATTCCCATCCCAGCTGCTTCACACTCAGCTGCGAACCAATCCAGAGAGAGCTGAAGATCACGGCCTGATGAAGCAAACAGGACAACATCATCTGCAAAAAGCAGTGACCCAATCCTGAGTCCACCATACCGGACCCCCTTAACACCCTGGCTGCGCCTAGAAATTCTGTCCATAAAAGTTATGAACAGAATCAGTGACAAAGGGCAGCCCTGGCGGAGTCCAACTCTCACTGGAAACGGGTTCGACTTACTGCCGGCAATGCGGACCAAGCTCTGGCACCGATCGTACAGGGACTGAACAGCTCTTATCAGGGGGTCCGGTACCCCATACTCTCGGAGCACCCCCCACAGGATTCCCCAATGGACACGGTCGAACGCCTTTTCCAAGTCCACAAAACACATGTAGACTGGTTGGGCGAACTCCCATGCACCCTCCAGGACTCTGCTAAGGGTGTAGAGCTGGTCCACTGTTCCACGACCAGGACGAAAACCACACTGTTCCTCCTGAATCCGAGGCTCGACCATCCGACGGACCCTCCTCTCCAGGACCCCTGAATAGACTTTTCCAGGGAGGCTGAGGAGTGTGATCCCTCTGTAGTTGGAACACACCCTCCGGTCCCCCTTCTTAAAGAGTGGGACCACCACCCCAGGCTGCCAATCCAGAGGCACTGTCCCTGATGTCCATGCGATGTTGCAGAGATGTGTCAACCAAGACAGTCCTACAACATCCAGAGCCTTGAGGAACTCCGGGCGTATCTCATCCACCCCCGGGGCCCTGCCACCAAGGAGTTTTTTGACCACCTCGGTGACCTCAGTCCCAGAGATGGGGGAGCCCACCTCCGAGTCCCCAGGCTCTGCTTCCTCATTGGAAGGCATGTTAGTGGGATTGAGGAGGTCTTCGAAGTACTCCCCCCACTGACCCACAACGTCCCAATTCGAGGTCAGCAGCGCACCATCCCCACCATATACAGTGTTGACACTGCACTGCTTCCCCCTCCTGAGACGCTGGATGGTGGACCAAAATCTCCTCGAAGCCGTCCGAAAGTCGTTCTCCATGGCCTCCGTAACTCCTCCCATGCCCGAGTTTTTGCCTCCGAAACCACCGAAGCTGCATTCCTCTTGGCCTGCCGGTACCTATCAGCTGCCTCCAGAGTCCCACAGGACAAAAGGGTCCTGTAGGACTCCTTCTTCAGCTTGGCGGCATCCCTCACCGCCAGTGTCCACCAACGGGTTCGGGGATTTCTGCCACGACAGGCACCGACCACCTTACGGCCACAGCTCCGGTCAGCTGCCTCAACAATAGAGGCACGGAACATGGCCCATTCGGACTCAATGTCCCCCACCTCCCTCGGGACATGGTCGAAGTTCTGCCGGAGGTGGGAGTTGAAGCTACTTCTGACAGGGGGCTCTGCCAGACGTTCCCAGCAGACCCTCACAACACGTTTGGGCCTACCAGGCCTGACCGGCATCCTCCCCCACCATCGGAGCCAGGTGGTGATCAGTTGATAGTTCCGCCCCTCTCTTCACCCGAGTGTCCAAGACATGTGACCGCAAGTCCGACGACACGACCACAAAGTCGATCATCGAACTGAGGCCTAGGGTGTCCTGGTGCCAAGTGCACATATGAACACCCCTATGCTTGAACATGGTGTTCGTTATGGACAATCCGTGACGAGCACAGAAGTCCAATAACAAAACACCGCTCGGGTTCAGATCGGGGGGGCCATTCCTCCCAATCACGCCCTTCCAGGTCTCACTGTCATTGCCCACGTGAGCATTGAAGTCTCCCAGCAGTACGAGGGAGTCCCCAGAAGGTATGCCCTCTAGCACCCCCTCCAGGGACTCCAAAAAGGGTGGGTACTCCGAACTGCTGTTCGGTGTATACGCACAAACAACAGTTAGGACCCGACCCCCACCCGAAGGCGAAGGGAGGCTACCCTCTCGTCCACCGGGGTAAACCCCAATGTACAGGCTCCAAGTCGGGGGGGCAATAAGTATACCCACACCAGCTCGACGCCTCTCACTGCGGGCAACTCCAGTGTGGTACAGAGTCCAGCCCCTCTCAAGGAGATTGGTTCCAGAGTCCAAGCTGTGCGTCGAGGTGAGCCCGACTATATCTAGCCGGAACTTCTCAACCTCGCGCACAAGCTCAGGCTCCTTCCCCTTCAGAGAGGTGACATTCTACGTCCCAAGAGCCAGCTTCTGTAGCCAAGGATCGGACCGCCAAGGTCCCTGCCTTCGGCCACCACCCAACTCACACTGCACCCGACCTCCTTGGCCCCTCCCATAGATGGTGAGCCCATGGGAAGGAGGACCCACGTTGCCTCTTCGGGCTGTGCCTGGCCGATCCCCATGGGTGCAAGCCCGGCCACCAGGCTCTCGCCATCGAGCCCCACCTCCAGGCCTGGCTCCAGAGTGGGGCCCCGGTGACCCGCGTCCGGGCGAGGGAATATGCCGTCCAAATTTTTTATTCGTCATAGGTTATATTGAACCGCACTTTGTCTCATCCCTCCCTAGGACCAGTTTGCCTTGGGTGGCCCTACCAGGGGCATAAAGCCCCGGACAACAGAGCTCCTAGGATCATTGGGACATGCAAACCCCTCCACCACGATAAGGTGGTGGTTCGAGGAGGGGAGCAAGAAGATGTAAAAATAAATAATAAGTGTTGCATTTTTGAACGGGCGTATAAGTTGGGGTCTGAATTTTATATTCAATTTTTCGGGTTTCAAGACCCAACTTATAAGCAAATATATATACGGTAATTTGAAAGCCTTAGAACTCATGGTTTGGCTTTTGCTCAGCTGTTGGGCCTTCTATCAGACCTGATCAGTCCAGTCCATTGAATTGGTGACAGGTGGACTCCAACAAGGTGTAGAAACATTTCGTTGATGATCAATCAGAACCAAATTTAAAGTGTTCATAGCAGAGGTATATTTCAGTTTTTTACTTTTAATAAATTTGCAAAACCTCCTAAAATCCTGTTTCTGCTTTATCATTCTGGAGTATTGAGTGTTGCTTGATGAGGGGAAAAAATGAATTGAAATGATTTTAGCACAAAGAGTGCAACATTACAAAATGTGATAAAAGAGAAAGGTGCCGTGTTATTACCAGGCCATAACTCTTTATGATTCAAGTAGATGCTCAGTGTAAGGCTGGGAATTTCCGAATGCCTCCACATATAAACAAGTGTTTGGACATGCCATGCATACCCAGTAAATGCTAGGGCCCTCCCGCATGGTAAAACTAATTGCTAAGAGTGCATTTGGATCATTCAGGAAATGGTCTGTGGTTAAGTAAATTTACATTAATAAAAGAAGTCGGGAGTGCTTATGAAAGATTACTCAAGAGCAATTGTTCTGTTAGCCTAAGTTGTGAGATCAGTTATTGAACAATTACCGTATCTTCATGATTTGTCTCAGACCAGCTCCAAGGTTGTTGATTTGTTATTGAATTAAATTAGTGTAATACAATTTTCTGGTAAACTCTAAAATATTTCTTTACAGCCATTTTAGTGTAGAGCATTTTGCAGTGATCTGTTATTCCAGGCCTGTGGAGGAGCAAGGCTTTTAATCAGGCAGCAGGTCGGGGTTATAGGTTTAGGGGAGCTTGTTAGTGGGACACATACCCAGGGTGAGCGTCTGAACCTACACGGATCAGTGAATTTGTTTTCTTGAGTTAAGTCTGAACTGACGCGATCGATTTCTTCACTTGCTGTATGTCCATCTTTCTGTCACTTTAATAGTTTTTCATCTGTATCTGTGTTCTTTATTTTCTGTGTTAGTTTAGCAGTCACTTTCTTCTTTGGAAGATTTTTCTCCAGAGCTGTGGAGTTGAAATAGGAGGCAATTATTAGGGTTGCAGATGTCGGAGTTCCAAATCTGACTCTGAATAAATGTAAATTGTAATACAATGTGTTCAAATTTCCAATTTCACATATACTAATTTGATTAAACTATTTTGTTTCTTCTAGACTTATGATAAAAAGATAGCTTCTTTTTTACTTTCTCGTATGCAAAGTATAGGGAAAGTATTGGAATCCTCCAAAAATTCCATTTTTATATTTTGATGAATCTCAACGTTTTAGACCTTCCTGAGTCTAAAAATACCATTTTTAGAATTACGCCTGTATGTAAACACGATAACTTGAGTTCGCTTTCACTTCGGTCAACCAAATTTTTCATACAAGTATTAGGTACAAAATGTACATTTCTATCAACTTTTGGGCTATTTCCGCTAACCGGAAGTGGTACTTTGCAGCTGCATGAATAAAAGGTAGAGTCGGATTTATTCAACTTTTATAATAATTTTTCAATATATTATTAATTTGATTTGTTGTTGATGGTTCTTTAATGTACTTAATATAGATATATAATCATTGTCTTGCAGTTTACTCCTCAAATATCCATCCTTATATCTGAGTATACGAGAAAGTCTGGGGGAGACCACTCCCGATTTTTAATTTTGTAAGTTTAGTCTTATGTTTAATGTTACTTGATGGTTGTTAGCCATAACAACCTCTCTTCAGCCTTTAAACCCGAACTTTAACAGGTTTGAATGCTAAAATGTAGCCTGATAGAAGTCAAAGGTATTGTATTCCAACTCCACAGCCCTGCCTACCATTTCACATAAGAACCTTTAAGTGATGGACTGGAGGATTGAAGGCTTTGCATTGGTTGTAACTCACTGGCCAGCTAGCCTGAAGGAATACAGGTGTCTATGGTGAAAGGACAAGAACAGGCCCGAGCTGGACTGGGCTGACCCTGCCTGAGCGGAGTCAGTGAGAACTACACACCCACTCATTGAAGAGGTGTGTCAAGAAGCCTCAGGATTCCTTTAAATTAAGGCTGATACTGGCCAGGTCTCTCTGCTGTTTTCCATCCTGGGGAGAACTCTTGTCTTGCCTCCCATATTTAGACATTCCTGCCATTCAAAGGTTCCATATCAACATAATTATCAATATAATAAATATAGGGGTCTAATTACACATAGAAGTGTCAGAGTCAGAATTGGTGTCACAGTCTGAGTTGAAGGTGTACCAACTCCACAGCTCTATGTATCTCTCTCTCTCTCTCTCTCTCTCTCTGCCATGTCACTTTGCTCTTCTTCATGCACTTTGTCATTCCAGCTTCTCCCAGGTGTGGTTGTCAATTGGCTTGGAGTAAATACATGTGGGAGTGGAATTAGAGTTGAAGTAAAGAGAGCACCCGGTCACTGTGTTTGATGTGGGCTCACTAGGGATGCTTTTTTTTTTTTTCGGGCCGATACTAATCACAGTTTCACGTTATTAGACTTGGCTGATTCCGAATACTGAGTCCAGTTTTTTTTCTTTATCCTTTTAAAACATTTTTATTTATTTATTTTTTAGTACTAAGCTTGGGTATAACTAGCCATGTGGAAACCTTATGTTCTATACTAAAGTGGTATTTTTACAATTAAGCTGCAATCCCACAGGTTATGCCTGTTTTTTATTAATAACTAGGGGGCTCTGCCCCTGCTCGCGTTTGGTTAACTGGATATACAATTTAAAGAGATTGTTTTTTTTCATGGGAATCGTTACATACTCATAACTATGGGAATCGTTACATACTCATAACTATGGGAATCGTTACATACTCATAACTATACTCATAAATATACACCTGACTGAATTGTGGTTTATTTGAAATTAAACTCGTCATAGCTTTAATTGTTGTGGGACCACAGATTCTTATAGCGTATGGTCCATTATTGTGTAAATCTATGTTTTGAGCATTGAATGATGCAAACATGAAAAGATTATTGTAGATTTGAATATTTTGCCTGTAGTGTTTGTGGATTTCACTTTTACCAAACATCAAATCTTTTAATTCTCGCAGATACGCCTCTTCATTGCGAAGCAGCACTACTTTTCCCTGATGGCAACACGAATTAGATGATCTACAAGTTTCCGACTTAAACTTTAAAGCCTTACAATATCTACATACTTCTGACATATCACTTATGTCCATATATTAAATCTCTTTTTGCTGTTCCGTTATTTCACAGAGTAATAATTTCTGTTTGTTTGTGCTAATGTGATCTTTACTTTCTTTTTTTTGATACTTTAGAATTTTACTACTTTTATATTCTTTAACCTGCTCTTCATGTGTATCGCACCAACGTTTTAGAACGTCTTTATGAAGTCTTTATTTTTGACCCCGATTGGATCTACGATGTTTTCAATTCCACTTGGTCCGGGCTGATTATGATTTTCAGAATTTGCACATTGATTATTATTTTTTGCCTTCTTTTCTATCCAATGCTTTTGTGTCTCTTTTTGACGCGCTGCTCTTTCTTCTTCGCTTAGTCGTTGACGTGCCATCTAGAACGTATAAAATTTTTAAGAGCTGAGAGCACATGAAGTGTGTCTATCAAAAGCATTCCAACAACTGAGAGGTTAAATGTCTGTGATCTTGCTTTAAATTGGTTGTAAGTAGAGCGTGACTTGACTTGCAAATGTCACCATCTAACGGGACTTGCTTCCAAAGCTTGTAAAGTCTAGTCTCGCGGGACGTCTAAATGTCTTTCTGAGAAGGTCACGTCTCGACCCAAGATTTTTTTATATAATAGAGAGAAATGAACTTCTGTAGGCTTATTCTTCAGTGACCATAAAAAATTCTAAACCGAATGAAATTCTGTTAAAATCCGTACTTATTTTAACTACAGAGCCTGTGAAGTAGTGTTGCGTCAGTACTAAAATTTATGCTTTGATATCGATACCAGCTTTCGAACCTCAGTACCGGTATACCAAATCAGTTCTGATGTAAATAACCGATAACTCCAACATCCCTGTTGCAGCTCGCCATCACATCACATCTAAGCAAGGTAGATGTGTCAAGCATTGTGGGTTGGGGTATGAATTCCCGATTGTGCCACACTTTGCGTTGCATCACTCTTCATAGCTGCCACCCTGTTGTGCTCTGACATGCACCGCACTGAAGCGATAAATTTCTGCAAAGTATAAACAATAATGGAGCAGGGTCCTCCGTGAAGTCTAGGGTATGCCAAAGCAATATACAGTAAGGTGGAGGAAGGAGTGTCCCCCATGATCTCCAATTTGTGACTCACGTCACGCCACATCAATCTTCATAGTTGCCGCCACAGTGCGCAGCGATCTACAACGCACTGAAGCAATAAGGTGAGGGGTCCCCTGTTAAGTCACGATAACTGTGAAGCAATAAGAGGGAGGGGTCTCCATGATGTTCTGAGTGCCTTTAAGATAAATGGGATACTTCCAATTGCACCACAGTTCACACCACATCACTCTTCATAGCCGCCTCCCAGGTGTTTCATGCCATCGCACCACACTAAGCACTGCATTGAAGCAATAAGGGAGTAGAGCCGTGAAGTCCTGAGCACTTTGGAAGTAACAAATGTGATGTTAACCGAAGGCCTGATGTTTGCTTTTGGTCCCATACCATTTTAATTTTGTATTTTATCGTACTGTTCCAGTACTGGTATACCACACAACTCTCTTGTGTGGCCTAAGTGTGGCCATTCAGTCCTCTTTACCTTTACTCCAAATCAAAGACGGAAAGTCCAAATGAGTCCTTTTGGCTAAGCTTGCTGCCTTTACAGTTCTTCATCGGACCTTACTGTGTCATCTTCATCAGTCCCAGCATGTGGGTGGATCCATCAGGGCGTGCAAGTGCTCTGGCCGAGTGCAGAGATGTGATTCAAGATAATTAACTGTAGGTTTTTATTGTTGAGGAGCAGTAGGACAGGTTTTTTGATCTCATGTGGAAACATCCATGACAGAAAACTGTTACAGAACCTTTGCATATGCCCTGAAGAACTTAGTATTCATCAAGACTGCTAGGGGTGCAAACGAATTGGCCAACAATAGCAGGTAAAGCAGAGCTCCTGGGGAATTCAGAGACTGCATTTACCAGTTTGGCCTCTTTCAGCAGAGGAGTCGTTAAAATGTGTGCATTACTGTTTAATGTGGAAAGATCTAACGCCCTTTACCTTTTTAAGTAAATGAGTATAAGTCTCTGTTGAGCGATTGACAGCTCTGTCTGACCTGCAGTTGTTTATACTCACCGGCCACTTTATTAGGTACACCTGTTTAACTGCTTGTTATTGTGAATATTTGATCAGCCAATCATACGGCAGCAAATCAGTGCATGTTGGCCTGTAGACATTGTCAGGACGACCTGCTGCAGTTCAAACTGAGCATCAGAATATGGGAATAAAGGTGATTGAACGTGGCATGGCTGTTAATGCCAAAAGGTGATTGAACGTGGCATGGCTGTTAATGCCAGACAGGCTGGTCTGAGTATTTTAGAAACTGCTGATCTGCTGGGATTTTCACACACAACCATCTCTATGGATTACAGAGAATCATCCGAAAAAGGGAAAATATCAGTGAGCGGCAGTTCTCTGGGTGAAAATGCCATGTTGATGTCAGAGGAGAATAGCCAGACTGGTTTGAGCTGATAGAAAGGCAACAAGAACTCAAATAAGCACTTGTTACCACTGACGTATGCAGAAGAACAGCTCTGAACGCACCACAAGTTGGACCTTGAAGCAGGTGGGCTACAGCAGCAGGAAACCACACCGGGTGACGCTCCAGTCAACTTAGAACAAGTAACTGAGGCTACATTTCACACAGGCTCAACAAAAGTGGACAATAGAAGATTGGAAAAACGTTGCCTGGTCTGATGAGTCTCAATTTCTGCTGCGGCATTCGGATGGTACGGTCAAGAACATTGGAACACTCACCAGTCCTCTCCACTTATTTCTTCCACAAAAACATCAAGTCGAGTTCTGAAAGTCCCTAAAGTCTTACTGTCTACCACACTACTTGGTCACTTATTCCAAGTGTCTATCGTTCTTTGTGTAAAGAAAAACTTCCTAATGTTTGTGCGAAATTTAACCTTCACAAGTTTCCAGCTATGTTCCCATGTTCTTGATGAACTCATTTTAAAATAATCATCTTGATCCACTGGACTAATTCCCTTCATAATTTTAAACACTTCAATCACGTCACCTCTTAATCTTCTTTTGTTTAAACTGTAAAGGCTCAGCTCTTTTAATCTTTCCTCATAACTCATCCCCTGTAGCCCTGGACTCAGCCTGGTTACTCTTCTCTGGACGTTTTCTAGTGCTGTTATGTCTGGTGGACACAAAACTGCACCCAGGGCTCCAGATGAGGCCTCACCAGTGTGTTATAAAGACTTGAGCAGAACCTCTTGTGACTTGTACTGCACACATCAAGGTGCTATATATCCTAACATTCTGTTAGCCTTCTTAATGGCTTCTGAACACTGTCTGGAAGTCGATAGCTTAGAGTCCACTATGACTCCTAAATCCTTCTCATAAGATGTAGTCTCAATTTTCAGACCCCCCCATTGTGTATTCAAACCTAACATTTTTACTTCCTATGTGTAATTCTTTACATTTACTGACAGTGACTGCTCCACTGACAGACTGAGGAGATCGTTCCTCCCCCAAACTATGCGACTCCTCAATTCCAGCAGTCAGGCAGGCTCGTGGCCAAGCAGTACTGTGCCTATGCGAATTTATAATGCTCCTTGTTCCTTGTATCACCCATCGACGGCAGGCGCTTATAGCATGTCCGTGATCTTTTCGGATTCGCTTTTACGGCGAACTGCTACAGTGCTGGGAGACTGCGATTGCTTTGGGACGCTCTTCTGCATGTTGTCCCGTTGGGTGCAGTCCCACAAGAGTTAAGCAACTCACTCGCACCAGCCATGATTCTTTTCAAAGGTAAAGTGCAGGTTAATTTGTTTTATGTATTTTTACTTTATATTTTGTATTAATCATTTTTATATGATTAGTTTTGGGTTTGTGGAACAAATCATGAGTTTCCATTATTTCTTATGGGGAAATTCACTTTGATATACGAGTGCTTTGGACTACGAGCACGTTTCCAGAACGAATTATGCTCGCAAACTGAGGTTCCACTATATAGTATATTTTGTCTCTGTAATAAGCCATTTGGTGTGGGATATGTAAAAGCAATGTTAATGTTTATGATGTACCATCTGTTGAAATGACATACGATGCATATATCTGTTATATTCCATTTGGTATGGGATGTCTAAAACCAGCGTTAATGCTTAGAAGAATATGACATCTGTTGGAATAACAAATTCAATGCATACATCTCTGTTACATGCCATTTGGTATGGGATTCATACAAATGTTTTAATGTTTGTCATGTGCCATTTGTTGGAATGACAAATGTGAGGCATACTGTATGTCTCTGTGGTATGCCATTTGGTATGAGATTTGTAAAAGCAGTGTTAATATTTGTGATGCGCCATCTGTTGGAATGACAAATTTAAGGCATATGTCTGTGTTGTATGCCAGTTGGTATGGGATTTGTAAAAGCAGTGTTAATGTTTGTGATGCACCATCTTTTGGAATGACACAATGCATTTTATTACTACTTCCCTCTTTTATTAAGGTGGATTACATTTTGTCTACTGATTTGAAGCCATTCATTGTAACAAAAATAGAGGATATTGGGAAGGGGGCAAATACCTTTTCACATCTCTGTGAGACAAACATTTTTATTATTTGCAGGCAACATTTTTCTATCAAAACATTACACACATGCTTTATTTCTGGACTGCAAGGTGTTCAGCACGTGTCGGTACTTTTAAAATGTCTTCCTGTAGCACAGATAATGTCCTCGGGCGTGTTCATTGTATTTCAGCTTAGTGCTCAGCTAAACCACATTAATAATAAAGCATTTGCATATGCTTAACAGGAGAGGCAAAGAAAAAAAGTACATATATCAGATTAAGTTTGTTTAAATTGCATTCAGTAGAATGCAGCCGTTACAGCTCCCGGCAATAGATTGAACCGCTGAGGATGTTTTAAGCACACAGTTCAGGGCGATTTGCAAGTTTGACTTATTGAAGAATAAACGTGAAGCGAGCATCAATTTAACTTTGAAGGCTTCAGCAGCTGTACTGCTGTTCTTGATTTGTGTCTAAATATTGAACTATGGTTGCAGTCAACCCTGATGGTGTCGTTGGAGCATTATGTTATGGTCGACATAATAAAGTGTAAAATGGGGACAACAGGGTCACCCTCGGACTCTACCACAATAAAACAAGGGGGAAAATCTTAAAACTCAAGTGGAAAAACACTAAATTATCCACATGTAACATTCCTAAAGGCTTTCTAATAAAAATGTACTGAACGTAGTTTAATTAGGCCATAGAAACTGGGAAATAACTGCTGGCTTATTTAGGCTAGGAGTCCAACTAAAACAGAAGTTGGCTGAAACCATTAAACATTTTGAGTCAGTATGTTTTGCTAAGTAAGTGAATTCAGTTTCATTCTACAATACAAGGTAGTTGTGTATGTTTATTATGCATTAAGATTTATAAATTCTGCAGCCACTTGATCTTGTGAGGAATTAGTTGGGTGAGAATCTGCAGGGAACTTGGAGTCGATGTGATGAGGCGGCATAAAAGAGTTGTGCTTAACGCCATATTGTAGGTTAGACTGGAAAAGAATGGGAAGGCAGATGTTAAGGGAGCAGAGCTCGGGAAGATGGCGATTCTCTACCGACGCTCAGATGGTTCTCCAGCCACGTCTCTCTAGAGACAAAAAGTGGGAGACGGACCTGGTAACCATCAGATAAGCATTTATTACTAGAGCACATTTTCATACAAATGATGAGCTCAAAGTGCTTTACATGATGAAGAAAGAGAAGAAAAGACAATAAAGAAGAATTAAAATAAGGGAACACTAATTAACATAATAAAAGTAAGGTCTGATGGCCAAAAAACAAATCAAAAACTCCAGACTGCTGGAGGGAAAAAATAAAATCTGCAGGGTGTTCTGAGGCCACAAGACCACCTGACCAGCCCCCCCTAGGCATTCCACCTCACAATCAGTCCTCGTGGTATTCAGGGATCCCATGGAAGAACGTGATGATGACGGTCATGTGGACTTCTGGCCTTTAATCCATCAATGTAAGGACATCACGGTGCTTTGGGCAGGTGGTGGGGGCGCAGGTCGCCACCACAGAAAACCGGAAAAAGAACAGAAGAGAAAGTAGGGGTTAGTATGGATTGTGGAGCCATCATGAATAATAATGATAATTAATTGAATATACAGAGCATCAGGATTAAACTAAAATGAAGCTATGAGAAAGCCATGTTAAAGTAAAGTGTTTTCAGCAGTTTTATAAAGTGCTCCACCGTATCAGCCTGGTGAATTTCTATCAGTAAACTCGTATTCCATATTTGAGGTGCATAACAGCAGAAGGACGCCTCACCACTTCTTTTAAGTTTAGCTCTTGGAATTCTAATCAGACCCTCATTTGAAGATCTAAGGTTACAATTTGGAGTGTAATCAGGAGTGGGCTGGAGGAGGAGTATAGGGACCTAATCAATGACTTTGTTAAATGGTGCGAGTCAAACCACCTACACCTGAACACCAGCAAAACCAAGTGGTGGTGGTGGATTTTAGGAGGCCCAGACCCCTCATGGACCCCGTGATCATCAGAGGTGACTGTGTGCAGATGGTGCAGACCTATAAATATCTGGGAGTGCCGCTGGATGATAAATTAGACTGGACTGCCAATACTGATGCGCTGTGTAAGAAAGGACAGAGCCGACTATACTTCCTTAGAAGGCTGGCGTCCTACAACATCTGCAATAAGATGCTGCAGATGTTCTATCAGACGGTTGTGGCAAGCGCCCTCTTCTACGCGGTGGTGTGCTGGGGAGGCAGCATTAAGAAGAAAGACGCCTCACGCCTGGACAAACTGGTGAGGAAGGCAGGCTCTATTGTAGGCACGGAGCTGGACAGTTTAACATTTTTGGCAGAGCGACGGGCGCTGAGCAGACTCCTGTCAATTATGGAGAATCCACTGCATCCACTAAATAGTATCATCTCCAGACAGAAGAGCAGCTTCAGCGACAGACTGCTGTCGCCGTCGTGCTCCACTGACAGATTGAGGAGATCGTTTCTCCCCCAAACTATGCGACTCTTTAATTCCACCTGGGGGGGTAAACGTTAACATTCAACATTATACAAAGTTATTGTCTGTTTTTCACCTGCATTATCATCAATCTTTAATTTAATATTGTTTATTGTATCAGTATGCTGCTGCTGGAGAATGTGAATTTCCCCTTGGGATCGATCGATCTATCTATCTATCTATCTATCGATCGATCGATCGATCGTGTAAGACATTCTGAAATATAAGATGGAGCAGATTATTGAAGGCTTTGTAAACCATAAGCAGTATTTTAAAGTCAATTCTTAATGACACAGGTAACCAGTGTAGAATATAAACATAATAAAATATAAACATTAATAAGCACTCCTGCCAAGGACTGTAAACTGTTGGCTTGTGTCTGGATGTCAGTACTGTCCTCCTCATACCTCTGATTGTTCCATCGCTTTGAATCTATTAAGAAAGGTGAATGTTGAAGGAAGTCAAAGATACGATCAGACAGTGGATTCAGTAAAAGTTCAGGCCACTTCATTTTTTACATTGTAACGTGCGAGTCCCTGTCTTGCATCCCAAAACACAAGGCTGAGTCTCAGTGCTTTAGCAAAACCAGCTTTATTCAGCTTGAAACAGGAACAGCACGGTTATTTATTGTAGCGGGATCTATCACTCTCCTATAAACAGACACAGCAATCGGGCAGAGTGGTGGCCAGGTTAATGGCCAAGTAATACTGTTCCCTGCGGTTATTATGTTCCATGCATCGCCCATCGACGGCAGGTGCTCCTAGCGTGACCGATTTGTTTTCGTGGTGAGCTGCCGGGGCAACCGATATGCTATTTTACACAGCCGCGGCGGTCTCGCCTCGGGGCGCTCTTTGGCGTGTCATCCTGTTGGTTGGGGGGGGGGGGTCTCCCAAAAATCCTGTTGTTAGGAATCCCAAAAGAGTTTAGAAACCTTACAACATATTTTATGATGTTGCAGCCTTAAATTATTTTTTTTTCCTCTCATCACACATCAAGCAAGCAAACAGTACACCAGAACGACAAAGTGGAAACAAGATTTTAGGAACTTATTTAAATTTATTAAAAAATATCCCTTGGACATGGGTATTCAGACCCATTACTCAGTCCCCTTCGGCAGCAATTCCAGCCCGGAGTGTTCGTGGGTTTAATGCAACAAGCTGTACACACCTGGACTAAGAGATTTTCTACCAAATATCTCAGCAGACCCTCTCCAGCTCTGTCAGGTTGAATGGAGACCATCGGTGGGTAGCTATTTTCAGATCTCTCCAGAAATACTCAACTTCAGGCTCTGGCTGGGCCACTCAAAAACATTCACAGAGTCACCCCAAGCCACTCCTTTGTTCTTTTTGCTTTGTCCTGTTGGACGGTGAACCACGGGCCCAGCCTAAGGTCCAGAGCTCTCTGAAGCACATTTTCATTAGATAGATAGATAGATAGATACTTTATTAATCCCAAGGGGAAATTCACAAACTCCAGCAGCAGCATACTGATACAAAAACAATATTAAATTAAAGAGTGATAAAAAAATGCAGGTAAAACAGACAATAACTTTGTATAATGTTAACGTTTACCCAGTCACATTAAGGATATGATATCTCTGTACTTTCCTCAGTTCATCTTTCCGTCAACCCTGACTAGTCTTTTAGTCCAAAACTCCACACCATGATGCTGCCATCTCCATATTTCACTGTTAGAACATTAGAACAGTCTAGATGAGAATAGGCCATTCAGCCCAACAAAGCTCACCAGTCCTGTCCACTTCATTTTCCAAACAGGTTCCCTGAAGCTTAGCCAAAAGGACCATTGGGTTCATTGGTCAATAATCTTACTAAGACCCTTCTTCCCTGATTGTTCAAGTTGTCCCTAGTGGCCAGCTTTAGGAAGAATTCTGGTTGTGTCAGACTTTTTCCATCCTCTTTAATAAAATCCCTGTGTGCGTCCAGGTGTCCGTGTGTGTGCGTCTTCTGGTGAAGTGCGCATGCGCGCGGGGCATGGTGTGATGCACGATATTACTGTCAGAGAAAATTAAAGGCGTTTTATGGAAATACAAACCAGTATTACTGTGAGAGGAAATTAAAGGTACACAATACAGTGACACATATTACAGCCACATACAAGCCAGAATTACTGTCAGAGAAAATCAAAGGCATATAACCGACGCGCACGCCTGTATTAAAATTAAAGGTGTATTAAGGATGTACAAGACAGTATTACTTTCACAGAAAATTAAAGACACAATACGAAGAACGGTCAACTCAGCAACTAAACATCAACAAAAGAAAGGCTGAAAGAAAAAGAAAAATACGACCAACAAACAGAATGAGGTCAAGGTCCCTTGCCATTTAATATAGACTGTTCCTACTAATGTTTATGCACTACTGTTCTAGCGCCCGTTATTGTAACGGGCTTAGTGACTAGTTTAGGAATAATGGAGGCCACTCAGCCCTTAGAAGCCTTCAATGCTGCAGTTTAGAGTGGGGTATTGGCACTGATGTCCCAATTCAATTTGATTTTGATTTCATGAATTAGCGTGCACTCATATATTTGACATGCTGGCTTTTTTTTTTTTTTTTTTGAGATTTCTTAACTGTACATAAATAACATTAATAGAATACGACAAATTTCAGTAATGCTTTATTTGAAGGGTGTCTATATAGTAATTTCATAACATATGCATAAGCATGAAATGACATTTAAGAATAAATACTTGATTAGTAATGAACAGATAACATAAGTATTTTCAAGATGTGGAACAAAATATTGCTCTAAAAAAAGCTTTTTCACAGCACGTAATAAGTTTATATGTTTAATATGTCGCTGTGCTCTGTACAAAAAATCCTCTTTAATAAAATCCCTGTGTGCGTCCAGGTGTCCGTGTGTGTGTGTGTCTTCTGGTGAAGTGCGCATGCGCGGGGCACGGTGCGATGCGCAATATTACTGTCAGAGAAAGTTACAGGCGTTTTACGGAAAAACAAACCGGTATTACCGCGAGAGGAAATTAAAGGTACACAATACAGTGACACATATTACAGCCACATACAAGCCAGTATTACTGTCAGAGGAGATTAAAGGCATATTACCGACGCGCACGCCTGTATTACCGCCAGAGAAAATTAAAGGTATATTACGGACGTACAAGCCAGCGGACGTACAAGCCAGTATTATTGTTACAGAAAATTAAAGACACACAATACATGGCAGCAGTCCACGAAGAACGGTCAGCTCAGCAAGTAAACATCAACAAAAGAAAGGCTGAGAGAAAGAAAAATACGACCAACAAAAAGAATGAGATCAAAATCCCTTGCCATTTTAATATAGACTGTACCTACTAATGTTTATGCACTACTGTTCTAGCGCCCGTTATTGTAACGGGCTAAATGACTAGTATTTTATAAATTTGGTTCTTCTCACATGTACAGCTAACACAAGGCCAGATTTAGCACACAGGGGCTCATCATTTAGAACTGCTAGGCAAGCATTAGAAGACAAGAAAGGGACAACTACGGAAATGGGCAACGTGTACTATTTCTGTGTGACAGAGTCAGCATGACATTGGATCTTCTTTTCCTTTTTGGGAATGGCATGATTCACCTAAGTAGGGGTCTGCACATGGAGAAAGAGTATAAAGCCTTGAAACATTGCCCATCACACCTTTGAAGCCGACAGACGGATGGGAGATAGTCATCCGATCCTGAAAATCCTTTCAGCGCAGCAACGAAAATGGCAGACTCTACACATTGGGGGCCCCCCTACCTTGTCATGGCTTCCTCGTCTGTTATGCAGCGTAAATCGTCATTAAAGAAAGCTAAGTTATTTCTCCTATGTGATTTCTTACCACCGTATCACTAAAGGAGGGGTACCGCCTTTTAATATTATATCTATATAGTTTTGGGTTACTTAAGATGCCGCAATTGCAAAACGAACGTATTCCCAGGAAGTTAGCGCCCCCTAGAGGAAAACACAGCACTGCACTCATTCAAAATTCACCATCACTTAACTAACATATCGCCACATTAGAGTCCACACACATTATGGGGGCTCCTTGTTTAAATACAATGCAATGGCATCTCTTTATAAAACATATATATCATCTTGCAATTTATTATAAAATAATCAAATATTGCTTCTTAAGTAATAAATGTTATTCAATAACCTTTTCTGTGTTATGAATGTCCGTGTAGACACCCTTCACCTAAACCAGGGGTTTCCAGCCCCAGACCTGGTGGGCCGCAGTGGCTGCAGGTTTTCATTCTAACCATCTTCTTAATTAGTGAGCCGTTTTTGCTGCTGATTAACTTGTTCTGCCTTAGTTTTAATTGACGTGACTCAGACCCCTTAGTTGTTTCTTATTTCTTAATGAGCAGCCAAACACTAATGAGACACAAAACAAGACCAGCTAACCTGAAAATAAAGAAAGGTGAAGGTCTTTGCTATGTTGGTCTGCCCAGGTCATCAAAACAACTTGAACAGAATATCAGCAGTCTGCTGTGGCAAAATGAGAGCAGCAGCTCTGAAGAGAAGCCTGCTCTTCTGCCTAGGTTTGTAGGGGCCAAATTTATAATGGCAGTGTCAAATTTATTAAATCCAAAAACATCCCTGTTAATTTTTGAACAGGTACTGTGATATGCTGGCAAAACTTGCAGAAAAGTAGTTGTCCAGATTCGTAAAAGTCGCCAGAATATTGTTGTGCCCTCAATTTTGCAGTTAAGCTCGTGTTTCTTAGTTTTTTCGATGTAGTTAGGGTATCTGATACTGCTCTCTTTGACATTTCTGTCTCGTGCAGCTGGCTAATTCACGTGCCTTTAACGAGAAAACCTGCAGGAAACACGTGCACAAGCAAATAGAGACACGACTGGATTTCTACAGGGATTGTGTTTGCTTGAAAAACAACAAACTAGAAAACAGTATCTGAATGACAGAACTACAGATTATTCAATCGTTTAATTTATTGGGAAGTTTTATAACGGTCACCCCTTCAGTGTCTAAATTCTGCACATTTCCATTTTTAAATCTAAAATCTGTTTTTATGCATCAATTTTGTCTGTGTTTTCCACATTGCGGAAATCATAGGGCCCAAGGATTGAGGGGAAACCTGACGTTTGCTGTCGGTACCAAAAATCCCAAAATGCTGGTACCATAACCATATTAAAATGTAGGTTTTTTGGTACTTTTCTAGTACCCGTATATCACACACCCCTAACGTACAGTGAATTCATAAAGTGTATTCAGACCCCCCCACTTCAATTTTTGATTTTTTTTTAAGAAATTTACAGACCTTTCTGAAAACACACTTTCATTTTGTCATTAGGGTTATTGAGTGTAGATTGATGGGTACAAATAAGCACGTTTACCCGTTTCAAATGAAACCTGCAACACCGTAAAGTGTGCAGAAAATGAAGGGGTCCGCCGTGTCTCTTTACTTTATGTATGTCTCGTGTGTGTGTGTGGCACTATGCGTGTTGCACTTCTGTTTTGGGTCTGAGTGCATTTTATCATCTGCCTGCCCCTCTTGGTGTCTTTCATATCTCTCCGTTGATCAATTGATTGAGTTGTGGTAATCTTGTGAGAAAGCCTCAGACTTCCTGAAATCTTATAATGGAAAAACAGGCTTAGAAAATCCACAGACTGACTTTGTTTAATGCAGCGCTGGCCGGTTTTATAGGCTGCTGGAATTAGTCTTTGAAATGAAAGGGAATGTGCATGCAGAGCTGCGTTATCGTCTTTTACTTTCGTATATGTGTAATCTAAACGATCCTGTTCAAAGAAAAGTGTAATGAGATATGCAGTAATAAAGAGAAGTAGGCTTGCAGACCTTGCCCACGTCTTAGCAGGGCACAAAGGCCTTCTAAGCTTTCCTGACTCGAGCCCACATTTTTTCTTTACAGGTAACCAAGCAACTCTTGTTTGGCCGTTTTTTCTTGTTTCAAGTTACGCCCTCAATGCAGTGAGCATCGACACGTGTGTTGCGGACTCCGGCTCCAGATTATTTCCTATATGCCCTCAGCTAGCTCGAGCGTCATTCCTGGAAGATCAAGTGCATGCTCTCTGCTGGTTGTATGAAATCCTTTGTTTTACATTTTCGTCCAGTTTTGTGTTACAAAGAGTTTCCTCAGTTGTAGATTGTTTTCTTGATTTGGGGCATGTGGTAAGATGTGTAGTGTGTATACAATATGAAGTGAATTAGAATAGGCTGTTTTCTAGTTAACGTTTTGATTTAGTTTTTCAATTATTCACTCTGTGACACTCGGCAGTTAATCAGTGTCTTGTGTTCTCATTTTCAATTTTTCTTCCAGCTTAATGAAGAACTTTCCGACAATGACAATGAGACCATGATTCCAGTTTTGGTGTCAAAGAAAGCAAGTGAACTACCAGTCAACGAAGTAGCCTGCATTTTACAGGTAATATAGCAGCAGCACAACATGTTGACCATTTCTCCCAACTGTAATTATGAACAATGTGACTGTTTGGTTCATTTATTGATCAGGGGTCTCCAACTACAGTCCTGGAGAGCTACAGTGGCTACAGGTTTTCATTCTAACTTTTTTCTTAATTAGTGACCAGTTTTTGCTGCTAGGATCCGTGATCACTTGCTCACCTACCAGCGACTGGAACAGTCTGGTTTTACGCCTAAGAATTCTACCATCGACCGCATCCTGGCACTGAGGGTTCTCATGGAGCGCAAACACAAATATCGGCAGAGTTTCTTTGCAGCCTTTTGTCGATTTTTGTAAAACGTTCGACTCAGTAGATCGAGCTGCCCTGTGGGACATCCTGAGGGTTCACGGGATCCCCTCTAGGTTTCTGGATATCATGGCCGGCCTGTACACTGGTACTGTGTGAGTGCTGTGCAGAGTGGAGGCAGAACCTCTGCGTTTTTCCCAGTTGATTCTGGGGTTCGTCAGTGGTGTGTTCTGCTCCTACTCTGTTCAATGCTTTCATGGACTGGGTGTTGGGTAGGCTCGTGGGGTCCAGCGGCTGTGGGGCATCTGTTGAAGAAAGATTCATGGATCTTGACTTTGCTGACGATGCTGTGATCTTCGCGGAGTGAATAGAGTCTCTGATCGGGGGTCTCGAGAGTCTTGAGTGAGGGGTCTGAGTGTCTGGGCTTGCGAGTGTCCTGGATAAAAACCAACATCCAGGTCTTTAATGACCTCTTGGGCACAGCCATCAGCTGTTTGTCTGTCTGCGGAGAGAGTGTTGACCTTGTCGAGAGATTTACTTACCTTGGCAGTGACATTCATGTCTCTGGTGACTCTTCCTATGAAGTCAGTAGACGGATTGGGAGACAATGGGGGGTCATAAGGTCACTAAAAGGGGTGAGTGGCACTCCTGATATCTATGCAAAAGGATGAAGGTCCAAGGATTTAGAGTCCTGGTGCTTCCTGTCTTGCTGTATGGTTGTGAGACATGGACGCTATCCAGTGAGCTGAGACGAAGACTGGACTCCTTTGGTATTGTGTCTCTTCGGAAAATCCTTGGGTACTGTTGGTTTGACTTTGTGTTGCTCATGGAGTCCCACATGAGGCACATGACCTGCATTGTGAGGGAGCATCAGTTACGGCCATGTGGCGCGTTTCCCCGAGGGTGATCCGGCTCGTAAGATCCTTATTGTTGGGGACCTGAGTGGCTGGACCAGGCCAGGTGGTCGCCCACGTACCACCTGGCTGTGGCAGATAGAGGGTCATTTCCGGAGGGTGGGACTGGACCGTGTGTCTGCCTGGGGGGTTGCCAAGCGGGATCCCGAGTTATTTCGTCATGTAGTAGATGTGGCAACGCACTGTACCAGTGCATGCTCCCCAACTTGACTTGACTTGACTTTTGCTGCTAATTAACTATTTCCCTTTATTTTAATTGACAATTCTTGAGACTCTGACCACTGAATTGATTCGTTTTTCCTTTTAACAGAAATTAAGTCGGGGCCTCAAACTCCAACCTTCATTCAGTTTCTTAATTTGAAGCCAATTCTCGTTGTCTGCCATTGGCAGACATTTCCAAAACTGTTGATTTTCTTTGTTAAGAGCGCTGGCTGTGAAAATGTCTTGTGGACCTGAGCAGATCAACATTACTGAGGCCTTCACCTTTCTTTTCAGTTATTGTGTGATGGACACAGGTTGTTATTTATGTGGTGGTTCATTTTGTGTCTAAATATTGTTTGGTTGCTAAGTAAGGAAAAAAGAAACAATTAAGAGGCCTGAGTCTTAAGATGTGCAGCAATTAAAATTAAGGCAAAGAGTTAATTAGCAGCAAAATCTGGTCACTAATTAAGAAAAGGGTTAGAGTGAAAACCTGCAGCCACAGTAGCTCTCCAGGACTGGAGTTGGAGACCCCTGCTGTATAGTGAGTGTTTATCTTTAACACATCCAAACAGCAGATAAATGTTTAAAACAAAATTCTAAACAGTGTGTCTTTATAAAGCCCACAGTACTGGATAGCTTATAATAAAAATGAAGCACAATATTCTTGAAACAGTGAGCAACAGAACATTTTGCTTCCTGAACACTTTTTATTGCATGGATTTTGGCTCCTGATCACATAAATCACATACCGTTTTATTGCAGTCGTCTGCTTTTTGATTATAAGTGTACATTTTAGTACAGCCAACTGTAACTGGAACATTAGATTAGATCAGATAAAACTTTTAATTTCACGAGGAAAATCAAATGCATACAGCAGAAGATGTATAAAAAACAAGGATATAGATTGGCAATACAAATATTACAGCCAATCAATCAGTTGTTTAGTAAATGTGTTAATAAAAATTAACAAGTACATTGGGTGGAAACATTGAATTGCCTGATGACAGTGGGGAGAAAAGACCCCCAGAGACTCTTCTTTGCGCACTATAGCGGAATGAGCCTGTGGCTAAAAATGCTATAAGTGGGCACCTCCTGGAGGGGATTTTTCATGATAGCATCCGATTTTGCCATCATCCTTTTTTCCACAACAGCTTTCAGTGTGTCCAAGCTTCACCCTGTGATGGAGCAGGTTTTTCTGACAGGTTTGTTTAGGCATTGTGTGTCTTTTAAGCTCAAGTTGCTTCCCCAGGAGACCACAGAGCAGAACAATACACTGACTAATACGGACTGGCAAAACATTTCCAGCAGCTTGTGGAGTCTCCTTAGCAAGTACAGTCTGCTCTGCTCTATGGTGATCTAAAACTAGTGGCGCTGCAGCTTGCATATACCATTGGGAATGGGACAACCATGCTAAAAAGTCTCATTGCAGTAAAAAGGACTCTCTGCTGTACAAGCAAGGCAAAAAAGTATGGCACATAAACCACTTGTCGATCCAAGAAATATATTTTTGCCCCTTCTTCACATAAATCTAGGACTGGTAAAAATTTACGTGAAAGGGATGAACGTTTAAGTTGATGGATTTCAATATTTGTGACAGATGTTTCCATTAATGAATGAATGAAGAATGGCATTTTTGTTGATCCACAAATCAGACAAGTCATCGGTGACAAGCTGTTCAAAGTTCTTCTAGTGGGGCTGGAAGGAAATCAAATGTAAGGCATTGGAGGATGGTGTTGGCAACTACAGAACACCAAACTATGTCCAGATGGTTGATGGCATGCTTCAAGCATACAAAACGATATATAGATGTGAAAGGCACTATATAACAGACAGATTGATTGATTGATTGATTGATTGATTGATTGATTGATTGATAAGGCTTGTAAGAAAGAAAGAGAACGAACTTTGGCCTTTTACAGAAGCTTTTTAAATAAACACACATATAATATGTGTTTGTGTGTATGTATGTATGTATATATATAATATTTATATATATATATAATATATCTATTATAATAAAAAAAAATCCTGGGACGAGACTTTTTCAGAGAGATACTTTCACGTCCTGCGAGACGAGACTTTCTGCCAGGAGATTTAACCAGGCTCGGGGCCGGTAATAGAAGACAAAGAGTAGATGACAAAGTAGAACGTCGTAAAGAATTCAAAAACGTCGGTGTGATACACATGCAGGGCAGATTAGAGATAATGGAAGGACTAAAATTTGAAAGTCTCAAAAAATGATAGTAAAGATGGCATGAGTGCAAACAAACGGGAAATATTACTCGGTGAAATAACAGAGAAGCGAAAAGGGATCGACTGTATTGTTCGCATTTAAACTTTAAGTCAGAGACTTGTAGATTGTCTATTTCATGTTGCCATCAGGGAAAAGTAGTGTTTCTTCCCAATGAAGAGGCCTGTCCATGAGAATTAAAAGATATGTTGTTTGGTGAAAGTGAAATCCACATACGTGAGCGGCAGAGACATGAAGTGGCTGGCACATAGCACAGGCCTTGGGGTTGATGAACGAAGCCCCCTAGTATATGTACGTGTGTGTATATGAATGAACTGTATATATTTGTAAACGTTTATGTGTTTGTGCATGTATGTGTACACGTACGTACGTACGTACATACATACTATGGAAGAAAATAAGAAAAAATTTTGAAATTTAAAAAACGGAGGTCTTTCATAGCATTAATGCTGATCCAGAACTTTACATTAAAATTCTGAATACCAGTTAAAGCAGTCTACAGTTTTTTATAGATTGGAAATCCTCCCCCATTGCCATTCCATCAATCAGTGTCAACTCTGAATAGACACATATATCCATATAAATACAGTACAAACTAAGCATATATTCTTCCACAATACATACACACAATACAGTCAAAACACACCGTTGGTATGAAGGAGCCCCAGTCGCATTTCTTGACACAATTCTACTGAGTAATTCATTGGTTGAAATTCCTCGGTATTAGTGAGTCAGAGAGAGAGGATGAGATAGATAGATAGATAGATACATACATACATACATACATACATACATACATACATACTTTATTAATCCCAAGGGGAAATTCACATACTCCAGAAGCAGCATACTGATAAAGAACAATATTAAATTAAAGAGTGATAACAATGCAGGTATACAGACAGACAATAACTTTTTGTAATTTTAACATTTACCCTTCCGGGTGGAATTGAAGAGGGACTGAGCCTACCATTTTAGTTAGCTTGTTGGTTTGCTGGTCTTCTCTTGAAGTGATGTTACTGACCCAGCACACCACACTGGCCCCTCACAGAGGTGTAGAAGATGTGAATGATGTCAATACCCATATTACAGGAACGCAGCCTCCTAGCAAAAAAGAGGCTGCTCTGCCCTTTCTTCTCTAGTTCCTCTGTGTCTCAGGACCACACAACCTGTCATTGATGTGGACTCCCAAGTACCTGCAGGAGTTCATGAGGTTCATTTCAGAATTCACACTTGGATTTCTTCCTTGCTAATATTGATGCAGTCAGTGACAAACATTGTGACGAGTTTCACCAGGATATTGCAACGATGGAAAAGTGGAATCCATCAATGATGGCTGATAATTGTTGGACCCTGAGATGAGAAGCATCAGATACGGAGTACAAATTGTTGAACAATCAGTTGAACATCATGAAACGAGACTGAATTTAGTAAACATTCATTTCAGGTTTCTCCAACATGATGCAGTCAATCTGAAATTATAACTGTGTTCAGCTTGAAGCTGTCTATCATGATCACCATTATTTTCAGGAAGCAAAACTTTTGAAAACAAAAATCCTTATCCTTTGATTTACAGCCATTTTTTTTCTTCCACTTTCCACTTCTTTTTTTCTGCCTTACATGTTGCTTACATATGCAGCTTGTAAACCTCTACACGTATTGCATTTGGTTTAGCCAGGTTTGGTGTGGTTAGCGTGAGACAATAACAGGAAGTGAAGTCTGTTTACTTTATATGGTGGGTTTTCTCATTATGTTGCTGAATTTAGTAACATGGCAGTACTGCCAGATAAGAATGCCAGGATCTTCTGTTCTTAAGTGATTATTTCCTGTTGTATGTTTGTTTGAGAGGGTGAAAAAAGTTTTTTTGGTCTTAGTAAAGGAAGAATGGGAAATGTTTTGCTCTTGTTGTTTGGCTTATTTGAGTGTTTTTACATGAAAATGTTTGCGAATGGCACTTTAATCACCAAAGGTTCTTTTTTTTTTTATTGGTGGACATGTTAATCCTGGAAATGCCTAAATTATTGGCCTTGTTTTAAATCTACACCCCACAGTACTTTTACTTCTGAAATCCAAATTAAAACTGTGAAATACCTCGGAAAAGGCCAGAAGCCTCTATCCTTTAGCTCCTGCTGGGTTTACCAATATACTTCAGGTCCTAGGTCACTGTCTTTGAAAGAGCTGCCTCAGAATACTTTTGCAAAGCCACAAGCCTACGTGGAACTCAGCATGCTCCCAGATCGTTACCTTTGGAAGGATTTTAAACAATTAAGTTTAGCAGGGACTGGCTACCCTCAAATGACTTGCAAGAAGTAATTTACTAGAGGTCAGGAGAGTCCGCCTTGGCCTGCATATAGAACACGGCCTGCTCCCAGATTACTAACTTGGATGGGGAGCAGTTTCTGTTATCTTTAAATAAGGCAGTTTCAGTTTGATAATACCCACACTTCCTTTTATTGTAAGCACATGTGTATTTGCAGACAAACCAGGCATTTCAAATACAAGAAGTCAAAACTGAAGAAAACACAAACGGAACAATTCAAATCAACGTCCATACAGCAAGCTTTGCGTTAATAAAACCAAAAGACGTGTTTGCGTAAATTCTGTGTTCTTTCTTTATAATCAAGCTAAGGTACTCTTTAAAAGTGCAAGCCATTGCACCGGCTTTTTCAAACTAATGCTTGTCTTGGTGGTTTGGTACTTTCTTCTTCTGACAGCCTGATGTTTTGTTGTGTCTCTCTCACATGTCTCTTACTCTTACCTGTGAATTTCCCCTTGGGATTAATAAAGTATCTATCTATCTATCTATCTATCTATCTATCTATCTATCTACCTACCTACCTACCTACCTACCTACCTACCTACCTACCTACCTACCTACCTACCTACCTACCTACCTACCTACCTACCTACCTACCTACCTACCTACCTACCTACCTACCTACCTACCTACCTACTTGCTGTCGCTCATATGCCAAACACTGTGTTCTCACCTCTCTCTCTTGTCAAAAGCTGTGTGTCATAAAGTTCTCTCAAAACACTTTACTTCATACATGACATTGGTAGCTGATTTTGCGAGATTTAATGACATTAGCCCAAATTGGACAACTGATAATTTCTCATGGTCTGGTTACTTGTCATTTAAGTTTCTTTTCACTTACTATGAAAAAAAATGCTGACTACAAAGTCCCAAGCTCCTTTTTCTTGTCTTCTTACAAGCATTCACACAGGTTAGTTTATCTGAGCTTAAATATATACATAGATATAATAATAACACCCGTTTTAGTTTTTGCTTGTTGCATTATGATTTGTAGGGAGCGGTTTGAGGAGACCCTGGAGAGGTGGAAATATGAGAGGAGAGGAATGAAGGTCAGTAGGACCACCAAGACAGAATACATGTGCGTGAATGAGAGGGAGGTCAGTGACATGGTGAGGATGCAGGGAGTAGAGGTGGCGAAGGTGGATGAGTTTAAATACTTGGGATCAACAGTACAGAGTAATGGGAAATGTGGAAGAGAGGTGAAGAAGAGAGTGCAGGCAGGGTGGAGTGGGTGGAGAAGAGTGTCAGGAGTGATTTGTGACAGACGGATATCAGCGAGTGTGAAAAGGAAGATCTACAGGACGGTAGTGAGACCAGCTATGTTATATGGGCTGGAGACGGTGGCACAGGAGACAGAGCTGAAGGTGACAGGGTTAAAGATGGTAAGATTTGCATTGGAAATGAGGACATCAGAGGGTAAAGTCAGGTTGGATGGTTTGGAGACAAAGTCAGAGAGACAAGATTGCCTTGGTTTGGACATGTGCAGAGGAGAGATGCAGAGTATATTGGGATGATAAGGATGGAGCTGCCAGGTAAGAGGAAGGCCTACGAGAAGATTTATGGATGTGGTGAGAGAGGACATGCAGATGATGGGTGTGACAGAGCAAGATGCAGAGGACAGGAAGATATGGAAAAAGATGATCTGCTGTGGCAATCCCTAACAGGAACAGCTGAAAGAAGAAGAAGAAGACATTTGCATAACTCCCTGAATTCTTTGTCTCTTGAAAATCATTGTCATTCCTATCAATCATTGTCATGTTGACCAAACCTTCTGTCCCAAAGTCCAAAATCCTTGTTGGTTCATTAGAATCATTGTTCTTACATGCTCAATGTTGTCCTCGGTAATGGACTTGGACAAGTGCCCCTCTTATTCTTTGTGCGTAACATTTGTCTTGCCATCTTTGAATGTCTTGGTCCATTATGTAAAGCACAGGTGGGCACATTCAGTCCTGGTGGGCTGCAGTGGTTGCAGGTTTTTGTTCCATCCCAATTGCTTAATTAAAAAACAGTCCTTATCAATTATTTAATTTCATGGCTTGCTCGTGCTTTAGCTCTGCCATGTCAGGCCATTCTCATATCCTAGATTTTTTTTCATTTCTAAGGATATATCATCCAAATGATTTGCAGTCTAAAACAGATGAGTTATTCTCAGTGCTTCACTTTTTCCTCTTCACTTCCCTTCCAAGTATTTAATTAAACCCAATATTTCATGATAAATACACACAGGTGTAAATGGAAACAAGCTAAATGGAGAAATACTGATTTCTTTTGTCATTTACATGTTATTGCTAATAAGGAGCAATTAAAAACCAAGACTACAGCAGTTTAACACTAAAATAAGCAATAAGGGTTCAAAATCTTAACGAGCGAGACAACTAAAGTGAAGCAGAAGTGTTACTTGAGCAATAAGTGCTTCTTATTAAGCAATTGGGTTGGAACAAAAACCTGCAGCTACTGCGGCCGTCCAGGACTGAATCTGCCCACCCCTAACGTAAAGACACTACTATGGTAAAACACGTTAAATATTGTGAAGAAAGCCACCTATAGATGTTGGCCCCCAGTACCTCTTCATCCCATAAAAAAGAAATAAATGCTTAATCCTTTGGTACAAAGAGGGAACAGAACAGCCATGTTTACTGATGAAAAACAACAAGAGAAACTAACTGATTATGATCGAAACTTTACCACTGTGACCACAGACACAACGTGTTTCCACATGAGTACGTAGAAGGCGGTATAGCAAACCCAAACAGAATGATCACAAAAGGGTTAGATAATTATGACTTACCCTTGTAAAATGTTCATAAGATGTTTATCAAGAAGATACAAGGCTAACGTACTTAACAAATAGTACAATGAGTCTCTTTAGAAAAAAGAAAACAAAGCAATGAGGGGAAAATCCTTCTTTATCCGTTTGTTTTTTAAAATAATAATAATAATAATTAATTACATTTATATAGAGCTTTTCTCAGTACTCAAAGCGCTATCCACACAGGGAGGAACCGGGAAGCGAACCCACAATCTTCCACAGTCTCCTTACTGCAAAGCAGCAGCACTACCACTGCACCACCTCCGGTGAGCTGCTGTTTTAAACACAAGCTTGCTCACCATCCATACTCAGACGAGGAGTTTCCATTTTAATTACTGGTCAAAATGAAAAGGTGTGCACTCTACTTCTCTTTAAGCTTCTGGCAAAAACGCTGCTCACTTCCATTTGAAGTTCAACTGGATAACATAAACGTATGCCGCTCCACTCCATGCACAGTGCAGCTCCTCTGATTCCATGTTCTCAGTTTATTGCTCCATTATTTTAGTGTACAAGCCAATATTCCAGTCTTCTCTCTCTTTAAATGCCAGTTATGTCTGCAGAACAACACACACACTTCCTCAGCTACGCTGATACTCTGCATAATGGAGCACTTCAACTAAATTACTGAAAAACAGATAGTGGAAAAAATCATTTGTTTTTCTTGTCATTATGATGGAATTTTAACTTTATTATTCTGTATTGCTCAAATACAAGCCTGATGTACAGGGTGGTGCAGGGAAACGGGAAATTTTCAATTGACTTTCAGTGCACAAATAAACACATCACAAAAATACATTTAATGATGAAGTGTATAGTACAGGATATGCAATTAATGATAGTAATCAATATTCATTTTATTTTTTAAAGAAAACATCATGAAGGTGTTGTCCATTTCTCCGTTCACATTCTGACAGCCTGTTGTGGATATTCTGGATTGCTCGACGTAATACGTCAAGAGGAATGCCAGCGATTTCCTCTTCAATCCTTCTTTTTAGTTCAGCAATGGTTGTAGGATGTGTGCCATACACTTGGCTCTTAAGATGTCCCCACAGAAAAAAATGACAAACAGTGAGATTTGGGCATCTCGGAGGGCTTGGAATGTCACCATTGCGTGAAATGACGTGCCTTCCAAACAGTCGTCGAATAGCTGCCGTCAATTGCGGGCAGTATGCGAAGTGGCTCTGCCTGGGGACTTCTTTTATAAGGCTGAACCCGTTTCTTCGAAATTACTCACCCATGTTGTAATCACGGGCGGTACAGTGGTGCAGTGGTAGCACTGCTGCCTCGCAGTAAGGAGACCTGAGTTTGCATGTTCTCCCCGTGTCTGCGTGGGTTTCCTCCCACAGTCCAAAGACATGCAGGTTAGGTGCATTGGCGATTCTAAATAGGCCCTAGTGTGTGCTTCGTGTGTGGGTGGGTGTGTGTGTGTGTGTCCTGCGGTGGGTTGGCGCCCTGCCCGGGATTGGTTCCATGTGTTGGCTAGGATTGGCTCCAGCAGACCCCCGTGACCCTGTGATCGGATTCAGCGGGTTTGAAAATGGATGGATGGATGTTGTAATCGCATGAGCCATTATGACGTCCTAAGTGGTAATGATGCGCAGCAGTCACACTATCCCCATTCTTATAAAAGGTTTTCACAGCAAACACTTGTTGCGCACCACTCCACTGTTCCATTATATCTAATGGCAAGGGGTTCTAAACGAAGTCACATTGGTCCCAAACAACTGCCAATGCCCCAATGCCTCCAACACCTAGTTCCAAAATTTCCCGTTTCCTTGTGCCACCCTGTACTTACTTTTTGAAGAAGGCACAGGGCATCATCTCAGACATAACTTTCCCACTTTATTCAAAAGTTCAGAATAGGCAGACAGTGTGGTGTGTTGGTTAAGGCTTTGAACTTTAAACCCGGAGGTTGTGGGTTCAGATCCCACTACTGACACTATGTGACCATGAGTAAGTCACTTGACCTGCCGGTGCTCTAATTGGAAAACCAAAAATAATTAACTAATTGTGTCATAAATGTTGTAAGTCGCTTTGGATAAAGGCGTCAGCCAAATAAGTAAATGTGGAAATGTAAGAATAAAGCCCAACGTATCCAAATACTCCTCCATTTTTTCACACTATTTTTTCTGCTAATTAAAAATTAATAATGACAATGTAAACAACTCACAGCTGTTAGTAACATGTGGTGAATTCTTTTATCACAATGCCATCCCTTGTAGAATTACCGGTATTTATCATATTTTAGTGTACAAGCCATCCCAACCAGGGCAGTGGAGTCGAAGCAATTATTGAGCTACTGGAGTTGATGTCGGTAAAAGTGTGCCAAATATGACTCCAGCTAAATGTAAATTGTAATATAATGTGTTAAAACGGTCAATTTCACTTATAGCAATTTATTTAAACTACTTTTTAAAACTTTATTATTTAATAAATAAATATACAAAAGCCGCAGCAGCATTGAAACCCAAAGTTTACAGATGAGTGTGTTAAAAAGCAGCCTGATAATTTGTGATGGCGGTGATGAAATGCTTTGTAACTTGTATGTAGTGCGGTTTCAATCACCATAGTAAACATACAGTGCCCTCCGTAATGTTTGGGCCAAAAACAGATTTTTCCATTATTTTACAGTTTAAAATGACAAATCAGACAACTCATATGTGATTCAAGTGCACTTTGCAGACTTTCATTTAAAGGGTATCTGCATACATTTCACACTTTTTATACATAGACACCACCGTAATCTTTGCACGTCTTTCCACAAGAACCTTTCTCAGAATTTTGAAGGCTGTTTTCAGCGTTTTTTTGCATACTGTAGTCTGGCCACCCTTTTTTGTGACTAACTAGTGGTTTGAATCATGCAGTCTGTCCTCTGCATTTCTGTTCATGAGGTCTTCTGCTGACAGTCGTCTCTGACACACACAAACATATCGGCCTCTTGAAGACTGTTTCTGATCTGTCAGGCAGGCAGTTGGGGGCTTTTTCTTGATCATAGTGAGGATTCTTCTGTCATCAGCACAGTTGATTTCTTCCTCAGCCTATCATTCCTTTTGCGATTACTGAGCCCACCAGTGTATTCTTTTTCATTCATGATTTTCCAGATATTTGGTTTAGGTCTTCCTAAGGTTTTACTGATGTCTTGGTTGGTTTTATTCTTGTTTTTAGCCTCATAATGGCTTCTTTTACTTTCACTGGCACAGCTCTTACCCTCATGTTGAACAACGGCAACTACAGTCTCCAAAGGGTAGAAGCAAGTCGAGGTATCTTATGAAGTGTTAAAATCCACCTGAGGAATTGCAAACACCTGTGACGCCAATCATCGCAAACCTTAAGGTGCCCTCAAATGGAGAGATCGTGTAGAAAAGTGATCGAAACATATGAAAGTCTGCAATATGCACTTTAATTATGATGTCTGAATTGTCTGTTTGTAATTTTAAACTGTGGAGCAGAGGATCTAAATCAAGGAAACTGTGACTTTGTTCCAAGCATTTTGGAGGGCACTGTATTAGTCTAATAACAAAGAGAGGAGTCAGTGGTCCCATAAATTGAGAAGTTGGAGTCAAAGGTTTTGTGTACCGACTCCACAGCCCTGATGCCATCTGCTATTAATCAAGTTTCAGTACTAACAAATGTCAAAATGTCCAGAATAGAAGAAGACAGTAGTGTAATGGGGTGTTATAAAGAAACCGCAAACTTGACTTCCTTCTTGCTTGTGCAGCGTTGTGCTCCTTGTATTCTTTTCAGATTCTTACCCTATTGTGCAGAACCGCAGATAAAGTATGTCTGGATGAATCTGTGCCTCACAAAGAGCTACTAATGTGTGTGATTCCTGAAAAGACTACAGGGCAGCAGGCAGACATTAGCATCTGTGGCAGTTGTAGTTGTTTACTTTTGGAGGATCCACATGCAAATCGTCTTTCTGAGAATGGAATGAGCAAACAGTGCACATTTGGCACAGTTGTAAGTCAACTTAGGCTTGTTGTTTACCCATCTAACTATATAATAAGTATATTCATAAGAATTCAGACTATAAGGTGATGACAATGGGGAAGCTGCTGCTGGGTCTGTTATCACTAGAATCCCTGAGGCCTATGAAAAAACTGGGAGGACTTTTTGCCTGATTTGAGCTCGGTCTGTGGGAGATGGGACAGCAGGCTGCTTGTGCTGATCAACGCATTTGCAAAACAAAAGACGCGGATGAGGAGGTGCGAAGAAGTTTAAGGTGGCCCGGGATTACAAGTTTTTTCGTAGGCTTCATCAATATCCGGTTGTGTTAAAATGACTTTCCACCACATGTACATTATCCAACTGTGTGCCAGTCACTATGCCAGTATTTTTTGGTTTTGATATCATATTTTTGTAAGAGTCATTTTATGACCATTTTAATAACATTAATTCATTATTTCACTAATTTATTGTAATGGAGCACATGAATCGGTTTTTAGGTATTTTTGGCACAATAGATGTTCATATTTGTGGATTATCACATTCTTTTGTTTGCCTTCCATTATTGTCCTGCTAGTTCTCTGTCCCTAGCCAATGCTTGTAGGTCCTGAAGTACCTTTGGTGGTAGACTTTGGGGTGTGACACAGATGCAGTGACTCGCCCTGACAACATCAGACAGATTTCATTTTTCTCGTAAGTTGTAGGGGTGGGCTCTGTATGTGTGCAAGCGTGAGCTGATTACCTTTGAATGCTCAACCAAATGTGCAGTACATATAATAGAGTGTTTGGGGCCTCACAAACAGAAGATACAGTAGGTGTTTCTGTCCAACGTCTCCTGTTTCATGTACCATGACAGAATGGAGAAAAAAGTCAGAGATTGTATCTTAATTTGTCATACCTGTCCATCAAGTTCACATTATTGGTTATCACAATAAGGGGTGACCTTGCAATACTTTGGAAATATGAATCTGTTCTTGAAAGTTGTCACTCAGTCATCTGAGTTGATACACAGTTAGGTCCATAAATATTTGGACATTGATGCAATTTTTGTAATTTTCTCTCTGTATACCACCACGGTGGATTTGAAATTAAGCAATCAAGATGTGACAGAAGTACAGTATAGACCTTCAGCTTTAATTGTAAGTGTGAAATGTCAATTTCCCCTTGGGATTAATAAAATCTATCTATCTATCTATCTATCTATCTATCTATCTATCTATCTATCTATCTATCTATCTATCTATCTATCTATCTATCTATCTATCATTAATATAGTGCCTTTCATATCTATCTATCTATCTATCTATCTATCTATCTATCTATCTATCTATCTATCTATCTATGGGCTTTAACAAAGATATTGCATTAAACTTTCTATAATTATACCCATTTTTCACAGAGTCTCCCCATTTTCAGAGGCTCAGAAGTAATTGGACAAAGTAATACGGGGGGGGGGGGGGGGGGGGGGGGGGGGGGCATAAAGATCTCCCACATTTTGAATGGGCATAAAAAATGAACAAAGCCATTTAAAAACAAATTTTATGTATTTCTGAAAAGTATTTTTTCACACCTGCCTAAAACTTTTGCACAGTACTGTACATAAAAACAGTTTTGTTTTAATGGGTTTTAAAAATCATATCAGATAAATGGATGCTGTTGTTGGCAATATATTGCTGAAGACATTCCTAGAAGTTCTCCATCACTCTCCGGGTCATCTTAGGCCTAATGGCATCGATTTCCTGTCTGATCCTTTCCTTCCAATCCTCTAGAGATTGAGGACGATGTTTGAAAACCTTTTCCTTTATGTATCCCCAAAGGAAAAAGCCACATGGGCTTAAATCTGGTGACCGTGCCGGCCACCCCACATCTCCCCTTAAAGAGATCAATGCCCAGGGAACATTTCCTTCAACACTCTGAGTGAATGTCGTGCTGTGTGAGCTGTGGCCCCGTACTGTTGAAACCACACATGCTCTGTCGTAGGTCTGCCAGAATGAGTCTCCAGCTCATCAAAACATGCATGCAGTTTACAGTTCGCTAAAGGTGAAAGGGGTGTGCGTGTCCACTTGGGCACCAGAGATCGGAAGGCAGAAAAGCTGAGCACAATTTGATGATTAGCATTTATTTCTGGTACTGAAAATGCTGATACCATAATATTTTTAAAAATTGGGGATTTTAGTTCTTTTCCAATACTGGTTTACCACACAATCCTTCACTGAGGACAGTTACGTTTCCACAGCCCTCTTCTGATGTTAAGTAATGACTCTGTTACAGGCTTTGTTATAGATCAGCCAGTTTGGTTCCATTTTAAAGGGAACTCCCTGATCATTCATTTTTTGACAAAAAACTTAAATCATTTTCCTGAACAAAAGGAAGGAAGACTTCTCGCTTAATATTGTAAAAGACTATTCATGACTGTGGTATGGAAATGTGTCTATTTTAAGGTGTCATTAAAAAAATTAAAGGAATTTCTGTTTGTGATACACAGAACTTCTTTTATGGCTAGAAATGTTTACTTTTCCATATAGCTGTAAGCAAATGGTCATTATTGATTGTAATTCATAAACTGATATACCACTTTTTGGTCTTATGTGTGCTTTGTGTACCTTGAGCATGGGAAAGGTGCTATATAAATAAAATACATCATTATTATTATTATTACTTAGAAAAAAAAATAAGTAAGTGTGAAATGATATGCTTTTGTCCTGCAGGCTGATCGGGTAACTTTACATGTCTTATTGCCTTGTGACAGTTTTTATTAATCACATGTTTATTTCAGCCTCTTGTCAACTCTAGAATGTTTGCTTAGAGTCCTTGTTTGTGATGATTTTCAATGCACTGCTGTTAAAGACATCATTTTCATTTAATGCTGTCTTTTCTTTACCAGGCTGACCTACAGTACGGTTTGAGCCAAAGTGAAGTGTCCCGTCGACGTGCCTACCATGGCTGGAATGAGTTTGATATCAGTGAAGATGAGCCTTTGTGGAAAAAATACATTTCACAGGTATCATGTCACCATGTGCACTTAAAAGTATAATGCTATCATAAAATATGTAACAAAGGACTTTCATTTTGTTTTTTTCCAGAATTTACCATCTTCCTATGTTTTGAGTAACTTTTTTTTTTTTTTTTTTTTTTTTTTACTTATTATCTAGTATAGTATGATTCAGTAATAAGAGGCCTAGTTATGTTTGTTTTAGCATTGAATTTGTAAATGAAGAACAGAACACAGATAAAGATTTGGGGCACCCTTAGGCAAACCCTGGATAATTTCAAATCGAAATAATAAACACGATTTAATATGTGCAATAAATAACGTCTTGACAGATGGTACTCTTTTACTTGACTGGAAGCAAGATGACGGTGGAGCCAGTAAAGTGGCGGGCTCAGGGGATGATGCACAGAAGCAATGTCACTTGCCTTCCTATCGCCAATTGTCAGTTCTGCAAGACAAGGGAGAGGAGAGGCATTAGGCAACAGCGCCAACCCTCGATTCGGGTTGAATTACCACTAGATGGCCCAGAGGTTGACTCCCAAGCACATTTGTGTGACAAGTCATATTAAATGTATCAGAAAGTCACAAAATTAAAAAGTTTACAAATATTAACTCCTGTCATGTCTGGACTTGAAGCATCTTGAGTTTTAAAATACCATTATACAGATTTGCCCCAAAATGGAGCCATGTAGAATGACTTCATGGTCTGCCGCTGTGATGAGCAACGAGACAGCAGTCTGTAAAGCTGTTACGGTATAGTATGGTCTCATTTACCAGACTTGAGTATTATATAAAATTACAAATGCATAAAAAAAAGATATTCACACACATATCTGCTGTTAAGTTGTGTGTATTTTGTGCAGACATTTATATATTGGGGCATTTGTATGTATACACATTGTATGGGTGCCTGTGTGTGTGTATTTGTGTGTATAAATAAAATATGTATGTATTGTAGTCAGATGAGGAATCATAAGTCTGTCAGTCAGTCATTTTCCAACCCAGCCAGCACAGGGTGCAAGGCAGGAACAAACCCCGGGCAGGGCACCAGTCCACCACAGGAAATCATAAGTCTGAGTTGGTAAATGCTGTGGTGCCAACCCGGTCATCCGTGTTCACTTCAAACAAAAATAAATGCAAAAGTACAAGCGCTCGTTGGTGTGGAGGCAATAACAGTAAATGCAAACAAAAGTAGCCAAAAAACAGTCGTCCGGTTCCTTATTGACTCAAGTCGGTCAATCGAGCAGGACCTCAATTCCTTCAACCCCGTGACTTATAGGCAGGGGACCAGAAGGGGCGTGGAGTCAGGTGCCCGCACTGGGCGTGTTCTTCACGCTGTAGAAGGAATAGGAGAGGGCATGATTAGTGACAGCTCCCCACTCGACCCAGGATGCTGTCACTTACCTTAGAGGAGCCCAGAGCGTGTTCCTCACGGGCGCATGTGTGACAATGTGTGTGTCGGTCTATCATTTTGTCTTTTTAATTCACTGTATCTCTCTCACTATCTATCAATATGTGTGTGTGTGTGTGTGTGTGTGTGAGAGAGAATATACTGGGAATTGCAGTCCAATTATGTAGTGCTGCTACAAGCCTCTAATTAAAAATATAAATATATCTTTTTCTAATTTCAGGTTAATTTTCTCCCATCCATTTCCTCACCGTGTAACGGTCTTGTATATTGATTTTCTGTTGGTGTAGTAATCTTTTAAAATAATGTCTCAGTAAATAGACGTGTAGGCTAACTGTGATGAATGAGTGAGACGACCTATTTAAGTCTTTTACCAGAGTAATGTGCAGGTCATGAACCAGTCTTGATTAGTGTTTAGATGTTCATAGCTTGTGGCACTCGGCTGGTGGTGGTACCCAGCCGGGACGCCAAGGAGGACCAGAGGAGGGCTTGCGCCTCCTCCAGACCACGAGGGGGCGACCACCCTGGTTGCTTTAGGGACCACAGTTAGAGAGCTTTGAAGCTCAGCCCTGTAGGGGCCCGTGGTCACCGCCAGGGTGTGCCCCGATGCCTACGGAGTCCTGAACCTCAGCACTTCCGCCACACCCGGAAGTGCTGGGAGGAAGAGGTACGCAGCTGCCGCCACACTGGGGAGTGCCGGTGGAAGATTGTCGGGAGGCGCCTGGAGCACATCCGGGTGGCTATAAAAGGGGCCACCTCCCTCCATTCGAGGGCTGGAGTCGGGGGGAGGAGCAGGACAGAGCTTGGTGGAAAGGGTGGAGGCGGTGAAGAAGGCAGAGTGAAAGAGGCCTGGACTTTGGGGAGTCTTGGGGGTTTGTGGTGCACTTTTTCTTGTAAATAGTAACTGTAAATAAACATATGGTGGTGCTTAAACATGTCTACCTGTCTGTGTCTGGGGCTTATTCCACAAGCTGAAGAAGAGATCCCACAGTGGGACTCTCACTAGTCTACAGGACTACAACTTGCCCGAAGAAGGGGCCTGAGCTGCCTTGAAAGCTTGCACATTATAATCTGTTTAGTTAGCCCATAAAAGGTTCCATTTTGCTTCACTTGTCATTGCATCCATAATGACTAACACGGTACATCGCCCTACTACTGAAGGAAAATAGGAAAGACGAACATTAATACATTGAAATTCCCATTAGCAGTGTTACAGCGATTGATTCTCTGTGATTCTGAACTAAAAAAAGCTACTTCAGATGCACTGATGTTAGAGGAAGTTGAAAGCGGCCATTATCCCCCCTTCATTTTCATGGCTTATCTTTGATTTTGATGCCAAGACAGTCAATAGTGTTATCAGGGATTTATTCATGAGCCTCTGCATCTGAATATTTCTCTTTAGAAAGTAAATGTAAGAATCTTCTATTTGTCTGGTTGTTTACTTTAGTGAGATTATAAAAAAGGAGTTGAAGTGAGCAGCATCTTCACTGTAGGATTCATCAACTTACTGTAGATTCCATTTATGCATAAAGCTGAAAGATACTGAATAAACTTCTAAATTCATAGATTTTACATAAAAATAATTAAATAAACTTTACCTGCATGAACTCCCTTGAACAGATTTGCTCTGCATTTTCCCTTTCCGTCCCTTTAAAGTCTGTGATTCTCTGTAGAGCTGAGGCTTTTAAGAGCTGGCTGTGTAATCTGAGCCATACCAACATCTGACTAACATTCTGAATTGCTTTCTTCCAGTTTAAAAACCCACTCATTATGCTCCTGCTGGCATCCGCTGTTATCAGCGTCTTAATGCATCAGTTTGATGATGCCGTCAGCATCACTGTGGTAAGAGATGCATTGAAACTTATTAGTCCTTATTAGCCTTAAAACGTTGTAATATGAGACTAGTTGACTGAAGTGTTTTTCTTACCATTTTAGGCAATCATTATCGTCGTCACTGTTGCTTTTGTACAGGTGAGTGTTTAATTTTTATTTACATTATAGCTGTGTCGCCCTCTGCACTCGGGTCCCAATTCAGGTGGTTCGTCGTGTGGTGGGTATGTGCTCCAAGTCTTTGTATTCTGGGGCTACTGGTGTGTAAATATGCCTTCCTAGATGTTTCTTTTTTCAAAACTTTTTAATGTATACTCCGGCAGTGTGGTGTAATGGTTAAGGTTTTGGACAGGACTTTGTGTGTTCCAGTCCTTTTGCTGACACTGTGTGACCACAAGCAAGTCACTTCACATTCTGAAAAACCAAAAGAAATATAACCAGATAAATAAATCAGCCACATAATAAGAAGTAATAATTGTAATCTATTAATATTGCAAAGTGATCTAAAATCAGGTTTTAGATTGCTTTGTGATTCATTGTGCTTTGGGGAAAGCATTCAGAAATGACAGCCTAACTGGTACATACCAGTACTGGTACTGACATACAGACTGGTGACTTTAAATTACCAATATCTGTAATGGTAATAAAGTCTTTGATTGTAGAGAAGTAATTTAATGGTGTTAACGTTCTAAATGTTACAACAATGTACACCTATAATGATAATTATTGTAACGTTAGTCCCTTATCTGTTGGGAGGGGCAGGTGTGTTTCAGAAGTTGTCAATTTTATGGGTTCTGGAACAGTAAGAGCCTAGAGTTTTGCATGGGTGCAGTCATCGGGCTACTCTGTTGGTATTCTGCTGAGCTTCCACAGGTTCAGGTAACAAGATGTCCTGCAGATGTGGGTAAGTGTGTCTAGTAAGGGGGTGTATGTTCCTTGGGTAGATGTTCTTTTGTAGAAGTGTGTGAAAAGATCAGACACACTTAAAAAAGGTTTGGGGCAGCCTCTCGTATATTATCTCTGGCTGCAATGGGTTTTGAAATTGAGACTGAAGTGTCTCTGATGGAGTCCAAACAAGAGCTGAGGATGGTTGAAGAAGATGGCGGTTTTAAATGTCCAGACAGGAAGTGACATAGGTGAACTGGAACTGATGGGTTTCTGGCGTCATACCCGGAAGTGACGTTCTTCTGGGTGTCTGAACTGGAAGTGATGTTTTTCTGGGCGCTGAAACCAGAAGTCACACTCTTCTGAGCACTGGAACCGGAATTGACATCTTCAGGGTTGATTCAGATAGGTTTTCCCATTTTTTGGTCTGCACAGACAACAGAAGAAGGTTTAGTGCACCCCGCCCTGGTGTGGAATTACTTTCACTTGGTCCATACAGCTCCCTCCTATTCATACGTGTGTGACAAGTGCAACTCATAGCTTAAATCTGTATATATAACCATGATGCAAATATTAAGACAAGAGAAATTTGGTACAAAATGATATACAATACAATACAATTCAATACAATTTATTTTTTGTATAGCCCAAAATCACACAAGACGTGCCGCAGTGGGGCTTTAACAGGCCCTGCCTTTTCACAGAAAACCTTGACTCTCTAAGTAAAGACAAGGAAAAACTCAATGGAAGAAACCTCGGGAAAAGTAATTCAAAAAGAGACCTCTTTCCAGGTAGGTTGGGCGTGCAGAACAGAACACAAGTAATCCTCAATACAATATAATAGTACAATTGAAATATTACAAGTACAGAGCAGAATTCAACAATAGATGATATTACATAATACAATTTGGATTTGTTGAATGTATATATACATATATTCAACTTGCTATAAATTGCAGCCTTCGCGCCAAATATATGTTCTACTTTAATCATTTATTCATACAAATACAGTACAGGCAGAAGAGAAGTTATTGATTGGAACAAAGCAATGGTTGTTCAGTTCTTTCAGTGGGGGTCACTGAAGACTGCAGGACATTCTTCTTGGCACGGAGTTGACATCATATATCTGTGCAGCGGGCTTCAAGCTCTGAAGCATTCTGACAAATCTTAAACACCCTCACATTTAGCATAGTCAGCGAGCTATTTGTGATCAATTTGATATGTGATTGGGCTCTCTGAGGCCCCAGTGTGGCACATATTTTCCCTGTGTGCTCATAGTGTACCTGCTCAAATCACTAACCTCCATTCACAGTTCTTGCTATACAGTATTTGTTACAGCTGCCTGAAAAGAGATTTCTGCTTTCTGCATGTATTTGGATTTGATATACTTTATTAGTCCCTGAGGGAAAACTGTTTTTTTGCATGACCTTTGAGGGTCAGAGCACAGGGTCAGCCAATGTACAGTGCCCCTGTAGCAATTTTCATGTATGCTGGCATAATTTAGCTCACAAATTCACCCACTGCATGGGTTTTGAGAGGAATAAAGGAAACACGACTTGCAGGTAACCACAAGCATGTTATCTGAGATTAATGTCAAAGGATTGATAAGAGTAATTAGTAGGAGTGGACATTCTTATTACATTTGTATTCTAATATGATATACAAATGATGCATAAAAGCTTCCTCCATTTGCTTTTAACAATTTTTAAAAGATGTACTGCATCACTTTTTTTGATAATTTGGAGGTCAATTCCATTTTTCAGCATACAAGTGAAGGGGCCTCATAGATGACAAGTTCTTTCTCCAAAGAAAACATTTAACTGTACTTCTCTAATTAGGTGTATTAGTCATAATCATAAAAAAAGTAAATGAGTAATGGATGCATTTTTGCAGTACCCGAATTAAAGTGTCAGCAGTCGTCTAATGTGACATAGCCTTAAGTCATATTGGTCATTGTTTTTTTGGTGCTGTCTGATTTCTTATGTGCAGATTAATTACAGTGAATCTGTAAGTATAGAAAAATGCCCAAAAAGCAAATGTTTATTTTAAATACTGTGTTGTATTGTTTGGTTTTACAGATCCTTATGTGCTTAATCAGTAATTAGAAAGAAATACACGTAGCTGCTCAAAATTTTTTTTAATTAGCTAGTACTTTTTTTTTTTTTTTTTTAATTTGACTCAAACAATTTGCAGAAGTTTATTATAAATTGCATGTCTTCAATGCAAGAAATGTGCAAGCCACAGCAATTAATCTATATATATATATATATATATATATATATATATATATATATACATATATATATATATATATATATACATATATTATAGTCATTTAGCCCGTTACAATAACGGGCGCTAGAACAGTAGTGCATAAACATTAGTAGGAACAGTCTATATTAAATGGCAAGGGACTTTGACCTCATTCTTTTTGTTGGTCGTATTTGTCTTTCTTTCAGCCTTTCTTTTGTTGATGTTTACTTGCTGAGCTGACTGTTCTTCGTGGGCTGCCGCCGTGTATTGTGTGTCTTTAATTTTCTGTGACTGTAATACTGTCTTGTACGGCTGTATTCAATAAGGGCGCGCACAAAAAGGCGAGCTTCAAAAGGGCGACCTCAAATGAGCGCAGCGAATAAAGGCGTTCGTAGATAATTTAGTTCAAATGGCTCTGGAATATATGAAGAGCAACAAAGGTGCAGATCTTTATTTTCGCGCACCTTTATTCGCTGCGCCCAATTGAGGTCGCCCTTTTGAGGCTCGCCTTTTTGTGCGCGCCCTTACTGAAGGATGCCTGTGCGCGCCTTTATTGGAGGATACCGTCTTGTACGTCCGCTGGCTTGTACGTCTGTAATATACCTTTAATTTTCTGTGGCGGTAATACAGGCGTGCGCGTCAGTAATATGCCTTTAATCTCCTCTGACAGTAATACTGGCTTGTATGCGGCTGTAATATGCGTCACTGTATTGTGTACCTTTAATTTCCTCTCACAGTAATACTGGTTTGTATTTCTGTAAAACGCCTCTAACTTTCTCTGACAGTAATATCGCGCATCGCAACGTGCCCCGCGCATGCGCACTTCATCAGAAGACACCCACACCTGGACGCACATAGGGATTTTATATATAGATAGATATATATATACTAAGAAATGGTTTTAAAATTTCATGGTCCAAGCGTGAAATTTCTTATAGTTTTTTAGACCTGTTTCTAGGTCTGTCCGCTTTCCACGAGAGACTTGCTTAACGGATTTAGATCAGGTTTTTTTCTATAATTTGCTTGAACATTCCATTGATTTTGTGACTTTCTCATTGCGCTAAGTATCATAGTTTGCTTACGGTACCAATTTATTAGCACGAATCCGACAGAGACTCATCGGGCTGCGGGGAGAGGGACAGGGCACTCCTCACTCACGCGTCTGTCTCGGGCATAACCTTAACTCTGCTTAGTTAGCAAATGAGAGAACTACTTAATGGATTTAGATCTTTTTTTTTTCTATAATTTGCTTGAACATTCCAGTTGATTTTGTGACTTCTCTCATTGTGCTAAAAATCATAGTTCTCTTGCAGTAGCGATATATTTGTGCTAATCCGACACAGAGGCTATGGGCTGAGGGAAAGAGTGACGTCAGGAGTAGAGACTCCTCACTGTCCTGTTTTACTAATATGTGGGCGAAGCTGTGGGGGATGGCTAGTTATAAAATAAAAAAGCTTGAAATGTAATACATATTCAGTAAATGGATGTAACAAAAAGCTTAAACTTTCAATATATATACTGTATTTAATGCAGTATATATACAGTAATACAGTATATATACAATATATATACTGTATTTAATCATTTAATATATATACTGTATGTCGTAGGTGCCAGGGAGGTAGGACTGGGATCCAGAAGGCCGTAATGCATGGACTGGGTGAAATGGCTTACTGGGAGCAGTTAATTCCAACATTTAGCAGGTGGCAGTGTTCCTCAGAGCTGAACCCAATCAGGACGCCCACAGGGCGGCATGGGAGTTGGAGTACTGAAACGCAACCCTGTTAAGGTCGACTGCTCTGGTTTCTGCACAACTCGGAACTCCAGATGGCTTGGGTGTTACCCTGGAAGCAGTTCCGGGTTGAACTTAAAAGAGAGCCCACCACCTCACTTAATCAAGTCAGAGTCAGAAGATAGTGAACAACACGCTCTTGGAGCAGGAAGGAGAATTTGTGTTGGTGGCTGGTGTTTCTAAAAGAAGACATTGGAACTGAAAAATAATCTTTTATTTGAACTTGGAGTTATGTTTGGGTGTTATTGTGCCTGTGATTTGGGGCACAGGGGCGCCCCCTTGTGATTACAGTGCATACACAGTATACAGCATGTGTATATATAATTGATCAGTGTCCCTTCCTGGTCTGGCTTCTGCTTTTTCCTACTTTTTTGCCATACTGATGCAATTGCAAATGAAATGAAGCTGGGATTAGGTTCTAATCTAATGTTTCTGTGGAGAGCAGTGGTTGGGGTATTTTGCATAAATAATCCAACTCTGAGTGTTTGATGTTTCACCACAATCCACCAAAGATAATGGTTCAGTCCCCGTTTCTTAACTTGCTGTGTGAATGTGAGCACCTTTGTCATACTGTTGAGTTATTTTGGATGGAGCTTAACATCAAAATAAACTATGTTTTATGTTTTTTTAATTAGGAATATCGTTCTGAAAAGTCACTGGAAGAACTGGGAAAGCTGATGCCTCCAGAATGTCACTGGTAAGACAAGTCTGAGGCAGTGCATGAGCGGTCATCACCAAAACATTGTTAATAAGGCCAGGCCTCTACAGAAATTACAAAATAAAACAAATTGCAATCTCTATATGTCAATTATAGTAAATATGTTTAATTACCTGTTTTTATTTTATTTTCCCCATCAAACCTCTAGCATAGTTTTTGTTTCTAATACAAAGACTCTGATTTGAGATATTTATTGGCTTTCTTTTATAGCCTAGGGTCACATGATGTGTTTTAATGTAACATCGATCCAATAATGAATTTTCTTTGTTGTTTGTTTTAATTGGACAAAAGATCATTTGCTTTGAATGAGTTTATGTGCATTGCATAATGAATCAGTGACATTTATCAATGGTGACTGAAACACTCTTGTTTTTATTAGAATATCTATAAAATACTAGCCTAGCAGCAAAGTACCCTTCAGGACAATCTGAATATTTAAATATTTATTAATGACATATATAGTACTGTGTTAAAGTTGTAGGCACTTTAGATAGTTCACTAAAATCTTTCTTTGATGATAATTTGATGTCTTCTGGACTACTGTGTCAGTAGCAAAGACTTTTAGAATTCCTTTTTTTATCTTTTATTTAATTTATTAAAAGCATGTAACGTTCCATACAATCAAGTCAAACTTAAAAACTTAACAGAACAATTCAATTCAACCCCCACCCATGAGAAAGAGAGAGAGGCCAACAACCAAAGTAAAACTTTTGAGAGTAGTAAAGAGAGAATGCAGTCTTTCTCCCCAATATAAGTGCTTATTCTAAAATGTTATTGATGAGATCCTGCTAATTTTTTAAAAAGTTTTGCACAGTTCCTGTAAGTGAGAATTAGATTTTTTCCAGTTTCAAATAGTATAGAACATCTAACCCACTGACTTAACAGATGTGGGTTAGGATTCTTCCGGTTGAGCAGACAAGTCTACATGCTAATAGTGAAGTAAAGGCAATTACAGTTTGTTTGTCCTTCTCCACTTTAAGCCCCTCTGTGAGCCCACCACCAAACACAACTGTTAATGGATTAGGAGGGATCGGGACACCAAGGCTGTCTGATAGGCATTTCAAAATTTTTGTCCAGAATTATGTTAATTTGGTAGGCACCCAAAACATGTAGTCTGTGAGGCTGGAGCTTGATTGCAATGCTCGCAGGTTGGATCTCGCCCTGGAAACATTTTGGACAATTTTAAACAAGATAGATGAGCTCGATAAAAGATTTTAAGTTGATTAATTGAATGCTTTGTGCATATGGAGCTTGAATGAATTCTATGCATGGCTTCCTTCCATTCCTTTTTTTTGAAACATTGAGTAAGGCCAGGTTTATACTTCACGCGACACATGCTCCAGCGGATGCTACTGCTATGCAAGCATTGTACTGTTTATACTTGCACACGTACTTTATGTAAATCTGGAAGAATCCACCAGGTGGCAGTGCGAGATATTATCACGGTGAGAACAGGTACAAGCCGTGTTGTGAACTGCCTGGAACAGCCATTAAATTCCAATGGCACCTTGCCACAATATCTCTGAAAAGGATGTTTAATGATTAAATCCATCAATCTAGGGATGTACCCATTCCAGCTTGCATTGGGCACGAGGCAGAAACAATCCCTGAACGGGGCATCAGCTCATTGCAAAGGTCAATACAAGCACTCTCTCACACACACACTGGTGTCATTTTAGTGTCACCAAATCTGCATATGTTTGGAAGGAAACCGGAGCACACTGTAGAAACCCAGCAGGAAAACATGTCAACTCCAGGCAGGGAACACCAGTGACATGACTCCTTACTGTGATGCAGCAGCGCTACTGCTTCGCCACCATGTCACCCCCGTCTGTGTAATTATTAACAGTATTCATTATTTAAACATTTTATCAGTAAAATGTATCATGCATACTTTAATGTAGTTCATCATGAAAGTGATATCAAGTATAAATCTAAAGATTCTAAATGTGCAGAGAGTTGGAATATCATACATTTAATGTTCTGTTTGGTGGTCTATTGCTGTTTGCCGCTGCTGTCAAGTCAGGAGGAAGCCCCAGAAGCTTGTAGCAATTAACAACTGGGATGACGTTTACGACGGTCTGCATTAATGATAAAGTAAACTATAAGGTTAAAGTGGACATTTCAAGATTAAAGCCGAAATTTCCACTTTAATCACAAAATACACCTTTTCACCATATTTTTTTTTTTTCTCTGTGGCTCAAATACAGCGCTGTACATTCTGTTGCTGTTGTGTAGTTGCAAAAAAAAAAAAAAAAAAAAAGGACACAAAAGATGGTAAGTGAAACTTTTAAAATGTATTGTGTCATTCCAATTGGTAATATGCAACGCTTGAATATTGAAGCACCATGAATGCATTTGTATGTCGGCATTTTATTTCACCACATCGAACCATTCATCAAACATCGAAGTGCGCACATCGATCCCATCGGATCCGCATAGTAGATCGTAAACAGAGACCCTGACATCACATTCCAACGTTTATCACACTACGCCACCCCCCGACTTTTTGCTGGTACTGCAACTTGCGCATGCGTCGTGTTAATTTCTCAAGACCTGCTCAGAGGACGTGTCAGATGAATGCATGGCAACCATGATGCGTGTGCATACACATTCTGTGCGTGAAGTATAAACGAGCTCTAAGAGATCCTTTTCCCACTGTACTCTGGGATCTTTAAAAGGAAGGAAGGGATTGGTTTTATATATCATAGAAATGTTGTCTGAGTCCTCAAGACTGATCAATATCTCTTCTGGGATAGAAATAGGTTGGAGGTGAGGAAAACTGAGCAGATTTCGTTTAGTAAAGTTTCTAATTTGGAGATAGTTGAAAAATTGTGTTGATGGGAAACTAAATTTAGAGTGTAATTGTTCATAGGATGCAAAGACATTATTTATATACAATTCTCTTAATGATTTAATCCCATACGTTTTCCAAACATTAAAAATTGTGTAAGTTTGAGAGGTTGGAAAAAGGTGGTTAACATGTAGGGGTGCCACAGATACACAGATAAAATATTCTCTAACTTGAAATGCTTCCTACATGTACATTGGTTTCATATTTCTTTATTTCACCTTATATAATTTCTTGTATTAGGAATTTGTTAGTTTTCGCATACCTTTTGGAGTCAGAGCGCAGGGTCAGCCATTGTACAGCGCCCCTGGAATAATTGAAGGTTAAGGGTCTTGCTCAAGGGCCCAGCAAAGTAGATAGATACTTTATTAATCCCAAGGGGAAATTCACAAAGTAGGATCTCTTTTGGCAGTGACGGGGATTCGAACCAGCAACCTTCGGGATACCAGCGCAGATCCTTAGCCTCAGAGCATATTCTGAGTGAATGAAATACAATTGGGTTGTTAGTATATTAGAATTCCAAACATTCGTTTTGCCAAAAGTGAAGCAGCACAACAAGATATGGGGATATCCATAAAGAATTAAACTAACACAGTAATTACAGCATTTTTAATAAAATAAATAAATGAACAAAATGTGTCATCTGTGTCGGCATATGGTGCAGTGCTTGATCTAGGTGGTGATGAACAATGACATCATGTGCAGATTAAACCGAAGTGAAGAACTGAAACAGAAATGGCCGTGCAGAGGGAATAAAACTGGGCAGCCAGACTGAAAAGGTGAGGTTGCGGTCGATGTGACAGTTCAATCCACAAATCAAGCTTACTTCCCTTCAAAATCAAGAGACATACAGCACCTGCTATCATCTCAGAACTGACAGAAACCACTGGGAGCACAATGTGTATCAGTACAGTCTGGAGAAGTCGTATCACAAGTGGTCTTCATGGAAGAGTGACCGAAAAGTCATTCCTCTGAGATGGAAATAAAGCCAAACGACTCACCAGCACATGAAAGCACACACACAATTTTAAACTTTTAGTTCAAGCAGAAGGCAATTTGTAGACAGAAGTGCTGGAGAATGGTACATGGGTGAATGTCTGCAGACAACAGTGACGCATAGTGGAGATTCCCTGCAGGTAGGGGGAGCTGCATTTCCACAAATGGAATTGATTCCCCACCCTCACTGCTGAGAACCACAGGCAGATTTTTATCCATCATGCAGTGCCAACAGGGAGACATCTGATCGGTCCCAACTTCATTCTGCAGCCTGACAATGACAAACACACAGCCAACATCAGGGAATCTATCAACAGATGGTCTGGCTGACCTCATAGCTCTGATCTCCACATCATCGAGCCAGTCTGGGATTACAAGTAAGATGGGAAAAGTCAGCAGCAGAACTGGGGCAAGTGAACAAGAGGCATTCAAACACCTCGAAAAAATAAATCTTCAGGACAAGGAAGGCACTCCAGATACTGAGTGCATTGACTTTTTTTTTTTTGTTTACCGTACTTTCTAGAAAATGTATCGTTTCATAAAAGCTATCCATGTGCATTACTGTTGAAAGTACTTCTACTTCACAGCATTTCTTTTGTGTTACTTTATGTGGTTTCAATTTTACACCATCCATCCATCCATTTTCCAACCCACTGAATCCAAACACAGGGTCACGGGGGTCTGCTGGAGCCAATCCCAGCCAACACAGGGCACAAGGCAGGAACCAATCCCAGGCAGGGTGCCAACCCACCACAGGACACACACAAACACACACCAAGCACACACTAGGGCCAATTTGAGAATCACCAATCCACCTAACCTGCATGTCTTTGGACTGTGGGGAGGAAACCGGAGCGCCCGAGGAAACCCACACAGACACAGGGAGAACATGCAAACTCCACCCGGGAAGCGAACTCAGGTCTCCTAACTGCAAGGCAGTTTTACACTGTTTTTTTCTTGTTTTCTTTTTCTCATACTAGAAGGTTATATTTGTTTGATTATGTTAGCTATTAATCTTTGGTTTTTTTTTTTTTTTGATCCAGTGTGCGAGAAGGAAGATTGGAGCATTTACTTGCAAGAGAACTAGTACCTGGCGACACAGTATGCCTGTCCGTTGGAGAAAGAGTTCCTGCAGATTTACGACTGTTTGAGGTAGAGCAGATGTTTCTGTGGGGACAGGTTTATGTTGGGCTTGTCGATTAATTTGTATTTTTTAAGGAGTTATTGTTGACTATGTCAGCATTTCTAATTTTATTTGTTATATCTGTGTGTTATCTGCATTTTTTATTTCAAACCTAATGAGGTAAACGCCAAAAATAAAAGGATTTTTATATACTGTTATTGGCTACACTACCGGTCAGACGTTTTAGAACACCTCACAGTTTAATGTCTTAATGTTTCATGAAATCAAGGCATAGAACAAATAAGTCAAGGAATCATTAAGTGTAAAAAATTGTATTCAAATTTTTGATTCATCAAAGTAAAGCCTGTGCCTTTTGCTGATATAACAGCTAAACTGTGATTACCCTTTTGATTGAGAATGCCAGTCACTCTGTGCAAATCACCAACTATGCCTCTAGCAGAAGAAACCCAGACCATCACACGTCGTCCTCCATGTTTTGCAGCTGGTGTCACACACTGAGGAACCATCACCAACTCGAAGGCATACAAACACCATGAACCAAATATTTCAAATTTTGATTCATCGGGCCTCAAGATTTGCTTCACAGTCTACAGTAGTCCACAGCTGGTATTTCAAGGCCCTATTTTGTCCTTGAAGGATTGGCTTTCTTCCTGCTTCTCTTCTTCACAGTACTAACTGACACTTGCTTTTGTTGACCTGCACTGTTAAGCTGTTGTACTCTGAGACTCCTGTGATCATGCATGCTGGTGACCCTCAGAAACTTGTCTTGGGTTGTGACTTTGGGTCTGCCAGATCACTTCCTATTATAGTTGTAGTTTTCAATTGCTCTTGCATTGTGTAGTACACCATACTCACGGAGACTTTGATTGTCTTTTGCAATATCTCTAAACGAAAGGCCTACACTTCTAAGGGTAATAATGCTCTGTCTCATTTCATTTGTTAATTGGCATTTTCTTTCCGTTATCACTGGAGTATTATCCAAGTAGTACTGCAGAAGGTGTAGTAACATGGTATGTTCCAACTCTGCTTTAACACAAATGGAGGGTTTTTAAGTAATCAACAGAAGTTGGGACACCTGCGCAAATTGTTTGGTTCAACTTGCAAGGCTTCATTTACTTATATTAGTGCAGAACATCTATAGGTTGTAACCTGGTGTTCCCTGACAAAAGCCCGTTTGTAATATTCTGAAATTTCCTTTTTTTCAGTTTTTGCTAAGCTAAACTTAAAATTTAAACCCCTGGCAGTTTACTCCTTACCTTTTTCACCATTTTAGGTCATTCATTGCATTTCAGCTGATTAATTTTGAAGAAAACCTGAGGTGTTCTAGAACTTTTGACCAGTAGTGTATATAACAGTGGTGACCTCACAACAAGGAGCAACTTTACTTTTCATGGGAGATCTCAGATTGTAGCAGTAAACTGTCCAAAGAATACGGTACGGATTGGGACCAATCAAAATGAGTGTAGATGGAAGTCCCAGTTCAGATAGGAAGATGAAACGGTAAAAAGAAAAAGCGTCATTTTTAAGTGTTTTAAGTAATGAGGGAATTTCAGTGTTTGGTACACAGCAGCCAAATGCTTGAAGAACTTGCTGCAGGCTGGGGCACCATGAGCATGCTGGCCAAGGTGACTCTCACAATACGCAGTCACCAAGAAAGCATCCAGATCACTGATGATGTTCAACTTAAAAACTCAAGAAATATATTCATTGTATTTTATTTTTGGTCCATCATTTCTTGACTGGAATTGTACTAGTTATTAATATATGTTACTAAAATCAGCTTTTTCTTTCCAATATATTGTGGCCAGTAGGTGGCGATACTGAGCCCTAAACTTCAAACTCAAGTGCACCAAGACACTTCCGTGTTCAAAACACACATTTTATTCAAGAAATAGCTATGAATGGCTTCTCTTCAGTGAACAAAATATACTACTGAATTCTTACTCCTTACACTCTTCCCTTCTCCCATGCAGCCCTGTCCACCTCCAGCCAGCTCTGACTGACTCCCTAGGTGGAGCAGCTTATTTTAGAGGGGACCCAGGAGTACTTCTGGTGCCATCATTTTGAATGATGGAAGCACTTCCAAAAACGGAGGTCTTCTCCCAGAGATACTCATGCTCCCTGACTGGGCTGACCTTCCAGGTTACAGTACCCAGAATGCCCTGCTGGTGTCCATACTGAGACTATGCCAGAGGAACACTGCCATCCATCATATTGGAAGAAGAGCTGCACTTGTTGAATAGTCTTCCCCCAACCATCCATTATTCATTCACCCTGACTGGGATTTTAACGGAGAGGCACCCCAGCCGGGTTATAGCTCCATGTATAATGTCCAGCCATTTGGGCCTCTTGGTCAGGCCAGGATTCATCCCTCATCCCAGCTGAGGTGCCAGACCAGCCGACAGGACATCTACAATATACGTGACATTTCTTTTTTGGGAGCTTTACGTTTCTGATAGTATTTCAATTATTTGTCCTTCAGCAGTAGCAAAATTGGGTCAGGGCAATTAATCTTAATGTCATTTACTGGATTGAAATTGCTAAGGGCTACTGCTGCTAATAATACAAGCTTATGAATTACTTAACCAGAAATCAGAACTGTTACATTAACCTTAAATTTGCTTATTTTGTGGTGTACCTTTGATTAGGCTGTTGATCTGTCGGTGGATGAGTCAAGTCTCACTGGGGAAACAACACCGTGTGCAAAATCTACAGCTCCTCAACCTGCTGCGAACAATGGTGACCTCACGTCAAGGAGCAACATTGCTTTCATGGGAACACTGGTTAGATGTGGAAAGGCTAAGGTAATGTTCAAGCTGTTCTTGACCTATTTAATTAGTATATTGCAATTCACATTTGTGCTGCTTCTTCCCTGACCTGCAAACTGGCTAATAAATAAATGCATAAAAGGAAATTGTAGTCACACAAGGCATGAAATAATGTAGCGTGTTAAAAACAATTCAGTATGCAGCGTGTCCAGTAAAATGCAAAAATTCTGTATTGAATCTTCATTTTGGTACAAAAGGAGCTGTTAATTTCTGTTTTGAGCATTTTGTGACATTTTTAGGTATTGTTTCTTTTATCATCATAGCAGCACCATCATGATTGGGTTTTCACTGCAGTTACAACAGTTCTGTGGTGTTCTCTTCGATAGCAGCAACCATTTTGTTTACGGCAATGGAGTCTGTTTGCTAGAAACAAGATTGGACATCACAGCCAATCATGACATTGCATCACTATTAAAAACACATTGGGTAAATTCTGAAAAATAAATAAGCATATTGGGGACAGTTAGGAGTAAAGCAACCAAGTTAGTGTGATAATCTTTTGCTTATTTTACTATAGATAGATAGATAGATACTTTATTAATCCCAAGGGGAAATTCACATACTCCAGCAGCAGCATACTGATACACAAACAATATTAAATTAAAGAGTAATAAAAATGCAGGTAAAAACAGACAATAACTTTGAGTAATGCTAACGTTCCCCTGTCCCCCCCCACCCCCGTTCCCCTACCGGATGGAACTGAAGAGTCGCATAGTTTGGGGGAGGACCAATCTCCTCAGTCTGTCAGTGGAGCAGGACGGTGACAGCAGTCTGTCGCTGAAGCTGCTCCTCTATCTGGAGATGATATTGTTTAGTGGATGCAGTGAATTCTCCATGATTGACAGAAGCCTGCTCAGCGCCCGTCGCTCCTCCACAGATGTCAGACTGTCCAGCTCCGTGCCTACAATAGAGCCTGCCTTCCTCACCAGTTTGTCCAGGCGTGAGGCGTCCTTCTTCTTTATGCTGCCTCCCCAGCAGACATCGCGTAGAAAAAGGTGCTCGCCACAGCCATCTGATAGAACATCTGCAGAATCTTATTGCAGATGTTGAAGGACGCCAGTCTTTGACTTTGGTTTTGGGCTTCCACAGTCTGTTTTGGTTTGCTTCTTAATGTTTTCTGACCCCAGCCTGTCGTCATCATTATACACTTCAAGCATACTATTCCCAGTCAACCAGGGTGAGCCTTTAGCGTGAATCCATCCCCTCCAGTCACTTCTATCTTGCACATCAGTCTTTTTCGTGCCTTTTAATTTACTGCCTCCTTCCATGTTTTCTTAGGCTTGCCTTTGGGCCTGGTTTCCACTAACTTGTAAGGCTATGACTTTCTTGATCCACACGTGTTCATCTTTCCTTTCCAAGTGTCCAAACCAGCGTAAATTTGTTGTTTATTTTTTTTTTGTGCTTTTTTTGTTTGTAAATGGCTGTTTCTTCCTTTTTTCTGTCACATCTTCCACATCAAGCAGACTTTGAATTCCACAACAACATTTATTTCTATAGCACATTTTAATACAAATGATGTAGCTCAAAGTGCTTTACATGGAAAAAGACAAAATAAGAATTAAAATAAGGGAACACTAATTAACATAGAATAAAAGTAAGGTCTGATTTCCAGGGAGGACAATAAAAAACTCTAGACGGCTGGAGAAAAAAATTAAATCTGCAGGGGCCACGAGACCACCTGACCAGCCCCCTCTAGGCATTCTACTCAGCATAAATGACCTCAATCAGTCCTCATTGTATTCAGGGTTCTCATGGAAGAACTTGATGATGATGATCATGTGGACTTCTGGCCTTTAATCCATCAATGTAGGGACATCACGGTGCTTTGATCAGGTGGTGAGGGTGCAGATCACCACCACAGAAAACTGGAAAAAGAACTGAAGAGAAAGTAGGGGTTAGTATGAATTTTGGAGCCACCATGAATAACAGTGATAATTAATTGAATATACAGAGCATCTGGATTAAACTAAGATGAAGCTATGAGAAATCCCATGTTAAAGTAAAGTGTTACTAGCAGTGTTTTAAAGTGCTCCACTGTATTAGCCTGGTAAATTCCTATTGGCAAGGTATTCCAGATTTTAGGTGCATAACAGCAGAAGGCCGCCCGCCTCACCACTTCTTTTAAGTTTAGCTCTTGGAATTCTAAGGAGACACTCATTTGAAGATCTAAGGTTATGATTTGGAGTGTAAGACATTACGAAATATACAATGGAGCAGATTATTGAAGGCTTTATAAACCATAAGAAGTATTTTAAAGTCAATTCTAAATGGCACAGGTAACCAGTGTAGTGACGCTAAGACTGGTATGATGTGCTGGGATTTTCTTTTCCTAGATAAGATTCTAGCAGCTCCATTCTGCACTCGTTGCAATTGATTGATGTCTTTTTTGGGTGGTCCTGAGAGGAGTGCGTTACAGTAATCTAGTCGACTGAAAACAAAAGCGTGAACTAATTTCTCAGTATCTTGCAGTGTAATAAGAGGTCTAACTTTTGCTATATTTCTTAAGTGAAAAAATGCTGTCCTAGTAATCTGATTAATATGTGATTTAAAGTTCAGGTCAGAGTCAATAGTTACCCCTAAATTCTTTACAACTCATTCAGTGCTTTCTCAGTGACACGCCAGCCATCCTCATCTCCATTTGCAAAGTCATATTAAGATTATGCATTTTCCAGGTCTTTTTTCTGCCTCTGTTTCCCAATCATACTATTTGGCCACTAAAAAGATATAATCTTGAACACATTTCTTTGTCTGGTGTTCATAACAATTCCAGTAAAAGAGTTGCTTACCATTTGTCTCAGTGAATGTAGATAGCAGGCATACAATTGACGACTTTTTAATTATTTATGATACATCCAGCTTTAAAATAAAAAAGTAAACATGGTGGTTTAAGTTTTGGTGCTGTGCTACTGCCTACCACATTATATAGATATAATAAACATCTTGAGTCATGGTTGGAATTTTTGTCTTTTTTTATATACAAAATTTTAATGAAACCCCAATAAATTAGGGTGAAAATGAAACATAATATTCTAGATAAGTTTCCCCCTCTCTTACCGTACCACCCACTACTTTAGATCCCGAGTTAAGGGCCAAGGTCTAAAAATGACTTCTAATCAGCAGCAGTCACTTGAAATAAGAGTGATGCCTGTCGAGGTTAATCATGTGACCTTAGCTGGCCGAGAAAGCCCATCCTTGAGCCAGTGATCATGCGGCAAGCAGTTCTGTCTTAAAGAGGCTTTAACAAATCTGGGTTCTCCTCTCCCTCCCTACCTCATCATCCTTTGCCTGCCTTATCAGAGAGGTAGTCCGCCTCTTTCGTCAATACAGAATGTTTTGTAGCTCATTAGTGATGTTGACCTGGTGTTTTGTAAGCGCCTTTAATGGAATACTTGACTAAAAAATCCTCTATGCAGTAGTCAACAATCCTCTTTTTCATCTTGTCCACATTAAGAGACAGATTGTTGCACTTGCACCATTCGGCCTATTGTCGTGTCTCCATTCTGTAAGCTGATGAGACCCCCCACTGTTGGGTCATCCACAAACTTAATGATAGAGCTGTATGTAGCCATAGAATTGTGAGTCAGCAGAGAGAGCAGAAGTGGGCTGAGTACATTGTCCTGGGGGACACTACTGCTCAGCATGGTGGCACCGAAGATGGCGTTTCCTACGTGGATTGTCTTGGGGGTCTCTGTCAGGAAGTGCAGGATCCATTTGCATAGAGTAGTGTTGTAGCCTAGCAAACTCAACTTGTATGTTTCTTTTACTGAGAAGAGGCTTCTAGATTAGTCTGTCATAATCACCAAAAGTTTCCAATTTTGCATTAACCAACACAAGATCCTTTCAGTTCGTAATTTTTCTAAATAGTGTACAAAACTGAACAAGCCCTGTCTTTGAATGTTACTGAGCAGGCTTTGTCTTCTTTTATAAATGAAAATGACATTATTTTCAGGGGAGAGTTGATCTGGAAGATAGCCTTGACCTTGATGCACCCACTTACACAGCACTTAGAATGATTTGTGTTGCTGTTTGGAATTGTGTGCTTGTGTTTCTTACCTTTTATTGAGTTTATCTGTTTCTGAAGTAGTTATTTATTCCACCTCTTAATGTTCACATAGTGCATTTACCTAACAGGTGAGTTCTTGGGTTGTGCTGTTTTCATCAAGCTGTTATTCGTGATACACATAACGGCCTCCATTATGCTTTAGGTATGCGACAATGCAGTTTATCAAGCAACGTGAAGCACTGATGTGATGGCGTAAAAGAGGATGCAGCACACTTGTAAAATCTCTTTCCAACCCCACCCTTACCATGGATAATATGTTGCAATTCCACACGCAGGCAGTGTGGCGTACCAGTTATGGCTTTGGACCTCAAACCCTAGGTTGTGGGTTCAAATCCCACTGCAGGCACCGTATGACCATGAGCAAGTCACTTCACCTGGCTGTGCTCCAACTGGAAAGCAAAAGAAGTGTAATTAATTGTATCTCCGATGTTTTCAGTTGGCCTGGACAAAGGCATGAGTCAAATAAGTAAATGTAACTGTTATCATGCTTATATAAAAGTAACCATTCTTACAAGCAAGAGGTCCCAGTTTTGTACTGCCTGGCAGTAAGCCCCCTTCTAAAATGAATCTGGAAGTCTGTCAGCAGCGTGCTGAGGAAAGATAACACAGCAGCTGATAAATGAGGCCACTAAAGAAATGCTTATCCAAAAATAGAGGCTAATCGTTAGTAAAATAGAGGCTGTCATTAATAGTACTTCTGCTGCTGGCCTTTTCAAGGCCTGGGACCTGCCTTGCTCCTGCAAGCCTGACGTGGATTAGGGTGGATACATTAATGGAGTGCTGGCACTGCTGGTGTGTGAATGTCTGAGTGTGCAGGCACAAATGTTATGAGCGCATTTTCATCACCAGGCAGCAGTAGACAATAACAGGGCCGTCCAGGCAAAGTCATTCTGATAAATGAAGTGTGGTTTCTTCTAGAGGGCATTTGCAGTGATGACATTTCTCAAAGTTCAGACTCAAGTTAGTCACATGTGTCTGGTGAGTCATAATGAATTTTAATAGGATACACTTTATTTTATGCTGCCATTCCTAAATATAACTTTTGAGCTGATCTACAGTGTTGAGGATGTGGTGCTATGGTCACGGCTAGTCTGTAACATTTATTTATCTTATGTAGAGGTGAGATTTCATTGTTGATGACTACACTTGCATTCTAATGGTAGATGACGAATCAGGGCTCTCAGATTTCCGTTTCAGATTTTCCTTTTATTCCTTTTTGCTCTGCTGATAGTCTTCTCACGTTCATACCTGGATATTTTTGTTCACTTGTCCTGCAGCAGATCGAGCACAACAGCCTTTGTCTTGAATGGTGTTATTTATTCATTTTAACACCAAAGTGTTTGATTTCAATATAGCTTATTATTCCTAGCTATGGATATTTAACCATTTAATTTAAACTTTCACAAAACTGTGTGTAATAACGGTCCCTTGAAGAGTCATAAGATATTTTTCAGGCAGCCATTTTAGTATAATAATAATAATACATTTTAATTATAAACACCTTGAGCATGGTAAAAGCACTTCTTATTCTTTCGGCTGCTCCCATTAGGAGTTGCCACAGTGGATTATCTTCTTCCATACCTTTCTGTCCTCTGCATCTTGTTCTGTTACACCCATCACCAGCATGTCCTCTCTCACCACTTTTCCTCTTCCCTGACAGCTCTATCCTTAGTACCCTTCTCCCAATATAATCAGCATCTCTCCTCTGCACATGTCCAAACCAACGCCATCTCGCCTCTCTGACTTCATCTCCCAACCGTCCAACTTGAGCTGACCCTCTAATGTCCACATTTCTAATCCTTTCCATCCTTGTCACACCCAAGGCAAATCTTCACATCTTTAACTCTGCCACCTCCAGCTCTGTCTCCTGTGCCACCGTCTCCAGCCCATATAACATACCTGGTCTCACTACCGTCCTGTAGACCTTCCCTTTCACTCTCGCTGATACCCGTCTGTCACAAATTGCTGCTGATATGCATGGTAAAAGCACTATAAAACTATATAAATAAAATGTATTATTATTACGAGTATAGTCAATAAACTGTTGCTCAGCAAAGCCCAAATGGTTTACAAGTTTACAACATGGATATTCTTTATTGTGTGTCTACAAAGTATAACTTTAAGAGCAAATGTGTGGTTAGAGTTACCTTTGTTTACCTTTTGGGGTCAGGCTTACTTTTGTAATACATAGAAAAAAATTGAATCAACCAACAGCATTTGATTCTGAAGCTACTACACTACAAAAGTGGTACAGCAGGATTAGGGAGGCTTCATTCTACATTCAGTATATCAGTTATATATTTCAACTTCACCATCTACATCGCTTCCACCATCCTCACTTACTGATTGCCTTGCTGAGATCAAGTCTTGGTTATCTTCTAACTTCTTGCAGTTGAACTCTAATAAAACTGAGGTGCTTCTTATGGGCATGAAATCTGCAATAGCGAAGGCATCAAAGATCTCAGTATTAATAGACAACACATCTGTTACCTGTACAGATCAGATAAAAAGCCTTGGTGTAATTCTGGACAGCACGTTGTCTTTCCAGTCTCACATCAGTTCTGTTACTCAAGCAGCTTATTTTCACCTGCGAAACATTAATCGCTTGCGTCCATTTTTGTCAAATCACTCTACTGCCATTTTAGTCAACAGTTTGGTCACCTTCCGCCTGGACTATTGCAACTCACTTCTCTTTGGTCTGGCCCAAAAGTTATTACATAAACTTCAACTTGTTCAAAATTCGGCTGCTCGTGTAATTACTAAAACACCCAATTCTGATCACATTACACCCGTTATTCAGCAGCTTCATTGGCTGCCAGTAAAGTTTAGGGTCAGCTACAAAATTTTAGTCCTTACATATAAGGCCATTCATAATCTTGCCCCCAAATATCTCTCACAGCTCCTACAAGTCATTAAACCCTCTCGTATGCTCAGATCCTCTTCTTCCATCAACTTAAATAATCCACCAGCACGTCTTGTTACGATGGGATATCGAGCATTTAGCAGATCGGCACCTTCCTTATGGAACTCATTACCTGCTTATCTTAGGAATATGACTACCCTTCACCAATTTCAGGCTAATCTTAAAACTTATCTGTTCAAAATTGCTTATTCACTGTAATTGTTATTGGTGTTTTATCTGATGTTTATTTGGATTTTAAATTTTCTAGTCATTGAATGTTTATTTTTTAATCTGATTGTACAGTGACCTTGAGTTTTTTGAAAGGCGCTCCAAATAAAATGTATTATTATTATTATTATTCCAGTGCATAACACCAAACACTAAATGAGAAAAGTGGTCTGTCTTATCAGTTAGTGTGTTCACATGTACTTCAACCACTCAGGTTAGGAGCATGCGCTGATACAGCACATTGCCGTACCCACCACATGATGAACCAACTCAGGATCCCAGATTGGGACCTGAGTGTAGCCATGCAACGGGTGACACCTCAGCACCACAAAAGTTCAGATGAGATGGATAGATAGATAGATAGACTTTATTAATCCCACGGGGAAATTCACATACTCCAGCAGCAGCATATTGATAATAACAATATTAAATTAAAGAGTGATAACAATGCAGGTATACAGACAGACAATAACTTTGTATAATGTTAACGTTTACCCCCCCGGGTGGAATTGAAGAGTCACATAGTGTGGGTGAGGAACGATCTCCTCAGTCTGTCAGTGGAGCAGGAAAGTGACAGCAGTCTGTCGCTGAAGCTGCTCCTCTGTCTGGAGATGATCCTGTTCAGTGGATGCAGTGGATTCTCCATGATTGACAGGAGTCTGCTCAGCACCCGTCACTCTGCCACAGATGTCAAACTGTCCAGCTCCGTGCCTACTATAGAGCCTGCCTTCCTCACCAGTTTGTCCAGGCGTGAGGCGTCCCTCTTCTTTATGCTGCCTCCCCAGCACACCACCGCGTAGAAGAGGGCGCTCGCCACAACTGTCTGATAGAACATCTGCAGCATCTTATTACAGATGTTGAAGAATGCCAGCCTTCTAAGGAAGTATAGTCGGCTCTGTCCTTTCTTACACAGAGCATCAGTATTGGCAGTCCAGTCCAATTTATCATCCAGCTGCACTCCCAGGTATTTATAGGTCTGCACCCTCTGCACACAGTCACCTCTGATGATCACGGGGGTCCATGAGGGGCCTGGTCCTCCTAAAATCCACCACCAGCTCCTTGGTTTTGCTGGTGTTCAGTTGTAGGAGGTTTGAGTCGCACCATTTAACAAAGTCCTTGATTAGGTTCCTGTAATCCTCCTCCTGCCCACTCCTGATGCAGCCCACGATAGCAGTGTCGTCAGCGAACTTTTGCACGTGGCAGGACTCCGAGTTGTATTGGAAGTCCGATGTATATAGGCTGAACAGGACCAGAGAAAGTACAGTCCCCTGCGGCGCTCCTGTGTTGCTGACCACAATGTCAGACCTGCAGTTCCCGAGACGCACATACTGAGGTCTGTCTGTAAGATAGTCCATGATTCATGCCACCAGGTATGAATCTACTCCCATCTCTGTCAGCCTGTCCCTGAGGAGCAGAGGTTGGATGGTGTTGAACCATCCATAGAACCAGTGTGAGGTTTTTTTTTATGGTGGCTGGAGTGCCAATTCTTCCACCAACCCCTAGGTTTTCCCTGAAGGTTGGACGGCATACATGCAGGGCTGGATGCAGATTAGCGTCCTACCCAGGACGGAGCAATTGCAGGTTAAGGGTATTGCTCAAGGACCCAATGAAGTAGAGTCACTTTTAGCTTGATTTCTAAAATGACAAGTAAATTGATTCAGATTAAAGAAATTGTGTTATTGGCCTCTGAGAAACCAGATTATTAGAGTTAGAGTTCTCTGCGAATAATACTATTATATGTCCATGCAAACCCTCAACTGGGTGACTGTTAAGGATTTTGTAGTCTGCGCATGTCCGTTGCAGTCTGTCAGCCTTCCGCATGTATTTGCTTCACACACACTTTCAGCAGCCACGGGTAGAAGTGTCCACAAAATACATTTCTACAAATGCTCATGTGATCATATTATTCCTTCTCCTGGCTGAAATAATTGGTCTAAACATTTGAAAATCAAAAAATTTGTGTTGATGAGCTGAACATAAAGTGCTAAGATCAGCAACACAATCTCAAGAGCAGCAGGATAACATGTTAAAAGTAACGTATAGGGCTGGGTATTGGCACTGATATCCTGATTCAATTCAATTTCAATTTTTTCTTGATTGATTTAGCGTGCACTGACATATTTATTGGAAGTGCTGGGTTTTTTTTTTTTTTATAAATGGTGATTACTCATCCATGCATTGAGAACATTAACATAATGTGACAAATTTCGGTAACACTTTATTTGAAGGGTGTCTACAGAGTGACTTCACAACATATGCATAAGGATGGAATGACATTTAAGAAGCAATACTTGATTGATAATGGGTTACTGGCAGTATGTGGAACAAAATACCATAGCTCTTTTTAAAATCTTTTTCACAACACTGCACTCATTCAAGATTCACCATAATTGAACTAACAGTGTCTCCACATCAGAGTCCTCAAATATTATGGGGGCTTCTTGTTTTAATACAATGCAATGGCATCTACTGTATAAAACATCTGTATCATCTTGCGAGTAATATTATAAAATAATCAAATATTGCTTCTTAAATAACAAGTATGTTATACAGTAACTTATTCATGTGTTGTGAATCATCATGTAGACACCATTCAACTAAACTATTACTAAACTGTTTGCCAAGTTTATTCCCCTGTTAGACATTTAAAGTAATCCTGAATTAGTCAGAATTAAAGAAACAGCGGGAAGACTCGTGTCTTTGTATAATTCTACAAGTTATACACATCTCCAGTTGCTCAGTGACAATAATTAAGTCATATAATTGTGAAATGGTTGAATTTCTTGGTTAAGTTAAGATAGGTTTTGTAATGCAGTCCATGTGAAAGAGTAAGCACACCCCGTAAAATATATCTGCACGTCAAGATTCACCCCCAATGATCAAGGAAGGTCCAATCTAATCTAAAAAGATATCAAAGCGCTTCCATCTGGCAGTTTCCACAGTCCTAATTACTGGGTGCCCCACGAAAAACTGAACCATCTCCGACTCCAACGTTGACATACATTTCTTAGCCCATACATAAAATGAAAGATATGCAATACAAAAATCCGATTGCTTTTGTTTGAAGGAGCCAAGTGCAATAAAATACACGTTTTTCCTTGTCGTTGTCCCTCAGTTCTTGGACACAAGTCTTTCTCTACGGCTTCATTTGTAGTGAGTGCAACACACGATGACAAGACGTGCGCGAAACATTCGCTTGTTGTGCCAATTTACGTGTTGATTTCCTAGGGCTTCTGGCCCATCTGTTCCTGAATATCTGCTACGACCGCAAGTGTACAAACGGACGGGGCCTGATTCTTTTTGTAGTTTGCAACTGACCCAGTCTTACGCCACTTCTTCACCAACTCGTGAATACTGCTCTTTGCTGGTAGGTTTACGCCAGGAAAATTCTGTGTGAAAATGTCCCGCGTTTCCTTATAAGAACTCCACTATTCCAATCCTCTGTTGCAGAGAATACATCTTCCAGATTTCTTTCACGCACGTCTGTACCCACTGGCTCACAGCTTCCTTACTAATGTACAGTTGGGGCTGCTGACCCCGTCGCGACAACGAGACTCCGCAATAACGACGGCACCCGCCTGTGCTTGAGCCAGCTGGTTGGAGACGCTTCGGTTTTTTGTGCATCACCCTGTATTATTAAAAAGTGGCACCTAAGGGGAAATGTAGAGGTCAAGACAAGATTTGGAAGATCTGGACCAAGAAAACCGACAAGACTAGCAAGGAGGCAAAGCAAAATCCCCCATATGACTGCAGAGGACCTTCTGGGAAAGGAATTGTGGTGCATTGCTCTGCTGTGCAGTGTTGCTAACAAGGACACGGCCTTTATGGAAGGAAATTTTACTTGCATCTCATCACAAAAAACAACAACTGCATAAGACAGAGGCATTTTGGAATCAAGTGCTGTGGACAAATGACATTAAAATCAAACTGTTTGGCCACAACAACAAAAGATTTGTTTGCAGACAAAAAGACAAACCATTTGAAAAAAAGAACATCTTGCAAACATTTAAGTACTGGGGTGGATCCATTATGGCAGCTAGTGGCACAGAAAACATTGTCCAAGTACCATGAAGAATGGATTGCAATAAATTTGAATAAATTCTCGAGGAGAATATCAGGCAGTCAAATAGGAAACTGAAGCTAAAGAAAGGAAGTCTTCTACAACAAGACAACAATCCAATACACACTTCCAAATCTGCCCTGTGGTACCTCAAGAAACACACGGTGAAGGCTTTGGAATTGTCCAGACTTGAACATCATGGCAAATCCGCGGGTAGATCTTAAACGTGATGAGCTCACAAGACAATTTGAGCATAAATCACCAAGGAAGAACTGGGGAAATGTCCAAAACTAAGAATTCAATGCTGGCTAAAAAATCCTTTGCGAGCTTTGATTTTTGCCAAAGAGGATGATACTAAGTACTGACTTAGTAGGGTGCCCAAACATTTGCAAATTCCACATTTATTGTTCTTTTTATTACGTATTTTTTTTAGTTCATCAAGTCAATCATAACTGTACATTAACAATTTTGTAATAAGTCAGTGATTAAATTTGTTTGTTGTCAACGTTGTATTTACTGTTTTACTTCAAATGACAACAAAATATCGGTATCACTTTAGATTAGGTGTCCCTAATTATGCTGTAATTACCATATAATTACCTTTATAATTGCAGAATAACTTATTACCTTGTATTTACTGTGTAACACAATGTAATGCTGTGGTTAAGCACCCTACTGTAATTGTTATTCTACAGTTTATGTACATACTTTTAAAAACTGTGGACTAGCAATTACAATTGAGTAAGAGTAATTAAGTTACTGTATTACGCAGTAAGTACAAGGTAATAACACGTAGTTACTCTGTAATTATTTAAGTAAATTACATGGTACGTACAGTGTATTAGGGACACCTAATTGTTTCCTTTTAGGGGTGATACCTCCCTAGTTGGAATAAGTTCTTTTGTAATTGTGGTGTTTTAAGTAACCGAAAACTATATAGATATGATATTAAAAGGCGATATCCCTCCCATAGTGATACGGCGGTAAAAATCACATAAGAGAAAATAACTTAGCTTTCTTTACTGATGATTTACACGGCATTACAGACGTGAAGCCTATAGCAAGACAATACCAAGGTGGGATCTTGATCAATACAGTCTGCCATCTTTCGTTGCTGCGCTGGAAGGCTTTTCAGGACGGATGGCAATATCACCCATCCATCCGTCGGCTTCAAAGTGTTTGGGTGATGTCCAAGTCTTTTATACTGGTTCCTCCATGTGCAGCCCCCCACACCGGTAAATAGTCCATTTCCAAACAAGGAAAGAAGATTTTGTGCTGACAGAAGACAGAATAGTATACATCTGTCTTTAGGCTGACTATAAATTCCTCCAGCTGTCTTTGTCTGTCTTGTCCTATGCTTGGTCCAGCAATTCTAAATGCTGAGCCCCTTTGTACTAAATCTGGCTCAGCTATGCATGTACAAAGAAAAGAAAAACAGATTTAAAATGTCTGCCCAGAGACAGTGACATTAAACTTAATATTATAACAAACTTATTATAACACTAATCTAAAGTGATACCAAAATATCTTACTTGCTGCATATATACTTGAAAACTATAAGTGTTTTCTGTAACTGTTTTACATTGTTTATTTTGTATGAATAAATATGAAATGTTTAACTATAACCAGAAAGGATGCCATTATAGCCTTGGCCTACTGGTAATTTACTGTACATTGCAGTTTTATTGCTGTTGCTGTATTCATGTAGCATTTTAATGTCAAGAACCTTGTTTACAAATAATGTGAGCTCCTTTAATAATATGGAAATGAGCGTTGCATCTTTTTGTTCAACCTTTAGATAACCTCTTATTTAAGAGGATTGTCTTTCTACGTGTTTCTTTGAAAGTGCACTCACCATTTTGTTTTTTTCCATAGGGTATTGTCATTGGCACAGGGGAAAATTCAGAATTTGGTGAAGTTTTCAAGATGATGCAGGCAGAGGAGGTAACCAAGTAAACTCGCAGTAACTAAGGCAGCAAAAGGAATCCATTTTAAGTTCTCCTTTCATAAGATGACGCTTTTTTTTTTTTTTTTTTTTAGGCTCCAAAAACTCCTTTGCAGAAAAGTATGGACCTTCTTGGAAAACAGTTGTCTTTATATTCTTTTGGCATCATAGGTAATTGCTTAAGTATTTTATTTCCCTTTTTAATCCCAGCCTGTAACAATTTGTGCTTGCATTTTTAAAGCCATCCTGCACTGCCAATGGTTGTCACTCCCTCGAACTAACATACTTTATTACAGCGTGACACAATGGTTACAGTGTTGCCAGGTAAATGTGCCCCCGTATTTAAATAATTGTAATGTTTCTTCATCTTGTCAATCGCTTTGGATAAATTACAGATTGAAACTTTTTATTGTCCAAAAAGGAATTTCATATCTCTTTACAATACAGTAGCATACACAATACTGTTATTGCACCTTTGGCTAGTAAGAATACATTAGTTAGTTATCTTTATCTTTGCATTGACTATATGATAAAAACATTTGAGAAACCACCACCTTTCCTTTAATGCTATTTTCTAATAAATATAATGAAAAGGAAAAGTATTTTGTTTCTATGCAACTAATTACTGTTTGGCCCACCTTATCCGCATGTTTGTGGTTCCAGGACCACCTAAATACTGGATGCACAGGACTTTTATAAAAGCATTTTGCACATACAGACCAAAAGCCCTGCTGTATCAGCCCAGTGTGGAGGGTTACCTGGGCTTGGGTACGTCGCGCCTCAGCAGCATTGGCCTGTGCTTCTTCTTTCATGTGTGTATTTATGCCAAATCCGCAGATAAGGTGGGCCAACTGTAGTGTATTTTTAATATTTTATTTTTTAACATGCCTGTCCTTTATAAAAGAAGTACTAGACAAATGCAAACACTGCTATTAAATAAGTGTCTGTCCTTTCATATATTAGGTGTCATAATGCTTGTTGGTTGGCTGCAAGGAAAGCATCTACTGGATATGTTTACCATTGGAGTGAGGTAAGTCACTTTTATTAAAATGTTGGTTAAACACAATTTAAAGCCAAAGCATTGACTATAAAATGACGATGATGGTCTGGTTTTAATAATACAGATGTTAAAAGTAGATTGGTTAGGATGAGCCTCATTCCTGTCTTCCTTTCTATTTAACGGCTATTGCACTACTGTTGAGATACGCTGTAAAAATGTAGGGTCTCATGGTGACTGTTCACTGTCTTTTGATGTAGGCGACCTCATGGGTGAAAGTAAAATAATAGGTATGGAATGGTCCATACAGTACTTGATTGTAAATTAAACTTTAGTGTTACTGCAGGAAATCACTCAACCAAAGATCCTACAATACAATATAACTGACTATGTGCCAAAATATAGAATAAAACGAACAAGGAATTGAATCAAGAGAACAACTTCAGTCTTATTTAATTTGAAACTAAACACATTGGGTCTAATGAAGTAATGAAGCTTCATAGATGGACAGTTTGGTACATGGTGACTTAGTGCCTTTTTGCATATCGACGTGCATATATCTATTGTGGTGAGTGTGCGTGTTTGTGCGTGTTCATCTCTTTGTCTTCATCATCTAGCGTAGGGCAAACAGGATGTTAGTTATTGTCACTTATACATTGCTCTGTGTGTGTGCGCGCCTGTGCTTCCATGCACAAGCTTTTGTGTGCCGCCATAAGTGTGTACATTTATGTTTAAATAAATTATGCTTCTGGAACACTACCAGTGGAAAACTTTTGCATATCAGTAGGCCTGTTCCTTTGAAAGCAAAAATCTCAGTTAAATTGAACAATTCCTATGTCAGTTATTTTTGCACATAGGCCACACTATTGTTCCAGGGTAATGGGACAAACTGAAACTGGACCAAAACAATAGGTCTGGGTCCTGTAAAAAAAAAAAAAAGGCAAACACAATGTGACTTGCTTGAAGAAGAGGTCTGTTTTTATTGGAAGTTACAGGTCTCAGCATTCAGGGCGGAGATCTCGGAGTGTTTAAAAATGCTCTCTCTTTGCTGGAATGTTGCCATCTAAGAGCTCTCCACAACGCACAACGAAAACCATAATTTTCCAGAGAAAATTGTAGTATAAAGATATGAAAGTTAGTTTTGATTTTCAATAGATACAAAAACGCACACAGACGCACATGCTAAAGGTCACCTTTTCTTGATGTTTTGAGCATCGTAGAATTAGAATCTGAGCTTAACCCGATAGTGAATTTTTGACTCAATTACCAAACTTTCATTCACATGGAAGTAAAAATGATGCAATGGGGTAAGTGTTCAGTGTGGACAGATTGTGAGACCTTTGGTGGGATATTTATTAACATTTGTGTTTTTTCTGTAAAAATGTATAAATGTATATACTACTTGTACAAAGCATATTCAGGTTGTGTTTATCATAACAGGTCTTTTATGAATTCAAATTAGTTTTTTTTTTTTTTTTTTCCTTTTTTGGAAATAATAACAAAAAATATCAATGCACCCATTTTCTGTTTAAAAATCTTAATCCAAAAAAACAAACAACATTGACATGGTCATACTAAAGCACGTCATTCTGTAATGTAGAGCATCAAAACAAAATGTCCACTTCCCAGTTCTTTTGTGTTATGTCTCCACCCTACCAATGCTGTTTCATAAAGAGTGTTTTGTTTTTCTTTTTCTAGTTTGGCCGTTGCAGCTATTCCTGAAGGTCTGCCCATTGTTGTCACAGTAACATTAGCTCTGGGAGTGATGAGAATGGTGAAGAAACGTGCCATTGTGAAAAAGCTGCCTATTGTTGAAACCCTGGGTATGGCAGCTATTGTATCTTTGCTATGAATGAATAGACGTTTGTGCAATTGCAGTTTTTATTGTTAATTTGAATTTAAACTGAGGGCTTTTTCATGCTTTGTAATAAACCAGTTATGAATATCTAAAGGTGTAATATAACACAGCTGGAGGGAAGAAAATTCAGTCAGTTACCTTAATTATACATTTAAAATGAACAAATAATAGTTAATAACCACATTCCTCATCCTCATTAATTGAATAAATTGCACATCTTCAGAGACCACCAACCCAAAGTCAAGAAGTACCCAAAAATGAAAGCACTGGTTCATTATGTTGCTTTGTTATATATGTGCTTGTGTGTGATAACTAACTTTTAATATTATCATCATCTTTACTCGTTTATCTGCCATTTTCTAGGACTTCCACTATTTCGGGTGGGACCTGTACCTTTCATATCATCCAATACCATCTTCAGTGACGTGTTCTCTAGACCTAATCACTTCCACCTCCATCTTGGTACACCTCTTCACCCTGTCATGCCCTGCCTTTTACTCCACATGGCCAAACCCCTGCAGTCCATTTCTCTTTCCTACAACACTTATTGCCTCCACACCTAAAACTTTCTCTTGACTCAGCATTCATGTCCTTCTCCCTCCACACATCCCTCCTTCTCTTCTCTGTTTCTCCAGTCTTGCTTCATGTTATGACTTTATCAGACATGTTTCACTCTCATAGGGCTTTAATAAACGTTTTTGTTTTGCTTTAGGCCCCTTTAGAACTCAGAATGGTGTACAGCTCCTGGAATTTCTCTTTATGTGCTCAAGTGTGATACTGACTAATTCAACAGCATCCTAATATTCAAAATTGTTGGTTTTGAAAAGAAGATGCTGAATAAAAAACATCTACAGTGGGGGAAAGAAGTATTTGAACTCCTGCTGAATTTCTAAGTTTGCTCACTTAGAAGAAATTAAGTCTCTAATTTTTATGGTAGTGTCATTTTAATAGAGTGAGACAGAATATCAACCATAAGTTTTTTTTACATAAAAGTTATAAATTGATTTGCATGTCATTGAGTAAAAATAAGTATTTGATCCTCTACAAGCCAGATTGGTTGTGTGCCCACGAGGCACACAGATTACAATTAGCCAATCACAGATACTCCTGATCTCAACTCGTTATGTGTATAAAGCACACGTATCCACAGCATCAATTTCTTCCATTCCAATCTCTCCACCACCATGGGCAAGACCAAAGAGCTGTCAAAGGATGTCAGGGAGAAGACTGGAATGGGCTACAAGATCATCTGCAAGAAGCTTGGTGAGAAAATGACAACTGTTGGTGTGATTATTCAGAAATAGAGGAAATATAAAATGACCTCCAGTCGCCCACTGTCGGGAGCTCCATGCAAGATCTTGCCTCATGGGGTGGTGAGGATGATCATGAGAAAGGTGAGGGATCAGCCCAAAACTACACGGAAGGAGCTTGTTAATGATCTGAAGGCAGTTGGGACCACAGTCACCAAGACTGAAATCTTGCAGTGCCCACAAGGTCCCCCAGCTCAATGAGACACATGTATATGCCTGTCTTAAGTTTTCCAGTGAACATCTAAATGATTCAGAGAAGGCTTGGGAGAAAGTGCTGTGGTCAGATGAAACCAAAATCGAGCTCTTTTGCATCATCTCGACCCGCCGTGTTTGGAGGAAGAGAAATGCCGAGTATGACCCAAAGAACACAATCCTCACTGTCAAGCACGTAGGTGGAAACATTATGCTTTGGGGCTGTTTTTCTGCTAAGTGTACAGGACAACTTCACCGCATTGAGGGGCCAATGGACGTGGCCATGTACTGTAAAATCTTAGATGCGAACCTCCTTCCCTCAGCCAGAACACTGAAGATTGGTCGTGGATGGGTCTTCCAGCATGACAATGACCCAAAATATACCGCCAAGGCAGCAAAGGAGTGGCTAAAGAAGAAGCACATTAAGGTCATGGAGTGGCCTAGCTAGTCTCCAGATCTCAATCATATAGAAAACTCGCTTTGCTCGCCGACCCCTCTGGGGTGTGCTGCGCGCCATCCATTTTGCGTCTCTGACGCTTGCGTTGTGAGGGGCAGGGGGGCTGAACGCACGTTAAGGAGATGCGGTCGGATCAGCTGCTGGCTTGCTGTTTCTGCCTAGCTGCGTGTTCTGCTTGTCGTGCTGCGCGTCGATCATTTAAAAGCCTGTACAGTAGCTGTCCTTTTGTCTCACTGCCTTGTCTCGCGGGACGTTAAAGTGTCTCTGAGAAAATCATGTATCGTCTCCTTCCAAGATTTTTTTTTATAATAGAGAGATGTTGTAGAGGGAGCTGAAGCTTTGAGTTGCCAAGTGGCAGCCAAGAAACCTGAAAGATTTAGAGAGTTTCTGTGAAGAGGAGTGGGCCAAAATCCTTCCTGAGATGTGTGCAAACCTGATGACCAACTAACTACAAGAAACATCTTACCATTGTGTTTGCCAACAAGTATTTCTCCAACAAGTACTAAGTCATGTTTTGCTTGGGGATTAAATACTTATTTCTCTCAATGACATGCAAATCAATTTATAACTTTTAAGTAATGTGTTTTTTCTGGATTTTTGGTTGATATTCTGTCTTACTCCATTAAAATGAAACTATATAAAAATTACAGACTGTTAATTTCTTTGTAAGTGAGCAAACATACAAATTCAGCAGGGGATTAAATACTTATTTCTCCCACTGTATATCAAGTGTAAACAAGTAAAATGAAAAATAGAATAAAATCCTAAAATGTTTCTGTTTTGAACTATATAGAGCAGTACATTATGCTTTTAACTGCAAGTCGATATTAAGAGGGGAGCAATTTAGAATGAATCACCTGAATTTTTTATCTGCATCACTTTTAGAGTGATGTGGTTTAATGGTCGTTTACAATCATTGAGACTAGAAGCCTCTTCTCATTTCAAGTGGCATGGTCTAATTCTCATTATTTGTTTTTCAGCCGTAAGTGATCAGTTCTTATAAGGTTAGTCACCAGAGACGTTCATTAGTCACCTTTTAAAAATAGTAACACCTCTTAACCATAAAAGGGTAATTGAATTTCAGACAATAAGAGTCAGTGTTGAGATGTGCAATATGAGCGTGCGTCCCTAGACATTTTTCATTCAGTATGGGGTTTTGTCCTCCTTTTCTGTGGTCTGGTCTTTTTCTTTATATACATATGTGCTGTGGTCGAGTAAATTAAGGAGCAATTTCAAAGGAAATGTTGGGGCAGCAGCTGGGTCACCCTGTTTAGTTCAAATTGAGTTGTAAACCAAATCAGGTGCACAATAGCACAGAAAATAAATGGATGTTATAGCCTTCCTGGCTTGACTTAAGTAATTTGGTTGAGCAGGTCTGTCTAAGGAGGAGTTCTGTCCTGCAGGCTACTCGATTTTCAAGTGAGACACCTTTTTTTCGGGACATCTATGCTTTATAGTGCTCAGACTAGAAGGGACAGAGTCATTTTCCCTCACTGTTCAGCTTCTCAGCAGGCAGAAAGAGATGATATTGTTAGCAACAGCGCCTGTTCTTGCCCTGGAGTAGTATTACATATCTCTGGGCCAAGAAGACATGCTAGAAAAAAGCCCTACTTGTCATTTAAAAAAAACAGAAAAATCAACAAATTTGGAAATATCTGCTGTGGCAGAATGAGAGCAGCAACAAGCCATTGAATTTAACAATGGGCTTAATTAACAGCAAGAATCAACTTCTCATTAAGAGACTGTTTGGAGTGAAATTGGTTGGAGTCTGAAATCCCAGTTTAGCTGGTCATCTGTTGCCTCGTTTCACGTCTCATTTCTGTTTGGCTGCCATTTAATGAAGAAACAAATCAATTCAGAGGACTGAACCCTTAAAAACAGGGCTATTGAAATGAAGGGAAAAGGAGTTAATTAGCAGTGAAAACTGCTCACTCATTAGGAAAAGGGTTAGAATTAAAACCTGTAGCCACTGCGGCCCTCCAGGCCAGGAGTTCGACACCCCTGTTCTAGAACAACCTGAACCATTAGCTGAATCAAGTTTTTGTGATGACAATGTAAACTGGTCTTCAGACGTTGACACAGATAGTGAAACATATGCACTTAGTGCAGTACAACTGCACTGCCATGAAATACATGGGGACTTCTGTCGTGTGAAACTTCGGCATGGTCTCAAGTACGTGTTGGTTTGTTTTTTCACCTGTGTCCATATATTCGATTTCTATTTGCCTTTTAGTTATTTCTCTGAATAATAATTTATCTTTTTTTGCACTAATGCGATCTTTACTTTCTTTTTTTTGACATTGTCGTTTTTTTCTGCTTTCATATTCTGTATCTTGCTCTGCATGTGTTTCGCACCTACATTTTTTTTTTGAGTCTTTTCCATTCCAGTTTTCATCATCTCTAACCTGACAAAGTTATTAAACATATGTCTCACTGACCTCATTTAAAACATTCAGCATATTGGGACTCGAAAGATTCCAAATATTGTTTTTAACATAAGTTCTGAAATAAAAGTGAAACTAATGAAATAGCAACAAGTCAAAAGAAAAAAAAAATCATAAATGTGTTTATCCGGAAAACCAAACACAGGGGTTGGCGAGCGAAGCAAGCAGTGGGCGAAGTCCCCTAGTTTACTAAATAATGAACATTTTTTTCACACAAAAATACATTTATTAGACACTGTAAAATTAGCTTTTTGCTGTTTTTCACTAATTACTTCCAAACTTACTGTGCTTAGTTTGAAAATGTCTCTTCAAATGAAACTTCTTAAAAACAAGTTTGTCATGGCATATTAGGCACACTTCTTTACTTTCAACATTTGTCAAAGAAAAAATAATACATGTCCATTGTTTGTTAAAAACACAGCATTCATCTTCAATTTTACATTTTTTCACAGTAGAGCTCCTTGATAGGGTTAACAGAATTTGTAATATAATACAGCACTCGGAAAAAGATGGCCAAATTGCTGAGTGATCCAAACACAGTGCAAGAATGCATGTGCTTACATAGCAACCAGTCCTCCGACTACGTACAATCGAAACATCAGTGCGCACATTGTGTTACATGCTGAAGAAAGTCCACTTCCGTAAACACGAGCTTCTGCTTGCACACATGTAACATTATAAACGATCTTGCTCATTTGTTCGCATGTTCCAAACCACGCACTGGTTATGTATTTAATTTGTCATTTTTGTTAATAAAATCACAAACGTTTTAAACTTGTGTGTGGGCTGCTCATATTGACATTTTTATTAACAAAATCACACAGGTAATAAGTTTGTGTGCAGACTACACAAATTGACATTGCAGGCCACATACACCGTGGGGGCTTGTAGTTTGCCACCCTTGGTGTAGGAGGAGTTATCACTTTTTTTTTTTGTTTTTTCTTATTCTTATGCACTTGCTAAAATGGGCTGGTACCCTGTGTTTTGCTGTTTGGAGCAGTGGAACTCTTTCCGTGTGTATCGTAAATCCTGAAGTTTCCCCTCCATTCATTGTTGATCAACTCTGTCCCGTCAGTCTTTGTGTAGTATGGGTGAATATTTAGGGTCTGCAAAAGTGGCTGTGGAGATTGTTAGATTTTAACTTCAGTGGGATTCTGCAGGTCAGTGAGGAACAAAGAAAATCAATTGGCTTTAAATAAGAATTGTGATTTCTTTGATATGATGACCAAGCAAAGATGTGCAGCAAAGAATCTCAGATGAATCTGTGTTTTTATGACACAAATATGAAGTTCATACAATTTAACCAGCTGGGTAAACAGAGCTGCTAAGAGAAAGATGTGTCATTTGGAAGACTGCTATGTAAGAAACAGACAGCAGCAGCAGATGAAAAAAGAAAAGCCTGAGCTTATCTCAAGGCCATGCTGGAAAGGAATGTGCTGCTCCAGACACAGTGCCCACTGTTGTGCCAGCTGTCAAACACATAGAAGCCAGTTCAACATGATTAGAAGAAAACATTCACATAATGGGCTTAAAATGTGGGAGCATTTAACAGTTTAGTCAAAGTTGGCAGTCTCCAAGCGTAGACTAAATTGTTGGACTTTTAAAAAATTGTTTGTTTTCGTGGCTTCCAACAGAAAACAAAGGCCTACATAGTGCTGTACTGTGATGATTTTTGTATACAATCCTTCAAATTATCTAAAGAAAACAATAGAATCTGTTTAATCATTCAGTACTTTTTCTTTTAATATATTTAAAGCAGTTTGAATGTTTAGGAGTTTTAACTTAATTATGTTTATTTTGGTTATAATAATTCTTATTTGGTTCCTTTTCATGACAGGGACCCACTGTTTGTCATATATGGCAGATTTCATGTTGCTTAACATGGTTCCTGTTTACTTTCTGCTTTATGCAGTAGTTTTGGGTGTGAATGTATCTGCAGTTTAAATCTTCAGCATTGTGTTTAAAATGTTTGGTGTTACTTTTGACGCATCTCCATGTCCTTAATGTTATTTTACGCATCCCTCCCCAGGTTGCTGCAATGTAATCTGTTCAGACAAAACAGGAACCCTAACAAAGAATGAAATGACCGTCACTCACATATTTACATCTGAAGGACTCCATGCAGAGGTAAAAGCAGCTATTGGCATATGCCAGAACTTACTTGCAATGAAATCTGATTTGTATGGTACCTTTATTTTAATTAAATTGGTAAACCTATTACTATTTTTTTATGCAAAAATGGAGTGTTACTGATGCTGTTGTTTGGTAGTAATTTGGTGGTAATTTTGAGACCAACCCCCTCTCTGATAAGGTGGACACTGACAGGCTGGACTAAGAGGGGCCGCTCATAAACAGAACAGAGACAGGTAAGCCAGTGACAGAAAGACACAGAGAAGATCCCAGAGTTGTAGAAAAACTCTGTACCAGCCACTGTTCCATGGTCTGTTGCTTGAGAACTGGACCCCTCAGCCATCTATTATAGAATCACACAAATAACTTTGAAAGGTGTCTTGTTCTGAGTAGCAGCTGAAAACGTGTGAAACATTAATAACAATGCTCTTCAATATTTTTTTCCGATTTTTTTTTTCTAATAAAAAACAGCCATTACAATGTTTAAATTTGATATTTTTTAGTTCTTTGTCTTGTAACCGTAAAATGCCATGTATGTTTAGAGCTCTGCCTGTATTTCATTTCTTGACTGATAAATATCAGAGCAGATGCTGTTTTTTTTTGTTTGTTTGTTTTCATTATGTCAAACGGAATTAGTATTTTATATAGTTTACAGTTCTAAACAGCAGTATACATTGTCCAAACTCCTTAATATGTCACAGTGACTTCTTATCAGTTAGCTTTCCTAAAATGGTTGGATAGGTGCACAGTTTTTCTCTACCATGCCACCTAAAGATATCTCCAAGAAAAAAATTACTGCAGGACAAAATGTTGTTAAAGAAAACGATCTTTTTTATGTTACTGTACTTACCCCAGGGGTTTTGAACTTCAGTCCTGGAGGGCCACAGTGGCTGCAGGTTTTCATTCTAACCATCTTCTTAATTAGTGACCAGTTTTTGCTGCTAATTAACTTGTTTTGCCTTAATTTTAATTAACTTGACTCAGGCCCCTTAGTTGTTTCTTTTCCTTTATTAGCAGCCAAACAAAAATGAGACACAAAACAAGCCACCGCATGACTAACTAACCTGTGCCCATCACACAATATGTGGAAATAAAGATAGGTGGAGGTCTCAGTAAGGTTGATCAACAGAAAATCAACAGTTTTGGAAATGTCTGCTCTAGCGGAATGAGAGTAGCAACAAGGTGTTGGAATTAAATAACGAGTTTAATTAACAGCGAGAATTGGCTTCTCATTAAGAAACTGGTTGGAGTTTGAAGCCCCAATTTACCTGGTCATCTGTCAGCTCATTTTATGTTTCATTTCTGTTTGGCTATCATTTAATGATGAAAAGAATCAATTCAGAGGACTGAATCCTTAAAAACAGGGCTATTAAAATGAAGGGAAAAGGAGTTAATTAGCGGTGAAACCTGGTCACTGATTAGGAAACGGGTTAGAATAAAAACATGCAGCCACTGTGGCCCTCCAAGCCTGGAGTTCGACACCACTGGCTTACCCGTTGTACTTTGTAGTGATGGCTGAGAAAAAAAATTTAATTTCATGCTTTCATACAGAATGGAGCGAAAAATGTTTATCTATATAATAGAAGGCAAGAGAAGGAACTTTGTCCGCAATAGGCACTTTCATTTTTCATTCTTAATATTTTTGAAATATTTTCACCATCTGACAAAACCCCCTTTTCAAAATGGCAGCCATTTGAAAAGCGATATTTTTTTGTCCTGTTTCAGTGCATAACTTCTGAGCATGCAAAGATTAGTAAATTAAGTCTTAGGGGCTCATAACTAGACACTTGCCGAATCGATTAAGGGTAGCCACAAGTCTCTAGCCCTTATACAGCTGGATATGCGGATATTTGATTTTTATTTATTTATTTATTTTTTTACAGTCAGAACCATAAAGGCATCTGACTCGCATATATTCCCAATAATTAATTTTTTTCCAACAAAACACGTGATTTTTACTTCATTTTACTTGTACTCTATTTCCTTCAATATTTGGCAATATCTTTCTTAATATTGAAAAAATATAGGCAAAAAGATTGTGTTACTACTTATCAAAAATGTATTGGTACGAAAATTGAGTACCTATAGTAATGCATTTGTACGGAAGGTAAAATCTTCCTTTGTCAACCAGCTCATAAATGAGAAAAGCTGAAGTGACCCTATTTTTTTCCGGTGAGTGTATATAAATCTAATAAAAACGAAATTATTTATGTGCGATAGATAGATAGATAGATAGATAGATAGATAGATAGATAGATAGATAGATAGATAGATAGATAGATAGATAGATAGATAGATAGATAGATAGATAGATAGATACATACATACATACTTTATTAATCCCCAAGGGGAAATTCTCAAAAGTAGTAAGAAAAAGGTGGCGCCTACCATTATAAAAAATGTGATAAATTAATGTATTAAACTTGGCAACATGTAAGGTACATAATATTTGCATTTAGTTACAGAATATAATGGCAGCAAAGAAACATCGAGGGTATCTTTTAAGTATGGAAAGGCCCCCTATAAATAAAATGTATTAGTTTTTGAATGTAAGTTCAAATTCAAAAAACCAATTCAAGGAAAACTAATATCAAGGAGAATAAAGATATATATACCTAGTTTCCTTATTGTCTAATAACTGATTTCCTTATTTTCTATTTCTTTTTACCTAAATAAGGTGACAGGTGATTGGTTTAGGAATATGTCTAGTATGTTTAAAATAACAAACAAAATTCCGAGCTTAGTGTGGAGTAAATAATAGTAGTGATGTGATAAAAGTAAGTAGCAACCGATACGCTGTACAATGGCAAACAAGGTGAAAAACGTCCATGGGGAAAAAATAAAAAAAAATCACACATAACACGTATGTCAGTTATTCAATTGTATGCTTAAAGCATGCAAAACACTTCTTTTTTTTTTTTGCTAAAGTAGAATAAATACTTACAGGAAAATCCAGGCACAAGAAACTAATACCTCATGTGATGGAGTTTTTAAATGGGGTAAGTGAAATGTTGTGTTTATGACTCAGGCAAATAGCAATCTGTGTTCTGTGGCAACAAAACAAAATAAGGCAATTGGATTTGGTGTCATTTTTATAAGATTCTGTATCTTCATGCAGTAAATTAAAGTCACTGTCCTATGACATTTTTGCCAGTGTGTTTTTTTAGAAATAGTATTTTTGTTATTTTTTTAATTTTAAAACTAACCGTTTTTTTAATGAATTTTTGTCAGTCTTAGCATTTTGATCAATACTTTGTCATTATCTGCTGAAGGTTTGCATTCACGTTATTCTTATATCGAATACTTTATATTTTGTTTATGCTTTGTGATGTCTGCAGGATTTTAAAAAGGAGAGCAGGATACAACATCAACCTGATGTGCCCAGTATTAAAATAGTATCTCAGTGGTCATATTGTTCTACCTCACAGCCACTCTACTCATTTATTTACTTACAATATTTATTTATTGATTTTATTTTTTTGTTGTTGCCCCAGGTTACTGGTGTTGGATACAATAACTCAGGAGAGGTAATCCTGGACGGTGAGGTGATACATGGATTTTCTGTGTCATCAATAAGTAAAATAGTAGAGGTAATTAAGTTAAGCAATTATAAATTACTTAAAAATAAAAATGTAAATTTCATCACCGGTTAATTTTCATTTTTCTATAGGCTGGTTGTGTTTGTAATGATGCAGTTATCAGAAATAATACTTTAATGGGAAGACCTACTGAAGGAGCTTTAATTGCTTTGGCTATGAAGGTACGTCTTAACAGATATGGTTCTGGTTTTGAGATCACATTAGTAAAATGTTATTAAGTGTACTTGAAGATCTTTAAACTATTGTGTCTAATCATTTTTGTAGAAAGTTGGTAGGTTTGTGATTAGCAGACAGCTCCTACTTCAAGTTTATTCAAGTTGTCACACGTGGCTTTGGTTGACTGTAAAGCTAGTTAACAAAGAGATTTATAGTACCTTCCATAATGTTTGGGACAAAGATACATTTTCATTCATTTATCTCGCGGATTCACAGTTTAAAATTAAGAATCAAGCGATTCAGATTCGATTAAAGTGCACATTGCAGACTTAACATTTAAGGGGATGTGCATACTTTTCGGGGTCACACCATGTAGATATGACTGCACTTTTTCTATACAGTCCCACCCCCCAATTCAGGCACAATCATGTTTGGCACAAAGCAATGGCTGGTCTATTAGAGGACTTTGTCACATTCATAGACATCACTGGGTGCTGAAGATCTTCTCTATTGATAATCTGCCAAGCCTCTAATGCAGTCATCTTCAGTTGCTTGTCCCCTTAAATTTTCTCTTTAACATATGAACAGACTGCTCAGTTGGACTGAAATTACGTGACTGGCTTGGCCATTCTAGAATTTTCCATTTTTTTTGCTTTGACAAACACTTGTGTTGTCTTAGCAGTATGTTTGGATCATTATCTTGTCGTAGAATGAAGCGCCAACCAATGAGTTTGGAGGCAAGTACTGGAACTTGAGCAGATGAGATGTTTCTACACACCTCAGAATTCATTGTGTAACTGCCGTCAGTGGAGAAGTGTGCCAGGACCTGTGGCAGCCATAACATGTTTAACAGATGAGGTGGGCTGCTTTAATCCTGGGCAGTTCCTAGTCGTCTTCACACTTTGCTCTTGTTCTCACACTGATGAGGTTCATCTTTGTCAGAATTCTGCAGGCTCTTTTAAGCACTTTTTCAGTAGTACTAGGGTGTTGTACCATGTTAGCCGTTATGAATGTAGTGAGAAGTCAAGCACAATGACACCTCTTATTGGCTAACTAAAAAGATTACAATATCCAAATTGTAATCCTGTACATCTTGCCTAAAGAAGGGGCCCAAGTTGCCTTGAAAGCTTTCATATTGTAATCTTTTTAGTTAGTGAGGAAGAAAAAACATTATTAACTGTAATGATTATAAAGTATTTTAACTCACAAATACCAATGACTGTATTTTGTATTAATCATACTGCAGAGAGCTATATGATTTTTACTTCTGTGTGATTTGATCTTCATTTAATTAGAAAAGGAATTAAGTTTATGCACAGAATATGAGACTGGCTTGCATTCTTTTATGAGAAAATGCTGACCTCTTGATACTAACAGAACACCCTGTGATATTATAAGTCAGTGTGACAGTTTATGAATTCCTGCTTAAAATTATTTGAGCCTTTTTCTTAAAACTGTGAGTGCTCTGATAACCTCTTTATCTGAAAGAAGCAATGTACACATTCCAAGTAAGCTACTATAATTTATGTATAACCTCAAAATGAACTGCCATGTATAGTTTTTTTGTTTAATGCATGAAGAAGGTATATAGAGGAAGGCGCCACGTTAGACTGCAGATTGTCTGTTCTGACCAGCCAGTGGCACTGTGCTCACCAAGAATAAAGAAATTGCTTTTTATTTTAAATTTGTGTTTGTTTTCCCGTTGTTTTCGACTTCAGCATCCACATTAGCCAATAAAAAGGGTCATTTTGCTTGACTTCTCACTAAGCACTTTTTCCACAAACTGTAGTCTGGCCATTCTGTTTTTGTGGTGCTCATCTTGCACCTGTGACGTCCTGAAATGGGGTGACTGTATATAAAAAGTGTTAAATTTCTACTTGGTTTGACTGAAATGTGTGCAGATCCCCTTAACTGAAAGTCTACAATGTGCCCTTTAATTCATCTGAATCGTTTGATTTGTAATTTTAAGCTGTGGAGAAGAGGGGGAAATCAAGAAAAACGTGTCTTTGTCCCAAACATTCCAGAGGGCACTGTAATTGATTATTTTAAACCAAATGACCAGCACAGATGTTAAGGTATTGTCTTTTTTTTTTTTTTTTTTTTTTGTAAGATGGGTTTAGAAGGTCTTCATCATGAATATATTAGGAGGACTGAACATCCCTTTAGCTCTGACCAGAAGTGGATGGCAGTCAAATGTGTCCATCGAACTCAACAGGTAACACTGCATTTCTGAAATTAAATCAATTGATTAATATATATTTAGTTAGTTTAGAGGTATTTTATTTAAATGTGCAGTGTGTTTCAGTGGCACATCCTGACATTTTCAGTGTTATTCATAGTGCTTGCTTTATGCTATTGTAGCGCAACAATTGTGGTGTTATTTGTATGTGTAACATTAAGTAAACTTGATTTGTTAATGCTTTTATTTCTAGGATAAACTAGAAATTTACTTTATGAAGGGTGCTTATGAACAAGTCATACGTTACTGCAGTCATTACAACAGCAAAGGTGTAGCTCTGCCACTCACACAACAACAAAAAGAGCTCTACCAGCAAGAAAAGACTTACATGGGTACTGCAGGCCTTCGAGGTAAGCCATTCATTGTTGTTGCAGCGACTTGAAATGCCTATTTCAGATACTGATAGTCTAGTTGTGGGTCTGCTTAATGTTTCCATGATAGATAGATAGATAGATAGATAGATAGATAGATAGATAGATACTCACTCACTCTATCTATCTATCTATCTATCTATCTATCTATCTATCTATCTATCTATCTATCTATCTATCTATCTATCTATCTATCTATCTATCTATCTATCTATCTATCTATCTATCTATCTATCTATCCATCCATCCATCCATCCATCCATCCATCCATCCATCCATCCATCCATCCATCCATCCATCCATCCATCCATCCATCCATCCATCCATCCATCCATCCATCCATCCATCCATCCATCCATCCATCCCTCCCAAGGGGAAATTCGCATACTCCAGCAGCAGCATACCAATAAAAACAATATTAAATTAAAGAGTGATAACAATGCAGGTACAACAGACAGTATCTTTGTATAATGTTAACGTTTATCCCATACCTACCACCTTGTCACTTGTAAGTGACAATGTGCACATGACGGTAAACTGGAGCTTGAACTTCAATGTTTTATGTCTTCATTGCAGGCTTTTCATGAGTTTGTGTCAATCCTGTGGTTTTTTTTTTTTGGTTTTTTTTTTTTCCGATAGTTTTTAAGATTTTAAAAAGCTTGTGTAAACCTCTGAAAAAATTTAGCATTTTGCCAGTTTTTATTGAAGTAAATACAGTATGTATGTCCAAAATCATAGCTAAACAAGCTCAGTCTTATTTAACAATGTTTGCCTTTTGGAGGTAAATAATTATTAGTAAAGTTAATTTGATTTCTGATTTTGCTCATTATAGTTCTTGCTTTTGCGTCTGGCTCTGAGCTTGGACAGCTCACTTTCCTGGGCCTGGTGGGAATCATCGATCCTCCAAGGACAGGCGTAAAGGAAGCAGTGGCAGCACTCATCAACTCTGGGGTGGCCATAAAAATGGTTACTGGAGATTCACAAGAGACTGCAGTGTCTATAGGTAATAAAAGGCTGTTCTTTATTTTTTATTTTAATGCATTTACTTTGTCCATTTTTATTTGTACTCTAACTTAACGATGTTATGAATTTGGATTTCAAAACACTAAAGCAGATGTTCTTCAATGTTTTTTTTTTTTTTCTCACGACCATATTGTGCCTTTTTTAATGTTGTCAAGACCCAGAATCGCTGCCGACTGTCATATTTCCCCCTTGGAGTGTCACTGCCAACAGTCATCCCATGGGTCCCCTTTGGAGAATCGCCGCTAATACTTACCTCATTCCTCGTTTGAGAATCACAGACGCAGGTTGTAGTGGAGCAGTGGTGTTTGCTTAAACTGCACAAAACCCCGCCGCATTGAGTACTATAGTGAATCATGACTGTGCGTGACCCAAGTTCATGCAACACCGTGACCCATAGTTTAAGAACTTATGCACTAAAGAGTTCCAAAAGCACTTCGCAAAAATGTTCACTGGGGTTAGAGATACTGTTGAACCCCAGCTAGATATAAGGGCAAATGCAGAACCTTTACAAAATACATGATTTATTTCACAAAAAGCCCTGTTACACTGTGAAGCTCCAAAGAATACAGAAGGCATGCAATGCCTGCTAAAAACAAATCCTAAAGCAACAATGTCCCAGTATTTCACCTAACTGCTGTTTATAACCAATGGCATAATACATATTTCATATTTCATTTCCATTTATTTTTTATAAAGCACACTTCAACTTTTATATCTAGTGCACTGTACATACTGACAATCAGTGCTTTATATACTGTTTTCCCTTACTAATTGGTTTGCGATTTGTGTGTCAGTTAACCAAATTTTACAGTGCATATAAAAAAGTCTTCACACCACAGTAAAAATGGAAGGCCTTTATGAAAAGGAAACCAAGATCAGTCAGGTCACACTTCTTTCTGCCTGTATTTTGAAGTTGCATCCTATACAAAGGAGGTAGAAAACAACTCCAGAACTGTTTACAGAAAAAAATAAATAAAACAGTTTCAGAAAAATTGGTTGCACAAGTAATTAAACATGTGGCTGTGTTCAGAATCATCCAATCACAATCAAACTCCTGTACACCCTGCCATCAATTAAAGTCACACAGGTTGCCTCCAAATCAAGGTCAGTCATGCCTATAGGATTATCCTGACAGCGTCTTGGCTGCATCTTACTGCAAAGGCCGTGGCCCACAAAGAGCTTTTAAAACAAGAGTGGGATCACATTGTTGAAAGTTATCGATCAGAAGAGTGTACAAAAATATACAATATATATATATATATATATAAATAATAATGATCCATATGTGATTCATAATTTTTACTTTTTGTTTTTACTAGCCAGCCGACTGGGTTTGTTTTCAAAAGGATCTCAGTCACTTTCTGGAGAAGAGTTAGACAACATGGATATTCAGCATCTCTCTCAGATAGTTCCAAGGGTAGGTATTTTCAGGAGGACCTTTCCTTTTTTTTAATTGAAAGATTTCAAGGGAATGTATCTGCTGTTCAGATTAGGGAACGCACCGTTGTCTCATTTTGATAATTTTGGCAAGTTTAAAGGAACAGAAGCATGGCATGATTAAAACGTTTTAAACCTGAAAGGGGAATTGTCAATGTCAATTTATTTCTATAGCACATTTAAAACAACATAGGAATGCTGTCACCAAAGTGCTTTACAATAATAGAATAAAAGAAAAAAGCATACAATTAACATAAATAGACATACAATATATGAAAATAAATAAAATAAATAATAAATAGAAGTAATGTTACATAATCACAATGAGGAAACCATCAGTATTACTGAAGGGCACGGAATGCAAGTGAATAGAAATGAGTCTTTAATCTTGTTTTGAACAGTTCAGTTGTAGACGACTCCTTTATGAAATGAGGTAAAGAAAGAAACTTCTGACTTGACAGTCCCAGTCCCAATGATGTGTTATACAGGCGTATTGTCATTGGCACTGGCATTTAGCTTTTTACAGAAGTTTCTTGAATACATAAAAACATAGTTATATGCATAGGTCTGATCACATTCTGATATTTGGGTGGTTATTGTGATCAGACCTATGCATGTAATACTCTGATTTACACCCTGTCAAGTAAGGAAACCAGCTGCCAATGTCTGAGGTTCGATCCCCGCAAGGGGAAGCAAAAATGTGTACACATGGTGAGCCCTGATTAGGGCGAAACACGTGTCATGTATATATATATTTATTACATTGTTCATAATGGCACTTGTTTTAATTCTCCCCTTCACTATGACCTCCAGGGGATCCAGAGTGCATCCCATGACTGAGCCTTCCCTTTTAATTAGCTTGCTAATTCGGTGGGCCTCTCTTGAAGTAATGTTACCAGCCCAAAACACCACAGCACAGTAAACAGAGAATCAACTTTCTTTGCAATTTGGAGGTCAAAACTGTTCACAGTGCTTACAGTGAGGCCTCACAAGTTTAAGAATAACATTTCTTATCCTTCTTTTTAAAACCCTCTTAACTCCGGCAGACCCCAGAGACTCCCAAGACCTTCTGTTAAGGTGCACTTTTCAAGTTTGGTGCAACACGTCCATGTGTAATGATTTTACAGTAACCTCCTTTCCACCCACACTTGATAGTAACGTAACAGTGCTGCAGCCTGAAGTCTGTAAGTGTAGTTACCGTAGTTTAAAGGCATTATCCTCTGTCTGTTGGGTTTGTCTCATGACGACTCAGGGTTTTTTTTTTTTTTTTTTAACATGTGAACACTGTATACTAGGTGGGATTACCAAGTGAACCTTTATGCATTAATGCTTTGAAAAGTGATTGTTAGCATTTAACTGATCAAAAAATAATGTCCTGTCATTGTACACACAACACAAACTGGAGATATCCTGCCATTTCCATGAGGTGGCCATTTTAATACAGAAGCTACTAACAGAAGATCTGATTTTCACATTACCTGGTCTGAATCACAGTGTAAAATGTAATCATGTTATATACTGTATGCATTTTTCAATATTAAACTAAAATGTCTAAGCAAAGTAATGCAATACTAACACCAATAAATCAATTAAAGGTTGTTTGGTCCAATGAAAAATAAGTGATACTGTGGGTTATACAATGGACTCCTTCAATTTCTGCACACGTTGTTCTGTTGTGCCTGTAATTTTAAATGGATAAATTGCCATTTTTGCCCATCAGTCTACACTCAAGGACCCATCATGACAAATGTAAAGACGTGTTTTCAGAAAGGTTTGCAAATTTATTAAAATTCATCAACTGGAATCTCTGTTTCCTAGAATGAAAGGTTTGATGTTTCTATGAGAGATGATTTAATTTTTGATTTTTAATACATTTGCAAACCTTTCCGAAAACATTTTTGCACTTTGTCAAGATGGATTTTTATGTGTTGCATGTTGGGGAAAAAATGTCAATGTATCCATTTAAAATTAAAATCTGCAGAAAGTGAAGGTGCCTGAAAACTTATTTGGTTTATTCCCACACAATGCATTGTACCAGAATACCACTAGTAGGATTTACCCTCCAGTCAAACTTAGTTAATGCATCTTGTCAATGTGCTGTAAGTTATTAAGGAAGACATTCTTACACATTCTTTTCTTTGGACAGGTAGCCGTCTTTTACAGAGCCAGCCCAAGGCACAAATTGAAAATTGTAAAAGTAAGTAGCATTAAGTATCTTTTTCAGTAATTTGTGCTGTTGCCCTCAACAACACTATTCTTAGGTAGTTCATCTTTTACTTTCTTCTTAAACAGTAACACATCATTAAAGTACATTTGTAGCGGGGCTACATAGTAATAGTGTATTCGATGTATGTGCTGACTGCGTTTTGTTTCCATCGTCCCGTTTACTGTTCGTTATGTGTACATCAGTGAACGTTGTCCCCGTAAGTACAGAGGGGACGGATGAGAGAGAGAGACCGCAGCCCCAGGATGGAAAGCACCTGTTCACATTCAGTTACATCCGGTTCATTACTATTTAAATGATCAAGAGGGGAGAAGAAGAGAGGAAGGAGAAAAACTGAGATTTAATATAACAACAACAAACCATCATTTCCTGCTATTTTTCACATTGCGCTTTGTATCCAGCTTGTTTCTCATTCCGTCGGATTCACTTCAGCTCAATCATCGCCAGAAACCCCGGGGTTGGACTTCATTATCCACCATACGCCGAGGAAACACGGTGAGATTGTTCCATTTTTCCAGAAGATTCAAACGCATCCATTCTTTCTTGATCAGTCATCCATATTCAAGACAGTAATATACCTGGACTCAAGTTCACGATCATTGTCATTTCAGTATTCATTCATTATTGTTATTTGTGTTTTGTGTTTGTTATACGTTACAGGGGCAAGGGAGGGTTTGTTATTGTATACAGTGGAACCTCGGATCACGACCGTAATTCGTTCCAAAACTCTGGTCATAACCCGATTTGGTCGTGACCCGAAGTAATTTCCCCCATAGGATTACATGTAAATACAATTAATCCGTTCCAGACCATACAAACTGTATGTAAATATATTTTATTAAAGATTTTTAAGCACAAAAATAGTTAATTATACCATAGAATGCACAGCGTAATAGTAAACTAAATGTAAAAACATTGAATAACACTGAGAAAACCTTGAACAGAGAAAAGTAACATTGCAAGAATTCATGCTATAGCCTTATGAACTGCTTGCTGTAAACACTTTTTTTTTTATGAGTTTTAAGCGCAGGGAAAACACGAACATCTGAAAAAAATCCGTAATTTAATAAACGACCAAGAAAAGTAACATTGCAACAATGCACGCTACGAACCGATCACTGTAAACAAAAGTGAAGTGGAGGATAAAATCCAATAGAAAAAAGTCTTCATTAAATACAATCGAGATTAAAACAATGCATGAATCAGTCTCTTTAAAAACAAGCCCGGTGCATTCTTTAAGTGCCTTCTCGGCCTTATGTGGCCAACCCTCTCTCTCTCTCTCCTTCTCACTCGCTCGCTGCACAGGGAGAGACTGAACACGTGCGGAAATCATCGGCGCGTACGAACCAGAAGGGAAACTGGCTTGTTTGACACCCGAGTGTGTGGTCGTGAACAGATGCAAAAGTTTGGCGAACTTTTTGGTCGTAACCCGATTTGTACGTGGTCTGAGACGTTCGTGACCCGAGGTTCCACTGTATATGGTGTTTTCACGTTGCTGCTTTGGTGGAGGGATATACATATATATGTAACTAACACGAGTTACTAAAAAGAATGTGAAAAACTACAGAGCAGTTATTCATAAATGGTTATGTAAGGCAATCGAAATGAGAAACCTGTCCAGTTTAAGGGAATACTCCACCCAAACATTTATTTATTTATTTGTTTATTTATTTATTTATTTTATTTGTTACTGTCATGTTTTCATGAGGAACGGGGATGAAAAAAGTTTGTTACAATAAAAGTCAATAGTGACCATAGCCCTATATCGGCAAACAAATGTGAAAAATATCCATGAAAAAAAATCTCACAGTACTCATGTTGCATAATCCACATGTCAGTTATCCATTTGTATGCTTAAAATGTGCAAACCGTATGCATTTTTGGCTAAAATATGGTAAAATAAATACCTCTGGAAAAATTATCACACTTCGTAAAGCGGAATTGCAAGTCAAACAGGATTACCTTTTTGAATTGAAGATCTGCCTCTCCACCTCATTCTTTGGTTAAGAGTCCTGTATTCAGTTCAAAATGTCAATCCAACGTGACTTGCTTTTCGTATTTCTGATGTGCATTGTTTTTTCCAGAACTATTCATTTATCAATATTTTAGCAAAAAATGCATATGTTTGACACATTTTAATCATACAACTGGATAAATGACATGTGGACTACGCAACATGAGATGTCTTTGGTTTCTACAGACGTTCTTCAGATTGTTTGCTGTTGTGTATTATGTTGAAACTATTAGTTTGTGTTGTATCATAAAATGTTTTATCTGCATTCTACATGCAAACGTGACATTAACATTTTTTCTCAGCCATCACTACAAACTACATGGAGAATTAACTTATGCAAAAAAATATAATTTTTGGGTGGAGTATTCCTTTGGTCAGATGGCCAGGGAGCAGAAGAATACAAATAAACTGCAGCTCCCTGGGCACGGGAGAAAATAAATCTTTAGGGTTTACAAAGCCAAAGGACCACCCAGCTCCTCTCAGCCTTGTGCAGTACATAAATGTGGCACCACTTTGTGGAGCTTTCTTCAGGTGGCTGTAATGTACTTTGTCAAAATGGCAGTGGTGCATAAAATACCAAAAGAAACACACAGAAATAATGATTAGTGGCCTGTCAAACAAAAAATAAAACTGCATTTTATGATAAGAGATAATCACCACCTCTCCCTATTGCAAGAGGAACAAAAAGAAAATAAAAACTCAAATTAATGACTTGGTTTTTTGAAGTGTTTGAATGTACTGACCAGGCATATCTGTAATGGGAAAGTGTTCCAGAGATTTGGTGCATAAAAACAAAATGCCTCCTGACCTGTTCTTGTAAGCTTTACTTTTGGAATTCTAAGCAAGCTGGTGTTTAGAGGGTCTAAATTACAATTATGGATTTAGGTGTACCCGCACTCCAATACATACACTAAGAGGTGCAAGATTGTGTAGAATATTATGTAGAATTAAACGTTTTCAAAGCCAATCCAAAAAGACACCGTCAACCAGCAGTTACTTCTTGTAATGATGTGTATTCATCTGACAGAAGAAAGTTGACCGTAATTAATACAATGTATGTCAACATTTACCCATCCTAATTTTTTCTTGACTAATACTTTTCATCTTTTGTAAAAGTCTTTGCAGAACATTGGCGCGGTCGTTGCCATGACAGGTGATGGAGTGAATGATGCAGTGGCACTGAAGGCTGCAGATATTGGTGTTGCCATGGGCCAGACAGGCACTGATGTGTGCAAAGAAGCCGCCGACATGATTCTGGTGGACGATGACTTTCAAACAATTATGTAAGTTGTGTCTAATGCAGATGTTCTTAGGTTAATGTGCACTAGCTCTCAATGACCAAAGGTATAATGATTAAACATCAGAAAACATTCTCATACTATCTTAGTCCAAGGTAGCATGAAGCCAGAGCCTATCCCCGACAGCATTTGGGGCAAGGTAGGAACCAACCCAGGCAGAACCTACTGACATTCACAACCACACTTTTGACCTGCCAGTTACTGTAAAGTGCAGGTCTTTGACATTAGTGTTTATCAGAGAAATTTGACGAAGCATTTTTCGTCACAAATATGCTGGGTTCACCAGTGGTCTTGTTCGCCAAGTTTTTCCATTAAAATTTGCTGTGTGTTTGTCAAGTTTTTCCCTGAAAGTTCACCATGCTTTTCCCAGCGATGCTTTACAAGTTCTGCATGACATTAGAGTTGTAGCAGCCAATGTTGGATGATGATTGCATCTCACATGCTCAGAACATTCATGCATGTATACTATAAGCATACTACACCTCTCACTTCACGGCCTTGCCCAACTGCGTTCTGCACAGTTGATTAATTTATGGTGTTTTTATACATGCAGGATGTCACAACACAATTGTTAATCCGACTGGATTTGCACTTCACATACATGTTGTTAAAAAGAAGAATAAATTCACAGTATATTCATTTGAAGTGTATGTTACCTGGCCATAGTGAGAATATTATGAAAATACAAGTGGAGCACATGGACCTCCAGTCCTGAAATAAATGGGAATGGAAAACAGTCGGATCGACATGAGGGGTTAAAATGATATGGGGTCAGGATTTATGTTGTTTGGAGTAAATGTCAAAATCTGTTTCTGGTGGCCTTTGCCCATTGTTTGTAGTGAAGATGACATTATAATGTCATCAGGCTTATGTTAAAATCAGTTTGGAAGGACATATTTAATTCTTGAGCATCATATATGCTGTCTCTGTGTAGTTTTGGCTTTTCTTCTTCTTGATCTTATCATATTTTTAAATGTTTGGAGTGTAAGGATTCTTAGCGTCAATTAAGTTGTGTATTTTTTGAAGGACACAAGGACAGATGTACTTATTTTCAGGCCTTGAAAGTCTTTATCTAAACAATTTATTAGAACATTAGAACAGTCTAGAGGAGAACAGGCCAATTCAGCCCAGCAATGCTCACCATTCCTATCCACTTAATTCTTCCAAAATAACATCGATGAGTTTTGAACGTCCCTAAAGTCTTCCTGTCTACCACACTACTTGGTCACTTATTCCACGTGTTTATGGTTCTCTGTGTAAAGAAAACATCCTAATGTTAGTATCTATAATGTAAAGACAAGGTAGGCTGAAGGCTGGTCTTTGTAATGTCTACCAATATAATAATAAAATTGATTATGAATTCTGAACATGTAGGCACCACGTCCTGGAGGATTATCAACAGAGACTTCCATGGCTGGAAATGATAAGGAGCTGTTTATATTGCATATATCTTGTAAAGAGTGGTGTCTTGCACTTATTCTGGGAGTTTTAATGTCTTTTAGCTTCATCCTGTCTGTTGTCTGTCTGTGCTTATACTTCTTCATGTTCAACTTGCCTTCTGTTCCTAAAGGCCTGGGCATAAATTCTCTTTAGATTAGATTAGATTAGATTATACTTTATTTGTCCCCAAGGTGAAATTAAAATTTGAATTTTACAGAAGCTCAAATAAATAAATAAATAAATATGATAAAAAAAAACAACCACCCAAACCAAAAGCACCTATAAAAACTTCTGGATTTGATAACAAAGAGCAGCTATTCTCAATACAGACTTGCAGGTGGCAGCAAGAAGAGGTCAGACCATCTTGGATTGTGCCACTGGTTTATAGTTAAAGGCATTAATATTTGGATAGAGCTGTGTCCACAAAAAGAACAGGCCCTGATTCTTTCTTTGAAGTCACCAGCATTAAAAATGATTCATCAAAAAGACATTGGCACAAAGTGAATCGTTTCTGTTGCTGAGTCAGCCAGGATGGCATAACTTACTTTCTCGGCACTGATATGGACGGGTTCAGTCCGCAGTTCAATGTCTGGATCGCACGTTTAGTTTTAATTATACTGTGCTCTCTTTTTCATCACTGTAAATTCAGAAAAACATCCAGTCCTCCTGCTTTTTCCACTCACTCTGACGAAACACGTCCAGCATTAACATAGTGCGTAAAATAAGAGATATAAACCGGTTCTCTGCAGAACCTAAATATCCCAGTATCTGAGCTCACCATAACTCACCTACTTTAATCCTCACTCCAGATCTTCGGCCTTTTCCATTTCCTCTTTTTTTTTGTTCTTTATTTCGTCTTATACGATTTCTCGTATTAGAAATGTGTTAGTTTTCGCATACCCCTTGGGGTTAGAGCGCAGGGTCAGCCACTGTACAGCGCCCCTGGAGCAATTACAGGTTAAGGGTCTTGTTCAAGGGCCCAGCAGAGTAGGATCTCTTTTGGCAGTAATGGGGATTCGAACCGGCAACCTTCTGGATACCAGCGCAGATCCTTAGCCTCAGAGGCACCACTCCGCCCAAATTTTCCCCATTGCCTTCAATGCATTTTGCAGAGTTCGCCCAAATTCCTGAACATTTGTACTTTTTGCTGAAGTAAAGTTGAAGCAAATTCAATGGTGTACGCTCATCACTATTTGGCAAGATGAAGGAGCAGCACTAAATGTAGTAGGGTAGAGTGAATAATTATTATTATTTTTATTGATGCTTAAAGAAAAATCACACAGGCATGGAGAAGTGTGCAAAATACCAGAGAGACGGTGAGTGAGTAAGAAACTGAACCTGGGGATGTAGAGCTGTGAGGCAATGACACACTAACTGCCATTTTCATAAAAATGTAAGGATTCAAAGAAGCACACACTTATAACTAATAATAATAATAATAATTCTGTACTGTTTTTGCTAATAAAGGACTATCGCACAACTTCACATTTAGTTACTTATTAAAATCAGGACAGCACTTTTTCTCTATCATTTTAAAACTTGTGTGTCCTTACTCAAATTTAAACTTTAATGTTAAAACAAGACTTCTATTCGCTAATTATAACCCTTACGCTGCTCTTCTCATGGACACATCTTTTACTGTCTTCTTGAGCCACAATTGGCTCCACTCCCACGATTCAATGATTGTTGATTTTACTGACATTTACATTGCTCTATGTATTTAACAACATATTTGCCTGTACTCCTAAGATTTGCATGCTTGCCATAAAACATGTGTTTCTGTTGCATGGTAACATGTTTTATTTATTTATTTAAATGCTCAAGTTATCTGATGCCTCATTCATATATATCTGTTCATTTTAGGTATGCAATTGAAGAAGGTAAAGGAATTTACAACAACATCAAAAACTTTGTTAGATTTCAGCTTAGTACGTAAGTAACTCGCATGTCTTCACATATTAACCTTTTTTTTCACTGAAAGCATCACAATGTCTTTTTAACATTTATTATATTTACCATGTTCCATTCAAGGATTGTCACTTTGGTATGCTGGGACATGGGATGAGTTTGTGTATACAGTGGTGTGAAAAACTATTTGCCCCCTTCCTGATTTCTTATTCTTTTGCATGTTTGTCACACAAAATGTTTCTGATCATCAAACACATTTAAACCATTAGTCAAATATAACACAAGTAAACACAAAATGCAGTTTTTAAATGGTGGTGTTTATTATTTAGGGAGAAAAAAAATCCAAACCTACATGGCCCTGTGTGAAAAAGTAATTGCCCCCTGAACCTAATAACTGGTTGGGCCACCCTTAGCAGCAATAACTGCAATCAAGCGTTTGCGATAACTTGCAATGAGTCTTTTACAGCGCTCTGGACGAATTTTGGCCCACTCATCTTTGCAAAATTGTTGTAATTCAGCTTTATTTGAGGGTTTTCTAGCATGAACCGCCTTTTTAAGGTCATGCCATAGCATCTCAGTTGGATTCAGGTCAGGACTTTGACTAGGCCACTCCAAAGTCTTCATTTTGTTTTTCTTCAGCCATTCAGAGGTGGATTTGCTGGTGTGTTTTGGGTCATTGTCCTGTTGCAGCACCCAAGATCGCTTCAGCTTGAGTTGACGAACAGATGGCCGGACATTCTCCTTCAGGATTTTTTTGGTAGACAGTAGAATTCATGGTTCCATCTATCACAGCAAGCCTTCCAGGTCCTGAAGCAGCAAAACAACCCCAGACCATCACACTACCACCACCATATTTTACTGTTGGTATGATGTTCTTTTTCTGAAATGCTGTGTTCCTTTTACGCCAGATGTAACGGGACATTTGCCTTCCAAAAAGTTCAACTTTTGTCTCATCAGTCCACAAGGTATTTTCCCAAAAGTCTTGGCAATCATTGAGATGTTTCTTAGCAAAATTGAGACGAGCCCTAATGTTCTTTTTGCTTAACAGTGGTTTGCGTCTTGGACATCTGCCATGCAGGCCGTTTTTGCCCAGTCTCTTTCTTATGGTGGAGTCGTGAACACTGACCTTAATTGAGGCAAGTGAGGCCTGCAGTTCTTTAGACGTTGTCCTGGGGTCTTTTGTGACCTCTCGGATGAGTCGTCTCTGCGCTCTTGGGGTAATTTTGGTCGGCCGGCCACTCCTGGGAAGGTTCACCACTGTTCCATGTTTTTGCCATTTGTGGATAATGGCTCTCACTGTGGTTCGCTGGAGTCCCAAAGCTTTAGAAATGGCTTTCTAACCTTTACCAGACTGATAGATCTCAATTACTTCTGTTCTCATTTGTTCCTGAATTTCTTTGGATCTTGGCATGATATCTAGCTTTTGAGGTGCTTTTGGTCTACTTCTCTGTGTCAGGCAGCTCCTATTTAAGTGATTTCTTGATTGAAACAGGTGTGGCAGTAATCAGGCCTGGGGATGGCTACGGAAATTGAACTTAGGTGTGATACACCACAGTTAGGTTATTTTTTAACAAGGGGGCAATTACTTTTTCACACAGGGCCATGTAGGTTTGGATTTTTTTTTCTCCCTAAATAATAAACACCATCATTTAAAAACTGCATTTTGTGTTTACTTGTGTTATATTTGACTAATGGTTAAATGTGTTTGATGATCAGAAAAATTTTGTGTGACAAACATGCAAAAGAATAAGAAATCAGGAAGGGGGCAAATAGTTTTTCACACCACTGTATATATGTATGTGTGTGTGTGTGTGTGTGTGTGTGTGTGTGTACAGTATATTTTCATGGCATTCATAGTCTGAATCACAATCTGATTGTGCCAGATTACACAATGTAAGCAACTTTGATCCTGACGTGGTTGATGGTGTCAGATCTGATGGCTTTAGCTGCCCTCCTGGAGTTTTCATTCGCTACGGTCCCTGGAGCTTAAAGAGAATCAGGTGATAAACACATCCAGAGAGTGATCAAAAACCCCGTGTTAATTTTTGGCTTCAGAGAAGAATGGCCAAACTTTTTAAGGTTAACAGGCCACTAAATCTCAAGTAAATAGCTGTTTACTACAGCAATGACATGAAGAACCTCTCTGAGCACACAACATTTTGGGCGGTGAAGTAGATTGGCTTACTATAGCAAAACATTAGGCCACAGTGAGCACATGATCATCTAAAATGGACAACTGGAGAATAAAAAATTATCTTTCTAATCTCAATTTCTGCTCTGACATGTAGATGTTTGGGCCAGAACTTGATATAAATGATGAGTCCTCTGATTCATCCTACTTTGTTGTCAACGGTTTTATTAATCTAATGGTGTTGAGAGTGTTTCCATGCTACACATTAAGACTCTTAATACCAACTGAGCATCCTTTGAGTGCTGCCACTAACCTAGGAGGCATCCTTATTGACTGTGTGCATTACTTTCTGGCCTCAACACATAAATGTAAAAAACATGATAGGCCTGTCATCTTGTTGAATATTTTAGAATATGACAATCTTGTATGTAAAGTAGTGCAAAATAAGGGACTTCACATCAGGGCACTTCAGTGTGGACTTAGTTTCCTTTATGTTTTCATTACAACCAAAATCTTAACTTTGATTTAAATTCTCATTTTTAAATTATACTAGCATTAGAAGTAGTACTAGGGTGTTGTACCGTGTTAGCCATTATGAATGTAGAGAAAAGCCAAGCAAAATGACACCTTTTATTGGCTAACTAGAAAGATTACAATATGCAAGCTTTCGAGGCAACTCAGGCCCATTCTTCTACATCTTGCCTGAAGAAGGGGCCTGAGTTGCCTCGAAAGCTTGCATATTGTAATCTTTCTAGTTAGCCAATAAAAGGTGTCATTTTGCTTGGCTTTTCTCTACTAGCATTAGAAGAAATTTGTATTATACAACTTTGTCAAAACGTTTTTGACATGGAAGACTGCTTCAAATTAATACTTGGCTGACAGTTTTTGAGGTGCAAAGCCGATTGATTTCAGTTTCCAGAATCACACTGACTTTGGACAGGCATGCCAGAGAGTGTTCTTAAACTCGCGTCATCTTTACTTACATACTGTACCTTACAAAAGCCAAATATACACTACTGGGTTATTAGGACCCCTTGTACCACACTAAGATCCTAATGAAGAAAGGCAACTCCTCATTAAGGAAGAAATTGATGGTGGCTGTAAATCTGGTGACCTTGACCCCACATAATTCTGCCCCATCCATGATTAAGGATGAAGATATTAAATTTGGTCAGGGATTGGGAGGTCTTCCTCGCGTGCACATTCTGTGTATTTCTAAGGATAAGTGATATTTTATTTACTACTAAGTTATACTTTGCTTATGCGAGTGTGTCTGTTAATATTCTCTTTGACAAATTAATTTTCTTGAATTTCTTTTCACCCATAGGAGTATTGCTGCCTTGACGTTAATCTCTTTAGCTACATTAATGAATTTCCCTAATCCTCTGAATGCAATGCAGATTCTTTGGATTAACATCATTATGGATGGGCCACCTGCTCAGAGGTAATATTTCATATTCCAAATAATTATAGTGTGCTATCAATCAATAAGTGAACAATAAACAAGCAGATTGTGTTTGCCCTTGTTTTTACACCTGAGATAAGACTGGACTAACTGGTTGGATGCGGGACATTTTCCCCTGCACGTCTTTAATCAAGTGTATCTATGCATCTATGCAAATACATATATTGTAAGTAATTAATAAAAATAATTTGGCAGCAGCTGCTCAGTGCTCGATACAGTCAATGTGTGAAGTGTTTATAGTCCATCAGTAATGGCTGTCTCTGGTTTTGCAGTGATGTTTGAGCCCAAGTTTGAATTGGATAATCCTTGACCATACCTTAGTTCTTAAACTCAGTTTATATCATTTACATTTGAAACTCGCATCCCAGTCAAGGGGTTAAGGTCTTGAAAAGGTCCGTAACTACTAGTGTTGGACCAGTACTAAAATTTTGACTTCGATGTCAATACCAACTTTTGTATTTTTAGTGCATATTAAAAAATAAATCAATAAAGCCCTCCCGAATCAAATAGCAGATAACTCCAAACCCCACTGTCTTACTCTAGCCTTCCTGTTGCTCCATGCTGCGCAACACTTTCTTCTTAATAGCTATGAGTCCCAATTGGGTTGAAGCAATATCCCCCGGCAAAGCCAGGTATTGTCAGTGCAATTGGGGAGTGGGGGGAATCCCCATAAAGTTTACGATTGTATCCAAAAGCGTAGTTTCATTTTATGAAGCGTTGTGGTAGGGGATTGATAGATAAACTGACATTTACTTCTGGTACCAAAAATCCAGAAATGCTAGTACCATATCATTTTAAAATTTGGGTTTTTCAGTACCAGTATACCTCACAACCCTAATAACTACTGATTTCAAGTGTTTTGTTTTGTTCGATTGCCCAAGAGAAAATACATTTGGTGATCGCCAAATGTAAAGATGCACTGTCTTTGATAGATAGATAGATAGATAGATAGATAGATAGATAGATAGATAGATAGATAGATAGATAGATAGATAGATAGATAGATACATACATACATACATACATACATACATACATACATACATACATACATACATACATACATACATACATACTTTATTAATCCCAATGGGAATTCTGCTTACCTAACATGCCTAGTCATAGTTACAGGTTACAAGGTTTGACACATCTTGCCTTACTTAAGAAGCATTGGACATTTGGTATGTACTGCAGTCTTCGGGCTCATTCACCACCTAAGATCAAGCTCTGCCTCTCGCACTGTCAAGAGGCATAATTGGCTAAGCTAGCGGCCTTCTATTGCCTGAGTAGACATAATTGCCATTATCTGTGGGATGAGATTTGGTATTTGTTGCATGACACATCCCAGTTAAGGTACGAGGTTTAGCCTCAGAGGTGAATTTAAAATAGCATGTAAGCAATATATAGTCACACCTTCACAGTTTGTTCATGTAAACTTTCCCCATGAAAAACTGAAGGAATATTGAATTTGGCTTCCATACCACTTACTGCTGATTATCTTCTTTAGTTCAGTTTTCTTTGAGCACAAGAGAATAGATGTGAACCCGGTTGTGGTGTAAGCTGTGGTGGGCTATAAGTGCTCAATTCCAGATTAACTACTGAAGGTTACATTTTTCCCAGAAATTAGGTGATGATAGACAACCACACATATGACTGTGTTGGTCCCTTTAATAAATCACTAGGGTTACGTAAAAGTAGGAATTTTAACCATCTTGACAGTGCCGTTTAAAATCATTGTGATTCACTGTGTTACAAGTTGTTGGTTTTATGCCCTGATTTGTGCCCTGTAGACATTTTGGTGGCTGCGGTTGGGGGTAGGTGCATTATATGTAACCAGTAACGGTGGACTGCACGATAAAGTGCAGTGAATACACTTGACTTATAGTTTTCATCTTTTTTCTCTGTATGTTTACCATTCATTTGCTCAGAGGTTGATGCGCTTGCTGCTTCATGAGCAGCTCTACTTGTCTCCACCCTAGCGGCCCGCTTCTTTTCTTCTTCCGTCGACATCGTTTCTCGTTAAAAATGATTAAGTCAATTTTTGTGTTGCAATTACTTAGAATGTGTTTCTTGATATTTCACTTAAGCTAACACTTAAGTCTTCAATCTGCCTCAAGAATGATTTAAGATATGAAGAGGTAAAGAAAGTGACAGCAAAGGTGGTAGGGAATGAGAACGGCGCCCATACGCATGCACCGCATGGCTGCCCGCTGCCGAGAGTTGATTCTACAATAAAATAAAAATAAAAAGAGGAATAAAAATCATCACACCAAAAGTGGACAGTAGAGGTCAACAGTATATGTGTACCAAATTTCAGGTCAATAGGTGAAACGGTTTGTGAGCTACAGGACAGACAAACGGACAGCCACAGTAGCGTATTATATAAGAAGATACACCAAAAAGGTTATTGTTCACTGCCAGGTTTAATTTATGATGGAAACAACTGGGCCAAGACAATTACAAGAACCCGGTAGCAGGTGTATTGGTCAATTTGTAAAAGAGCTTTGTTCTACCATGTTGCCATTTTTCTAGCACTATATGCAGTACCTGTTTTCTGCTTTTTGACTTTCTTGTTTAACACATTGACTGCAGGACCCTTTGTTACTAGGTTTCGGCAATACGGATCTACACATATATGATAAATAATGACCTCTGTCAAAACTTATAAAAATATAAAGAGATTTACTAGACAGCTAAGCTTTTATTATCAACAGTAGCTCTGTTAAAAATGTAATGAAACTGTTAATTCCTTTATTTTTACCAGCAACATAACTAGAAGTCTGCATTTAAATGAGAGTTGTAGAAACATGGCATCTCACAGAGTTCAGGCATAGAAACACAAACATAGTACATTTCATTGTGCTGTCCATGCTTAATGCACGCAACACATGTGGTAGTTGGTGACTGTTTGTGCTCAGAATGTCCGTGTAGTGCTGTCCCAACAGACGTGACAAATCCAAACGCCTTGTGATGAAGAAACGGGGCACCGATCCGCATTAGTACCAGAGTCTACAGGTTCCACATCATCAAATTGATTGTCACGGTTACTGTCATTAAAATATTCAGCAACAAGTCTAGTTGTTTCAAAATATCAGCAGGTTTATATGTTTTTTGTGACAACATAACTACTGACTGGCTATTTATAACATTTTTCTCTGTAAGCTGTTGTCTCCAAAAAAAAAAAAAAAGAAAATTCTGTGGCTATCCAGTAGATGGCAGTGATAGATGAATATACTCAAGGTACTGTATTGTAAATAGACAGATAGAGTAGATAAATATAACATTATTTGTAACTGAGATGCCAGTGTGGCTGTGTCTATAGGGGTTGTATACTGAAGTATGAGTTTTTTCTCATATGTTGCATCTTGACAGGTTCAGTGAGATATGAGAGATTAAACTGGTACATTGTGTTCAAAGTGTTAAACATACTTTCTTTCCATCTGTTGGGTGAGAGAGCGCACATTTACTGGTATGCAGAACAACATGAAAACACTCAACTAGTGTAAGTGAGGAGTACCAGGCTACCCGAGTCAGAGAGAAGAGATGGCAGTTTTATTAAAGGGTTTTCTGGTCTTAACTCTTTTAGGGCTAATTTTTTTTTTTGTTTCTTTTCTCCCAGGGCTGAATATTTTTCCAAAAACTAACTTTTTTTAAAAAAAGAACACAAAGCAATTGAAATCAACAAAAAATATTTACTTTTGACAAATGTTACTGTCTTGCATATTGTATGAGCCTGCATACTCTATGATTTCACATACATATCACATACATTTTACACAGCAAAGTCCTGCAAAGTTTGATCTCGCTCAAAGCAGCCAATTTCAGTCATTGCCACATTGCACTGCTTACAATACGTGTTGCTTTGGTGTGTACTTTTCAATTGTCTGTTGCTGCACTTTCTCACATATATTGTTAGTGTGTACTGTAGAGAGACAAGTCACCCGTTTGCCATTGTGCCATGCCACTGCCACCAAGTTTTCTAAATAAAACTTTGCAGCATCACGTACCTATCATCACGCTGCATAACCTGTCCAAAGCCACCAGGGGACAAAGCACGTTTGGACCAATGCTCCCTGAAGTTATATCACCAGTTCTGTCCCATCTCTATTTGTAATGCCACAGCACGCTTCATCTCGTCTTTTGTTGTGGATTTCCACTTTGAAAAACGAGAATGCGATGCAAGCGCAGCCCGCGATTCAAAAAATTTCTCTGCCTACCTGTTTGTCTCGTCTGACAGTAGCTGAAAAGCAGCATCAGGAGAGAGCAGCCTGAAGTAGTCCAGCAGCTGGTGATCTGTCGTGTCCAACAGCAAGCCATGCCGTCTTGTGAAGTCCGGTAGCCCACGGATCAATGTCTGTGTATTCCTCCCACGCGAACCTTGCCGTAGATGCATCGGCTGCGCGAATGCGTTCAGCTGGCAGCGGATCAGCTGGCGCGGCATCGGCTGGTGTCCAATCAGCTGATGCCGGCTTCTCACTCTCTTGTTCGATCTCCTGATCACTGTCAATAAAATCCGATTCTGAAAAATCAGAGTCCGACTCCGCGATAATGCGCAAAACATTGTCTGCCGAGTGTTTTCTTTTCTGCACTCACTTCGCTCCCTTGTGACATGTCGATGCCATCTTGCCATTGCTTACATTTCGCAACTCACGCACACGCAAGGATTAGTTGCCGAGTCAACGAGTCTAGCATTCCTCCAAGCATAGAGGGAATGCCTGTGACGTGACAGTGAGTTTTGTCGCCATTAACAGCTGATTTTCGCCCTCAACCCCTCCTGTCGACAAAAGTCGACATCCGCCCTAAAAGAGTTAATCAGCGATGTACAGCATTTCCGTAAATGAACGTTTCTCAGTGGTGTTAGATGATGCCTTCTTTGTTTGCACAGTATTTGTACATTCTCTCACTTTCACATTTAAGTTCACAGATTTTTCATATTAAGTGTAGCCTGACTTGATCCCTGAGTCTTTTTGGAGTGATAGCTTATCACTTTTGGCAAAATGTGAACACAGGCAGATGTTTGAATCACAAATACAAATATAAATAACCTGTTAATGCTGAGGTTTGAAACTGTGAGAAAATGAAACATATTAGGTACTTATTTGGGCAAACTTTTCCTTGTTTTTTTTATTTGTTAATTTGCTCTTTCTTTCTCAAGACAGCTCAGAAAAAAATGGGAGTTTAAAAAAAAAAAAATCAGTTACATTTTGACGAGTGGAAGCTTGGGAAAGAAAAGAGAAGTAATAAAAACAAATCCCCTCCAATGCCCTTATTTATGATACTAATCAATGTTGGTAGAACCGCTGCTGCTCGCAGGTTCTGAATCCCGAGTTCAGATCCCACACCTGGACATTGTCTGTGTAGGTTTTCCTCCAGTTTTTCTGGCACATCCCCAAACATGTTAGGCTGATTTGTGGTTCCCAGTTGTTCCTTGTGTGAGTGCAGCGCCATGCATAAGTGCTCCCTGTCCACAGCTGTTTCCTGCTTGGCCTCCTGTGCTGTCAGTATAGGCTCCGACCACACGCAGCCCTGAACTGGACTAACAGGTTGGGGAATGTGATGTTATGCTACTTGATATTATCGTTTGTTGGCAATACTTTAATAATCAAATTAATTTTAGAAGGTATTCTTTTTAATCTGCTTCTTAATTATTCTTTTCTTCATCAGCTTGGGGGTTGAGCCTGTTGATAAGGACGTCATAAGGAAACCTCCCAGAAATGTTAAAGACAGCATTCTCACTAAGAATTTGATTGTGAAGATCTTGGTTTCATCGCTCATCATTGTTTGTGGCACACTGTTTGTCTTCTGGAGAGAGGTATGGATTGTAGAATGAAAAATACATTTGTTTCATTTAACTGGCCTTACAGTGTCAATGTTTCCAAAGTTATTCATTTTTGTTTCATATAAAAGATTTTCATGGTGCTTTTGTGTATAAAGGATTTAATTTTTTTTTAATGTAATTTGCATCCCTTTCCTGCTGACTCGGTAGCAGCACTGATTAAGGTTATTTTTTTTTTAGTGAAGACAAAAGTGTAGCACAAAGGCGCAGACTCCATTAGGCCTAACAGAAACTTCAATTCATAGCCCACCTCCATCTCCATTTAATAAAGCTGACCAATGTTCTTACTTTGACGGGTTTAAAACTAAACCATGAGAACATCTCCAGTGCCATTTTCTAGACTTTGAATTTCTAGTGATCCATGGGCCATCACCGCTTAAACCAGCATTTCTCAACCTTTAAGTATTTGCGATCCGAGTTTTCGTAACAGTTTTAATTGCGCCCCCCTAACGTTTTTTTGAAAGGAGCTCACTAATACCAATTTGTTCTTTTTTAATTAAGGATATATCATAGATGCATATTTTATTATACCTGCTTAACTTTTATCGACATTTATCTAACTCTATATTTATTTTTCTAGTATCAGAATGTAGTTTTAAGTTAATTTGTTTTGGTTTCAATAGATGTATTTTTCATATTTTCGATTCTTGTTTTCTTTATTTTACATCTTCGCGCCCCCCTTTTTGTTACTTCACGCCCCACAGTTTGAGAACCACTGATTTAAACTATAGAAATGCAATACAATCACCCCTAAAAGTTGGATAAAGGATCATTTTTGTGTTCGTCATGAACGCTTTGAAATCATTTGTTTTTTGTTTGTCCAGCATCTTCGGACTCACCAGTACACATCTGACATACCATTCAACTCGTCTTGATATTTACTTATGCAAGATGTTGTGCTTTTTGGGGTTGCTTCCAATTTTTGTCCCCTCCGGACCCTAAAAAAAAACGCCATTTTTGGACCATATTTTGTGCTGGAAATTATGTCCTTGTGATAGAAAGGAAAAATAATCAGAAGGACTTGAAGTTGTGCAGGGCATGTCAACCATCCCCACAGGTTCCGCCCCTTATGGGATATGAGAAGTCAAAGTTACTCCTTTTTACAAAACTATGAAAAAATAGGGATCAGTAATATTTGCCCGTGGAGCGTCATTTTATGTGAATTTGAGGTATGATTATATTTTTGATACTTGATTCCTTACTGTTGCTCCTAGCCCTCCCAAGAGCCACTCACAGAAGGTTAAAATTGACAAATTTCATAAATAAGCATTTGGGGTATCGTTTTAGATTATTTCAAGGTCAGTGATTACAAATATTATTTTTGAATGTTGATTCTTTACTAGAGGTCTGTCTCTCAATGGACCTCCACCAGAGGATGACAAATTTGCATATTGTAATCTTTTTAGTTAGCCAATAAAAAGTGTCATTTTGCTTGATTTCTCACTACATTCATAATGGCTAACACGGTACAACACCCTAGTACTACAGACATAGAAGACACCGAAATGTACTGCTACTACATGAAATTGAAGACCCGGTGGAAGAAACTGACACACATGGACAGCGACATCTTCTTAACAAAATGCAAAAAGGAAAATCATATCCTGAAAGGCATCATGATAACATTTAAGATGTCTCACTTAAAGGTTTTCCGATGTTGTTATTTGTCCTAGTGTGTATGTAAACTCAGGGAACTCCAACAACAAAAACATTTATTTCTATAGCACATTTTCATACAAATAATGCAGCTCAAAGTGCTTTACATGATGAAGAAAGAGAAAAAAAACACAAAATAAATAAAAATTAGAATAAGGGAACACTAATTAACATAGAAAAAAAAGTAAGGTCCAATGGCCAGGCAGGACAGAAAAAACGGCTGGAGAAAAAAATAAAATCTGCTGGGGGTCCAGGCCACGAGACCACCTGACCAGCCCCCTCTAGGCATTCTACCTCACATAAATGACATCAATCAGTCCTCATGGTATTCAGGGTTCTCATGGAAGAACTTGATGATGACGGTCATGTGGACTTCTGGCCTTTACTCCATCAATGTAGGGAAAACACGGTGCTTTGATCAGGTGGTGGTGGCTCAGGTCGCCACCCCAGAAACCCGGAAAAAGAACAGAAGAGAAAGTAGGGGTTAGTATGGATTTTGGAGCCAACATGAATAATCGTGATAATTAATTGAATATACAGAGCATCAGGATTAAACTAAGATGAAGCCATGAGAATGCCATGTTAAAGTAATGTGTTTTCAGCAGTGTTTTAAAGTGCTCCACTGTATTAGCCCGGCGAATTCCTATTGGCAAGCTATTCCAGATTTTAGGTGCATAACAGCAGAAGGACGCCCGCCTCACCACTTCTTTTAAGTTTAGCTCTTGGAATTCTAAGCAGACACTCATTTGGAGTGTAAGGTGTAAGACATTCCAAAATATAAGATGGAGCGAGATTATTTAAAGTTTTGTAAACTATAAGCAGGATTTTAAAGTCAATTTTAAATGACACAGGTAACCAATTTAGTGACATCAAAACTGGAAAGATGTGCTCAGATTTTCTTTTCCTAGTTACGATTTTAGCAGCTGCATTCAGCACTAGTTGCAATCGATTTATGTCTTTTTTGGGTAGTTCTGAGAAGAGAACGTTGCAGTAATCTAGTCGACTGAAAACAAAATTGTGGGTCAATTTCTCAGCATCCTGCAGTGTTATAAGAGATCTAACTTTTGTTATATTTCTTAAGTGGAAAAATGCTGTCCTAGTAATATGATTAATATGTGATTTAAAATTCAGGTCAGAGTCAATAGTTACCCCTAAATTCCTTACCTCCGTTTTGACTTTTAATCCTAATGCATCAAGTTTATTCCTAATAACCTCGTTATATCCATTATTGCCAATCACTAAAATTTCTGTTTTCTCTTTATTTAGTTTGAGAAAATTACTACTCATCCATTCAGAAACACAAGTAAGACATTGGGGTCAGTGAATCAAGAGAGTCGGGGTCGTCAGGTGCTATTGATAAACCCAGTCTCTGTATGACATCTCTGCCTGAAGAAGGGGGCCTGAGTTGCCTCGAAAGCTGACATATTGTAATCTTTTTAGTTAGCCAATAAAAGGGCTCTTTTTGCTTGACTTCTCACTACTATTACAAACAAGAATATTTAGACTTTAATTTAAATTGAGGCACACATTTTAATACTTCAAATCTCTGACACAATTATTCATGTTTATTATGTACTTCTGTCTCTTGAAGTAAATCATTAACATTTCTTGTGAACACCCCGAATTAGGACAGCCAATTCAGACTTTTTAAAATTAATATCAATCTCAAATGCTTATGTAAATTTTCAGTGTTTTTATCATGCTTGAGAGGTTTTGTTTAAATAATTCTAATTAGTCTGAGAGTGACAGCCTTGTTGTTGATCAGTTTGAGTGTTTAGCTGTGAAACACTTGACAGTTATGCAAATTATAGAAGAATATTCCCATCCAAAAATCTTTAATCATATGTTTTCACGGAGAACAGAATGTTTCTTATAAAATAAACATCTGTGGTGACCAGTGCTATAACAATATCAAAAATGTCCTATATGTTGCATAATCCATGCAACAAGTTAACTACTCATATGCTCACAACAGGCCAAATGGATGCCTTTTTTGTTAAATTGTTGTTAAATGAATACTTAAGGAGAATCAGATGCACACGCAGTTGGAACACTTTCAAATGAGAATGGGCTTTTGAGTAGAATACAGAACTCTTGACCAATGAATGAGGGAAGAAGCGGGTCTTCAATTCCAAAGCTTTCTCACTATTGACGCCCATTCTACATTACTCAAGTAACTTGTGATTTTTTCATGGATGTTATTTTATATTATTTGCTGTTGTCTACGTTGGTCAGTAAAGGTGCCTATTCTGTCAGAAAGTTTATCATCTCCTTTCTCCATAAAAATATGAGATTACACATTTCTCGCCGGCTGAGTAACATATTAAAAAATTATCATTTTTGGGTAAAGTATTCCATAGCCTTGAAATCCATGATGTTAACTGTATGAAAGCTTTTTGTTTGTATCCAGCTAAGAAACAAGGACAAAGGCCAGTCAGTGTTCATTTCTGATCATGATTGATTTGAGGAGTGCTTATTTAAAATAAATATTTGTTTAAATGTACCTATTAAGAGTTTTTTTTTTGTTTGTTTATATTAAGTTACTCAAGTAATTCATTTTACTTCTTTCCCACAGCTACGTGACAATGTCATCACTCCAAGAGACACAACAATGACCTTCACTTGTTTTGTATTTTTTGACATGTTCAATGCATTAAGTTCAAGGTCACAGGTGAGGAGTTCTGATTTCACACCAGCTGTGTTGATTATTTTAATTATTTAAGACGTTTCCAGTGTTCATCACCTGCAGCCTATCTATGCCTTGCCTGGCCTGTCTACCTGACTCTTCCTCAGGTTGCAGTCCATGAGAGTTTCCGTCTTACATTGCCAACATGTTCTGAACCCAGGTAGAGTAACGTGATCTGGTTAATCCTGTCCATGTCAATTTTAGATGTAGATAATACACCTTGCCATGTCTTAAGCACTGAGAACATAAGGGTCCACTAATATAATACTGCAAGTGCATTAAGGGGGCTTTGTTCAAGGGCCTTTTTATCACCACTCAGATTTGCTATTTCAAGTTCACAAACTTTGGGGATTGCAAAGAACATTTTCAACACTGGCATAATGATGGATTTATGTTAATAATACTTTGTTTTTCTCCACAGACTAGATACGTATTTGAGATTGGTTTGTGTAGCAACAAAATGTTTTGTTATGCGGTGCTGGGATCCATAATGGGGCAGCTGCTTGTAGTTTACTTTCCACCACTGCAGAAAGTATTCCAGACAGAAAGCCTCAGCATATTTGGTAAGCCTTCTTTTTTGAAGAGCACAGAGATACATTACTCTAATATTAGAGTAGTATAATAGTATTTATTATTTCTTTTCAGAAGATATGTAAACATTATCACAAATCGCTATATTGCTGTATTATTTTGTTTTGCACACACCAATAGCTTTGTTCATTCATTTTTCTTTCTGGATGCATATTGTGTGTAAAATGTTATTATGGCTTTGCTACTTGTGTTATAAATATTTAACCACAGAAAAAAGGTAGAAGTTGTATTTAATTTGCTCACTAAATATTGACAACAAAACATGAAAACATTTTTTTTGACCTTTTACAAATTACTTTCAAGTAAACATTCTCAAGTGTTTCTGGAAAGGGTTCAGTGTATATATACAGTGTGGTGCACGAAAAACCGAACCATCTCCGACTCCAATGTCGACGTATGTTTCTTAGCCCGTACACGAAACGAAAGATATGCAATACAAAACTCTGTACTTACTGGTTAGAGGAGGTGCTGAAAATGATTTCCTTGAGCGTCAATACACTTTTCTGCACTCCGCACCGTATTGTCATAGACGCGCCGCAACTCAGCCAATTCAATTTTTACAGTTTCACTCTGAATATTGTCCTTCAGTTCCTCTAATGTCTTTGAATTATTGACATACACTTTTCCCTTCAGATTGCCCCAAAGGTAAAAGTCGCAAGTGGATAGGTCCGGTGATCTTGGTTGCCACAAACCTCTGCTGACTGTTCATTCTTCTGTGAAGATGTTGTGAATTTGAGAAAGTCACTCGCGAGAAGTGTGACATGTCGCTCCATTCAGTTGAAAGACGGCAGACACTTAAGCTTCCACTATTCCAATCCTCTGTTGCAGAGAATACATCTTCCGGATCTCTGTCACGCACGTCTGTACCCACTGGCTCACAGCTTCCTTACTAATGCACAGTTGGGGCTGCTGACCCCGTCACGACAACGAGGCTCTGCAATCGCAACGGCACCCAGCTATAATAGCTCGAGCCAGCCGGTCAGAGACAGTTCACTTTTTCGTACTCCAACCTGTGTTTATTTATTCAATTGATCTATTGGAGAGCGGCAAATGAAGTCTCTGTTCTACTTTAGCCCTTCTGACCACACAAGAGAGGTTCCTAGTCTTAACATACATAAGAAAAGCTGTTAACAAGTAGTAAATTGTCCTGTAGACCAGGGTTTCTTTAACTATGGGTCACGACCCAAAATGGTTTGTGGGATCATGCTGTTGATTCACGACTTACTGTTGAATTTAGTGATAATGAATTGCGTATGGCTTGCATAGTGATCTGCCACTGGTTGATTAACCAATGATATTGTTCCGACAATTGTCCTTGATTGCCACCTCACCCTCAGCCAACCGTTCCCCCACTCATCCTGTCATTGATTGCCCTCAAATATCCAAGGGGAACCCTCCTCTTCCGTTCTGACAAGGAGTATTTTCAATAAAGAATTTATTTCAAAAGACCCTAAAAAGGGCAAGATTGGATTGAGATTATAAAATGTTTTAGGAACTCTGCCATAGGCTGATGAAAGTTACTAGGAAAGTCAGACAGTTAGAAGTACACAACGTATTAGATAATTCAAGCTATGCCATGCTTTAAGTGTGTATTCATATGTATAGAATTAATTATATAAGATAGTGAGGGACAGTGTCAAGAGTTGGGGTACCACCTTGGTGTCCCATTTAATAGCCAAGGCTGAAATCAAAAGAAAAATAACAAAGTATGATTAGAATTACTTTAATGACCTCTTGAGCACAGCCATCAGCAGTGTGTCTGTCTGCAGAGAGAGTGTCGACCTCGTCGAGAGGTTTACTTACCTCAGCAGTGGCATTCATGTCTCTAGTGACTCTTCCTATGAAGTCAGTAGATGGATTGGGAGAGCATGATGGGTCATGAGGTCACTGGAATGGGCTGTGTGATGCTCCCGATATCTGTAAAAGGGTGAAGGTCCAAGGATTTAGAGTCCTGGTGCTTTCTGTTTGTGAGATATGGCCGCAATCCAGTGACCTGAGACAAAGACTGGACTGCTTCATGTGTGTCTCTCCGGAGAATCTTTGGGTACCGCTGGTTTGACTTTGTGTTGCTCATGGAGTTCCAAATGAGGCTCATGGAGTTCCAAATGAGGCACATGACCTTGTGAGAGAGCGTCAGTTACGGCACTACGGCCATGTGGTGTGATTCCCTGAGGGTGATCCAGCTCACAGGACACTCATTGTTGAGGACCCGAGCGACTGGACCAGGCCAAGGGGACGCCCACCTAACACCTGATTATGACAGATAGAGGGTCATTTCCGGAGGGTGGGATTGGACCGTGTGTTGCCAACCGGGATCCCGAGCTGTTTCGTTGCGTGGTGGGTGCGGCAATACACTGTACCAGTGCATGCTCCCCAACTTGACTTGACTTAGAGTTGCTTGATATACTGGTACTGGAAAAGTACCAAAAAAATGATTTCAAAACGGTACAGAATCAGTATTTTAGGATTTTCAGTACCCGAAGTAAATGTCAACTTTCCTCTTAATCCCCACTTCACTCCACCCTCATTTTTTTGTTTTCATTTTTTGAAAGACGTCCGTTTTGTTGACATCATGAAATGAATCTACATGCTTTGACACAGTTTGAACTTCAAGAGGTAAGCATTTTGGTTCCGGTACTGAAGTCCAAAAGCTGGTATTGATACACTCAATTTTTTAAAATTTTCTATGTATGCCATTTTGGAAGGTAAATGAGTTGACAGTCTGACACAGGTCACTTCTACTTATAAATATGAACCATCAAGATAGGCAAATCCAATCTGAGCAAACACATGGGAATTGAGCAGTGAGGCTTATGATGCGAGTATAGCCAAGGAGAACTTGAGGTGACCAGGGAACATACACAGAAAGAACAGATGAGAGAGATTTGGCCACATAGGACCAGAGAGCAGCAAATGGAGGACGTGCCTCAAATATTTAAGGAAGAGAGCTGACAAAGTGGATCTTTAAATGGATATTATGGAGGGTTGGATGGAATCCGTGTATAATTTTGAACTCTTGAGTGTGCTGGTGATTGGTGATTTTAACATTTGTGCATACAGAATTCTAGCACACTGTTGCGTAAGAAGCAAGATTGCAAGACCGGATAGTGGAAAACAAGATAGCGTTATAGAAAGCTTTGCGTAGCAAGGAGTAGAAAGAGGAGTCAGGCTTGTATTTATGGGATAAGTAGAGCGCAAAATTATAAAGTGGGTTTTCCTGTTGATTTCTTTATGAAACTCTTTATATTCTGAATTATTTTTTCTCCGTGGTTTTTTTTTTTTTTTTTCGTTTTTGTAACCTTGAGTCCATTTCTGCTATTAACTTTATTGGCTTTAGCCTAAAAATGATTTGTGCCATCCTACCACACCATTTTCCTTTTCCTAGGCATCACCATTTTGTGCAGGTTTGTTCTGGCAGTTGCTAGGGTCTTACTATGGGTGATACCCCGGAGCAGACTGCATTACATAATGTCTGGGGTCAAAGTTATTGAGGCTGTGAAGGGTGAGACTTCTGTATTGTCTGAGTTTGCGGACCAAAGAGTAAAAAATATCTTCTAGTGTATTTAAATTCACTGTATTTAGTAATTAATAAAATCTGTACTTGTATTTTAGCCCAGAATTGTTCACAGTGCTCTATGCCAGCACTCAGTGAAGAGCACTATACACAAAATAAGTTGTATTTTATTGTATTGTTTGTGTGTTTCAAACCACACTGACCAGTTGCTGTTCTCTTTGACTTTGATTTAGTTATAGTGAGTTACAGTTTCAGCTTTTGGCTGAGTTAACGACTCTTCTTATCTGGAGACCTGTATGTCATCATGTATGTGGTATGCCCGCTTCCCTTCCGAGGCACAACAGAATTGGATGTCCTTAATGTGATGAATGTATATTTTATTATGCTGTTGGTTTCTGTTTATTGTTCCATTGTTTTATGTCTTCATTTTCCTTTGTTTTCCTCTTTCAGATTTAATTTTTCTGCTTGGATTAACCTCTTCAGTTTGCATTGTATCTGAGATCATAAAGAAGATACAAAAAGGAAGGGATCGAATCCAAAAAGAAAATGTCCCCTTTCATGAAGTATGATGCATATTGCATCTTATGTACAATTTAGCTGTATCTCAAGATGATCAAGGACTGGAGAAAGCCCCGAGTATTTGGCTGTAATTATTATTTTGTATTAAGACTTGTATTTCAAACTCTTAGTAGCGCATCCACACCTTGAACTCTACAAGGAAGGCACTTGCTGAACTACAGGTGATGTAGGCCACACCGTTTTTTCCTTGAAGATTTGATTTGCTGCTTTTTGTTACAGTATCCTTGTTTAGAGGTATCTATTAAAAAAAAACAAAACAAACAATATTTATGTCACTTTTACTCCTATAATTTTTAGAGCTTTTATTGGTACTGTATGTATTTTTTTAATTTTTAAGTTTTTCTTTTTCCTTATAAAATATGGTGATGGATATTGAAAGTGCAGTTTGGATGTTACATTGAGGCATTCCATTTGATGACTGAGTGATAAAAGATTCTTTTAATTTATGATTATGTTTATGAACAAATTCTGGGAGACCCTTGTGCTATCGTTTTGTATACAGATGACTTAACAGGTGATGACCACTATAAATTCATGTCTTTTTGTGACTGACAAACCTTTTTATACATAAACAAAAAAAAGAACATTTTATGTTTGTATTTTTATGGAGAAAGTGTGAACTGAATTATGTGTGACCTGGTATTGAATGAAACGGGTGCAAATACAGGATTATGCATGACTAAGTACTGAAGTTGTACAGAAATCAGGCTTCATTTCAAGTTTAATAAAGTGTGGTATATTAGTTGTGTTATTGAATAAATGAATACACAAGTAAACAAATCCTGTCAAATGTAATCAGAAGGAACCAAAATTATTCTCCAATGACTGATTTTTTCCTAGTATACTGAAATTAAAGATTAGTTTGATTTGACCAAAGTACTTTGTGGGCACAGCAGTGGGCTGAAGCCTTTTCTGACTTAGAGAAGGTGATGTTAGGTTGTGTTAAATTGTGACTAGGCATGAGACAAAACACTTAGCCCCACGGTACAATTCGTCTGGCAATTCACACTTCACGATATGAAACTTTCGTAAAAGAAATGTACTGAATATTTTGTGTTATTCGCTGTTAGTGTGGAAGAAAAATAGAAAGATGTCTTTACTGCAGTACAATGTTGTAACTTGTTCTGAATGCTCCCGTGATCTGTTTCCCAGCTCATAAAGGTATTACGATCCCCCCCAAATCCCACTGTCCTCTTATCTGACGTATGTCATACGTGGCTGTAGAACTTTTTTTCACTGACTGCACAAGTTTGAAGACGTGAAACAATAAACAAAGGTGGGCAGCTGACGGTAATTCTTACAGTTTCACAAATGTTAATTTTGTTGGAGAAATGATTACAGGAGACGCCCCTTATCTATAAGTGATACAGTCCAAAACCTTTAATGTTGCCTGACACCACAGATAAGTAGCGAACCCTGTATACAAGTCGTTTAACACTTAGATGCTTACCTATGATAAAGTTTAATTGATAAATTATTCACAATAAGACATTACCAACAATAAAAATAAAATAAAATTTAAAAATAAAATAAAAAGTAATATAATAATGTACAGTGGAGTTTAATTGTCCCCTCTCTCCCTCTCTCTTACTCGCTAATGAAACTGTCAGCGCAGCAAAAACGGCATCAGACACAGAGGCGCCCCGACCCCATGTATGCTGGGTTCTCACTGCACACGGAATGCGCCATTGCAGATGAGCCGCTGTGTATAAAAAGTGGTAAAAGCACGTACTCAGAATGGCGCAAGATTTGAAACTTAGAAATCGTTTATTTTTTGGAATTTTTACATTTAACATTTTCAGGCCATAGTAAAAATCCGAGGGTTCTGCTGTAATTAGTTCTTATCTGCCTTTCACAGTTTAAAACCCTGGAGGTGCGTGATTAGAGTCGCAAACAAGGATGTAATGTAAGGAAACACATCTATCAGGGGGTAGCATTTCCTAGGGGAAACACTGCAAAATATGTATTTGTGCACTGATTTGAATGCAAATTTTGTGACCTTTTTTTTTTTGTTAAAAGTAAAAGCCTAAATAGTAACATAAAATATTTATCCTGCAGTAACATCAGACATGTTGCACTGTACTCTGTACACCTGACTATAAGGACCACCTATGATATAAAGTGGGTGCAGTACAAAACCCCCCAGATCTAAATTGATCTTTTTTGTTTTCTGAGCTCACATCAAATTCCAATAACGTCGCTCCAGTAATGGCCGTCTTTTTATATCCTGCTCATGATGCCTTTCGGGATAAGGTTTTCCTTTTCCAGATGTCGCTGTCCATGAGTGCCAGTTTCTTCCACTGGATCTTCAATTCCATGTAGTAGCGGTACATTTAAGATGTCTCACTTAATGGTTGTTATCTGTCCTGTCGTCTGTATAAACACAGGGAACTCCAGTTTCTGTATTACATCCTCCCTGTAGAAGGGGTCTAAGTTGCGTTGAAAGCGGGCATATTGTATTTTTAGTTAGCCAATAAAAGGGGTCATTTTTCTTGACTTCTCACTACATTCATTATGGCTAACACCCTAGTACTATACCCTGCTCGAATAACTTACTTACCTGCAAGCCGTGGGTCCTGACTGGATCTATAAAGAACGTATAACGTTATATTTCCTTTTAAGAAAAATGAGAATATTGACACTCTGTAGGAACCCGAGACCTTCCTGCCGTGACAGTGTCACCTGCATTTGCTCACGGGGTACAGACATAGCGGGAACCAGCATCAGATTTGACTAGAAAATCAAGCGTTTTGAATTTTGCTGCCTTCTCTCTCTGCCATGCTAGTAGACGGCTATTGACAGATCCACTGGTGTATTTATTATTCCTCAATTCTGTTATCTATCCCATTTCAGTGAGTGCACATTCATGCGCACACACAAATCCGGGATGAGGTGAGTCACCAAGTTAAGCCAGAAACCTGCTTTCTTAAAAACCTCCATTCACATGCGGAAGTCTACTTCTGGAGTTCTCCTTTAGCAAAATGTTTCAACGTCATTAAACTGTGCAAAAAAAGAGTTAAACGTCATCATCGGCCGCCACAAATCCAAAAACGAGGATGGAAGTTCTGGAAATTTTTTTGTGTTTTATAAGTATGTTTAGTCCTTCATGTGCTGTGAAGTAAATAACATTTATGCTTGAGCCACCGGTCATTCACGGTATAAACACTGGCCGCTGTGTCACCAGGTGACACTGTTTCAACATATCTATAGCAAATACAAACTAAAACTTAACACTTTATTAATAATGCTTCTGTTACTGGATTGCACACAGCTCACTCTTTTCTCTTTGGTTGTGCGAATGAGCCCTGCAAAGGACTGGCATAAAAGTACATGTGCCTCATGCCTCACATCCAGTGCTGCAGGGATGATAATAACACAGGTATTTTTACTTCAATAAAAAAAAAAGTTGTATTGCGTTAGGTTACTCGTTTTTTTAAAAAGTAATCGGACTATGTAATATTTTTTATTTTTAACATGTTACCCACAACACTGCTCCTGACATTGTGATGTTGAGCTTAGCGCTTCAAGTTAAATTTACCAATTTGTGAAATATTGAGACAGATTATTTCAACCAGGAGGAGAAGGAGCCATGCGGTCGCCCAAGCATTTGACTCTGGAAGTTTATCTTGTGGACTTTTCTAACTGTGGCTGCTGTGTGTGCAAAGCAAAGACGTGTGTAGGCTGACACAGTGCAACGAACTACAAAATCCTTAACTGTATCCCAGTTAAGGGATTATGTGGCCACAAATACGGGTTACTCACGGAAGAAGTCTGCATGTGTTAACTTTATTTCTCAGTGACCATTAAGCCAAACTTCTCTTCATGGCATTTTAGAAACCAGGTTTTATGTATAAACAGGTTATTAAAGCACATGTGAATGCACTCAATGAAAGGAGTTATCTACAGTATGTCCTGAGCACATTGGTGGCTCATGGGAACTGCAGTACAACTGGCTGCTCCCAGTAGACTTTGAGTATATGTTACGGCCAAAACCCAAAGTTCTTCCAGTTCCCGAATTGGCAGCCATTTCGCATTTTGGCCAAGAGGTGTGGCCAAAGTCCGAATTTCTAGAAATGACCAGTGTATATGCTACTTTGGCTGGCCATTTTGCAAAGTGACGAGAAATCCCTGGCCAAAATTCGATGTGCTGATGTAAGACTGTCCACTCAAGGTGCAAAGATGCTTAAAAATTCAGATGCAGATTCAGAAGTAAGTTTTCCATTCTGCACGAGAAACGGCTCACACTGGAATCTGTAGGCACAGAAGAAAAATCACTACGAACCGTCGCATCTTCCCAATCACTGAGCGGCGGCCAAGGCTACTCTTGATGCAGTTGCACTACTAAGTGCGCAACAAATCACTGCTCATGTATTTTTTCTTCCTACTTTGGCCGATCACCCCATGCTATTTCGCAAACTGGCTGGCCAAATCCCAAAATCAAGGAAAAGACTGGACATTAGCTGGTCAAATTACAGCGACATTGGCCATTTCCCAATTTGGCCGGACACTTCCCACTTTGGCTGATTTCGGGTTTTGGCCGTAACATATATAAAAACCTAAGCACTTCAGCAAACAGACAAACAAAACTGTATGGCCGCCATCAGGAACCAGAACAGATGCCGTGACTTTCTTAAACCCCCTAATTCATGAAGATTAATGTTTGTGCTTTGGCAGTCTCAATAGAGTTCAATTTCAAAACAAGCCTGTGAATACAGTGAGCATCTATGAAAAAAACGTTACAATTTCCCATAATTCTCTGATGACGTGACTCGCTAAGTTAAATGCGTGTGTGAAACGTGTCACCTGCGATGCCAGCCCACTTTTACATATGGTTGATTTCTACCCTGTGCATCAGCAGCTTTCACCTTCACGTCATTATGCGGACAGCGAATGACGCTTCTGCCATTGTACAGTCAGTTTGGCCCGCCCTACCTACCTTAGTTCTAATCTTCAGTCCAATTTTGAAATCCCCTGCTTTCGACAAAAGACGCTTCTGTTTGCCATTTGTGTTTCATTTCAGTCGTGTGATTTCGTCTCACGATACGTGGCCATGTTTCGTATTAGCAGTATTTTGTATTGTGAAATTCCATCCAACAGAGTTTTGTCTCATGCCTAATTGTGATTGATACCTGCTGGGCTTGCTCAAAATGTCCTACTGAGTAACTAAAGCCCACCAACACTGGACAGTAACGGCGAGTATTTGGGACACATGGGTAGCCCATTAGAGTTTACACTTTCTAATCAACACGGTGACATACTGTGATTTAGATGCTTTCCTAGAGGAAAGTTTTTTTTGTACTTTTTCTTTCCCAATTGAGAACAAAATTAAAAGTTAAAGAAATTTTCACAAAGCAGATGTGGCACAGTCGTGCTTTCCGAGTTTTGATTTGTGTCTTTTGATTTTTACCACTGCCTGCTTGGGTTGACCGAGGGTTTTCTTTTCAGCACTGTTTAAAAGACTGAGCATATTAGAATTTTTACTAAACATTTCACCAAGTCTTTCATTTATTTAGCTTGACAACAGTGGATGAAACAATGAAAACACTGGGAATGGAAAACTGTGAGTACACAAAGCGCTCAGAAAATGTTTGATACTTTTGGCTTTATCTGGGTGCCAATAAATCGATTTAAACGTATAGCCAAAAGATGACTAATTGTGTTTGAAATAATGGAGTCGTCATAATTTCACATTCACATATGACTGGAAAGCCCCATTTTCAGCAGCCATTCCTCCAGTGTCCTGATGATCGTTTCACTGGTCAACAACAATTTTGTCCCACGTCCACAACACGTTCTGTGAAACAGCATGCTATGTGATTTAGCTGTTGTACAAACTCCACATTATAAACAGTACTTAGCAAAGCTAAATTGGATACTGTAGTGTACCTGTGTTGACTAAAAATGGAGAGATGACACCACAAATATACAATACAATACAATTTATTTTTATATAGCCCAAAATCACACAAGAAGTGCCGCAATGGACTTTAACAGACCCTGCCTCTTTTCAGCTCCCCAGCCTTGACTCTCTAAGAAGACAAAGAAAAACACCCAAAAAAAACGTAGGGAAAAAATGGAAGAAACCTCAGGAAAGGCAATTCAAAGAGAGGCCCCTTTTTAGGTAGGTTGGGCGTGCAGTGGGTGTCAAAAAGAAGGGGCTCAATACAATACAATACACAGAACAAATCCTCAATACAGTATAAAAATAAAAATTTTAGAAGTACAGAGCAGAATTTAACAGTAGATGATATCCCATAATACGATTTGGATTTGTTTGGAGTCCTGGAGACCTCATCCATCAAGTTGCCTCCCCATTTGGCCATTCCACAGCTGAAACAACACTGGGCCTGCCAATCCAATGAAAGGACCCCTCTTTCCCACGATTCCTGCGATCCTCCATCAGGGATGACTTTACCTTAGGCAGGCAGAAGAACTTGACAGGTGGGCCGTGGCACCAAGTGCCACATTTGAGTACTGAGAAGAGAAACAGAATAGGTGAGGGTTAGTATCAAATTCTAACTATCATGTTACTTCTGTTTTAGTGCTAATGACTGACAACAGAGATGCAGTCTGTACAGTTAATCAGCAGCTCTAGTCAGGGTGTGCTAAACTGAAGTAGTGAGTCTTCAGCCGGGATTTAAAAGCTGAGACCGAAGGGACATCTCTTATAGTAGCAGGCTGACCAGTCCACAGTTTAGGGGGTCCTGTAACTAAAAGCTCGACCTCCCATTGTTATTTTATTAATCCTTGAAATCGTAAACAAACCGGTATCTTGAGATCTTAATGTGCGCTCTGGTTTGTAAGTCATGATAAATTCAGACAAATAAGCCGGACCTTGGCGATTTAATGCTTTATATGTTAAAAGGAGGATTTTGAAATCTGCAGACTACAACACTCTAGAGACATGCAATACGCAAGATTGGCTGCCTGTGAGTCAAAATATACACTGTGTGTTAGGCAAAATGGGTTGGCTGGAATCCTGGCCGTTATGGATGGCACCTTACCTGGACAGAAGGTCCTTTTAATGGAAGGATGTGGGTGTTAGTGGTACCTTACCTGGTCGGGAAGTCGTTATAATAGATCAGTGTTTCCCAAACTCAGTCCTGGTGAACTCCTGTGGCTGCAGGTTTTTATTCCAAACAGCTTCTGTTTTTAATTGAACTCCTGGGCTAATTAAGTGAACTGATATTTCCCAAGTTCTGTGTTTAGGGAACAATATAGAAATTAGAAAACTAAGTTTGCTTAAAAAAAAATTAAAATGTACCAAGCAGTTATATAGGAATAATATATTTTTTTTCTTTTTAACAGTATTTTCATCTTGATTTTCATTCTACTTTTCTAGGTCTTCTAATTGTTTAATTAATCCATTATTTACTCATTAGCGGGTTGGTTGGTAAAGTACTTGCAGCCTTTGATTATTTAGTGTTGTTTGCCTGCGTGTCTGCTCTGCTCATTTTAAATTGTCATTATTAAGATACAACAAAGGGGGAAAAAACTGCACAGAGAAAGGGCAAAATATAATGAAATCAACAAAAGAGAGTTAAGCATTTAAATCTATAGCAAAAGCAGAAATATTTCTAAATGTCTTATAAATGTAAAAATCATGCTGCTGTGCTTTTCTGAATGTAGAATAAAAGAATAATAATACCAACTAATTAAATGACGTGGGTTTCCTCCGGGCGCTCCGGTTTCCTCCCACAGTCCAAAGACATGCAGGTTAGGTGGATTGGCGATTCTAAATTGACCCTAGTGTGTGCTTGGTGTGTTTGTGTGCGTCCTGCGATGGGTTGGCACCCTGCCCAGGATTGGTTCCTGCCTTGTGCCCTGTGTTGGCTGGGATTGGCTCCAGCAGACCCCCGTGACCCTCTGTTCGGATTCAGCGGGTTGGAAAATGGATGGATGGATAATTAAATGAGCTCAGTGTTATCAGGTGTTGTCATTGATTAGGAATCTGGTTGGAACAAAAACCGGAAGCCACAGGGGTTCACCAGGACCGAGTTTGGGAAACACTGTAATAGATGAACGGGACAGACTGCTTCCCAGGGCCGTGTGTTTCCCCAGTACACTGGGTGGTGACATCCCTCTGGCATGCTTCCCGTTTGGACATTTACAGGGCTGCATGGGACTTGTAGTTCTGGTGGGGAGCTTTGTTGGGGTCCTCGAGTGGCACTAGGGGAAGCTGCTGGAGGTAGACTCTTCTACCATGGAGAGGCTCTGCCTGACCCAACAGTGCTTCCTGGATCCATTGTGATAGCACTGGAAGGAAGCTGCTCCTCTTCACATGGGTATCAGGAGTCAGAGATGGGAGAGTAGTCGGATGAAGCTCAACTGCCGGGGAGAGGAGAAGGTCGGTCATACTGCCGAAGCTGTGGAGTACATTAAGACATTTGTGGCAATAAATCTCTTTACTGGCATCAAAGACTGTGTCTGTGCTATTGTGTCTACAACACCCCATAGTGGTTCACAACTGTTATACGGTAAGTGTTCTATTTCTGAGTATGGGAGGTTCACGCTAAAGTAATGATAGAAAGTACGATATGGTACCAACAGCTCATCACTTGTTATACAAGAGACATGAGATGCAAGTGTGGCATGCAGGGAGCTGTTGTGTTTGCTACATCCGTTATGTCCTGATCAGGATACCTGAGCTCTGTTGTAAACTTACGGGACCACGGACGTGTATGCGGTCAGACATTGCCCGAACAGACGTTATATGTGACTGTGACGGACGACCGGCTATGGACTCCGGTCGCCACCCCCAGGCCGCTAGGAGGAGCCCTCCGGACAGCATATTGGTGCCCCGAGTTCCAGCAGGGCCTCATGGACTTTGTAGTTTCTATACACAGCCCTGCTGGATACCTTGGGGGCCGCCAGGAGTCGCTGTGAAGGGGCTAGTGGACTCTTGTATGCCCTATAACCCGGGAGTGCATGTCAGTCACGTGACTCGAGGAAGTGACGTGCTCCCGGGATGAAGAGGAGGACTGTTTGCCCTGACCCGGAAGGAAATGGACTTGTGGGTTTGGTTTGGAACCACTTCCGGGTTGGGGGCTATAAAAGGACTATGAGTAAGCCCAGACATTTGAGCTGAGCTGGGAGGAAGGGTGGCAAAGTGTCTGGGAGAGTGGAGGATTGGTTATTGTTATTATTATTGTTTTGTTATTGAGTATTGTGGAGAGGAGGGTGCTTGGTGCACATTATTATTATATAATAAATAATTGGACTTTTATCTGGTGTCTGACGTCTGATCCAAGGGTTCAAGGGGTCACGGAGACTCTTAATCTGTCACAGTGACCCAAAGCTGCATTAGGTCACGATTTTTTTTCTGTCGGGCTTATTTTTCTTGTGACACCACCTTCCTATTTTCATCATTTCGTATCATTGCAAGGCAAAAAATATTAAGTTAAAAAAGTAAATAATGTCATAGTGGTTAATATCTGATAAATATGTTGTGACATTGCGGCCTACGCTTTGACAGGCTGGACTGGTCTCAGAACACAGAGGAGCTATAGAGGAAAAGTCAAAGCAGGCTCTTTTGTCTTCGACGACTGCGTTCCTTTAATGTGGAAGGTGACATTCCTTCACTACTTCTACGTCTCTGTGATGGCCAGTGTGGTGTGTTTGGCCAGTAACATCACATCACGAGAGACCCACCAAATGATGAAGCTGATTTCTAGGGCAGGCTCAGTTATGGGGAGCCTTCTGGACCTGCTGGAGGTTGTAGCAAAGGAGAGAATGAAGACAAAACTGAGTGCCATTATGAACAACGCAGCACATCCTCTCTGTGACACACCAACTCTGAGGACTTGCGGCCAATGAATCATTCAGCAGAAGTGTGTCAAGCAACATGATGGGGGCCTCCTTTATACCAACAGCAATACTCCTTTATAGCGCCTCACTGGAACTGGGGTTCATTTTTTTATTCTTTAATTTACGCTAATTATGTTAATGTTTCTTTTGTTGATTATGTGCATCATTCTTTGCTTCGGATCTTGTTTATACGCTGACTTTGTGACGTGCGTTTACTTGTGTTCACATGTGCTGCTTGGATTTTTTTGACTTCTTGAGACAGCGCATTGTCGTGAAAGTAAATCTTCTTAATTTTAAAGACTCTGTGCTTGCCCATATTACTAGCCAGGGTTTGACAGTGATATCCCTCTCTAGTGGCCATTTTTTGGACATTATTTGGACTTGTGTATTAGGAGTCCCCAAAGCACACAACGGTTGTTTGTTATATTATTATTTATGGATCCCAAATAAAGTTCTTTCCGTCTGTTCGAGCCGCTGACTAGCTGTGCACATTGCACCTCTTTTTGTTTGTCATTTGTACAAAAATGCAAGCATTACAATAATCACAAGCCACTGCTAATCCTCCTCAATTCTGGTTCTCGTCTTGTCACCCTGCTGTGCCCACTTGGTGTCGCCTGCTTATCTTCTAAGATGTCATCTGCCTCATGAAAATAAAAAGAAAGAAAAACCCTGAGGCTGAGGTGGGGACTATCAGGTGTCTCAGGAGAAACAAAAACGAAAGTCACTTCCGAGAGTACACAAGAGCGGCGGCGGGCTCTGCCCTCATTCTACAGACACACTTGAAGGACGACTTCCTAGTTTGAACTTTTGTTGCTGGTGAAAGGAAGGCGAGCCTTCTGACGAGAAATTGTGAGTATCGTGTGTGAAGTCTGACTTTGGAGGACTGTCATGTCAAAGGAGCAGAGGGGGACCGGTGGCCCTGCCCTCACCCGGGGGGACACTTGGGTGTGGCTCGTTTGTGAAGGACAGGGACACAGACACTCCTTCCTTCCATTGGGCAGATGAAGCTTTGGAGTAAATCAAACATAAAAGATCTCATAAATAAATAACCGTGGCGGGCAGTCAAACTGGGGTCCGGCTCTGTCGGTGATCGATTGGGGGTTCAGGAGAGGTGCATGTCAGAGCCAGTATTGATTATATTTTGAGGGGCTGTGATGAGACACCCAGACAGAGACCACAGAGAAACCTCTGAGCAGATCATTTTTAAAGATTCAAGGAAAGTCCAAGAAAGAAGAAACAGAAATGTGAAATACAACCATTCTGAGTTTTGGCTTGTAGTACTTTGACTTAGTTGTTTGTTATTGGTGACAACACTTGATTTCTGTCACTTTTGGCTTTGTTAATGAATAATCCCAGTGAGTGCTGTGTCCGCATACTCGGAAAAACATCCACAGCATTTCCATTGGTTGTGGGGCTCTGCTTTGTCCTGTTTGGGGAGGGGAGGGGGGGTCCAGTTCAGTGGCCTTAGGTTTGTGACTTGGTGCAAAGGAGCAGAGATGAGGGTCAACACCTCCAAATGGTCCTCGGTAGGTTAAAATAGGTTAAAGGTGGAGTGCCCTCTCCGAGTGGGAGGTGAGTTCCTGCCTAAAGTGGAGAAGTTTAAGCATCTCGAGGTCTTGCTCACGAGTGAGAGGAAAAGGGATGGTGAGATAGACAGAAGGAAATAAGTGGGGTTATGCTGCCATTATACTGACCTGGAGTGGTAAAGAAGGAGCCGAGTCAGAAGGTGAAGCTCTCCATTTACCAGTCAGTCTACGTCCCTACCCTCACCTCTGGTCACAAGCTTTCGGTAATGACCAAAAGAATGAGATCACGAGTGCAAGTGGCTGAAATGAGCTTTCTCCGCTGGGTGGCTGGGCTCTCCCTTAGGGATAGGCTGAGAAGTGGAGACATCCGGGAGAAACTCGGAGTAGACCTGCTGACCCTCCACAATGTGAGGGGCCAATTGAAGGGGTTTGGGCATCTGATACAGATACCTCTCTGTTTGGGGTTTTATGGGCACAATCAGTTGTTAGGAGACCCCAGGGAAGACCCAGGGTTCACTAGGAGGATTACATCTATCAGATGGCCTGGTAACACAGTTGGCAAATGTGGCTTGGGAAAGGGACATATGGGCCTCACTGGTGAGACTGTTCCCCCTGTGACCAAGCTTCGGATAAATGGAAAATGGATGGAGGTCTGTGATGCGCATGGATGTCTGAGACTCCATGCACGCTAAACAGAATAAATATTAATGGGTTTATCATAGCGCCAAGAGACATGGGTAAGTTGCTGAGCCCCTTTCACGATGTTCACCTTGATTAAGGAATTCTCCATTAGTGTGGGTTATCAACTCACACTCGTTAAGTCTCTGAAGTTTGGTCACACTGCCTGTCGCTACTACCGATTGGATGGTTTAGTGAGGTCCTCAGATCAGCCTGCTGTGGTCACTCATGGGCAGCTGCCTGAGCACTTGGAAGACATTCAAACTTCACTATAGAGGTAGTAAAAGTCTTAAGAAGGTGTACAGAGGCGATCCTGCAGAAGGATCATTGTTGAACTTCAAGGGGTGAGTGTGGGGGGCTGGCACATCCACCCGACCCCATCTCCCCCTGTTATTCCTCACCTGAGCCAGCATCCTGCTGGAACCCTAACACTTTTCCCATAAAGGAAATTATTTTTTTTTTTTATATCTGCTGGATTTTGCAGAAACGTAATCCCCATGGGTAATGAGAGTTCAGACCAATACATTTATCTATCCATCCACCAACAAATGCCACCATTTTGAGCTCTTTTGTTGTCTACGGTGGCTCTCGGATGCTACCCTGTTACAACAGTAACTTATGACACGTGATGTCATTGGATCATCCCTATTCAAGTTGGTGCCACGCTATCCACCTTTTATAAGTCAAGTCCTGATGTGTTCGCCTGGTCCAAAGGACTTCATTGACACCAAGTGTGTTCAGATTCCCCCAGATGGTCTCCTGAGGACTTTTTCTTGTCAGGACTGACCTCTGTTGGGGTCCAGTGGGTTTCTTCTGGTCCTCATGCAGAAGAAAATGTCTCATTCATTGTATTTTGCCCACCACATTGTCTATGGGACAAGGTTTCCGGTCTGGAGACCATTTCCAGGTCCTTCGTTTTTCAACTGGTACATGACATCCCAGCTTGAGGAACCAAAATTCAGTTTCCACATTGATCACCACTTCTGTTTGGTCCTCTAGGGGTGGATTTGGGCGCTTGTGTTTTGTGGTAGTTCTGGTATCTCAGGGTCTTGTTCATGACTGATGGAAAATGGCAGCATGAAATTAACCAGCAGATTGGAGTGGTGGCAGCTGTTTGGCGGGCGCTGTACCAGTCAATGGTGGTGTTGAAGAGGGAGCCGAGTCGAAAGACATAATTCTCAGTGTACTTCCCCGTCTTCACCTATGGTCATGAGCTGTGAGTAATGGCTGAAAGTACAATTTTGGAAATGAGGTTCCTTCACCGTGTGTTTGAGCCGCCACTCCATGATAGGTTGAGAAGCTCAAAGTGGAGTCGCAGCTCCTCTGGATTGAGAAGAGCCAGTTGTGGTGGTCCAGGCATGTCATAAGGATGCTCCCTGGATGGCTCCCCCTAGAGCTGCTCCAGACCCTGTGGCAGACCCAGGACACAATGGAGGGTTTATATCTTCTCAGCTGGCTTGGGAATTCTCTAGGATGAGATCTGTAGTTGGAAACAGACAGGGACTGTGACCATCACCAGGAGCAAAGGTTAATGAGATGAGATGAGATATTTTGAGCTTCTTCCCAAGCTTGTTTCTCCTCTTGCAACACTGTAATAGTTTTGGAAGACGATTAAATGAATAAATCCTTCATCTTCCTTGTTTTTAACAGCTCATCACACATCGTGACAATGGGAGTTCAAGGATTATGGGGTTACGCTGATCAAAGGCCGGAATTTTTCAGAGATGTAAAGCTGACGAACACCAAGATCATCATTGATGGCAACAACTTTTATTTACATTTTACCACAACTCGAGTCTCGACGAGCGACATGGAGGAGATTACGACTTGTATGCGGAGGCTTTAAAGAGGTTTTTCCAAACTCTATCCGACTGCAACATTCAACCGTATGTTGTTCTGGATGGCTGCTGCAACCACACTGACCAGAAATTAGAAACGACTAAACTGCGGGCCGAAGGGCACATCAAAAGTGCACGTGACCTCTCCATGGGGCGTGAAGGTGAGCTACTGCCACTGCTGTCGAGGAATGTCTTCATTCAGGTCTTATCGAAACTTGGGGTTCCGTTGGTCCAGTGCTTGTTGGAAGCGGACAAGGAGATCGCTGCCTTGGCCAATCAATGGAGTTGTCCGGTCTTGTCAACAGACACGGATTTTTTCATCTTTGACCTCAAGGGAGGATTTTGTCCCCTGACCCAGTTTAAGTGGGAGAACGCCTCACAGGGGCGCATCCCGGCTAAGTGTTATTTCATCAAAAAATTTTGCGCTAATTTCAAGGGAATGAATAAGGATCTCCTTCCTCTGTTTGCTGTGATCAGTGGCAACGATTATTCCGATATGAAAGTGATGTATCGCTTTGTCTGTCACGTGGTTTCCAGTAGCCACACGTCAGCATATAGAATGGAGAAACAGGCCACTGTCCATAGCCTACTGAAATGGCTGTCACGGTTCCAAGACCTAAAAGTCGCCATGGAGAACGTGCTGAATGTTCTGCCCGTCTCTGACAGAGAAGAGGTGCGAGAATATCTCTCCTCCCAAATGCAGGTGTATAAAATACCAGAAAGAAATCTGTCAGGTTTTTTCACAAGCGGGGCGTCTACAACCGATGACATCCAGCTGAGATCACTGCTGCCACGCTGGACTCTCGCCGCATTAGAGAAAGCACAGCTGCCTAAAACGGTCGTCGATCTTTTGGTTCTGCGACGGGTTTTCCTGATTCCTCAAGTCGAGAACTCCGAGCGGCCGAACGCCCACATGTGCGCCCTGCCTATCAGGAAGGCATTTTATGGGATGATTTTAAATGGACAACAACACTCGTCGGTGAGCAGCCCCGGTGGTGATGGAGTGGAGGCTGAACCGTGTGTCGTGGAAGAATACGGCAGAGAGAAAGCAAACCTCACGATGAGCCGCGTGGAAGCAGCGCCGCCACATTCAGCGACATGCATTTCACTGGAGGAAATCGAGAAGGTAAGGACTGTCTTTGGAATTTCTTCTGGCTTCATTTGGTGTTTTCTCTGGTTTTGTTTTCACGCGTTGTGGGTAATTTAAAAGTTGATAAATATTTTGTATGTCTTTATTCGTAAGTTTTTTGAGGTCTGTGACTCAAACTGGTGTGCCAAGGGGGGATTCGGTGCAGGACATTCTGTAAGCCAGCCCCCCTCAGGAAGGCCATAAGGGCTCGTTTATACTTCACACTCAGAACACGTACACACGCATCACGGCTGCCATGCGTTCCCAGAAATTAACGTGATGCGTGTGCGAGTTGCAGTGCCAGCAAAAAGTCGGGGGGCGCCGTGTGCTAAAAGTCGGAATGTGACGTCAGAGTCTCTGTTTACTATCTACATGTGACAGAAAGCCGCTTTGAGGATTGATGTGCGCGCTTCGATGTTTGATGAATGGTTCAATGTGGTGAAGCAAAATGCCGACATACAATGCATTCGTGGTGCTTTTATATTCAAGCGCCCGCACATTCCCCAACATGATAATGACACAATGCAATTTAAAAGTCTCGCATCCCCGGATTGATGGATGTGATCATTAAACATCCATCCTTTTCAGAGATATTTTGGCAAAGTGTCCTTGGAACTTAACGGGTTTTTCAAGCAATTCACAACACAGCGAAGCTGAACCTGCTCTCACCGTGATGATATCTCGCACTGCCACCTGGTGGAACCTTCCAGATTTACGTAAAGTACGCGTGCAAGTATAAAGCGTACAACTCTTACATAGCAGTGGCATCCGCTGGAGCACGTGTCACGAGAAATATAAAGCTTCAGCAAACAAATGGGGGGCATCCTATAAGGCCATCCACTACCAGAGGTCAGCTGTGAAAAGGCAGCGTGCGCCCCCATTGGTCTGGGGTATGGCTGTTTGGGATTGGTTTGGAATCAGAGGCTATTCTGTACCATGACGCCCTATTGGTTGAAAGATTTGGATAGGAATGTATGAAGTTGGCTGCTTCACCAAACTCCTCCTCCCCTCCACTCTCTCTCTCTCATACACACACACACACACCGTGGCCATGAAGAGCCTCAAGCTCAGCAGACATATTGAGACAGGCGTGCGGCCCATCCTGAAGAAAGCTAACCAGAAATGATGACTTGACCAGAGACATTTAAGTAACTACAAGTCTGTGTGGCGCCCGAAACTACACTTTTTTGAAGGATGGCGTATCAAAGGGTCTAAAGGCCTACCTGGCGAAGTACAGTGGACTGCCAAAGTATCATCCTGATTCTCTGCATGACAAAAGATTTGTCCACCTGTTGATGCATTCAGTATTTTAATGTGCTGTAACAACACATTTCCAAAGTCGAAATCAACCCACTTACTGTAGGTAAGGAACTGATGAAGAAAACCCCAAATTGAGTACAGTGATCCCTCGCTATATCATGCTTCGACTTTCGCGGCTTCACTCTATCGCGATTTTTTCTCATACACGCTTACGTCACTATGCATGCGCTTTCTGAGAACTTTTATCTAAGCCCCACGATGGCTCCTAAACGTGCTGCTTTTTCTAAGCCTTCTGACAATAAAACTAAGCGCCGGAGGAAGATGCTTACTATCCAGGAGAAGGTGAAACTCTTGGATATGATCAAAGATGGCAAATCCCTACAAAAGCCTCCTCACGCATATGAAAAGACAGCGCCAGCAACTGCCTATCAAGATGTTCTTCAGCTGCGCACCCAGACACCCACTGCCTACTCCTAGAAGTCCTTCAGTGGAATAAGACAACGACGCACCTGCTGAAGATACTGCACCACCTGAAGACTCTCCTATTGAGGTTGTGTCTTCATAGGTTAGTGGTTGTGTGTAAGAACTGTGTGTGTGTGTAATTAAATGTACAGTACAATAATCTACTATATAAAAGCGGTCGGGATTGTCCTTCCGTCCCGTGAGTGCAAAGCGTAGCGGTATTCCGCTTATCACAGACTTACTACTTGCGGTACGAAGCGACGCGATGTGAGCAGAGTTCTGGTGCTCCCATCGTTCCCTTGCTTTTGTGCTGGAAAAATAGACAAAATTATGTCTCTGGAAATAATTAATGTTGATGGAGTACAAATGCCTCACCGCGTAGTAAATATCAGGGGACATGGTGCTTGCTTATTCTCATCTGTAGCTTATTTAGTGCATGAAACTCCGTCTTTAGCGGTACAGATTCGGGCTGACATTGTACGACATGTTTTAAGTAATTGGTCAAGGTTTCAGCCATTTACAATGATGCCGTCAGGAATCTCATATACAAATGAGCTTCAGTATCTCACTGAAATGTCAAAGTCTCAAACTTATGGTACCATTTCTGAGCTAATGGCAGCGGGAGAGTTGTTCCCCTATGAGTTTCAAGTATATTATTATGGAGTCCTACACTCCAAGTTTGGACAGGCACTCGAGGGGATAAAAAAAACTTAGGTTTTCGGGAGACGTTATGAATGGGCACTTTGATGTTCTCGATCCCTACACTTACATGCCTGATGTACACATGGAGCGCACACAATTTGAGGATAAAAGTCGGTCGCCTTAAGAGGCGGGTGAGCCTAGTTGATAATATGATATTTGTAATGTCTAATATGTCTTATTTTGTCTAATATATTGGGTAATACGAGTGTAATGGTGACTAAAGGGTGTTATTTAATGTCTAGAGGGCTCTAATAATGTTAAAAAACGTATTTAGTAGGTCGTAAACAGGTTTTCTATAACTGCGAAAATATTCGATTTATAAATAAATAAGTAGGATTCTTTATCACGGTAGAGTCTGGAACGGATTAACCGTGATAAACGAGGGTTCACTGTATTGACGTAAGTATTCCAGGCTGCACTGACAGCCTTCATTCTGTTGGGTATGTGAGTTTGTCCCAGTTCTGCACACTGTGTGTGATTCTTCCCCCGTTCTTCTTGGCAGAATTTCTGGAGACCCTCCAGGTTGGCGGGCTGGTGCCTCTGGGCAGCAGTTTTCAAAGAGTGCCACAGATTCGCAGTAGGGTGAAGATCAGGGCTTTGACTTGGCCATTCCAAAACACTCACCTTTCAGTGTATGAGCCACTCCAGTGTCACTTTGGCCTTCTGCTCAGGGTCATTGTCATGTTGACAGATGAATCTTCTCCCAAGCTGTATGCCTTTTGTACCTGGCGGAAAATAATTACAAGAGTTACAGAGATACGGTACAAAAAGATATATGTATTTAATTGGCTTTAACAGGTAACATTCTTTCCTAGAAATATAATCCATAACCCTGTACACTTACTTGCATGTTTAGGCCGGAGAGAAGCATTGGGACATCACAGCCAAGTGGGAGAATGCTGACACAAAGACGTCCCATCCAGCAGTGAGCAGTGTCGGTGGCATAGTGACGCTTCTGACGTTGTGCTGGATCTTCGTCATTATAAACACTCACATAATTACATATTCATAGAATTCATGTCAGAACTGTCTGGTTATTAATACCTTCATACACACTGGGTTCTGTTACCATATTGGTTAAGCAGACATCAGCACTTCCCAAAACAACCTGCTTGTGTCCTTCACGCGTTTTCTGCCCGTCTCCCTAGCCTGACTCACAGCTGTCATTTGTCAGTGTCCCTGGCTGTCTCACTCTCTCTCTCACTCAGCTGAATTGCTTGGATTTATGATGTAAATTTCACAAATGGAACAAATAATCTTGCTACACGAGCCAGCTGGAACAAGTTTTCCTGCAGTATTGTGTGGCGTTTGTGTCCATCCATTGTCCCTTCAACTCTGACAAGATTCCCAGTCCTGGCACTTGATAAGCACCCCCATAGCTTGATGCCACCGCCACATGCCACTGTAGGTCTGGTGTTTCTTGAGGCCTGGCCAGTGTTAGTTTTACGTCACACCCACACCTCTTTAAAGTCTGTCCAGAAAGTTCTATTTTGGTCTCATCTGACCATAAAACCTTCCCCAACATGTTAACTGGGTCCTTCTCATGCTTTTATGACACACTCTTAATAGTCAGCGACTTTAATTTTCATATAGATAATCAGTGTGACCCAAAAGTAGAGGAATTCATGAACCTCCTGGACTCTTTTGATTTGAGACAGCTCGTTAATCAGCCTACACATAAAGCAGGTCATACGTTAGACTTAGTGATTACTAAAGGACTAAAAGTTGATGTAAAGCAGGTCATTCATATTGGTCTGTCAGACCATTTTCTTCTACTTTTTAATATAAAAATAATGATAGAAAACACTCATGAGAAGCATATTGTTAAAAAACGCTTCTTTGACTCATCAGCAGCTTTAAAACTTACAAACATTCTAACCAATCAGTCCGTTTATAGTGCCAACTATAATAGCGAGGATAATGTAAATAGTAAGGTGGAAAGATTTAATAATAAAGTGAGAGCTGCTGCTGACATAGTTGCACCTGAAAAGACAGTTAAAAAATCTTCTAGCATTGTTATACCACGGAAGACCCAAAGAGTGTCTGATTTAAAGAGAACATGCCGTAGAGCTGAGCGTAAATGGAGGAAAACTAAACTAACTATCCACTATGAAATATTAAATGTTAAAATAACAGAATACAATAACACAGTCCGTCTTGAGAGGTGCTGCTATTTCTCTAAGATTATAAATAACAATGCTAGTAATCCCAGAGTCTTATTCTCTACGACTGATCGTCTGTTAAACCAGGTAACTCAAGGGAATGCCTCCTAAGTACTTCCAGTAAAACCTGTGAGGCTATCGCTGTATTTTTCAATCAAAAAATTAATGATATTCGAAATAACATAGTATATCTCCCCAACACTAAGGATCCTCCTAAACCCCAGTACCCCATAATAAACAAATTAAAGTCTTTCACCAGGATAGATTTACCTGATTACATAAAATAATTTCTCAAGTGAAACCCTCCACCTGTGCCCTTGACTCAATACCAACAAATTTTTTCAAAGAAGTATCGGGCGTACTAATTGATAATGTTCTTGACATAATAAATTCGTCATTAGATACGGGGGTCTTCCCAGACTGTCTTAAGACTGCGGTAATTAAACCCCTACTTAAGAAAAATAACCTCGACCCCACTGCTCTTGAAAATTTTAGACCCATCTCTAACCTGCCTTTCTTAAGTAAAATTCTAGAGAAGGCAGTCATTATGCAGTTAAATGAGCACCTTAATAAACATGCTATTCTTGATAAATTTCAGTCAGGTTTTAGAACAAATCACAGCACAGAAACTGCACTCGTTAAAGTAGTCAATGACTTGTGGGTAAATGCAGACAGAGGCCATTTATCTGTTCTCATCCTCTTAGATCTGAGTGCCGCATTTGACACCATTGATCATAATATTCTTAGAAATCGCCTTAGTCAATGGGTGGGCCTCTCTGGCAGGGTCTTAAATTGGTTTGAATCCTACCTGGCAGGGAGAAAATTCTTTGTTAGTTGTGGTAATTATAACTCAAAGACACATGATATCCTATATGGTGTTCCACAAGGCTCTATCCTGGGTCCGCTGCTCTTCTCAATCTACATGCTTCCGTTAGGTCAGATTATCTCAGGGCACAACGTGAGCTACCACAGCTATGCTAATGACACACAGCTGTATTTATCAATAGCACCTGATGACCCCGATTCTCTTGATTCACTAACACGATGTCTTACTTGTATTTCTGAATGGATGAATAGTAATTTTCTCAAGTTAAATAAAGAGAAAACTGAAATCTTAGTGATTGGCAATAATGAATACAATGAGGCTATTAGAAATAAACTGGATCCATTAGGATTAAAAGTCAAGACGGAGGTAAAAAGCTTAGGGGTACCTGTTGACTGAAATCTGATTTTTAAATCGCATATTAATCAGATCACTAGGACAGCGTTTTTTCACTTAAGAAACATAGCAAAAGTTAGACCTCTTATATCATTGAAAGATGCTGAGAAAACAGTTCACGCATTTTTTTCAGTCGACTAGATTACTGTAATGCACTCCTCTCAGGACTACCCAAAAAAGACTTCAATCGTTTGCAACGAGAGCAGAATGCAGCTGCTAGAATCCTAACCAGGAAAAGAAAATCCGAGCACATTTCTCCAGTTTTGATGTCACTACACTGGCTACATGTGTCATTCAGGATTGACTTTAAAATTTTGCTTATGGTTTATAAAGCCTTAAATAATCTCGCTCCATCTTATATATCGGAATGTCTGACACCTTATATTCCAAATCGTAACCTTAGATCCTCAACTGAGTGTCTCCTTAGAATTCCAAGAGCAAAACTTAAAAGAAGTGGTGAGGCGGGGCGGCCTTCTGCTGTTATGCACCTCAAATCTGGAATAGCCTGCTAGTAGGAATTCGCCAGGCTAATACAGTGGAGCACTTTAATAAACTGCTGAAAACACATTACTGTAACATGGCCTTCTCATAACTTCACTGTAATTTAAATCCTGATACTCTGTATATTCAATTCATTATAATAACTATTCATGGTGGCTCTAAAATCTGTACTAACCCCTACTCTCTCTTCTGTTTCCTTTTCTGGTGTCCTTTTGGTGGTGGCGACCTGCGCCACCACCATCTACTCAAAGTACCATGGTGTTCCAACAATGATGGATTAAAAGCCAGAAGTCTGCATGACCACCATCATCAAGTCCTTCTGTGAGAACCCTAACTACAAAGAGGACTATTTCATTTATGTGAGGTAGAATGCCCAGAGGGGACTGGGTGGTCTCATGGCCTCGGACCCCCTACAGATTTTATTTTTTTTCTCCAGCCGTCTGGAGTTTACTCTTTTTCTATGTTAACTAATGTTGTCTTATTTTAATTTCTTATTTTGTCCTTTATTTTTCTTTTCTTCATTATGTAAAGCACTTTGAGCTACTTTTTGTATGAAAATGTGCTATAGAAATAAATGTTGTTGTTGTTTGTAGTAAATGCCATACGTGCTTTTAGATGGACCTTCTTAAGGAATGGCTTCTTTCTTGCTCTCCTCCTGTAGAGGCCTGTTTTATGGAGAGCTCTCGAGATTGTGGACCCCCATGCAGCTTCACCCCAGCGTCAGCCAAAGAGCATTGCAGACTTCGGAGAGTGACAGTGGAATTTTAAGTCGATGTCCCACTCTGATGTTCAGTTTGGAGGGACGGCCTATTCTAGTAAGAGTTGGGGGAGGGGGGGGGGGGGGGAGGGTTGGTGATGAACCTTCCACTTTCTGATGATGGACCCAGCAGTGCTTGATGGGACATTCAAACACTTCGATATTTTCTGTCACCATTTCCTGCCTTGTGCATTTTAATGACTTTGTTCCTCACATCTGCAGATGCTCCTTTGTCTTCATTGTTGCAGTGATTGTCCCACAGAGACTTTGGCTTCACAAAGGGGGCTTTTTATATCCAGAGGGACAGAAAGGACTCACAAGTAGGACCTCATTATATATAATTATAACTTTCATATGTCATTTGAGTAAACCTGGAGCTTCCAAAGCACAGAGGTTTCAATACTGTTGTGATGTGAGATTTTATATATAACTTGATAAATATTTTGTATGTCTTTATTTGATTTTTAGGCAAAGCAATGTAATTTAGTGTTACTTTGGTGAGAGGCATTCGTGTTTAACCCCCCTTTTACGAATGAGCCACATTGAATTTTACGACAGGATTTGGGGGAAGATGTGCCTTAAACCGGTTTGGTTAGTGTTTCTTTGCTTAATTCATTTCTACCCCCGCAAGAAAGACTTAAAGACATATGGTCTTGGGGGTGGCAGGTTTTAAGATGTTGTATTCCCCCATTGGTCTGAGGTATGGCTGTTTGGAATTGGCTTGTCTCAGAGGCCTTTAAGTACTACGACGCCCTATTGGCTGTAGGGATTGGACAGAAAATCTATATATTTACTTGTTTAACCTCACACTCTCTCTCTTACTAACCAACATCTGAAAGAAACATCTCTCTTGCTAACCTGTGATGAAGACAACACAATGAAGAGCACAGCTCAGCAGCCATTTTGAACAGATGTGTGGGTGAAAGCTGAGCACCAATGATGCCTTAACTAGAGACATTTAAGTAACTACAAGTCTGTGTGCCGCCTGAACTACATATCACCATTTAATCAGGTTGTATGGTTGCCAATATTCAAATGTACTTTGCATTTTGTTATTATTTATGAATATTATCAGTAATACATTATTTTATGTGTAACTTAACTTCTGCTTGTCTTTTTACTGCATCTAATTGCCTAAGGTTATAGATATAGAAGGGAAAGTGGGGATAAGTTATATACAATAATACCTTATAAACAGTGGTAAGTCTGTGAGATTAGGCATTCTGACAAAGGCTACATATTAATAATACAATAAGGGAAAGTAGAACAATATATTACTCTACCAAGACAAAACAATTGGCATAGTCGGCAGGATTTTGGGGTAACCATGTTTCGCACCCTGTTTGCGAATACTGTTGATGTATATGTGTGTTTATGTATGTGAATTTTAGGGCATCCAGTGTACAAATGCAGTGGAAGTAAACATTGTTTGGTTGCTGAATGGAATATAACCAACAAAGTGTAGAGACTTCATGTGTGTCAAGAGGATACCCGCATGTTTGTTAGTGCTGGTGGTAGTGAGTCCCTAATTAAAGTGCTAGGGAGTGATGGAACATGAATGCGTCATTCATATGGCATTTAAGTGGTTAAAGTGCTAGGGAGTGATGGGACGTGCATGCATCATTCATACAGCACTTATTCGTTTAGGATCTTTGTGTATGTTTGCTTACAGGGGCAAAAGTAGGCCAACCCATAACGAAGGTGGCAAATTGTATTAGATTATAATTGTCGATTCAGAAATGCCTAAATTTATATTAAAGTCAGCCATCTTCCAGTGGAGTGGCAGAAGCAAGCAGGCCAAAGCTAGGGAATGCAAACCTGTAGTGCAGGTAGAGAAAGCAGAAGCTGAGCTGAGCAGGCCACAAAATGGAAGGGGGCTGGAAGGATTAAAAGCAGGAAAACAGAGATCAGGTATAAAGAAGACAGCTGCTGTTATAAGAGGTTTACTATCTTGTATTATTGGAAATAAGAAAGATCAGCATGAGGAAGAAAATAGCAAAGTGAATGAAAGTGAAAATGGAATGTTGTGTGAGAGTTTTGAAAGATGTAACAGTTGGTGTGATAATTGTGAAGTGCTAGCATGTAGAACACCCACTGCTGAAGTGGAAAGCACAGAAAGCAGGGGAAACAAGGAAGGAAAACCACCCATGGTGAAAGTTAGGGCAATAGTAATGGGATCTTACTGGAACCCTAAAACATGGGTGGGTGACTCACCTGAGACAGATGGGTGCTCAGAAAAAGAGTGGAAATGTGAGTGTGAGGAAAAGGAGAGAGATGAAAGGAAGGGAAAACAGGAAAGATGTTTTCTTCCATTATTCTCCAGTACACCACAATCTCCAGGTAATTGTGAGGTCTGTCCAGTAGTTAAAGAACATGTTACACAGATATATATTTCACCACTGTTAAGAAAGGTAACCAGTGCTGCACTGAAATTTGATTTAGGACAAAGAAATCAGATAGAAGGCAGAGAAGCTGGTGAGTGTGAATGGCAATTGTTGACTAGAGGGCATGAACTGGATAATGGCATAAGGATACTGAGTGAAGAAAGTGTGGAATTAAAACAAAGAACAATGGAAATGAAAGGAATTCGAGTGTTTGTGTGTGAAAGGTCTAAAAGTGCTAATGCAAGAATGGTTGAGTTGGAAAGAAGGTGCACCAGTTTAGGATTTGGTTTGAATGAATCAGGACAAGCCAAAGAACAAAGGATGGGGGATGGTGCAGCAGGAAGGTATGCAAACTCGGGCAGCAAGTCAAGAATGCACAGGGGTGTGAGGGTCCAAACAGCTGTGCTGGGGTCAGCAGTAATTAAAAAGCACACACACTTAGGCTCAGTAATTCGAAACCTGACTGACCAGTTGTTTAAAAAGACAGCCTATGAATCTCCCTGTAATAAAATGGAGAAAAGTGAGCTGGTGTTTAGTAAAGAACACAGGTCAGTTTTAGGAGAGATACTGGATTTAGAACTCGGATTTTGGAGAGGTTTTAGCCCACACTTTCAGGTAGCAGTTACTATACAATAAAATAAAAAAAGGACACACAGGCAATGAGAACAATAGAAGGGTAGCGCGGGAAGACAGGAAAGGGAAAATAGTTATGTCTGTTTCCATTTCTGGCCTTTTGCAATAGTGCAACTTCTATTATTTGAGGTTTTACGGACTTTAGGTTGGTGCAGGTAACAAATAGTGAAGGCAATTAGCAGAATAAAGTCCATGCAGGAGATTGGGTTACCACTAGCACATTGGAGCAGAGTGGCAGTGTGGCCAAGCTGTTCCAATGAATGCCAGGAAGCAAAGTTTGAGTGTTGGTACCAGGATAACAACCAAGAAAATGAGATGGACTTTGTCACCTTCCATTTTGCAGACCTGCCTACATAGCGGAATGAAAAAAAAGAAAGAGGAAAAGACAACAAGCAAAACTAAAGACAAAGACATGAAGAAGAACCGAAGAGACAGCAAGAAAAAGACACTTGCTGGGGTTTAAGTGAGTAACAAGTCCACAAGTCACATAATAATAGGAGTAGTCAGAATAGCTATAGTTTAAAAGGAAAGGTTTGTTCATTACTGCAGCAAATGTATATTCCAAGGGGTGGAAACTGAACAAACCAGTTTAGGAAAGCCAAAATAAGGGGATTAATTTTGGGCTCATACAGTATACATTCTGGGTATTAATTAATTAAGTGGGATAATTAATACTTTTATTAAGAAAAGGTATACTAAGAAAATTGGTGAACTTTTCAAAAGAGCAGGTGCAGCTGGTACATTTGCAAGACATATGGGCTCCGATGTTTAGGTATAGTCTAATTGGGAAAATACGGAAGCCCTGCTGAGGTTGTCAGCTGTGGTGCAAGCAGAGGACGAGTGGGCCAGTTCTGAACTGAGGTGTTTAGCACAACGAGTATGCATATGGTGAGCAAACAACTGAAGGGGTGGCCTACAGGGGGAATGATGAGTTGCATAGCTATGATGTCTCATGGTGGTGATGCCAGCCTATACTGGTAAAGGCTGATGGCAGTCAAGAGTTGCACCATGGGTAGGAAAGCACAAGAGGCAACTAAATCAACCCCAAATGTGTGAAGAGGGTCCACAGAGGTTGGTTTGTGAACAGTTTATGCAGTGGTACATGTGCTCTCACTTGGGCAGAACTGATTGTACTGGCACCTGTGGCATGTTACCTTTCAAATTTTCATGTTAATTGTACAGCTGCATATGCTTAAATGAATAGTTTGGGACAAGGGTCTAATTAGCAGTTAGACACAAAACCAGTAAAGAACAAAGGTCACTTTTAGGAATTCACAGTAGACTTAAATTGGAGTACAGTTAGTTTAGTGGAAGGTGTGGACTTGTCTCATTCTGAACCACCAGATCTGATGACATATGAAGACTGCAGAAAGCTAAACAAACAGTTGAAGCATGCCGGAGCAGATACAAGTCATCAGGAGCACATCCAAGTTCTTCAGATTGTCTTTGAAATAAAGAAGATATGTAATGGACAAATGGTCATGGACAACTTTTAACACTGGGACAGCAAATACTGCAAATCAATGCACAAGTTATGCAACAGACTCTTTAAACAATTAAGACTGTTTATAAAGACATTGTACAAAACATTCATCGGGGTGGAGTGTTGTGATGTGAGATTTTATATATAACTTGATAAATATTTTGTATGTCTTTATTTGATTTTTAGGCAAAGCAATGTAATTTAGTGTTACTTTGGTGAGAGGCATTCGTGTTTGACCCCCCATTTTTTTTTTTGTTCTTTATTTCGCCTTATACAATTTCTTGTATTAGGAATTTGGTAGTTTTCGCATACCCCTTGGGGTCAGAGCGCAGGGTCAGCCATTGTGCAGCGCCCCTGGAGCAATTACAGGTTTAGGGCCTTGCTCAAGGGCCCAGCAGAGCAGTGGCCTTTTTGGCAGTGACGGGGATTCGAACCGGCAACCTTCGGGATACCAGCGCAGATCCTTAGCCTCAGAGCCACCACTCCGCCCATTTACGACTGAGCCTCTTTGAATTTTATGACAGGATTTGGGGGAAGATGTGCCTTAAACCGGTTTGGCTAGTGTTTCTTTGCTTAATTCATTTCTACCCCCGCAAGAAAGACTTAAAGACATATGGTCTTGGGGGTGGCAGGTTTTAAGATGTTGTATTCCCCCATTGGTCTGAGGTATGGCTGTTTGGAATTGGCTTGTCTCAGAGGCTTTTAAGTACTATGACGCCCTGTTGGCTGTAGGGATTGGACAGAAAATCTATATATTTACTTGTTTAAGCTCACACTCTCTCTCTTACTAACCAACATCTGAAAGAAGCATCTCTCTTGCTAACCTGATGATGAAGACAACACAATGAAGAGCACAGCTCAGCAGCCATTTTGAACAGACGTGTGGCTGAAAGCTGAGCTCCAATGATGCCTTAACTAGAGACATTTAAGTAACTACAAGACTGTGTGCCGCCTGAACTACACATCACCATTTAATCAGGTTGTATGGTTGCCAATATTCAAATATGCTTTGCATTTTGTTATTATTTACAAATATTATCAGTAATACATTATTTTATGTGTAACTTAACTTCTGCTTGTCTTTTTACTACATCTAATTGCCTGAGGTTATAGATATAGAAGGGAAGGTGGGGATAAGTTATATACAATAATACCTTATAAACAGTGGTAAGTCTGTGAGATTAGGCATTCTGACAAAGGCTACATATTAATAATACAAGAGGGGAAAGTAGAGCAATATATTACTCTACCAAGACAAAACAAATACTTAGGCAAATTCGAACTTTGAAGTTTTTCTGTTTCAGTTCATAAACTGGTATATTTGGACTTTGGAAATGTGTTGTTACAGTATAAGAGTTCACATTCAAAACTCTGTATGTATAAACATGTGGACAAATCTTTTGTCATGCAGAAAATCAGGCCGACTTTCAAGGGGATTGAATACTTTTGCACATCACTGTATGCAGTGACCTTAAATTCTGGAGACACAGACAATGGCAGATCTTCAATCAGAGACAATGGAGATCTGTAAGTCAGGGAAGGGCATCCTGGGATCGGTGTGGGGAGGCCTGTCCGCCTGCGTGGAGTTTTAATGCGTTGTAATCTCTCCGAGACACATGGAGGCTGTGTTTGCACAATTGGCTGTGAGGAGCCTCGCTGGATACTGGAGGCGCTCGCTCGTCTTGTCGTATCCATTGGGCGCAGACTCTTGACTAGTGGGACAGCATTTCTGGGAGTAACAGGTTTTTTTTTTTTTTTTTTTGTCGCTCATCTCCAGCTTCCATTGGCTAGGCGCCTGCAGATGTTCTTGGAGATTCTGGGGGTCAGCTCTTCATCTGTGGAGGAAGTTCCTCGGCCCCTGGTTTTACCCGTGTACGTCACCCACTTCTGGTTGATTCACTCAGATCCTCGTCCAAGCCTTCAGCATCTGCAAGCAATTCTGGTGGGAATCGCAAAAGGTGAGGCACGTCAAGTGGTCACTCGTGTGTCTTATCAATCGAGCACTTTAGCCCTTTTGACAAAATAAACCTGCATCCTGTTAGTTAGCCAGCAGGGGGACAGGATTTATGCCGCCTCACTCCTTAAAAATCCATTTTAACGACGCAAGAAGTTTTGTTGAAAAGCATAACACAACAAAAGCATCTTATTGTCAAGTCCAGAAGTATTTGGACAGTGACACAATTTTCATAATGGATTTGAAACAAAGCAAATCAAGATGTGATTGAAGTGTAGACTTTCAAATTTAATTCAAGGGGTTTACTATATATTAATATGTAAAGGAAGTTCCATCCATCCATCCATCCATTTTCTGTCCTCACAGGTGGCGCAGTGGTAGTGCTGCTGCTTTGCAGTAAGGAGACTGTGGAAGATTGTGGGTTTGCTTCCCGGTTCCTCCCTGTGTGGATAGCGCTTTGAGTACTGAGAAAAGCGCTATATAAATGTAATGAATTATTATTTATTTATTATTAACCCGCTGAATCCGAACACAGAGTCACATGGGTCTGCTGGAGCCAATCCCAGCCAACACAGGGCACAAGGCAGGAACCAATCCCGGGCAGGGTGCCAACCCACCACAGTGTAAAGGAATTTGCCACACAAAAATGGTTTTCATTTCATTTGTTACTTACCCCTATGATTTTTGTAGAGATTACCGAGGAAATTCTTTAATTTCATTGAGAATGGAAATGAAAAAAATTTTAAGATACAATACAAGCTGATAATGACCGGTGCTGTTGATCGGCACACAATTTAAAAAATGGGAAAGTAAAAAATCACACTATCTGTGTCGCATAACTCACATGTTTGTTATCTAGTCATTTGCTGACAACATGGAAAACACGTGCAGTTTTTATGAAAATATCAATATAATAAAACACTAAGGTCTGTGAGTGTGTTTGGTACCTCCGAGTAATCTGATTGGTCAGTTTGGCTTTGTTCTGATTGGCCAGTTTCTCTGTGGTTGATTGAAACAGGAAGCTCCAGGCAAGGGAGACTGACACACACGAGGAGAACCAAAGAGAGGCGTAGGAGAAACACTGAGAGTCGCCATCAAACACAGGAAGTATGCGCAAGAATACAAATAATGTTTTCACAGTGGAGTCCGTTTACCATAGGTGGTCGTCAAAAAGCAGAGAGGAGGTGAGCAAGGTGTCTGAGAAGCAGGCTTTAGGGGAACGTGAACGAGAGAGCAAGCCCCGGCCAAGGTGGATTGAGACACACAAGGATACCAAAAAAAAGGTGTAGGATGAAGAAAGAGGGCACAGGAAAGAAAGAGATTTCAAATATCAGATTTTACAAAACGCATTCTGTTACCTGTTGTGAGGCAGAACCAAACCAGACAGTTACAGATGAGGTCAGCATGGACTAGATAGATAGATAGATAGAAAAGGCACTATGAGATAGATAGATAGATAGATAGATAGATAGATAGATAGATAGATAGATAGATAGATAGATAGATAGATAGATAGATAGATGTGAAATGCACTATATAATAGATAGATAGATAGATAGATAGATAGATAGATAGATAGATAGATAGATAGATAGATAGATAGATAGATAGATAGATAGATAGATGCTTTACTAATCCCAAGGGGATTCCCATACTCCAGCAGCAGCATACTAATAAAAAAACAATTTTAAATTAAACAGTGATAACAATGCAGGTATACAGACAGACAATAACTTTGTATAATGTTAATGTTTACCCCCCCCCCCCCCCCCCCCCCCCCGGGTGGAATTGAAGAGTCACATAGTGCGGCGGACGAACGATCTCCTCAGTCTGTCAGTGGAGCAGGACGGTGACAGCAGTCTGTCGCTGAAGCTGCTCCTCTGTCTGGAGACTTGAGGATGGCTGTGTAGAATTGGACCAATATTGCTTGAGGGAAATTGAATTTCCTCGGCTGATGCAAAAAGAACATTCTTTGATGGGCTTTCTTAATAATACATGGGATGTTATTGTCCCACTTAAGGTTTTGTGACAGCACAGTGCCCAGAAACCTAAATGACTCTGTCATCCCAACAGCTGAGCCATTTAAAGCAAGAGATAGGTGAACAGGTGACCGTTTCCTGAAATCTATGATCCCCTCCTGAGTTTTTTGAACGTTAAGGTTGAAATTATTATGGCCGCACCACAATGTCAGATGTTCCACCTCCAATGTGGACTCATCATTGTTTGAAATGAGGCCTATTAGCATGATGTCATCTGCAAATTTAAAAAGTCTGACCGACCACCAGGGGCCTCATGCATAACGCCGTGTGTAGAATTCGCACTATAACATGACGTAAGCACAAAAGCCGAAATGTGCTTACACAAAGAAAAATCCAGATGCAGGAATCTGTGCGTTCGCCAACTTCCGCGTTTTTCCGCTACATAAATCCCGCTCAGCATGGCCCGCCCCAACTCCTCCCAGAATTACACCTCTTTGAATATGCAAATCAATATAAATAGCCCTTAAGCCTAGCATTCTGTGTAAAGGCAATGGCAAAAGTACAAGGAAAAATAGAAGAATTTCAGCGAATACCAAATGGAGGCAAAGAAAAACTTACTATTTGTTGGTTTAAACAGTTATATAAGCAACAAAAGGAAGTTGATCGAGTGACATAGCGTGTCAGAGAAACTCAAATGCTCAAGTTCACAAAGTCGCACAGTACCCGAAATAAAAAAGTTGACACATATGAAAGTCGGCGTGAAAAGGTGAGTCATATGAAAGCTTATTAGGGTACAGTGGAAAAAAAAGGCACACAGTGTGAAAAAAGCACGAAATTTCCACTTTAATCACGTAGTTTATTTTGTCATTAAAGTAGAACATCATAAACTTCATCTTAAAATCGTTTGATTTACTAGTTTCTCAAATCCCATTGTAACTAAAGTAGCACGTTAAATGCTTTGTTGTGTATTTGATCTTCTGTGTGCTCAATGTGCCTGAATCACTACGTGCTCTTCCTCCGACAAGACACAGAATCCATTACGTTGGAAATATTACAGCTGTCTGAATAATTAAAATACTGAGAAGTATACGTGATATCATTTTCATGATATGAGTTAAAGCATGTTATTAAACATGGGAACACGGTGGCGCAGTGATTGTTCATGTCTTACAGCAAGATGCTTGCTGCGCTATGCGTGACCTTCAATGAAATGCTTTATTACAGAAGTGCTGTCTCTTTCAAACGTACTAACCTCCAATTCCTGTCCTTCCTTTTCTTTCTCCAAATACCCAATCGCCACACAATCAGCTCTGTAACAGACGTTAAGCCATCTGTAAGCTTAGAACGCCGATTCTTCAAAACTTTTAAGGAACATCGAAATATCTTCGTAATGTTTAAATATTCTATCCATCTATCCTTCCAGTGTCGCGCCAGCCACAGCATGAAAACAGCGTGAGGCAGGAACAAACCGTGAACGAAGCTCAAGTTTTTCGCTAGCGCTGCGGCACCGTGAAGTTAAAGTTTTATCTGTATAATATAATCAACATATTTTGCTGCATTTCATCTTAAAAATGATATCGTCATCATATCTAAATACGCGCTTTATAAAGTGGCTCAGGTTGTGTAATATTATAACTGTACCATAAGTACAATTACCTCACGGTAACTTGTAAGTACAAACAGTTCTACAAGGAGCACTTGAGCCGCCGTTGTGGATGTGGATCTAAGAAAGGGTAACCACACAGGAACAGTAGCACTGCTTTGACGCTGGGTGCCGCCAGTCTGCAAAACTGAGTGGAGAACTTGCGTACGACAGGGTATGAGGTACCGTGGAAACGTGCGTGACTTTACGCCAAGTGTAGGTTTTATACATCGCGATTTGAGCGTGGAAACGTTCTTACGCAACATTTCTGTGCATACGCACCGTTTATACATGAGGCCCCAGAGGTCCAATCATTTGTATAAAACGAGAAGAGTAGTCGGGAAAGGACATATCCCTACCCGCCCACCAGTACAATGGGTTACTGGGTCAGACGTGTGTGCCCAGCCACACCAGTACTGCTTTCTATCTGTAAGAAAGTTGGTGATCCAATGGCAGGCTGAGCTGGGTGAGTTTCTTATTGGGGTGATTGTATTGAAAGCAGAGTGTAGCTGCTGGTAGGTCAGGCAGGATCAAGCACGGGTCAAACGCACGGCGAAAGAAATCTCTCAGTCCAAAATTTCTTTTTAAAGGGTTTAGTGAAAATTCAAAGCAAACAGTCCACACAAGAATAAAGAAGAAGGCTGTTACACACATTGAATAAAAGGCAAAAAAAAATCTAAACTTAGCTTTTCTTGTCAAAGTTTAGTTGTTTCTAAACTTAAAGATTCTTTACTTTGCCTTCATTACGCTCTAAATGTACGGCGCTGCACATTCAGTAGAGCTTGTTGCGTTACATTCTATTGGGCACATTAAGGACCAGTTTGAAACTGCATGCCCTCCATGCCTTACTTATGGCGAGGCAGATCACTGACTGAGACTAATCTATCGTCAGTGAGACGAGAAACAGTTAGAAAATACCAACTCAGTTCAGCTTGTGGGGGTTATAAGAACCTCTCAGAGACTATGCACTAATACACAGTATGGGCAAACATTTAAGAAAACTAAGCAAACACTTCTGTCTACTTGACATAACCTAAATAACTAGCAAATGGCTCTTACACAGAGCTCAAGTCCACAATCGAGATCCTCACATCTGCCCCTGGCTTATCGAGGTGTTGGTAAGTAAAGCTCAGACCTCGATTCACTGCGTCACACACAGACCGGTGGGCTTGGCATGCAAACTGAACTGGGTGCAGGAGGTCTTTTATATCATTCTTCAGGTCATTCAGAATAAGACGTCCAAAGGTCTTCATGACCACAGAGGTAATGAGAAGTCAAGCAAAAATGACCCCTTTTATTGGCTAACTAGAAAGATCACAATATGCAAGCTTTTGAGGCAACTCTGGCCCCTTCTTCAGGCATCTTCTTCTACATTTTGCCTGAAGAAGGAGCCTGAGTTGCCTCGAAAGCTTGCATATTGTGGTCTTTCTAGTTAGCCAATAAAATGGAGGCATTTTGCTTGACTTCTCACTACATTCATAATGGCAGACATGGTCCAACACCCAAGTACTGCATGACCACAGAGGTTAAAGCTACTGGTTTGTAGTCATTTAGGCCTGTCACCTTTGATTTTTTTGCTACTGGAATGATGGTGGAGGTCCTCAACCCGGCAGGAGCAGTGCACAGATCCAGAGATTGGTTGAAAATGTCTGCAAATGCTGCAGACAGCTGGGTCTTTCAGTTCCTGAGTTTGGAAAGGGAAACGAGATCTGGGGCTGCAGCTCTTTTTTTTTTTTTTTAAGATTTTCTCTCCTCATCAAACAACATCCCAGAATGACAAAGTGAACACAGAACTTTGGAATGTTTTGCAAATATGTTTTAAAAAAACTGAAATATCCCATTGACACGAGTTTTAAGTGCCTTTCCTTTGGCTCAGGTGCACCTCATTCTCTTGATCATCATGGAGATGTTTCTCCACTTTGTTTGGATTCCACCTGTGATCATTTCAGTTGATTTATTGATTAGGGAAGGCACACATACACCAGTCTAAAGAAGCTCTACCAAGTGAGAAAACACTAAGCCATGGGGTCCAAGGAATTGCCTGCAGGGCTCAGAGACAGGATTGTGTCAAGGCATAAACCTGGGGATGGTGGCATCACTGAAGGTTCCCAAGAGCGCAGTTTTTCTATGGAATTCTTAAATAGAGAAAGTTTAAGTAATCAGGGGAAAGGGGCCTTGGTGTGAGAGGTGGCCGAGAACCCGGTGGTCCTGGCTGGGCTCCAGAGAACCAATGTAGAGAAGAAGGATAATCACCACTGCAACACTCCACTGAGCTGAGCTTTCTGACAAAGTGACAAAATGGAAGCCTTTACACAGTAACTGACATATAGAAGTCCACTTGAACTAAAGGACCCTCAGACTGGTAGAAAGTAGCTTCTGTGGTTTAATGAAAGCCCCATTAGATAGATAGATAGATAGATAGATATGAAAGGCACTATACAATAGATAGATAGATACAGTGGTGTGAAAAACTATTTGCCCCCTTCCTGATTTCTTATTCTTTTGCATGTTTGTCACACAAAATGTTTCTGATCATCAAACACATTTAACCATTAGTCAAATATAACACAAGTAAACACAAAATGCAGTTTGTAAATGGTGGTTTTTATTATTTAGGGAGAAAAAAAAATCCAAACCTACATGGCCCTGTGTGAAAAAGTAATTGCCCCCTGAACCTAATAACTGGTTGGGCCACCCTTAGCAGCAATAACTGCAATCAAGCGTTTGCGATAACTTGCAATGAGTCTTTTACAGCGCTCTGGAGGAATTTTGGCCCACTCATCTTTGCAAAATTATTGTAATTCAGCTTTATTTGAGGGTTTTCTAGCATGAACCGCCTTTTTAAGGTCATGCCATAGCATCTCAATTGGATTCAGGTCAGGACTTTGACTAGGTCACTCCAAAGTCGTCTTTTTGTTTTTCTTCAGCCATTCAGAGGTGGATTTTCTGGTGTGTTTTGGGTCATTGTCCTGTTGCAGCACCCAAGATCGCTTCAGCTTGAGTTGACGAACAGATGGCCGGACATTCTCCTTCAGGATTTTTTGGTAGACAGTAGAATTCATGGTTCCATCTATCACAGCAAGCCTTCCAGGTCCTGAAGCAGCAAAACAACCCCAGACCATCACACTACCACCACCATATTTTACTGTTGGTATGATGTTCTTTTTCTGAAATGCTGTGTTCCTTTTACGCCAGATGTAACGGGACATTTGCCTTCCAAAAAGTTCAACTTTTGTCTCATCAGTCCACAAGGTATTTTCCCAAAAGTCTTGGCAATCATTGAGATGTTTCTTAGCAAAATTTGCTTAACAGTGGTTTGCGTCTTGGAAATCTGCCATGCAGGCCGTTTTTGCCCAGTCTCTTTCTTATGGTGGAGTCGTGAACACTGACCTTAATTGAGGCAAGTGAGGCCTGCAGTTCTTTAGACGTTGTCCTGGGGTCTTTTGTGACCTCTCGGATGAGTTGTCTCTGCGCTCTTGGGGTAATTTTGGTCGGCCGGCCACTCCTGGGAAGGTTCACCAGTGATCCATGTTTTTGCCATTTGTGGATAATGGCTCTCACTGTGGTTCGCTGGAGTCCCAAAGCTTTAGAAATGGCTTTATAACCTTTACCAGACTGATAGATCTCAATTACTTCTGTTCTCATTTGTTCCTGAATTTCTTTGGATTTTGGCATGATGTCTAGCTTTTGAGGTGCTTTTGGTCTACTTCTCTGTGTCAGGCAGCTCCTATTTAAGTGATTTCTTGATTGAAACAGGTGTGGCAGTAATCAGGCCTGGGGGTGGCTACGGAAATTGAACTCAGGTGTGATACACCACAGTTAGGTTATTTTTTAACAAGGGGGCAATTACTTTTTCACACAGGGCCATGTAGGTTTGGATTTTTTTTCTCCCTAAATAATAAACACCATCATTTAAAAACTGCATTTTGTGTTTACTTGTGTTATATTTGACTAATGGTTAAATGTGTTTGATGATCAGAAACATTTTGTGTGACAAACATGCAAAAGAATAAGAAATCAGGAAGGGGGCAAATAGTTTTTCACACCACTGTAGATACAGTAGATACTTTATTAATCCCAAGGGGAAATTCACTTACTCCAGCAGCAGCATACTGATACAAAACAATATTAAATTAAAGAGTGATAACAATGCAGGTATACAGACAGACAATAACTTTGTATAATGTTAACGTTTACTCCCCCGGGTGGAATTGAAGAGTCACATAGTGTGACGGAGGAGCAATCTCCTCAGTCTGTCAGTGGAGCAGGACGGTGACAGCAGTCTGTCGCTGAAGCTGCTCCTCTGTCTGGAGATGATCCTGTTCAGTGGATGCAGTGGATTCTCCATGATTGCCAGGAGTCTGCTCAGTGCCCGTCGCTCTGCCACAGATGTCAAACTGTTCAGCTCCGTGCCTACAATAGAGCCTGCCTTCCTCACCAGTTTGTCCAGGCATTAGGCATCCTTCTTCTTTATGCTGCCTCCCCAGCACACCACCACGTAGAAGAGGGCGCTCGCCACAACCGTCTGATAGAACATCTGCAGCATCTTATTGCAGATGTTGAAGGACGCCAGCCTTCTAATGAAGTATAGTCGGCTCTGTCCTCTCTTACACAGAGCATCAGTATTGGCAGTCCAGTCTAATTTATCATCCAGCTGCACTCCCAGGTATTTATAGGTCTGCACCCTCTGCACACAGTCACCTCTGATGATCACGGGGTACATGAGGGGTCTGGGTCTCCTAAAATCCACTATCCGCTCCTTGGTTTTGCTGGTGTTAAGTTGTAGGTGGTTTGAGTCGCACCATTTAACAAAGTCCTTGATGAGGTTCCTATACTCCTTCTCCTGCCCACTCCTGATGCAGCCCACGATAGCAGTGTCATCAGCGAACTTTTGCACGTGGCAGGACTCCGAGTTGTATTGGAAGTCCGATGGCTGAACAGGACTGGAGAAAGTACAGTCCCCTGCAGCGCTCCTGTGCTGCTGACCACAATGTCAGACCTGCAGTTCCCAAGACGCACTTACTGAGGTCTGTTTGTAAGATAGTCCACGATCCATGCCACCAGGTATGAATCTACTCCCATCTCCGTCAGCTTGTCCCTAAGGAGCAGAGGTTGGATTGTGTTGAAGGCGCTAGAGAAGTCTAGAAACATAATTCTTACAGCACCACTGCCTCTGTCCAAGTGGGAGAGTGACCGGTGTAGCATATAGATGATGGCATCCTCCACTCCCACCTTCTCCTGGTATGCGAACTGCAGAGGGTCAAGGGCGTGGCGGACCTGTGGCCTCAGGTGGTGAAGCAGCACATCTGTAGGGTAACCAGGCACTAGACAGAGTTGAGGGAAAGCTGAATGGTACAAAACACAGAAATATCTTTAATCCTTTCAACCTGGCAAGCCCATCTTCAGGTGAACTGCATAGCAGTGTTTACCTGAAAATCCGGTATAACGGCCCACCCTACCATCATAACCCTACTGGGCTGGAAAAACAGCCTTCACATATCTGGTGTGCTATGCTATTGTGACGTCACACTGCTCTCTAAGTCTTGCAGTCTGCTGCCATAGAGACATATTCCTGTAAGCAAGGTTATTATAGTGTAGCGACTGAAACTAATAATAAAAAAAGTTTTTGTAAACTGAAATAAAATAATTAACAAAACTGAAATGAAAATCTAACACTAACAAAACTATTAAAATAGCTGAAAAGACTAACTATAATAAAATAATAATTTAATAAAAATATTTTTTAGTTTTCGTTACAAGCAGACGCAAGGACTAACCTAAGCTGCAGGGGTTCTGAAAATTAATCAAAATATCTTAATAAGAATTTCACATTTAGCCTTTGAATAAATATTCCTGCCATTAGACTTTAACCCTTGTAACTCTTAACCCTAAAACAGAAAGTCATCCACCACAAGCTGCTCCATATATTCATCCAGTGGTCGGCGGCTGGTGACGGACGGCGGATGTTGAGACACCATTTATGGTGACGGAACAAACAGAATATGGGCGCGTAAAGCGTGTGGAATAGAAAGTGATTTACTGTGTGTGGAGCGGATTGTGACAGCATGATAGAGTCTGGATCAAGGGTTAGTGAAGCGTACCAAGGTGATGGTTTTGCTTTGAATGTTCTCAAAAGCTTTCTAAGCTGCCGTTCACTGGATCTCCGGAGCTCAAGACTGAAGTATTAGATACAGAGAATCCTGTATAAAAGTTCAGTCTGTTCATAAATGACGGCATGTTAGCTGTAATTCTGACTGAGCCCAAGATACAGCATGGACACAGCAACTATTAAACAGCAGCACAAACTAAGCTAAATTCCAGGGTGCGTGAGTCTGATGTCCATTATGAGGAGCTGCCGCAGTTCTTTGCGCTTCTTGTATATCAAGATTTAATTTAAACGCTTGAAGTTGGAATGTATTGGTCAACAAAATCTTTACCGTATGGACAGAAAAATCACGAGTGAGTAACGTTTCAGTTTACTTCTCGGGTGTCTACGTTTTGTTGATGATAATTCATCTGCCACTTTGCACAGGAGAAATCCTTTTTGGAAATAAAACGGCGGTGATCGAGAGACTGACAAGGTCAACATAATACAAGATCAGCATATTGTTGCTGACCAATTACTTTTGCTTTAAAAAAGTCGTTTAACAACAAAGCGACACAAACCTTGTAAAATTCCTGAGATGGCAATGTCTCTACTGAACTACAAGTAGGTAGGAGAAGAGAGTCTGCCAACTGGAGAAAAACTAAACCTAATAACGTATTTTTGTATTTATTCTGTATTTATTAATTTAATGAATTATGTTTTCAAATAGTTCTCTCCCTCTTTTCAATGTTTCTTTCTCTCTCTCTCAAAATAGATCGCTGAAATATCATACTTTTTTTGTTCTTAACATCAGCCATGTCATACATATTGCATTTACATTATTATTGCAATAGGCTGGCTTCCTGTCCAGGGATTTTTCCTGCCTTGCATCCAAAGTTGCTGGGATAGGCTCCAGGGTTCCTGCAATCCTGCTCTGGATAAGCGGGTTTAGAAGATATATATACAGTGGTACCTTGAGATATGAGTGCCCCAACATATGAGTTTTTTGAGATACGAGCCGTCACTACGTTGATTTTTTGCTTTAAGTTACGAGCCAAAATTCAAGATACGAGCCATCAAAGAGTTTGTCGCCGCACATTCTGAGGAACTGACGACGGAGGAGTTGACGGAACTACAGACGCAGCAACGTGCGGAGGTTCTGCTGGAGTTTGGTATCACAGAGGATCCAGTGGTGGAGGAGGTTATCTCTTCAAGTGAGATAAAGGAAGTGTTGACAATGTGGGAAAAAGTTTTCGGACTTTATTGAAAAGAAACACCCTGAAAAAGTTGCAACTGGTCGTGCAGCGGCGCTATTTAGTGACACTCGCCTAACTCATTTCAGAAACATTCTAAAGGGGAGGAAGAAACAAAGCTCCGTGGACAGGTTTCTACTGAAAAACCCTGCGGATGAAAGTGTGGCAAAAAAGAAGAAAACTAGTGAAGAAAATTAAGTTAAGCAAAAGTGAAGGGAAAGAAAAAAATAATACAATACTCTAATCGGCTCTGCCAACATCTGTTTATTTCTTTAGATTCTCTTTTATGTATTAGGTTTTATTTTGCTTGTATACAATATTTGTTCATTATAAATACATTTTTCTTATGTTGAAAACATTTAACAAAAAATTGGGGTGGTTTTTTGGGGGCTGGCATGAATTAATCTCATTTCAATTAATTTCAATTGGGAAAATTGATTTGAGATACGAGCATTTTGGTTTATGAGCTCGGTCATGGAATGAATTAAACTTGTATCTTAAGGTACCACTGTATTCTCTTTCTTTCCCTTAATACAGCTAGGAGGTGTCTGCAGACTGATTCAAGTCTAAGAGTCCTGTTCTTCCTAAGCCACCATCATTTGTATGATTACACCTGTCATAACACAATAGAATATTTTCTTATTTGTGATTCTTTTTTTATTCTTTTCAGGCCTGCAGGTGACAAATTTCTGTCAATAAATTGTATTTGTCTGAGGCTGAATGAGAGTTCAGTATGGGTAGTAGAAAATAACAAAGGCCAGTATGGGAGATTATTGAATGCAATATTGAAGGCATACATTATAAGCACATTGTCTTCGAGCAGGATATGTTGTGTGTTCTAAACATTTAGAGTAAAAAAACTCTCAAACCTTAAAATTCAGAGAAATTTCATCACATATTGGCCCACTCTAGGCGAAAAGATGAAAAGTGCCAACAGTCAGTGCACATTTGTTCAGCACAAATTACCTAGAAAATATTTTAAAAATGATAAAATTGTATACATTGTTCATTTTCGGGACCTGGTTTTGATTATGCTTGTTTTTATCAGACAAGAACAAAACCGGATAGTAAACCATGTAGTGTAGTTAGCATCCACTAACATTAAACTCGTATCCAAACCCATTATGTGTAGAGTTCTATTCAATTGTTACACAAAACTAAACTCCATAGTAGCTCTTTAGCTGTACCATAATTACTAAAACTAAAACTGAAAGTAACAAATATAAAAATAAAATAGAAATGTCTTTATGAAATAAAAACTAAATTAAAACTAAAAATACACAATGAAGGAAAACTAAAACTAAACTGAATTTTCAAGTAAGGTCAGAAATAATTTAGAAATAAACACTAATATACAGTTAGGTCCATAAATATTTGGACAGAGACAACTTTTTTCTAATTTTGGTTCTGTACATCACCACAATGAATTTTAAATGAAACCACTCCGATGCAGTTGAAGTGCAGACTTTCAGCTTTAATTCAGTGAGGTGAACAAAACGATTGCATAAAAATGTGAGGCAACTAAAGCATTTTGTGAACACAATCCCTTCATTTCAGGGGCTCAAAAGTAATTGGACAAATTAAATAACTGGAAATCAAATGTTCATTTCTAATCCTTGGTTGAAAACCCTTTGCTGGCAATGACAGCCTGAAGTCTTGAACTTGTGGACATCACCAGATGTTGGGTTTCCTCCTTTTGATGCTCTGCCAGGCCTTTACTGCAGCGGCTTTCAGTTGCTGTTTGTTTGTGGGCCTTTCTGTCTGAAGTTTAGTCTTCAACAAGTGAACTGCCTGCTCAGTTGGGTTAAGATCAGGTGACTGACTTGGCCATTCAAGAATTGTCCACTTCTTTGCTTTAATAAACTCCTGGGTTGCTTTGGCTGTATGTTTTGGGTCATTGTCCATCTGTATCATGAATCAACTTGACTGCTGTATTTAGCTGGATTTGAGCAGACAGTATGTCTCTGAACACCTCAGAATTCATTTGGCTGCTTCTGTCCTGTGTCACATCATCAATAAACACTAGTGTCCCAGTGCCACTGACAGCCATGCACGCCCAAGCCATCACACTGCCTCCCTCCACCGTGTTTTACAGATGATGTGCTATGCTTTGGATAATGAGCTGTTCCACGCCTTCTCCATACTTTTTTCTTGCCATCATTCTGGTAGAGGTTGATCTTGGTTTCATCCGTCCAAAGAATGTTTTTCCAGAACTGTGCTGGCTTTTTTAGATGTTCTTTAGCAAAGTCCAATCTAGCCTTTCTATTCTTGAGGCTTATGAGTGGCTTGCACCTTGCAGTGCACCCTCTGTATTTACTTTCATGCAGTCTTCTCTTTATGGTAGACTTGGATATCGATACGCCCGTCTTCCCCCTGGAGAGTGTTGTTCACTCTCTTGGCTGTTGTGAAGGGGTTTCTTTTCACCATGGAAATGATTCTGCGATCATCCACCACTGTTATCTTCCGTGGACGTCCGGGTCTTTTTGCGTTGCTGAGTTCACCAGTGCTTGCTTTCTTTCTCAGGATGGACCAAACTGGAGATTTTGCCACTCGTAATATTGGAGCAATTTCTTGGATGGGTTTTTTCTGTTTTCGCAGCTTAAGGATGGCTTCTTTCACCTGCATGGAGAGCTCCTTTGACCGCATGTTGTCTGTTCACAGCAAAATCTTCCACATGCAAGCACCACACCTCAAATCAACTCCAGGCCTTTTATCTGCTTCATTGATAAGGACATCACGACGGACTTGACCACACCTGCCCATGAAATAGCCTTTGAGTCAATTGTCCAATTACTTTTGAGCCCCTGAAATGAAGGGATTGTGTTCAAAAAATGCTTTAGTTGCCTCACATTTTTATGCAATCGTTTTGTTCACCCCACTGAATTAAAGCTGAAAGTCTGCACTTCAACTGCATCGGAGTTGTTTCATTTCAAATTCATTGTGGTGATGTACAGAACCAAAATTAGAAAAAAGTTGTCTCTGTCCAAATATTTATGGGCCTAACTGTAAAAAGGCGAAACTATAATAACCTTGCCTGTAAGGCAGCTACAAGGGTTTGCTGTCATAACCCGACCTTCGCTGTATTGGACTACGCAGACAATATACGGCTGTCTAGTCATCTTGTTACGCTACTTAAACAAGTTTTACTGCTCTTTGATTAGCTGCTGGTCAGTTGTGTTCTCCCTTGGAGGTCTCCAGAATAAAACAGAAAGGATTTCAGTTGTACTTTAGTTTGGGAGCAACACAAAACAACACACGCGATGTGTGCACAGAGAAGGATGAGCGGGCAAAGGGAGCTTCTGCCCTTCGGCTCCACGCAACGTTTCTTTCTTCCTTGAGCTCTCCTTAGGACACCTACACTACAGGGTGACACACGTACTGCCCATCTGCCACTGTCCCTGGAGAGGGTCACACCATGGCCAAGAGAGTTCAGGCGCTTGACGCTAGAAGGAGAGCCCAGTGGGAAAGGGGAGCCACGGACCGATTGATCATAAGATGGTGAAGATCATGTGAAGTGTTCTCGTGCATTGGCACTAAAACCTGTTTTGAAGCCCATCACTCAAAGGGGCAGTTTTGGCGTTGGATCTGTACAATGGATAGTAGAAAGTGATGGAAACTGTGAGACTGTAACCTCACCCTAAGCACTGGTGTGCCACAGGGCTGGGGGCAAGATTGAAGCACCTTGATGATACTGTGTGGGTGTCCTTATCCACTAGGCAGCTGAGGAAGGCACCGTCGTCTGAGGGACTCCATTTATGAAAAGAAAAGGGACACCAATGGGGGTGCTGAAGTCTGATAATAATGTCAGCAGTACATACAGTGCATCTGAAAGTATTCACAGCGCATCACTTTTTCACATTTTGTTATGTTACAGCCTTATTTCAAAATGGATTAAATTCATTTTTTTCCTCAGAATTCTACACACAACACCCCATAATGACAACGTGAAAAAAGTTTACTTGAGGTTTTTGCAAATTTATTGAAAATAAAAAAATTGAGAAATCCCATGTACATAAGTATTCACAGCCTTTGCCGTGAAGCTCCAAATTCAGCTCAGGTGCCTCCTGTTTCCCCTGATCATCCTTGAGATGTTTCTGCAGCTTCATTGGAGTCCACCTGTGGTAAATTCAGTTGACTGGACATGATTTGGAAGGGTACACACCTGTCTATAGAAGGTCCCACAGTTGACAGTTCATGTCAGAGCACAAACCAAGCATGAAGTCAAAGGAATTGTCTGTAGACCTCTGAGACAGGATTGTCTCGAGGCACAAATCTGGGGAAGGTTACAGAAAAATTTCTGCTGCTTTGAAGGTCCCAATGAGCACAGTGGCCTCCATCATCCATAAGTGGAAGAAGTTCGAAACCACCAGGACTCTTCCTAGAGCTGGCCGGCCATCTAAACTGAGCGATCGGGGGAGGAGGGCCTTAGTCAGGGAGGTGACCAAGAACCCGATGGTCACTCTGTCAGAGCTCCAGTGGTCCTCTGTGGAGAGAGGAGAACCTTCCAGAAGGACAACCATCTCTGCAGCAATCCACCAGTCAGGCCTGTATGGTAGAGTGGCCAGACGGAAGCCACTCCTTAGTAAAAGGCACATGGCAGCCCGCCTGGAGTTTGCAAAAAGGCACCTGAAGGACTCTCAGACCATGAGAAAGAAAATTCTCTGGTCTGATGAAACAAAGATTGAACTCTTTGGTGTGAGTGCCAGGCGTCACGTTTGGAGGAAACCAGGCACCGCTCATCACCAGGCCAATACCATCCCTACAGTGAAGTATGGTGGTGGCAGCATCATGCTGTGGGGATGTTTTTCAGCGGCAAGAACTGGGAGACTAGTCAGGATAAAGGGAAAGATGACTGCAGCAATGTACAGAGACATCCTGGATGAAAACCTGCTCCAGAGCGCTCTTGACCTCAGACTGGGGCGACGGTTCATCTTTCAGATGATGGAGCTTGAGAGGTGCTGCAAAGAGGAATGGGCGACACTGGCCAAGGATAGGTGTGCCAAGCTTGTGGCATCATGTTCAAAAAGACTTGTGGCTGTAATTGCTGCCAAAGGGGCATCGACAAAGTATTGAGCAAAGGCTGTGAATACTTATGGACATGGGATTTCTCAGTTTTTTTATTTTTAATAAATTTGCAAAAACCTCAAGTAAACTTTTTTCACGTTGTCATTATGGGGTGTTGTGTGCAGAATTCTGAGGAAAGAAATGAATTTAATCCATTATGGAATAAAGCTGTAACATAAAAAAAGGTGGAAAAAGTGATGATGCGCTGTGAATACTTTCTGGATGCACTGCATGTTCACAAAGGGGGCTCCATTTGTGTTTCTTACGGTCCACCTTGGACACCAATGATAATGAGAGGCCGCCATTAACAAAACTAGACCTGAAGGGGGCAAGGTTGTTGTACCCTGATGATAATGTGTGGGTGCTGTTTATGAAAGTCAAAATCTGTACACTTGGGCAGTTCTTTTCTTAAAGTCTACGGTATATGCACAAAGGAGTACCGCGGGGTAGGTGGGGGTCGTCAAAGTCTAATAATACTAACGACCCACTATGGACAACAGGGGCGGCATCTGTCAACATAACCTTCCACCCTCCTCCTGGGGCTCTAAATGGGCTTCGACTGTAACTGGTGAGACACAACAAGACTCCAGCCTGGAATGGTTGCCGAAGGGGCTTCAATGAAGTACGGAGTAAAGGGTCTGAACACCTGCGTCAGGTTTTTATTTTTAATAAATTAGCTAAAATTACTGAACTTCTGTTTTTGCTTGTCATTCTGGGGTATTGACTGTTTTTAGATGTGGGGAGAAAAAAATGAATTGAAACAATTTTAGCACAAGGCTGCAACATAACATGCGTAAAGAGTGAAGGGGTCTTTGCGGCCCGGAAGTGATTCATTGTTCAAACGGCTGACTGTGCTCCGCTCGTGTGCTGGTGCTCTCGCAATGCGAAATCCTAACTTCTGACTCTCTCGTTAGGCTCAGCGGCTTCTTCAGGGGATGTGCCTCAGGAACGTCGGACGAGGCCCCAGCAGCTCCTCGACCGGGATGCTGCCCACATCTTCAGCCAGTGGCAAGCGACTTTACAAATAAGCCTGCATCTCAATCAGCTCCTGTGCCGTCCATTGGAAGAGCCCGAAGTGTCCGGGTGAGAGCCATTACTCTGTGTGTGTGTGTGTGTGTGTTTGGGGGGCTTCACCTCACTGTCTGTGGATTCATGTAAAAAGAATAAGTTCTGTATTTTTCAAATCAAAGTGATTTCCTCACAATCATGGTATATTTTAATTTGCCGCATGAAATTGTGTCCTAAAGTGAAGCATATTTTATAAATTAAAAACATAACGACTGCTCTTGTGTTCTATAATGAAGCTAAAAGGTACCAGGGTCCCAATGGGGAAAAAGCCCTTAAAACGTCTACAATATGAAGTAGCAAAGGTTTTGAATTAAGAAAATGTGCCTTCTGTGTTTAGCAAACCTTATCCTTTAAGTCAGTTAGGGGATCTTCTTTATTTCCATAAGTCAGTCAGTCATTTCCTAACCCACTTTGCCCTGAACAGGGTCATGAGGGTCTGCTGGAGCTCAGCCCAGTTAGCATAGGGAGCAAGGTGGGAAACAAACCCAGGACAGGGTGCCAGTCTGTCACAGGGTATAGATACGGACACACAGAGCAGACTGTATTATCGTAGTATTTCCCTCTACTTACCCTTTACCTGTTTTCTCAAGGGTAAATGTTCTCGTCAAGTTCGTTATCGGGTTGTTCTACTGTTGCACTTTAAAATGAACACACACACACACAGACCCTAAACACAACAGTGCCCCATGAATGACACACACACGCTGATTAACCCTTAGCACTTTAAACCACACATCAGCCTGTCACTCAGCACTTCAAGAGACTTACTTATTATCGGCATGAACAACATACGATGTTTTAGTGATATCTCAGACCTACATATTACTTTTGGTCTACAAGAATACATTTAAGCATACAAAGACTCAGCACTCTTGACTAGAGGCCAATTATCAGCCAAGAATACCTTCTTTTTATCGTACTGTCCCTTCTTTCGAGCAGTGCCCTCACTCTCAGCCTTATAAACCTCGCAGCACAGAAATAATGGCAAAAAATCTGGCTACACCAGGTGCTCAAAGAAATCTAACTTATTAATTCAATCACTCTAGACATTAAGACAAAGCATAGAAAGTTAAAAGCAGCATGGTATTACAAGAATAATAATAATACCACTGGAACAAAGAATAATAGAAAATAGGTACTGATAGGAAAGTCTGAATATATATATATAGTCTTTAGGAAAAGCTTACGAAAAAGTTACAGATGACAAGGATGAATGTCCCAGGGAGGCGTTTGATTTAGCAATCGATGTTCATGATGCCTTTCTGACGACCAATGCAGTCTTCGTCTGTTCCTCTTCTTCTCCTCCTTCTCTTTGCTTCTTCTCCCTCTTCTCCTCCTCTCTCCTTCCTCTTTCAAACCAAGGCATATATATTATGAAATGTCATGCCTTGGTTTCACAACACATGCACCTGATTGGCTGGCTGTCAATGTGATTGATGAATTTTGCTCAAACTCTTTCCCAGATAATAAAGTTCTTTGATATTGCCCCAGTCTTCCCTTTTCCCAGGCTGTAAACCACATTCTTATCCCAAATATCCATCCATAAAGTAATCAATAGCCTGGGGTGTCAGCACAGCATCCTTTCCCAGGTTATAAAGTAATTGAACCACCAGAAATGTCTTCCTTTCAATGCTGGAAACAGCTGTTTTAAAAGTGTTATGGTGTAAGAAAACCTGCTTTGATTTGTCTTTAATTTAGTTCATCTGTTGTTTTATCTTGACCAAAATATAATGGAAAATTAAACCAAAATGTACAGATTTTATACACCATAACACACACTATTTCCATAGGTGGTAATGTCAAAATAATAACTTAGATTCAGATTTATTTCAGCCTTTACTTTTTTCACTAGACCAGATTTTCAGTTTCCATCCACCAAGCTGATTATCTGTTTAAACAGCCTGGAAGATTCCAGAAATTAGAACATTAGAACACTCTAGACGAGAACAGGCCATTCAGCCCAACAAAGCTTGCCAGTACTATCCACTTATTTCTTCCAAGAAAACATCAAGTCGAGTTTTGAAAGTCCCCAACGTCTTAATGTCTACCACACTACTTGGTAACTTATTCCAAGTTTCTATCGTTCTTTGTGTAAAGAAAAACTTCCTAATGTTTGTGCAAAATTTACCCTTAACAAGTTTCCAACTGTGTCCCTGTGTTCTTGATGAACTCATTTTAAAATAACAGTCTCGATCCACTGCACTAATTCCCTTCATAATTTTAAACACTTCACTCAGGTCACCTCTTAATCTTCTTTTGCTTAAACTGTAAAGGCTCAGCTCTTTTAATCTTTCCTGATAATTCAACCTCTGTAGCCCTGAATCAGCCTAGTCGCTCTTCTCTGGACCTTCTCTAGTGCTGCTATGTCATTTTTGTAGCCTGGAGACCAAAACTGCACACTGTACTCAAGATGAGGCCTCACCAGTGTGTAATAAAGGTTGAGCAGAACCTCCTGTGACTTGTACTCCACACATCGTGCTAGATATCCTAACAGTCTGTGAGCCTTCTTAATGGCTTCTGAACACTGTCAGGAAGTCAATAGCTTAGAGTCCACTATGACTCCTAAATCCTTCTCATTAGGTGGACTCTCGATTTTCCGACCGCCCATTGTGTATTCAAACCTAACATTTTTACTTCTAATGTGTAATACTTTACATTTACTGACATTAAATTTCATGTGCCACAAATCTGCCCAAGCCTGTGTGCTATCCAGGTCCTTCTGTAATGATATAACGGATTCCAAACTATCTGCTAATCCACCTATCTTGGTATCATCTGCAAACTTAACCAACTTGTTACTTATATTACTATCTAAATCATTTATATATATTAAAAATAGCGGCGGCCCCAGCACTGACCCCTGTGGAACACCACTCTTAACATCGGCCAATTCTGATGAGGTTCCTCGCACCATCACCCTCTGCTTCCTGTGTCTGAGCCAATTCTGCACCCATCTACAAACATCACCCTGAACTCCCACCTCTTTTAATTTGATGCCCACCCTCTCATGTGGCACCTTATCAAATGCTTTCTGAAAGTCCAGATAAATAATATCATAAGCTCCACTTTGATTGTATCCTTTTGTTGCCTCCTCATAGAATTCCAGCATGTTAGTAAAACACGACCTCCCTCTTCTGACACCATGCTGACTGTTCCTAATAACTCCTGTTCTTGCCAGGTGTTGCTCGATCTTATCCTTAATAATTCCTTCCATTAATTTTCCTGTGATGCATGCTAAGCTTACTGGCCTATAGTTTTCTTGGATCTGCCCTGTCACCCTTTTTATATAATGGGATGATATTTGCCATTTTCCAGTCCTTCAGAATCTCTCCAGTGTGCAGTGACTTCCTAAAAATATGTGTCAAGGGTTTATATCTGTACTCGCTAACCTCCTTAAGAACTCGAGGATAAATATTAACTGGTCCTGGTGATTTGTTCGATTTCAGCTTATTTAATCTGAGCAGCACTTCTCCCTCTACAATGAATGTTATGACTCTTATAAGCCTCTGTTTGGAAATTTCTCTGAATTGAGTTAATGAGAGTACACCTGTGTCTGTATTTAATGGCCTACTTTTACAACCAGTGCAGTGAAATTGTGGACCTCTACAAGTCAGGTTCTTTCATAGCACCAAGTTCCAAACAACTGAAGGCATATTGAGCTTCTGAACACAAACTTAACTATCTAGGTACCACACAGACATACATCATTCAGGAGGAAAGAACAAATTACCTACCAGAGATGAATGATCTTTGTTGTGAAAAGTTCAACTGAACTCCAAGACAGCAACAAAGGAACTGATTGAAGGAGATGGAGGCAACAGCAAAGTATCTCCATTCACCGTTAAGAGAGTGTTTGCTTCATCCCCATGGCCACAACAGGCCACACTCACTCAAATGTTGCTACCTTTCCTAATAAAGCAGCCAGTGTTCTCTAAACAGACATGGTATGATGTAACGTCAAGATCATCACCATTTTCTAGTTTTCGAAAATTTCTTGCATGTGATTCTGATAAATAAGTTTAATCTTAGTCATTATAAAAGATAAAGTGTAATTTTCAGCCTTACTAAAGTGCATGTCATTGAAAAGATGAGGTTGAATCTTCAAGCAGTGCACAGACTCTCTTCTGCATTTAAGCCACAGATGATCGTCACGGCCCTGCTGTAGACGGGTCGCCCTCAGACCCCAGGCACTCTCATTAGCAGATGCTTTTCAGAGGCTCATAGATCAGCAGGCAAAGCAGCAGGAGAGCAGGCCGCTTGTGTGAGGGTGTGAAGCCCGAGAGCGCTCGATTATAGCCGCTGACTGCTGGGATTGTCTCTCTCTGATGTATGAAGTGAGCGCACAAAACGAGTGAAAATCTTCACTGCCCTTGTAAAAGCAGTGCAAGGTAAAAATGCACTGCAGATAAAGTTAAACCCTACATCTCTGGTTTTCTCCTCGCAGGCTCTACAGCGGTACCTTCATGCATCAAGTGCTCCAGCAGCTCGATTCTAAAGCCACTCCAGAGTCCCTGCTATCTGGGTCTGCGTTGGTCTCCGGACTCTACGAGAATCTTCTGACGGCCGTCACTTCAGAGTTACCTTTGCATTTTTTCCACCCAAAGAAAACGGACAAAAAATCTGTGGCTCAAAAGAAAGACAGCAAATCAAAAATGAGCAAGAATGAGAGCAAGAAATCTCTTCAACACACAGGTAATCAATTTGCAGTTTTGTCACCTGATGAAGATTAAATGTCACCCAGAATCCTCCGCTCACTTGTTTTTAACGTTTGTGTGACATCTGAAGCATACAAATCTGATGGATCACAGCTTTACTCAACGTGCACGACGCCGTTTTCTGTATTATAAATTTACAAGAATGATATGGCCTTTTGTTGGGAATACATTTATATCTTTTTAAAAATGAATGATAATATGAATTGCATCAGTTCTGTATTTTTAATATTATGGACAGTCATCAATTTCTTTTTTTATAACATTAGAAAAACGTTTGAGGGGAACAGGCCATTCAGCCCAACAAAGCTCGTCAGTCCTAACCACTGTGCTAGAAACACAGACCAGACATCGTGAGAAGGTTTGGGGCAGCCACCCGTAGAATATCCCTGGCTGCAAAAGGCTTTTGAATATAACAGAGTTGTTCACAAGACTGACTCCAAAGTAGAACTGATTCATTGGTGGTAAGATGGCGGCTTTAAAGGCCCGTATAGGAAGTGACATCATCTAAGAGGCCGGAACTAGAAGTGACGTCGTCTGGGCCAGAAGTGATATCATTGAAGGGCCCGGGACCAGAAGTGAGGTCTTCGGAGGCACCGGAACCTGGCAGGATTTATCGGGGAATGTCTTCAGGGAACTGAGAAAGACAGTCAGTGCACCCCGCCGCCCCCTCGTCAAATGTGGTATTACCGTCACTTAATCCCTTTAGCTGCCTCCTACTCTCACGTGTGTGACACCACTTAATTCCTCCAAAGCATCAAGTTGAGTTTAAATGTCCCCGGAGTTCTCCTGTCTACCACGCTTATTGGTCACTTATTCCGGATATCTGTGGTTCTCCATGTGAAGAAAAACTTCCTAATGCTTGTGTGAAATTTACCCAAAATAAGTTTCCAACTGTGTACCCATGTTCTTGTTGAACTCATTTTAAAGTCACTGTCTCGATCCACTGGACTAATTCCTTTCATAATCATGTCACCCTTTAATTACAAACTCTCTCTTTGTGGGGACTTGTTTTGAGGTGGCCCGTTGGAGCTCCTCATGCCTGCTTACCACCTCAGAGTTCACAGAGTCACCAATCAGCTCCACAGGGTCCTGAAAATGGCTTGACACGTCTAACTCTGGGGTTGATGCCCCCAGGCAGTGTGTGCCCTTGGCCTACATCCAAATGTGACCCACCTCTCTATCTCTGTCTGTCTGTCTGTCTAGTTTGGAGTCTTCGGATGCATCACTTCAGGTGTGCACACCATCTCCACCAAGGACACCTGGCACAGGTCTGCCAGCTTTCTACTACAATGCCTGCTAGTCACCTCCTCCTCCAGTTCAGCGACTCTCGGTTTGAGTTGCTGGATCATCTGTGCATCTCCTGTGGACACGGCCTTCAAGGAGGACTGACTCGTCCGGACAAACCTCCAAAAACTCTCAGCATCAATGAGGCCTTACATGGTACTGGCCTCCTGTTTAAAATTTGAATTTGGATTACTAAACTGCTTAACCCTTTTTAATAAATTTAAAGTATTTAAGTTAAATTATTAAAATTAAGTTCATATCAAATTAAGGATCTATTTAACACCCTAAGCTCCTGTAGTGCTCTTTCCCCTCGACTGCCGGCTGTGCGTTTGAACCTTTTCAGAATGACTCAGACTTGCATCTGGGGATCTAAAGGCAGGGGGTGCAAACAGTGGGGATGCAGAGGGGGCACTGGAGGGGGACCCATCAATAGCCAATGACCTGTCTTCAAAGCAACACCACTGCCCCCAACATCCCCACTCCTCCGAAACCGTGAGGTTCTTTAGGGTGGGACCCTCTGCAAATCACTCTCTGCTTCAAGGGGTAAATGTTGATACCCCACTCCTCAATTGAATGGATTTTTAAGAACAGACCCCCAAATTCCCTGATTCAACTGCTCAAACTGCGAAAGCTAAAAGCACCACGCTCTGTCCTCCAGAGGGACCCTCTTCTCCTTGATTGCGATAGACCAACATGTATCACTCTTATTTTGAAGGGGATGGCTGTAAGTTCCCTGCTTACTGAGGTTCATCACTATGGGGCCATAATAAGATTCTTGCATACCCACTTCAGGCGCATAATTATAAGCAAAATGTCAGAATTTACAAGTCCAGAGTGAAGAAGGATTTGAACAAGAATGGCTTTAGTGGAAGAGTCCGCTGCAGCATAGCAAGAAAATTCTGGAATAAAGTGCTTTGGGGGTGACCAGGTGACACACGTGGTGTTTGGAAAGGCCAACCACTGAGAGGCTGTGGCATTTAATAAAAACGATAAAGGTGCTTCACCTAAAGAACTTCATTTCCAAGCATTGAATGTCGGGGTGGTGCTTTGGACCTCAACATGCGACACACTGCACAAGATGACCGCTAAAGACGTGGAAAAATGCAGGAATGGGGAATGGCCACCCCAGAGACCCGTAGGACCTGAAGAGGGCCAGGGGGTCAAGAAAGCTGTGAAACATCAAAGGGCAGTAGAGTAGGACAGACGATGAGAGGAACTGGTCAAGCTAGCACTGCTGAAGGGGGCACCATGGGGTGAGGTGGCAGACGCATTGTAATGCAATACTATTATTTGTTATCTGAATTCCTGTTTTTAATAAATAATGGCATGTTAATTTTTGTCCTGCGGTGGGTTGGCACCCTGCCTGGGATTGGTTCCTGCCTTGTGCCCTGTGTTGGCTGGGATTGGCTCCAGCAGACCCCCGTGACCCTGTGTTTGGATTCAGCGGGTTGGAAAATGGATGGATGAATGTTAATTTTTGTGTGTGTGTGTTTACCTATTGTTGTTTTTTTCATTTTATTGTTTCCTCTGGGGTCTGTCCTGGGTCCGTGACTTTTTCTATTTTATATTAATGACATCGATTCTGGTTGTGAAATTTGCAGATGACGCTAAATCTGAAAGAATGGCAGACGCTGAGCTTTAGAACTGGGCAAACTCTTGGAAAATTGAGTTTGATGAAGAAAAGTGCAAAGTGCCTGACGGGGGGCAAAAGGAACATCAATTCTAAATACAAGATGGAAGACGCTGAGCCACAAGAAGCAACCACTGGAAAGGATTTGGGGATTTATGTGGACACAACATTTTCATCATCTAAGCAATGCACAGAAGCGATTAAAAAGAAAAATGAAATGATAGGATAAATCCCAAAAACTGTTGACTAGAAATCAACAGACGTTACGCTCTCACTATATACTGCAGTGGCAAGAATGCATCTGGAGGATCGTGTGGAGTTCTGGTCACCACAACAGCATTTGAAGATGAGCAGAGGAGAGCAACCAGGTGCATTGTGGGAGACCTAAGGACCGGTCTTATTGTGACAGACTCGAGCAGAGGAGAGTGCATGGGGACCTCGTCTAGGTATTTAAAATTCTAAGGCATTCATAAAGGAGATCCAGCAGAAGTTAATCAACTTAAGGGTGAATCACATACTCGAGGACATCAGTGGAAATTCAGGGGACGATCATTTAGGACTGAAGCCAGGAAGATGATCTTGACACAAAGAGTTGTGGGACTCTGAACAAACGCCTGAGGCATGGAGTTGAAACAGAAACCCTGACAACCTTTAAGAAGAATCGAGATGAGATGTTGAGACAGCTGAGCTGTTAGCTAAACAAACAGGAGAGAAGTGACCTGAGTGGTCTCGTTTGTCAGACTTCTTGTGAATACGTTTACCCCGAGTGAGCATTACGTCTTTGTGAAAGGAACTAAGAGGTCTCTGGGCTCCTTACTGATTGGTGGACAAGAAGTGACCTATAAAACACCTTACACCCTGAGACACTCGTCCCTGGGAAACCTCCAGTGATTGGCTGCTCACTTCTGGGAGAGTGGGCTGTGATGCAGAGGGCTGCACTAAGGCGTCCCCCCGTGTCCCTATGAGATCTGGATTAGCTGGGAAACCGACTCCTAAAGCCTTGGCAGTTGCTAGCATCGGTGAACATCGGGTTGTTTCAGTGAGGTAACTGCAAAGTTTTATTTTTACACCTTCAAAAAGTTTTGGACAAACCAAAAATATCAAACAGCGAATACAGAAAAGAACACAAACGACCTGGCAGAAGACAACGGTCAATAAACCACAGCCGTCATCTTGGGCTCACCTGCCTGAGCAGTTACAGGATTCACAGCCTTCTGTGTGAGTTGTGACCAGCAGCCATGACGGCTTGCTTGTAAGGGACGCTGCTGTAAGTGGCAAGCTGAGTGGCAATGCCAACTGTGTGCTTTGGAGGGCCCTGTTATGGGAACACGTGAGGCCTTGTGAGTGAACCATCATGGCATGTAGCCTGAAGTCCAGCCTGGACCCACTAAACAGGGCAGCGGCCTGGCCACAAGATGGCCTCAAGTTATGTTACAATATTTCAAAGTATTCAAATCATATAAATCAGCTAAACTGTCTTAATCCTTCTTTTGTGTTTAGGAATTCTACTGTGTATTGGGGGGGGGGGTTGTTATATTTATTCATCTATTTATCTAAATATCAAAATGCTACACTTCTCCCTTGAGATGGATAAATGGATATTTAAACTGCTATCTATCTATCTATCTATCTAATCCTGCCAACTACGCTATCTATCTATCTATCTATCTATCTATCTATCTATCTATCTATCTATCTATCTATCTATCTATCTATCTATCTATCTATCTATCTATCTATCTATCTATCTATCTATCTATCTAATTCTGCCAACTATGCTATCTATCTTTTATATAGTGCCAGTACTTTACATATCTATCTATCTATCTATCTATCTATCTATCTATCTATCTATCTATCTATCTATCTATCTATCTATAAACAGCTCCCACCATTTTGAGCTCTTGTTGTCGACGATGGCTCTCAGATGCTACTCTGTTATAACAGTAACTTGTGACACATGACGTCATTGGGTCATCCCTATTCAATTTTTCAGAGATGTAAAGCTGACGAACACCAAGATCATCATTGATGGCAACAACTTTTATTTTAAATTTTACCACAACTCGAGTCTCGACGAGCGACATGGAGGAGATTACGACTTGTACGCGGAGGCTTTAAAGAGGTTTTTCCAAACTCTGTCCACCTGCAACATTCAACCGTTCGTTGTTCTGGATGGCTGCTGCAACCACACTGACCACAAATTAGAAACGACTAAACTGCGGGCCGAAGGGCACATCAAAAGTGCACATGACCTCTCCATGGGGCGCAAAGGTAGGGTACTGCCACTGCTGTCGAGGAATGTCTTCATTCAGGTCTTATCGAAACTTGGGGTTCCGTTGGTCCAGTGCTTGTTGGAAGCGGACAAGGAGATCGCTGCCTTGGCTAACCAATGGAATTGTCCTGTTTTGTCAACAGACATGGATTTTTTCATCTTTGACCTCAAGGGAGGATTTTGTCCCCTGACCCAGTTTCAGTGGGAGAACGCCTCACAGGGGCGCATCCCGGCTAAGTGTTATTTCATTGAAAATTTTTGCGCTAATTTCAAGGGAATGAATAAGGATCTCCTTCCTCTGTTTGCTGTGATCAATAGCAACGATTATTCCGATATGAAAGTGATGTATCGCTTTTACCGTCACGTGGCCTCCAGTAGCCACATGTCAGCATATAGAGGGAAGAAGCAGGCCACTGTCCATAGTCTTCTGACATGGCTGTCACCATTCCAAGACCTAAAAGTCGCCATGGAGAACGTGCTGAATGTTCTGCCCGTCTCTGACAGAGAAGAGGTGCGAGAATATCTCTCCTCCCAAATGCAGGTGTATAAAATACCAGAAAGAAATCTGTCAGGTTTTTTCACAAGCTGGACGTCTACAACCGATGACATCCAGCTGAGATCACTGCTGCCACGCTGGACTCTCACCGCATTAGAGAAAGCACAGCTGCCTAAAACGGTCGTCGATCTTTTAGTTCTGCAACGGGTTTTCCTAATTCCTCAAGTCGAGAACTCCGAGCGGCCGAATGCCCACACGTGCGTCCTGCCTATCAGGAGAGCATTTTATGGGATGATTTTAAATGGACGACGACACTCGTCGGTGAGCAGCCCCGGTGGTGATGGAGTGGAGGCTGAACTGTGTGTCGTGGAAGAATACGGCAGAGAGAATGCAAACCTCACGATGAGCCGCGTGGAAGCAGCGCCGCCACATTCAGCGACAGGCATTTCAGTGGAGGAAATCGAGAAGGTAAGGACTCTCTTTGGAATTTCTTCTGGCTTCATTTGGTGTTTTCTCTGGTCTTGTTTTCACACGTTGTGGGTAATTAAAAAGTTGATAAATTTTCTACATGTCTTTATTTGTAAGCCGGACATTCCAATTGTAAGTTTAGTGTTTCATTAGGCTTGGTGTTCCTTCATGTCTAACTATCCCTAACCCCTGTGTCTTTAGGACTGACTCAGGATGTGAACTTTATTGTCGGTTTTTTGGGGTCTGTGCCTTGAACTGGTGTGCCAAGGGGGGATTCAGTTTAAGATATTCTATAAGCCAAACCCCACAGGAAGGCCTTAAGGGCTCATTTAGACTTCAGGTGCAGAACGTGGACACACACGCATCATGGCTGTCATGCGTTCCCAGTGTTCATTTGACGCGTCCTCTGAGCATGTCCCCAAAAATTAACGTGATGCGTGCACGAGTTGCAGTACCAGCAAAACTTCGGGCAGGGGCGCAGTGTGATAGAAGTCAGGATGTGACGTCAGAGTCTCTGTTTGCTATCTACATGTGACAGCAAGCAGCTTTGAGAATCGATGTGTGCACTTCCATGTTTGATGGTTATATGTGGTGAAGCAAAATGCCGACATACAAATGCCTTTGTGGTGCTTTTATATTCAAGTGTCACATATTCCCCATCGTAATGACGCGATACATTTTAAAAGTCTCACATACCATCTTCTGTGCCATCTTTTATTTTTTTAGCTACTTCGCAACAACATCCGAATGTATGGCGCCATATTTGATGGAACCTCACATGGACGCTCTTTTTGAATGATGGCGTATATAATAATAATAATAATAAGTTGCATTGATAAAGCGCCTTTCACAAACCCAAGGTCACTTTACATACAGAGTGTTAAAAAAAAAATGACACAGAAGACAAAAGTTCATTGAAGAGGAAAGTTTTGAGTTGAGATTTAAAGGGGGAGGAAGAGGAGCAAACTCAGAGAGACTGAGGAAGAAGGGCCATCACACTGAAGGAGCTGCCCGCCAGGGTGGAGAGTCTGGTGTGTGGGACAGTAAGGAGACCTGAGAGAGCGATGAGGAGTGTATGGAGCGGAGTGAGGTAGAGGGGGGCAAAGGTCATGTAGGGCTTTGACGGTGAGAAGCAGAATCTTGAATTTAACCCTTGATGGAAACAGTGAAGTTGGGAGAGAACAGGGGAGAGGTGAGTACAACGCCTTGTGTGGCTGCCGAGTTCTAAATGTGCCTGAGCCTCTGTGTAGATTGTGCAGGGAGGCCGATGAAGAGGGAATAACAGTAATCAACACGAGACGCTATGAGACAATGAACCAGAGTCTGAGCTTCACTAAAGGACAGAAATGGACAGAAGCGGGCAACATGATGGAGATGATAGAATGAAATTTTGGAAAGAGACCTAATGTGTAGCTCAGAGTTAAGTGATGAATACAACAAAACACCAAGATTTTTGACAACAGGAGCAGGTTTAACATCAGAGAAGTTGGAGGCCTTAGAGAGCAGGGAGTTTGGACCGACCAGGAACACTTCATTAAGTTTGAGAAAGTGATATTCCATCCATAGCTTAAGATCAGTGATGCAGTCAGTGAGTGTGCTGGGAGGTGAGTTGTCCTAAGATATAACTGAATATAACGAAGGAAGGGTATAAAGTAGAAAGAGTGATGACCCAAGGACCAAACCCTGAGGGACACCACACGACAAACAGTACTGTGCAAAAGTTTTAGGCAGGTGTGAAAAATGCTGTAAACAGAGAATGCTTTCAGAAATATAAATAATGATTGTTTATTGTTATCAATTTATAAAATGCAAAGTGAGCGAACAAAAGAGGAATCTAAATCAAATCAATATTTGGTGTTCCTACCTTTTGCCTTCAAACCAGCATCAATTCTTATAGGTCCACTTGCACAAAGTCAGGGATTTTGTAGGATTCTAGTCAGGTGTCTGATCAACCAATTCTACCAAACAGGTGCTAATGATCATCAATGTCACACGTAGGTTGAAACACAGTCATTAACTGAAACAGAAACAGCTTCAGACTGGGTGAGGAACAGCCAAACTCTGCTACCAAGGTGAGGTTGTGAAGACAGTTTCATGTCATGGCAAGATTGAGCACAGCAACAAGACACAAGGTAGTTCTACTGCATCAGCAAGGTCTCTCCCAGACAAAGATTTCAAAGCAGACTGGGGTTTCAAGATGTGCTGTTCAAGCTCTTTTGAAGAAGCACAAAGAAACAGGCAATGTTGAGGATCGTAGACGCAGTGGTCGGCCAAGGAAACTTAGTGCAGCAGATGAAAGACACATCAAGCTTATTACCCTTCGAAATCGGAAGATGTCCAGCAGTGCCATCAGCTCAGAACTGGCAGAAACCAGTGGGACCCAGGTACACCCATCTACTGTCCAGAGAAGTCTGGCCAGAAGTGGCCTTCATGGAAGAGTTGCAGCCAAAAAGCCATACCTCCGACGTGGAGACAAGGCCAAGCGACTCAAGTATGCACGAAAACATAGGAACTGGGGTGCAGAAAAATGGCAGTAGGTGCTCTGGACTGATGAGTCAAAATCTGAAATATTTGGCTGTAGCAGAAGGCAGTTTGTTCGTCGAAGGGCTGGAGAGCGGTACAATAATGAGTGTCTGCAGACAACAGTGAAGCATGGTGGAGGTTCCTTGAACGTTTGGGGCTGCATTTCTGCAAATGGAGTTGGAGATTTGGTCAGGATTAATGGTGTTCTCAATGCTGAGAAATACAGGCAGATACTTATCCATCAGGGAGGCGTATGATTGGCCCCAAATTTATTCTGCAGCAGGACAACGACCCCAAACATACAGCCAAAGTCATTAAGAACTATCTTCAGCATAAAGAAGAACAAGAAGTCCTGGAAGTGATGGTATGGCCCCCACAGAGCCCTGATCTCAACATCATCGAGTGTGTCTGGGATTACATGAAGGAACAGAAGGATGTGAGGAAGCCTACATCTACAGAAGATCTGTGGTTAGTTCTCCAAGATGTTTGGAACAACCTACCAGCCGAGTTCCTTCAAAAACTGTGTGCAAGTGTACCTAGAAGAACTGATGCTGTTTTGAAGGCAAAGGGTGGTCACACCAAATATTGATTTGATTTAGATTTCTCTTTTGTTCATTCACTGCATTTTGTTGATTGATGAAAATAAATGATTAACACGTCCATTTTTGAAAGCATTCTTTGTTTACAGCATTTTTTCACACCTGCCTAAAAGTTTTGCACAGTACTGTATATGTGAGGTGAAGGATTTCTATCAGCCGAGTGTGACAAACTGTTGCCTGTTGGATAGATATGATGTGAGCCATTGAAGATCCATATTACTAACCGAGAATGGTAAACCGAAGGCATGGACCCAGGAGACATAGTGCACAGGCGCCTACAGCGCGTGTCTCATAAACCGCAAGCGAAGTCTGATCCACTGCGAACGAAGGAGTCACGGCTCAGAAACGAAAGAGCTCAACTAACGTAAATAAGACATGAAGCAACAACGCGCCCATAGCTAACGACTAACGACACAGCCACACAGAAAAGAGGATTCTGCGCTGCACCCCAGAGTCAAATGGAAGACACTACGGAGTCCACAAAGATAGTACGGAAGGCGCAGGCGCCTACAACGCGCTTCTGAACTAAACGTCCACACTGCACAGCATGGTCCGGGTAATAAGAATAAATGAACTCTCTGTATTAGGCATTCTCACACGTCCAAACCATATCGCATATGTGAATCACATTACAGTGATGCATTATTAACAGTACAACCACAGAAAACGCTCCGTATTAACAGTAAGTGCAATTATCCATATTACTAACGGTAGACAACGGATAACTAATGGAGTCACGGTCACGGCTCCAAAACGATCCTGCTCAACTAACGGAGCTACAAAAATGAGCCCGCATGGATACGTGGGCGCCTACGACGTGCGTCTGAAACCGCGGAAGCAAAACTGTCTTGGCTCCAAAACCAAACAGCTCGACTAACGGAGCTACGAAAGCAAGCCCGCCTGGACAAATACAATGAACATAGACGCCTACAACGCGCATCTGAAACTGCGGAAGCAAAGCAGGCATGGGTTCAAAACAAAAGACCACAACTGACGGAGATACAAAAACGAGCCGGCCTGGAGAAAATCAATGAACGCAGGCGCCTGCAAAGCAGGCATTATGGATTGCATTAGATCCTACAATAGTTCATTTGCTTTTGCATCTACCGGGGTAAATATCAGGCCACCAGCTGGCAATGGCCCATACTGCTTTCGCATATGTGGACAAATATTACATCGGATTGGAACAGTGCACCCTGAACCACATCACGAACGCAAATATGCACAAATCGACGTGTTAGAGCCACATGACGCAATCTATCAACGAATGAACCTTCCTGAAAACAAGCAATGCACAGAGCTGATAATGAGAAACGTCGCTGAAGTCCTAAACAATCGCCCATTAGCTAAGTCTATAAAGATGCTACATGAGGTTGAAAGGGAGGCCAATACAAAAGCAGATGCAGAAGGTGTATCTCCAACTACAATTGCTTTAGTGTTAATATAGGACAAAGAACACGATCCAAGATGATACAATCTTCCCATCGTTAATGAAGTTGCAATTGTCTTTCAAAGTAAAGATGGTGAGCCTCCATTTGACCGCGATATTGTCCTGCATTTACGTCCTTTAATGTGGAAGGTGACATTCCTTCACTTCTTCTACAACTCTGTGATGGCCAGTGTGATGTGTTTGGCCAGTAACATCACATCACAAGAGACCCACCAAATGATGAAGCTGATTTCAAGGGCAGGCTCAGTTATGGGGCGCCTTCTGGACCTGCTGGAGGTCGTAGCAAAGGAGAGAATGAAGACAAAACTGAGTGCCATTATGAACAACACAGCACATCCTCTCTGTGACACACCAACTCTGAGGACTTGCAGCCAACGAATCATTCAGCAGAAGTGTGTCAAGCAACATGTTGGGGGGCCTCCTTTATACCAACAGCAATACTCCTTTACAGCGCCTCACTGGAACTGGGGTTCATTTTTTTATTCTTTAATTTACGCTTATTATGTTAATGTTTCTTTTATTGATTATGTGCATCATTCTTTGCTTCGGATCTTGTTTATACGCTGACTTTGTGACGTGTGTTTACCTGTGTTCAGATGTGCTTCTTGGATTTTTTGACTTCTTGAGACAGCGCATTGTCGTGAAAGTAAATCTTCTTAATTTTAAAGACTCTGTGCTTGCCCTTATTACTAGCCAGGGTTTGATAGTGATTTCCCTCTCTAGTGGCCATTTTTTGGACATTATTTGGACTTGTGTTTGAGGAGTCCCCAAAACACACAACGGTTGTTTCTTATATTTTTATTTATGGATCCCCTGGGGACAAATAATGTTCTTTCCATCTGTTTGAGCCGCTGACTAGCTGTGCATAATGCACCTCTTTTTGTTTGTCATTTATACAAAAATGCAAGCATCACAATCATCACGAGCCACTGCTAACCCTCCTCTATTCTGGGTCTCGTCTTGTCACCCTGCTGTGCCCACTTGGTGTCACCTGCTCTTCTTCCAAGCTGTCATCTGCCTCATGGAAAAAAAAAAACCAAAAAAAAAAAACCCTGAGGCTGAGGTGGGAACGTATCAGGTGTCTCAGGAGAAACAAAAACGAAAGTCACTTCCAAGAGTACAAAAGAGCGGCGGCGGGCTCTGCCCTCATTCTACAGACACACTTGAAGGACGACTTCCTAGTTTGAACTTTTGTTGCTGGTGATAGGAAGGCGAGCCTGCTGCCGAGAAATTGTGAGTATCGTGTGTGAAGTCTGACCTTGGAGGACTGTCATGTCAAAGGAGCAGAGGGGGACCGGTGGCCCTGCCCTCACCCGGGGGACACTTGGGTGTGGCTCGTTTGTGGAGGACAGAGACACAAACACTCCTTCCTTCCATTGGGCAGATGAAGCTTTGGAGTAAATCAAACATAAAAGATCTCATAAATAAATAACTGTGGCGGGCAGTCAAACTGGGGTCCGGCTCTGTCGGTGATCGATTGGGGGTTCAGGAGAGGTGCGTGTCAGAGCCAGTATTGATTACATTTTGAGGGGCTGTGATGAGACACCCAGACTTAGACCACAGAGAACCCCCTGAGCAGATCATTTTTAAAGATTCAAGGAAAGTCCAAGAAAGAAGAAACAGAAATGTGAAATACAACCATTCTGAGTTTTGGCTTGTACTACTTTGACTTAGTTGTTTGTTATTGGTGACAACACTTGATTTCTGTCACTTTTGGCTTTGTTAATGAATAAACTCCGCTGGGTGGCTGGGTTCTCCTTTAGGAATAGGCTGAGAAATGGAGACATCCGGGAGAAACTCGGAGTAGACCTGCTGATTCTCCACAATTTAGGTGGTTTGGGCATCTGATACGGATACCTCCCTGTTTGGGGTTTTATGGGCACAATCAGCTGTTAGGAGACCCCAGGGTTCACTGGGAGGATTACTTCTATCAGATGGCCTGGTAACATCTTAGGATCCCACAGTATGAGTTGGCAAATGTGGCTTGGGAAAGGGACATATGGGCTTCACTGGTGAGACTGTTCCCCCTGTGACCAAGCTTCGGATAAACAGAAAATGGATGGACGTCTGTGAAACCCATGGATGTCTGAGACTCCATGCACGCTAAACTGAATAAATATTAATGGGTTTATCATAGCACCAAGAGACATGGATAAGTTGCTGAGCCCCTTTCACGATGTTCACCTTCATTATGGAATTCCCCATAAGTGTGGGTCATCAGCTCATTAAGTCTCTGAAGTTTGGTCACACTGCCTATCGCTACTACCGATTGGATGGTTTAGTGAGGTCCTCGGATCAGCCTGCTGTGGTCACTTATGGCCAGCTGCCTGAGCACTTAGAAGACATTCAAACTTCACTATAGATGAAGTTGTAACAAGGTGTGCAGAGGCAAACCTGCAGAAGTATCATTGTTGAACTTCAAGGGGTGAATGTTGGGGGCTGGCACATCCACCCAAACCCATCTTCCCCTTTAATCACCTACCAAAAAAGCTGGTGTCCTGCTGGAACCGTAACACTCTTATCACAAAGGAAATGATTTTTTATATCTGCAGAAACGTAATTCCTATGGATAATTTGGCTGCATGTAGATTATATTGGCAAATTTACCTCTGGAAACTCCTATCTATCTACTGCCACGTTTCAGACCTCCCATTGTGTCCTCAAGTCTAACATTTTTACATCTAATACTTAGTTTACTTAACTGTGTCTAACTTGTGATATGGAGACCCAAACTGCACACAGGACTCCAGGTGAGGCCTCACTAGTGCAGCGCAAAGCTTAAGCCTAAGCACTCTGGACTTGTACTCCACACATCAAGGGGGCTAGCTATCTGGTATATAGTGCCGTTCATATCTATCTATCTATCTGTGCCACCATTTTGAGCTCTTTTGTTGTTGACGATGGTTCTCAGATGCTACTCCATTACAACAGTAACTTATGACATGTGATGTCATTGTGTCATCCCTATTCAAGTTGGTGGTGTGCTATCCACCTTCTTTAACTCTAATCTTTTAAGTCAAGTCCTGCTGTGCCTGCCTGGTCCAAAGGACTTCATTGACACCAAGTGTGTTCAGATTCCCTCTGATGGTCTCCTGAGGGTGTTTTTTTTTTTTTTTTTTCTTGTCAGGATAGACCTCTGTTGTGGTCCAGTGGGTTTCTTCTGGTCCTCATGCAGAAGAAAGTCTCTCATTCATTGCATTTTGCCCACCACATTGTCTATTGGACAAGGTTTCTGGTCTGGAGACCATTTCCTGTTTTCGCATCTGCTACTTCATTTTTCAACTGGTATGTGACACACCCAAGCTTGAGGAACCAAAATTCAGTTTCCACAGTGATCACCACTTCTGTTCAGTCCTCTAGGGGTGGATTTGGGTGTGTGTGTTTTGTGGTAGGTCTGGAGTGGTGGCAACTGTTTGGTGGGCGCTGTACCAGTCAATGGTGGTGCTGAAGAGGGAGCTGAGTCGAAAGACATAACTCTCAGTGTACCTCCCCGTCTTCACCTATGGTCATGAGCTGTGAGTAATGGCTGAAAGTACAATATCGGAAATGAGGTTCTCTCACAGTGTGGATGAGCTGACACACCATGATAGGTTGAGAAGCCTAAAGTGGAGTCACAGCTCCTCTGGATTGAGAAGAGCCAGTTGTGGTGGTCCAGGTGTGTCATAAGGATGCTCCAGACCCTGTGGCAGACCCAGGACACGCTGGAGGGTTTATATCTTCTCAGCTGGCTTGGAAATGCCTGGGAATTCCCTAGGATGAGATCTGTAGTCAGAAACAGTGACTATGACCATCACCAGGAGCAGAGATTCACAAGATGAGATGAGATGAGATATTTTGAGCTTCTTCCCAAGCTTGTTTCTCCTCTTGCAACACTGTAATAGTTTTGGAAGACGATTACATGAATAAATCCTTCATCTTCCTTGTTTTTAACAGCTCATTACACATCGTGACAATGGGAGTTCTAGGATTATGGGGTTACGCTGATCAAAGGCCGGAATTTTTCAGAGATGTAAAGCTGACGAACACCAAGATCATCATTGATGGCAACAACTTTTATTTTAAATTTTACCACAACTCGTGTCTCGATGAGCGACATGGAGGAGATTACGACTTGTACGTGGAGGCTTTAAAGAGGTTTTTCCAAACTCTATCCGACTGCAACATTCAACCGTATGTTGTTCTGGATGGCTGTTGCAACCATACTGACCACAAATTAGAAACGACTAAACTGCGGGCCGAAGGGCACATCAAAAGTGCACATGACCTCTCCATGGGGCGTGAAGGTAGGCTACTGCCACTGCTGACGAGGAATGTCTTCATTCAGGTCTTATCGAAACTTGGGGTTCCGTTGGTCCAGTGCTTGTTGGAAGCGGACACGGAGATCGCTGCCTTGGCCAATCAATGGAATTGTCCGGTCTTGTCAACAGACACAGATTTTTTCATCTTTGACCTCAAGAGAGGATTTTGTCCCCTGACCCAGTTTAAGTGGGAGAACGCCTCACAGGGGCGCATCCCGGCTAAGTGTTATTTCATTGATAATTTTTGCGCTAATTTCAATGGAATGAATAAGGATCTCCTTCCTCTGTTTGCTGTGATCAATGGCAACGATTATTCCAATATGAAAGTGATGTATCACTTTGTCCGTTACGTTACCTCCAGTAGCCACACGTCAGCATATGGAGGAGGGAAGAAGCAGGCCATTATCCATAGCCTTCTGACATGGCTGTCACCATTCCAAGACCTAAAAGTCGCCATGGAGAACGTGCTGAATGTTCTGCCCATCTCTGACAGAGAAGAGGTGCGAGAATATCTCTCCTCCCAAATGCAGGTGTATAAAATACCAGAAAGAAATCTGTCAGGTTTTTTCACAAGTGGGGCGTCTACGACCGGTGACATCCAGCTGAGATCACTGCTGCCACGCTGGACTCTCGCCGCATTAGAGAAAGCACAGCTGCCTAAAACGGTCGTCGATCTTTTAGTTCTGCGACGAGTTTTCCTGATTCCTCAAGTCGAGAACTCCGAGCGGCCGAACGCCCACACGTGTGCCCTGCCTATCAGGAGAGCATTTTATGGGATGATTTTAAATGGACGACGACGACACTCGTCGGTGAGCAGCCCCGGTGGTGACAGAGTGGAGGCTGAACCGTGTGTCGTGGAAGAATACGGCAGAGAGAAAGCAAACCTCACGATGAGCCGCGTGGACGCAGCGCCGCCACATTCAGCGAAAGGCATTTCACTGGAGCAAATCGAGAAGGTAAGGACTGTCTTTGGAATTTCTTTTGGCTTCATTTGGTGTTTTCTCTGGTCTTGTTTTCACGTGTTGTGGGTAATTTAAAAGTTGATAAATATTTCCATCCATCCATCCATTGTCTCCCGCTTATCCGAGGTCGGGTCGCGGGGGCAGCAGCTTGAGCAGAGATGCCCAGACTTCCCTCTCCCCGGCCACTTCTTCTAGCTCTTCCGGGAGAATCCCAAGGCGTTCCCAGGCCAGTCGAGAGACATAGTCCCTCCAGCGTGTCCTGGGTCTTCCCCGGGGCCTCCTCCCGGTTGGACGTGCCTGGAACACCTCACCAGGGAGGCGTCCAGGAGGCATCCTGATCAGATGCCCGAGCCACCTCATCTGACTCCTCTCGATGCGGAGGAGCAGCGGCTCTACTCTGAGCCCCTCCCGGATGACTGAGCTTCTCACCCTATCTTTAAGGGAAAGCCCAGACACCCTGCGGAGGAAACTCATTTCAGCCGCTTGTATTCGCGATCTTGTTCTTTCGGTCACTACCCATAGCTCATGACCATAGGTGAGGGTAGGAACATAGATCGACTGGTAAATTGAGAGCTTCGCCTTGCGGCTCAGTTCCTTTTTCACCACGACAGACCGATGCAGAGCCCGCATTACTGCGGATGCCGCACCGATCCGCCTGTCGATCTCACGCTCCATTCTTCCCTCACTCGTGAACAAGACCCCGAGATACTTGAACTCCTCCACTTGGGGCAGGATCTCGCTACCAACCCTGAGAGGGCACTCCACCCTTTTCCGGCTGAGGACCATGGTCTCGGATTTGGAGGTGCTGATTCTCATCCCAGCCGCTTCACACTCGGCTGCGAACCGATCCAGAGAGAGCTGAAGATCACGGCCTGATGAAGCAAACAGGACAACATCATCTGCAAAAAGCAGTGACCCAATCCTGAGCCCACCAAACCGGACCCCCTCAACACCCTGGCTGCGCCTAGAAATTCTGTCCATAAAAGTTATGAACAGAATCGGTGACAAAGGGCAGCCCTGGCGGAGTCCAACTCTCACTGGAAACGGGTTCGACTTACTGCCGGCAATGCGGACCAAGCTCTGGCACTGATCGTACAGGGACTGAACAGCCCTTATCAGGGGGGCCGGTACCCCATACTCTCGGAGTACCCCCCACAGGATTCCCCGAGGGACACGGTCGAATGCCTTTTCTAAGTCCACAAAACACATGTAGACTGGTTGGGCAAACTCCCATGCACCCTCCAGGACCCTGCTAAGGGTATAGAGCTGGTCCACTGTTCCGCGACCAGGACGAAAACCACACTGTTCCTCCTGAATCCGAGGCTCGACTATCCGACGGACCCTCCTCTCCAGGACCCCTGAATAGACTTTTCCAGGGAGGCTGAGGAGTGTGATCCCTCTGTAGTTGGAACACACCCTCCGATCCCCCTTCTTAAAGAGGGGGACCACCACCCCGGTCTGCCAATCCAGAGGCACTGTCCCTGATGTCCATGCGATGTTGCAGAGGCGTGTCAGCCAAGACAGTCCTACAACATCCAGAGCCTTGAGGAACTCCGGGCGTATCTCATCCACCCCCGGGGCCCTGCCACCAAGGAGTTTTTTGACCACCTCGGTGACCTCAGTCCCAGAGATGGGGGAGCCCACCTCTGAGTCCCCAGGCTCTGCTTCCTCATAGGAAGGCATGTTAATGGGATTGAGGAGGTCTTCGAAGTATTCCCCCCACCGACCCACAATGTCCCGAGTCGAGGTCAGCAGCGCACCATCCCCACCATATACAGTGTTGACACTGCACTGCTTCCCCTTCCTGAGACGCCGGATGGTGGACCAGAATCTCCTTGAAGCCGTCCGAAAGTCATTCTCCATGGCCTCCCCAAACTCCTCCCACGCCCGAGTTTTTGCCCCAGCAACCACCAAAGCCGCATTCCGCTTGGCCTGCCGGTACCTATCAGCTGCCTCCGGGGTCCCACAGGACAAAAGGGTCCTGTAGGACTCCTTCTTCAGCTTGACGGCATCCTTCACCGCCGGTGTCCACCAGCAGGTTCGGGGATTGCCGCCACGACAGGCACCGACCACCTTACGGCCACAGCTCCGGTCAGCTGCCTCAACAATAGAGGCACGGAACATGGCCCATTCGGACTCAATGTCCCCCACCTCCCTCGGGATGTGGTCGAAGTTCTGCCGGAGGTGGGAGTTGAAGCTACTTCTGACAGGGGGTTCTGCCAGACGTTCCCAGCAGACACTCACAACACGTTTGGGCCTACCATGCCTGAACGGCATCCTCCCCCACCATCGAAGCCAACTCACCACCAGGTGGTGATCAGTTGACAGCTCCGCCCTTCTCTTCACCCGAGTGTCCAAGACATGTGGCCGCAAGTCCGACGACACGACCATAAAGTCGATCATCGAACTGAGGCCTAGGGTGTCCTGGTGCCAAGTGCACATATGAACACCCCTATGCTTGAACATGGTGTTCGTTATGGACAATCAGTGACGAGCACAGAAGTCCAATAACAAAACACCACTCGGGTTCAGATCGGGGGGGCCATTCCTCCCAATCACGCCCTTCCAGGTCTCACTGTCATTGCCCACGTGAGCATTGAAGTCTCCCAGCAGAACGAGGGAGTCCCCAGAAGGTATACCCTCTAGCACCCCCTCCAGGGACTCCAAAAAGGGTGGGTACTCCGAACTGCTGTTCGGTGCATACGCACAAACAACAGTTAGGACCCGTCCCCCCACCCGAAGGCGAAGGGAGGCTACCCTCTCGTCCACCGGGGTAAACCCCAATGTACAGGCTCCAAGTTGGGGGGCAATAAGTATACCCACACCTGCTCGGCGCCTCTCACCGGGGGCAACTCCAGAGTGGTAGAGAGTCCAGCTCCTCTCAAGGAGATTGGTTCCAGAGTCCAAGCTGTGCGTCGAGGTGAGCCCAACTATATCTAGCCGGAACCTCTCAACTTCGCGCACTAGCTCAGGCTCCTTCCCCTTCAGAGAGGTGACATTCCACGTCCCAAGAGCCAGCTTCTGTAGCCGAGGATCGGACCGCCAAGGTCCCCGCCTTCGGCCACCACCCAACTCACACTGCACCCGACCTCCTTGGCCCCTCCCGTAGGTGGTGAGCCCATGGGAAGGGGGACCCACGTTGCCTCTTCGGGCTGTGCCCGGCCGAGCCCCATGGGTGCAGGCTCGGCCACCAGGCGCTCGCCATCGAGCTCCACCTCCAGGCCTGGCTCCAGAGTGGGGCCCCGGTGACCCGCGTCCGGGCGAGGGAAAACGCCGTCCAAAATGGTTTTTCTTCATAGGAGGTTTGTTTAACCGCTCTTTGTCTCATCCCTCACCTAGGACCAGTTTGCCTTGGGTGGCCCTACCAGGGGCATAAAGCCCCGGACAACAGAGCTCCTAGGATCATTGGGACACGCAAACCCCTCCACCACGATAAGGTGACGGTTAAAGGAGGGGTGATAAATATTTTGTATGTCTTTATTCGTAATTGTAATGTTAGTGTTTCATTAGGCTTGGTGTTCCTTCATGTCTAACTATCCCTAACCCCTGTGTCTTTAGGACTGACTCAGGATGTGAACTTTATTGTCGGTTTTTTGGGGTCTGTGCCTTGAACTGGTGTGCCAAGGGGGGCTCAGTTTAAAATATTCTATAAACCAAACCCCACTGGAAAGCCTTAAGGGCTCATTTATACTTCAGGCTCAGAACACGTACACACACATCACGGCTGCCACGCGTTCCCAGCGTTCATTTGATGCGTCCTATGAGCAGTTCCTCAGAAATGAACGCAATGCGTGCGCGAGTTGCTGTACCAGCAAAATGTCAGGCAGGGGGCGCAGTGTGATAAAAGTCAGAACGTGACATCAGAGTCTCTGTTTGCTGTCTACATGTGACAGAAAGCTGCTTTGAGGATCGATGTGCGCACTCCGATGTTTGATGAATGGTACGATGTGGTGAAGCAAAATGCCGACATACAAATGCCTTTGTGGTGCTTTTATTCTCAAGTGTCACATATTCCCCATCATAATGACGTGATACATTTCAAAGGTCTCATATACCATCTTCTGTGCCGTCATCAGAATGTACAGCGGCGTATTTGAGCCGCAGAGAAAAAATTTAAGGACACAATGAAAAGGTCTATTTTGTGAATAAAGTGTAAATTTTGGCTTTAATCTCAAAATGTCCACTTTAACCTCGTAGTTTACTTTATCATTAAAATCGACCTTCGTAAACGTTACCTTTAAACCGACCCAGTTGTTAATCGCTACCTGCTTCTGGGGCTTCCTCCTGAACTGTCAGCAGCGGCAAGCAGCAATCGCCACACAGAACACATGACATTTATGATATTCCAGCTCTCTGCACATTTAGAATCCTTAGATTTATACTTAATGTTAAAAATAATGAATATGCTGCATGATGACATAGTGAACATCAGAACACTCTAGACGAGAACAGGCCATTCAGCCCAACAAAACTCGCCAGTCCTCTCCACTTATTTCTTCTAAAAACATCAAGTCGAGTTTTGAAAGACCCCAACGTCTTACTGTCCACCACACTACTTGGTCGCTTATTCCAAGTGTCTGTCGTTCTTTGTGTGAAGAAAAACTTCCTGATATTTGTGCAAAATTTACCCTTCACAACTTTCCAATTGTGTCCCCATGTTCTCGATGAATTCGTTTTAAAATAACAGTTTCGATCCACTGGACTCATTCCCTTCATAATTTTAAACACTTCAATCTTAATCTTCTTTTGCTTAACTTGAGATCACTTTCATGATGAAATGCAGTGAAGTGTGTATGTTACATTTTACAGATAAGTCATTAACTTCATTTAAATAATGAATAGATAGATAGATACTTACTGATTGTAGCTGCCGAAGTATAAGGCGAGATCAAGCACTGGTAAAATGTGAGCCGAAAGAAATCTCTCAGTCCAAAAGTTTGTTTGAAAAATATTTAGTGAAGGTGAAAAGCAAATAATCCACACAAGAATAAAGAAAAAAGTCGTTATACATGTAGAATAAAAGGCAAATAAAAGGGAAGTTTAGTTATTTCTGTACTTAAAAGTTCTTTACTTCTTCTTCTATACTTAAAGATTCTTAGGTTCTTCTTCTGTACGCTTTAAACGTACGGCACAGCACGTAAATAAGCTCTGTTTTCTTAGTGTTACTTCACACACTCAAAAGGTCCATAGGCCTTAGGCACGTAGGCACGGGCACAGTTTAAAACCTTGTGCCCTGTACGCCTGACACATGGCAAGGCTGGTCACTAACTGAGAATAATATTTAGTCAGAGCTATTAAAAAATGGCAAGAATATACCAATACAATTCTACTTATGGGGGTTATAGGAGCCTCCCATAGAATATGCTTTGTCATCTAGTAAAATATTTATGAATCTTCTATAACTAGGACAATGGCTCTTACACTGATCGTAATTACACACGTTGTGGCGGTGTGGTCTGTCTCGCAGGGAGTCCCGTTCCTTATGTTTTTCTGCTGGGTTTCCACAGTGGGCTCCGGTTTCCTTCCAAAGATATGAAGGTTTGGGGATTTGGTGACACTAAAATGACGCCAGTGTGTTTGTGTTCACCCTGCGATGACCTGATGCCCCGTCCAGGGATTGTTTCTGCCTTACGCCCGATGCTTGCTAGAATGGGCACATCCCTGGATTAATGAATAAAATTATTAAACATCCTTCTCAGATACATTGTGGCAAGGCGTCCTCAAAATTTAATGGATGTTTCAGGCAATTCACAGCACAGCGAAGCCGAACCTGCTGTCACCGTGATGATATCTCGCACTGCCACCTGCTGGAATCTTCCAGATTTACGTAAAGTATGCGTGCAAGTATAAACAGTACACTGCTTACGTAGCAGTAGCGTCCGCTTGTTACATGAAGAATAAACCCGGCCTTAGACCACCTAGCTGACAAGCTTCAGCCAAACAAATGGGGGGGGGGGGGCATTCTATAAGGACATCCACTACCAGAGGGCAGCTGTGAAAAGGCAGCGTGTGCCCCCATTGGTCTGAGGTATGGCTGCTAGGGATTGGTTTGGAATCGGAGGCCATTCCGTATCATGACGTCCTATTGGTGGAAAGATTTGGATAGGAATGTATAACGTTGGCCGCTTTACCCCTCCCTTCCTCCCCCCACCTCTCTCTCACACCGTGGCCATGAAGAGAACACAATGAGGAGCTGAGCTCGGCAGACATATTGAGACAGGCATGCGGCCTGTACTGAAGAAAGCTGACTTGACCAGAGACATTTAAGTAACTACAAGTCTGTGTGTCGCCTGAAACTACACCTCAGCATTTATCAGGTTGTATAGTTATGGTTTGCCAATATTCACATGTGCTTTGCTTCATTATTATTATTTTTATGAATGTTATCAATAACCCGTTATTAGAATGTGTAACTTAACCCCTGCTTGTCCTTTTACTCTCTCTAATTGCTTCATATTATAGATTTAGAAGGGAAGATGGTGAGGAGTGCTAAAGTACAATACCTTATAAACAGTAGGATGTGAGGCATTCTGATAAAGGCTAAACAATGAAAAGGGGAAAGTAGAATCACATAGGACTCTGCCAAGGAAAAACGGTGGCCATGTGTGCGCCACTCTTACCCTTTGTTTTGTCGTAGTTGGGTCATAGGTGATTCAGAGGCTTAAGCCTACAATCTTTGTGTCTATCATATACATACATGATGTATTCTGCCAATTCCTTGATATTTCTATAATTATTATTTATGCCGCTGGTCATAGTCCTCTCATTATATGATGGTGCCGCTACCTGCTCTTTGACCGATATGTAAGATTGCATTTAGAAATCCAAAAGGGAAACCAAACTCAAAGCTCCCCTTTTTCTGACGATTTTATGCCAAAGTGTCATCATTGACAACTCGCAACCTCAGAGAACACTCGGTCCTAAGTAAGGCCGTTCAAAATGGAACTGCTGATAGCTGAACAAAGCGGAGATGGAAGTGATAAAAATACTTCTACACAAACAAAACCAAACCAACAGGCGTAAAACAGGAGTAGCCACTAGTTAACCCTCAAAAGTCAGAAAACCAAAGCAGAGACCACTAAGATTCCAATAAAAAAATTTCAACGAATGCAGAGCTCTTAACAAAACAAACCTCAAGTTGAGATTTGAAGGTCCCTGAAGTCACCCAGTCCACCACACCACTTTGTGGTTTTGCATGTAAAGAAAAACTTCCTACAGTTTGTGTGAAACTTCCCCTTAACAAGTTTCTAACGGTGTCCCCGTGTTCTTGATGAACTCATTTTAAAGTCACCGTCTCGATCCACTGGACTAATTCCCTTCATAATTTTAAACACTTCACTCAGGTCTCCTGTAAAGACTCAGCTCTTTTATTTTTTCCTCATAACTCATCCCCTGTAGCCCTTAATCAGCCTGGTTGCTCTTCTCTGAACTTTTCCTTGTGCTGTTATGTTTTTTTTGTAGACCACAACTGCACCCAGGACTCCAGATAAGTCTTCACCAGTGTGTTATAAAGCTTGAGCAGAACCTCCTGTGACTTGTACACCACACATCAGGGCGCTATATAACCTGACAGTCTGTTAGCCTCCTTAATGGCTTCTGAACACTGTCTGCCAGTTGATCGTGTCAAGTCCACTACAACTCCTAAATCATTCTCATAAGGTGGACTTTTGATTTTCAGACCACCAATTGTGAATTAAAACCTAACAAGACCTAAACCTAACGCAAGTGTTAGGCTCAGCTCTTTTATCTTTCCTCATAACTCATCCCCTGTTGGCCTGAATTAGCCCAGTCACTCTTCTCTGGACTTTCTCTAGTGTTGCTATGTCTGGTGGGCCCAAAACTGCACCCAGAACTCCAGATGAAGCCTCACAGTGTGTTATAAAGCTTGAGTAGAACCTCCTGTGACTTGTACTGCACACATCAAGGTGCTATATAACATGACAGTCTGTTAGCCTTCTTAATGGCTTCTGAACACTGTCTGGAAGTCGATAGCTTAGAGTCCACTATGACTCCTAAGTCCTTCCCATAAGGTGGACTCTCGATTTTCAGACCTTCCATTGTGTATTCAAACCTAACATTTTTACTTCCTATGTGTAATTCTTTACATTTACTGACATTAAATTTCATCCGCCACAAATCTGCCCAAACCTGTCTGCTATCCAAATCCTCTGTGATGATTCAACGAAATGAAGTTTATTTGCCAGTCCACTCAACTTGGCATCATCTGCAGACTTAACCAGCTTATTTATTTTCCTATCTAAATCATTTATATATATTAAAAATAGCAGCAGCCCCAGTACTGCCCCTGCTGGTCACCACTCTTAACATCGGCCAGTTCTGATGAGGTTCCTCACACCATCACCCTCTGCTTCCTGTGTCTGAGCCCATTCTACACCCCACACCCTGCACTGCCACTTTAAGTTGGATGCCCAACCTCTCATGTGGCACCTCATCAAACACTTTCTGAAAGTCCAGATAGACAGATAGATACTTTATTAATCCCCAAGGGGATATTCACATACACCAGCAGCACTGATGAAAAAAACAATATTAAATTAAAGAGTGATAACAATGCAGGTAAAAACAGACAATAACTTTGTATAATGTTAACGTTTACCCCCTCTGGTGGAATTGAAGAGTCACATAGTGTGGGTGATGAACGATCTCCTCAGTCTGTCAGTGGAGCAGGACGGTGACAGCAGTCTGTCTCTGAAGCTGCTCCTCTGTCTGGAGATGATCCTGTTCAGTGGATTCTCCATGATTGACAGGAGTCTGCTCAGCGCCCGTCACTCTGCCACAGATGTCAAACTGTCCAGCTCTGTGCCTATAATAGAGCCTGCCTTCCTCACCAGTTTGTCCAGGCGTGAGGTGTCTCTCTTCTTTATGCTGCCTCCCCAGCACACCACCGCGTAGAAGATGGTGCTCACCACAACCGTCTGAGAGAACATCTGCAGCATCTTATTGCAGATGTTGAAGGACGCCAGCCTTCTAAGGAAGTATATTCGGCTCTGTCCTCTCTTGCACAGAGCATCAGTATTGGCAGTCCAGTCCAATTTATCATCCAGCTGCACTCCCAGATATTTATAGGTCTGCACCATCTGCACACAGTCACCTCTGATGATCACGGGGGTCCATGAGGGGCCTGAGCCTACTAAAATCCACCACCAGCTCCTTGGTTTTGCTGGTGTTCAGGTGTAGGTGGTTTGAGTCGCACCATTTAACAAAGTCCTTCATTAGGTTCCTATACTTCTCCTCCTGCCCACTCCTGATGCAGCCTACGATAGCAGTGTCGTCAGCAAACTTTTGCACGTGGCAGGACTCCGAGTTGTATTGGAAGTCTGATGTATATAGGCTGAACAGGACCGGAGAAAGTACAGTCCCCTGTGGCACTCCACAATGTCAGACCTGCAGTTCCTGAGACATACATACTGAGGTCTGTTTGTAAGATAGTCTACAATCCATGCCACCAGGTATGAATCTACTCCCATCTCTGTCAGCTTGTCCCTAAGGAGCAGAGGTTGGATGATGTTGAAGACGCTAGAGAAGTCCAGAAACATAATTCTTACTGCACCACTGCCTCTGTCCAAGTGGGAGAGGGATCGGTGTAGCATGTAGATGATGGCATCCTCCGCTCCCACCTTCTCCTGGTATGCGAGTAACATCATCTACATGTCTCTGACTGTCTGCTTTTGTTATCTTCCTCATAAAATTCCAGCTTGTTGGTCAAACACGACCTCCTCGTCTGAAGCCATGATAAATGTTCCCTAACACTTCTGTTCTTGCCGTGTGTTGCTCGATCTTCTTAGTAATTTCTTCCATTCATTTCCCTTTAACGCACACTAAGGCTTACTGACCCGCCTGATCTCCCTTTTCATATCCTGGAATAATATTTTCAATTTGGTAACCGACTCATAACTTCCCACTTTGTGATTTTACTTCCCAGTGTTCACGTTTCGGCTCTGCTGATATTCTCGTAATTTAGGTTAACAGGTCCTGGTGAACTGCGGTTTTCACTTTGGATTTTGTTTTTGATAGTGACATATCGATATTCTATTCCTCTTTTGCTCCAGTTTCCTTGAAAAAACGCGCATGTCTCCCAGTCCATTTTGAAGAATGTCTCTGCGGTTTCTCACAATCCACAGTGCCAGTCAATATTTAAAAAATTAAAAAAAAAAAAAAAGCATTCAGTTTGAGGGTCCACTTTGAATATTTGTGCCTGGCATGGCAAGATGGGCGGGCAGACCATCCTGGGTCGGCTCCTGCTTTGCTGCCAGTGTAGACGTTGCCTGCCCTGAATTTAATTAGCAGGTTCACAAAACGATGAATGGGTATGATGTGACTTGGGGGTCCCAGGAGACGTCACAATTAAAGACGTAACACCAAACAGGGGCTCATTCAAAATAAAATGAGCTCAATTTTAGTCATTTCAAAACCTGCAAAAATGTATTTTGTTAAACTGAGTGACCAGAGAGCTGCCCAAGTTTCAGCTCTTAAAGAGTCTTGTCTTTTCTGTGGCCACACGTCTTTCTGAACGTTAACTGGAACCCCACATGGACGCTCTTTTTGAATGATGGTGTATGTAATAATAATAATAATAAGTTGCATTTATAAAGCGCCTTTTACAAACCCGAGTAAAAAAAAAAAATGACACACGAGACAAAAGTTCATTGAAGAGGAAAGTTTTGAGTTGAGATTTAAAGGTGGAGAAAGAGGAGCAAACTCAGAGAGACTGAGAAAGAGGGGCCATCACACTGAAGGAGCTGCCTGCCAGGGTGGAGAGTCTGGTGTGTGGTGTGTAAGGAGATGACTGTGTGAGGACCTGAGAGAGCAACGAGGAGTGAGTGGAGCTGAGTGAGGTAGAGGGGGGCCAAAGGTCATGTAGGGCTTTAAAGGTGAGAAGCAGAATCTTGAATGTAAACCTTGATGGAACCAGTGAAGTTGGGAGAGAACAGGGGAGACGTGAGCAGAACACTTTGTGTGACTGCCGAGTTCTGAATGTGCTGGAGCCTCTGTGTAGATTTTGCAGGGAGGCCGATGAAGAGGGAATAACAGTAATCAATATGAAACATTAGGAGACAATGAACCAGAGTCTGAGCTTCATTAAAGGACAGAAATGGACAACGTGATGGAAATGACAGGATGAAATTTTGGAAAGAGACCTAATGTGTAACTGAAAGTTAAGTGATGAATCAAACAAAACACCGAGATGTCTGACAACAGGAGCAGGTTTGACATCAATAGAAACAGAGAAGAGAGAGTAGGGAGTTTGGGCCGACCAGTAACATCTCCTTAAGCTTGAGAAAGTGATTTTCCTTCCCTAGCTTAAGATCAGTGATGCAGTCGGTGAGCGTGCTAGGAGGCGAGTCGTCCTAAGATATAACTGAATATCATCTGCATAGCAGTGAAAGTACTGGCCATGTCGTGAATAATCCGAACCAAAGTAAGGATATAAAGTAGAAGGAGTGATGACCCAAGGACCGAACCCTGAGGGACACCACGCGACATACATGTGAGGTGAAGAATTCATATTTCGGCCGAGTGTGACAAACTGTTGCCTATTAGAAAGATATGATGTGAGCCATTGAAGATCTCTACAGAAGAGAGACGTGACAGGAGGACTTCATGACTAACAGAGTCAAATGCTGCACTTAAGTCAAGAAGGAGGAGAATATGAAGTGAACCACAATCAGCAGACCGGAGGAGATCATTGACTACACGGAGAAGAGCTGACTCAGTGCTGTGCTGTGTGTGAATGCCAGACTGCAAAGGCTCACAGAGTGTATTGTCTACAAGAAAGACATGAAGTTGTATAGCAACCACGCGTTAGCCAAAAAAAAAAGGAATATGAACAATTCAAAGGGTCTAAAGGCCTACCTGGGGAAGTACAGTGGAGTGCCCAAAGTACTCAATCACCTTGAAAGTAATCCTGAATTTCTGCACGACAAAAGATTTGTCCACTTATTTATCCATTCAGTATTTTTAATGTGCTGTAACAACACATTTCCAAAGTCCAAATCAACCATTTTCTGTATTTAATCGAAGAAGAAAAACTCCACAGTTTGTGTTTGCAGAAGTGTTCAAGCCCTTCACATTCCTACTTTGTCGAGACCCCATGTTATCATCTGTTTACCCCTTATACTTGTCAAGTTCGTTATTGGATTGGTCTACTCCCGCACCCTAAATAATAACACACACACACACATACAGTGGGTACGGAAAGTATTCAGACCCCCTTCAATTTTTCACTCTTTGTTATATTGCAGCCATTTGCTAAAATCATTTAAATTAATTTTTTTCCTCATTAATGTACACACAACACCCCATATTGACAGACAAAAAAAAGAATTTTTGAAATTGTTGCAGATTTATTAAAAAAGAAAAACTGAAATATCACATGGTCCTAAGTATTCAGACCCTTTGCTGTGACACTCATATATTTAACTCCGGTGCTTTCCATTTCTTCTGATCATCCTTGAGATCACCTTCATTTGAGTCCAGCTGTGTTTGATGATACTGATTGGACTTGATTAGGAAAGCCACACACCTGTCTATATAAGACCTTACAGCTCACAATGCATGTCAGAGCAAATGAGAATCATGAGGTCAAAGGAACTGCCTGAAGAGCTCAGAGACAGAATTGTGGCAAGGCACAGATCTGGCCAAGGTTACAAAAAAATTTCTGCTGCACTTAAGGTTCCCAAGAGCACAGTGGCCTCCATAATCCTTAAATGGAAGACGTTTGGGACGACCAGAACCCTTCCTAGAGCTGGCCGTCCGGCCAAGCTGAGCTACCGGGGGAGAAGAGCCTTGGTGAGAGAGGTAAAGAAGAACCCAAAGATCACTTTGGCTGAGCTCCAGAGATGCAGTCAGGAGATGGGAGAAAGTTGTAGAAGGTCAACCATCACTGCAGCCATCCACCAGTCAGGGCTTTATGGCAGAGTGGCCTGTCGGAAGCCTCTCCTCAGTGCAAGACACATGACAGCCCGCATGGAGTTTGCTAAAAGACACCTGAAGGACTCTTGAGATGGTGAGAAATAAGATTCTCTGGTCTGATGAGACCAAGATAGAACTTTTTGGCCTTAATTCTAAGTGGTATGTGTGGAGACAACCAGGCACTGCTCATCACTTGTCCAATACAGTCCCCACAGTGAAGCATGGCGGTGGCAGCATCATGCTGTGGGGGTGTTTTTCAGCTGCAGGAACAGGACGACTGGTTGCAATCGAGGGAAAGATGAATGCGGCCAAGTACAGGGATATCCTGGACAAAAACCTTCTCCAGAGTGCTAAGGACCTCAGACTGGGCCGAAGGTTTACCTTCCAACAAGACAATGACCCTAAGCACACAGCTAAAATAACGAAGGAGTGGCTTCACAACAACTCTGTGACTGTTCTTAAATGGCCCAGCCAGAGCCCTGACTTAAACCCAATTGAGCATCTCTGGAGAGACCTAAAAATGGCTGTCCACCAACGTTTACCATCCAACCTGACAGAACTGGAGAGGATCTGCAAGGAGGAATGGCAGAGGATCCCCAAATTCAGGTGTGAAAAACTTGTTGCATCTTTCCCAAGAAGACTCCTGGCTGTATTAGCTCAAAAGGGCGCTTCTACTAAATACTGAGCAAAGGGTCTGAATACTTAGGACCATGTGATATTTCAGTTTTTCTTTTTTAATAAATCTGCAACAATTTCAAAAATTCTTTTTTTTGTCTGTCAATATGGGGTGCTGTGTGTACATTAATGAGGGAAAAAATTAATTTAAATGATTTTAGCAAATGGCTGCAATATGACAAAGAGTGAAAAATTGAAGGGGGTCTGAATACTTTCCGTACCCACTGTATATTCACACACACTCAGACCCTAACCACAACAGTGCCCTACAAATGACACACACACAGTTGGCTAACTTCTAGCACTTAAAAACCACACAAGTGCTTTAGGTATAACATAACTTGTCACTCTCTCAGCACATCAAGAGCAACAGAGTGAAGCTGCAGACTGCAATACCTCACGGAATGTCCTTCATATCATGGAACGCCCTTCAGAGCACAACATTCCAAATGACGCGATTTATCATAACGCCCTTTCCTAGTGTCACTCGTATCATGCCCTCTCGAGACAGTGTTGACGCACTCGTTGCGCAGCATGGTGTAGTTGTACAAATTACAACAGTTTTCGATCTGGTCAAACATAAATGACTTCCAGTCTCATACTTACGCTATCCAATCATTCTAAGCTCTTTCACGATTCTAACACTTTGCCAATATAAAGTACAGTTTGTTTTTTTTTTACTATTTTGAATGGTTGTTCATTACATTTTCTCCTGATGTGTTACAGTTTAGTAAAAGTAACAAATCTTATTACTATCCAGTGTTTCAAATGGAATGTACCTCATGAAACTCATACCTATAGATTTTCAATCTATAAATGTATTTCATATTCCCTCTAGCAAATTATACACATGTGAAACAATAATAAGCTTAATTCTTTTTAGAAGGTTTGCAAAAACAGCGCTACATATAAAATTGGTTTTTAAACTGACAAGGAAACATTTTACATTGCTCGTCTCGAACCACCCTTACTTAAAAGAAGAGGACGACATGCATCAAGACTCTTTGCAGTGTTGGCTCCTCAGTGGTGGAACGAACTTCCTCTTGCTGTACGAACAGCGGAGACCCTCACTGTCTTCAAACGCCGTCTGAAGACACTCTTCTTTAAACAGCACTGGGGGGACTAAAGTCCCCATACTTTTTTCTACCCTTTTCTCAAAAAAAAAAAAAAATTGTACTAACAACTTACTATTATTTTCTAGCATGGTTTTGTGTACAACTTGGTCAGCGGTAACTTGTTTAATGACAGTAGATTTAATCCTAGCCTTAAAGACTGAAGAACAGTCGTAGACTACTAAGCACTGTTGTAAGTCGCTCTGGATAAGAGCATCTGCTAAATGTTGTAAATGTAAATGTAAATTTTAGGAACAGTCATTTACTTATTGATTAGATCCATCAACGTTTTCATTACTAAAAGCTGCATGTGTGAAATACTGGATGTCATGTCCATATCAATTGAAAGGCATGTGACAGCCAGTAGATTTTACATAATTTTACACTTTGTAACAACTGTTCAGTTTGAGACAATCGTGATTGTTCTTAAACCTTTTTTGTGCAACATTTAAGTTGATTGCAAAGACCCAACTTATACCAACATACACTCAAACTGTCTTCGAGTTGTCGACTTTTTAAAATTTTCATAAATATCAAAAACTGTTACAACTACTACTACCATCCATCCATCCATTGTCTCCCGCTTATCCGAGGTCGGGTCGCAGGGGCAGCAGCTTGAGCAGAGATGCCCAGACTTCCCTCTCCCTGGCCACTTCTTCTAGCTCTTCCGGGAGAATCCCGAGGCGTTCCCAGGCCAGCCGAGAGACATAGTCCCTCCAGCGTGTCCTGGGTCTTCCCCGGGGCCTCCTCTCGGTTAGACGTGCCTGGAACACCTCACCAGGGAGGCGTCCAGGAGGCATCCTGATCAGATGCCCGAGCCACCTCATCTGACTCCTCTCGATGCGGAGGAGCAGCGGCTCTACTCTGAGCTTCTCACCCTATCTTTAAGGGAGAGCCCAGACACCCTGCGGAGGAAACTCATTTCGGCCGCTTGTATTCGCGATCTCGTTCTTTCGGTCACTACCCATAGCTCATGACCATAGGTGAGGGTAGGAACATAGATCGACTGGTAAATTGAGAGCTTTGCCTTGCGGCTCAGCTCCTTTTTCACCACGACAGACCAATGCAATGCCTGCATTACTGCGGATGCCGCACCGATCTGCCTGTCGATCTCACGCTCCATTCTTCCCTCACTCGTGAACAAGACCCCGAGATACTTGAACTCCTCCACTTGAGGCAGGATCTCGCTCCCAACCCTGAGAGGGCACTCCACCCTTTTCCGGCTGAGGACCATGGTCTCGGATTTGGAGGTGCTGATTCTCATCCCAGCCGCTTCACACTCGGCTGCGAACCGATCCAGAGAGAGCTGAAGATCACGGCCTGATGAAGCAAACAGGACAATATCATCTACAAAGAGCAGTGACCCAATCTTGAGTCCACCAAACCGGACCCCTTCAACGCCCTGGCTGCGCCTAGAAATTCTGTCCATAAAAGTTATGAACAGAATCGGTGACAAAGGGCAGCCCTGGCGGAGTCCAACTCTCACTGGAAACGGGTTCGACTTACTGCCGGCAATGCGGACCAGGCTCTGGCAACGATCGTACAGGGACCGAACAGCCCTTATCAGGGGGTCCGGTACCCCATACTCCCGGAGCACCCCCCACAGGATTCCCCGAGGGACACGGTCGAATGCCTTTTCCAAGTCCACAAAACACATGTAGACTGGTTGGGCGAACTCCCATGCACCTACCAGGACTCTGCTAAGGGTGTAGAGCTGGTCCACTGCTCCGTGACCAGGATGAAAACCACACTGTTCCTCCTGAATCCGAGGTTCGACTATCTGACGGACTCTCCTCTCCAGGACCCCCGAATAGACTTTTCCAGGGAGGCTGAGGAGTGTGATCCCTCTGTAGTTGGAACACACCCTCCGCTGGTCGATGAGGTCGAGACAATCATCCGAAATCCATTGCTGCGAGACATGAGTACCGGACGCTGTACCAGACAATCCGACGGTAAGGCGGCAAAGCTACATCAACGAATGACAATATTAAAAAGTCAGATGGAACTTTCGTGAACTCTCCTCATGAGCGCCTGCAGCGGTGGAGAGAATTCTTTCACCAGCTGTACAACCATGATCCGCCACAAGGTCCAGTGCCTGAACCACCGATTATCGAGCAGCCGATGAATCAGTTTCCCGATACCGAACCAACAATCAACGAGGTGAAGACGGCAATAAAATCCCTGAGAAATGGTAAAGCACCGGGAGGAGATCAAGTAACCGCCGAGATGATCAAAGCCAGAGGAAAACGTCTTATTACAACAGCTCCACGTTCTCGTAACGCATATATGGCATTCGGACCGCGTTCCATCGGCGTGGAAGAAAGTGATCGTTCTGCCTATTTTGAAGAAAGGTGACAGTCGGGAATGCAAGAATTATCGCGGTATTAGCCTCCTCTCGATTGTCAGCAAAGTTTTTATGAAAATCATACAATCAAGGCTACAGAAACATCGAGAGCAAACGAGTCGGGAAGAACAAGCTGGATTTAGACCACATCGAGGATGCATCGACCAGATATTCGCTCTCCATCAGATAACGGAAGAAAGAATTCGATGCGGTAAACGAACTGTCATCGTCTTCATCGATTTCAAATCTGCTTTCGATTGCATCGATCGGACCAGTTTGTGGAGAGCCCTAGAAATCGAACATGTGCCGCTGAAAATCATTCATCTTTTTCAAGCATTGTACGACGGCTCAACCAGTAGTGTCCGTATCCTGAATGACATGTCTGAAGAGTTCCCGATTCGAACTGGAGTCCGGCAAGGAGATGTCGCCTCGCCGTTTCTTTTCAACATTGTGATCGACGCGATTATGCGAGAACCATTCGATGGGCGACACGGAGTTCGATACGATGATACAAACTTCTTAACCGATCTGAATGTTCGCCGATGACAGCTCTGTTTTCGCCAACACGGATATTGAAGCGACGGATACTTTGCATGACATTTCCCGCATTGCACAGTCATACGGATTGAGAATCAACGTGGATAAGACCAAAGTAATCACGACAGACGGATCGGAAGCCAGAGTTTACTTTGAGGGAACTCGAATCGAGCAGGTACCAGAATTCAAGTACTGGGACCATTGATCACGGAGAAGAAAGCAGCATCGGCAGCCAAAGTTCACAGCCGGATTGGCCAGGCAACAGCAGCATTCGCCTCACTCAAGTGGTGCTTATGGAAGCGGGCGAATATTACCATCAAAACCAAAATATGCCTATATAGGACGCTGATCCTTCCAATTTTCCTTTATGGATCGGAAACATGGACATTGCTCAAGTCGGACCTCAACAAGCTCGAGGCCTTCCAAACGAGATGCTTGAGACAGATTCTCCGTGTCTCACTCCGCAACCGCATTCGAAACGAGACAATCAGTGAAAGGTGCGATCAACAGGCATCGGTCGCGGAGGAAATTCAAAAACGTCGATTAAGATGGTTCGGCCACGTCTGTAGGATGGATGGAAATCGACTACCACACAAACTCCTATGGAGAAAACATCCTCCCGATTGGAGGATACAACAAGCACCGAAGATGACATGGTTGAAACACGTAGAGAACAACCTAAAGAACCAGCGACTGACAACAATCGAAGCAAGAGCCGTCACAACCGATCGACTAGCATGGAAGAGTGTGGTGAACAGAGCACGGAATCCAGCGGCACCAACAGCAGCGTATTGGCTAAGAGGTCGACCTCCTTTCCAAACGCCAGCTATGGAATAAAGAAGAAGAAGAAGAACACACCCTCCAGTCCCCCTTCTTAAAGAGGGGGACCACCACCCTGGTCTGCCAATCCAGAGGCACTGTCCCTGATGTCCATGCGATGTTGCAGAGGCGTGTCAACCAAGACAGTCCTACAACATCCAGAGCCTTGAGGAACTCCGGGCATATCTCATCCACCCCCGGGGCCCTGCCACCAAGGAGTTATTTGATCACCTTGGTGACCTCAGTCCCAGAGATGGGGGAGCCCACCTCCGAGTCCCCAGGCTCTGCTTCCTCATTGGAAGGCATGTTACTGGGATTGAGGAGGTCTTCGAAGTACTCCCCCCACCGACCCACAACGTCCCAAGTCGAGGTCAGCAGCGCACCATCCCCACCATATACAGTGTTGACACTGCACTGCTTCCCCCTCCTGAGACGCCGGATGGTGGACCAGAATCTCCTCGAAGCCGTCCGAAAGTCGTTCTCCATGGCCTCCCCAAACTCCTCCCACGCCCGAGTTTTTGCCTCAACAACCACCAAAGCCGCATTCCGCTTGGCCTGCCGGTACCTATCAGCTGCCTCCAGGGTCCCACAGGACAAAAGGGTCCGGTAGGACTCCTTCTTCAGCTTGACAGCATTCCTCACCGCCAGTGTCCACCAACGGGTTTGGGGATTACCACCACGACAGGCACCAACCACCTTACGGCCACAGCTCCGGTCAGCTGCCTCAACAACAGAGGCACGGAACATGGCCCATTCGAACTCAATGTCCCCCACCTCCCTCGGGATGTGGTCGAAGTTCTGCCGGAGGTGGGAGTTGAAGCTACTTCTGACAGGGGGCTCTGCCAGACGTTCCCAGCAGACCCTCACAACACGTTTGGGCCTACCACGCCTGACCGGCATCCTCCCCCACCATCGAAGCCAACTCACCACCAGGTGGTGATCAGTTGATAGCTCCGCCCCCTCTTCACCCGAGTGTCCAAGACATGTGGCCGCAAGTCCGACGACACGACCACAAAGTCGATCATCGAACTGAGGCCTAGGGTGTCCTGGTGCCAAGTGCACATATGAACACCCCTATGCTTGAACATGGTGCTCGTTATGGACAATCCGTGACGAGCACAGAAGTCCAATAACAAAACACCGCTCGGGTTTAGATCGGGGGGGCCATTCCTCCCAATCACGCCCTTCCAGGTCTCACTGTCATTGCCCACGTGAGCATTGAAGTCTCCCAGCAGAACGAGGGAGTCCCCAGAAGGTATGCCCTCTAGCACCCCCTCCTGGGACTCCAAAAACTACTACTAATAATAAATAGTGGGTCAGTTACAGTGTGCTTTCAGCAGGGAATTATCCCGAGGTGATCTCATCATTAAACATACAGTATTTATTGTCTTGTGCATACAGTACAATGATATTGTTACTTACCATACATGCCTCTCTAGAACAGTGATAATATAATAAAACACAACAAATATATAGAACTAGCAAACCCGCGGCGTAGCATACGCCGCATAATTATGTATTGATGGGTGAACACGTCCTGAATGGGGTTGGTTTTGAGGATACGACTGTAGGTGAATGAAAAGATGGAACTCTGGAGAGGGCAACATACAATACAGCGTTTTACACGCTGCATACAGCGATTCACATCCGTGACAAACATGATTCTTCTTAGATGGTCCTGTCGCGTCCAGCCTCGCTGTCGAAGCATACATAGTGCCTGGTCATGTGCCCGCTCACAAGAGCAACTAACAGAGACCCCTCGCAAACTGTTTTACATGCCGCATACAGGGCGGGGCTCAGTCTTGCTTGCCATGGATTGCGTGCAACACAGGCATATCGTTTTGAAAGTTTGTCCCTGCGCCTTATTAATTGTCATTGCAAAGGCCAATCTAACAGGAAATTGTCTGCGTGTAAACGTAAAAGGCAAATTTGAATCTGATGGGGTCAGGGAAATCTGGGGAATAAGGACAGTTTGTGAGGTAGCAGCTGCGATTGTTTTACACTCCAGTACATTGCGGTGAATGCTGGTAACAGTCAGTCTAGTGCCTTTACAGAAACTTCTTCCTGGCATGAGGTTTCTGAGAAGCATGACGACTGAACCAATTTTAAATTTGACTTTATGCGGAGGCATGCCAGTGGGAGTAATGGCTGCCCGGCGGGTCATGGGAATAACGCCACCGGATCGTGGAGTCAGGCACAGAGAAGGTCAGATGCTGAGAGAACGTCTCGCCTGTTGCAGGACCCGCCGCATCGGTGAAGCAGGTGAGACGCTAATGAAAAAGAGGCACTGGGTTTATTGGTTTTTAAAGACTGCTTCCTGCATTGTGTGAAAAGTCAACGTGGCTCAGAGGTGCAGGTGGACCGTACCAGAGACGAACCCGACTGACGCGGTGATTGGTGAGTTGTTGCATCCGAGTTGGTGGGTGTGGCTCTGTGAGTTGTCGTCGTATCCCATGGTCTTAGAGTTGGTGGGCGGGGCTCGGTCTTGCTTGCCATGGACTTTGTGAATTACATATATAGATACAATTTACAGTATAGATATATATTCAGGTATATTTCAAATATATATACTTAGTCTTTTTCTTACGTTTGTTATTACGATTGACTCTTCAGTAACTCCACAACTAAAACACTTTCTTTGAAGCCATACTTGGCGCCACTGATTCTTTACTATTTGCCAGAAGGGAGGATTAAGAAAAACACTTGTGCAGAATGGCCGAGTGTGGAATAATCTTAGCAGAATGTCTTTTAGATACCCTGGATAGAAGGCAGTTGGGTGCCAGTAATATTTTGTGGCTTTCATCACCCTCTGCAGTGACCCAAGCATGTGTGCCCTACCAGGATGTGATGCCGCCAGTGAAGATGGACTCCATACAGCACCTGTGAGACATCTCAGGAAGGCCTTGGTGAACTTGGCAATAAACAAAACGTGTTGTTCCCTCCTCAATTCATCAGTGATTGTTACTGTACGAAATTTCAAAAAGCTCACCATTTCCACAGCACTCCACAAACCACAGCTTAATCCATCCTCTGAAGTCTATGACCTACTCCTTAATTTTTGGCCATGAAAGGTCAGATTGTCCTGGGACCACTGAGTGAGCAGATACACCTCTTGTCTGCAAGCCATTTAATCATTGGTGGTGATCAGGCCTATGACAGTGATGTCGGTAGCATTTTTAATGATGGAGCTTTTGTGATGTCTGGACACACAGTCACAGCAGGGGATTAGCACCCTACCCCATAGTGTGCCTGGGTTGAGGGTGAGCATAGAAGATATGATGCTGGCAATCTGCAAAGCTGAGGTCTGCTCGCTATGAAGTCCAAAATCCAGTTCTGTTCGCACAACAGCGTTGAATGCTATTGAATATAAACATAACTCTGTAAGAGCAGTTTTTACCTTACCCAGATGTGCCAAGATGATATGGAGTATAAGACTTAACGGCTGTACCAGTATGCATCATGGAGATGGTGAAGTGGAGCAAAGTTATCTACTAAGTTAAAATTAAGTAAGAAGTCTGAGTGAGTGTAGTTAGTTCTAAAATGAGTTATCACATACAACACTCAGACTGTTATGGACATGAAAAGGATGAATAAACAGATGAGCACATTTTAAACATTACAAGAGATATCAATCATGAAACACACATATTTTCTCTCTCATACACACAATCCATATTACTAACCAAGAATGGTAAACCGGATATGGACGCAGGGACCTGCCCGTGGACGCAGGAGACATAGTGCGCAGGCGCCACACAAAGCCCCCCGCCCCATAGTAAAACGAGAGAGACTACGAACCGTCTGACATGCCGCACGCAGGATAAAGCGAGGTCAGAAATAAAAGACAGAGTAGAAAACAAAGTAAAACGTCATAAAGAGGTTAAAGAACGGGGACAAACACATGGAGAGCAGGTTACAGATGATGAAAACTGGAATGCAACAGCTTCAAAAAAACCTACGCACGAAACACATGTACAGCGAGGGACAGAATATAAAGGCAGAAACAACGACAGTTAAACGTCCACACCACACAGCGGAGGCAGACCCGGAAGGTGCAGACGCCTACATCGCACGTCGGAAGGCTCGGGAAAGTACGAAAGGCAAAGGCGCCTACACAGCATGGTGAAACCCGACATAATACGGAAGGCGCAGGCGTTGCCGCCATATTGTGAGTGGCACTAATGCGTAGTGAGGGCGCAGGCGTCACTGCCATATTGTGCGTGGCACTACTGCTGAGTGAAGTTAGGAATAATGTGCTGCTTGGTGTGCCACACAAACCCCCCCACAGACTACGGAGTCCATGGAGACTACGAACGACATAACCACACAAACAACAGGAGTCAGCACCCAACCCCAGTGTAAAACGGGACAAACTACGGAGTCGAGAAAGGGTCACAAATCAATTGGAGTACGGAAAGTGCCAGACAGTACGCAAACACACTACACAGCCTGATCCACGCACCTCTAATAACCCGCAAGCAAAAACACGATATAGTACAGAAACCCCACAAATACGGACTCCACAACATATTTGAATCACATTACAGTGATACAATATTAACAGTGCAACCACACAAGACACAGGCACAACACCTGATGGGTAATAAGAATAAACGGACACTCCGTATTAAAGGTTCGTCATCCTCACACGTGAAGACTATACAGCATAAGTGAATCATCACATTACAGTCATACATTATTAACAATTCAACCACAGAAAACGCTACGTATTAACAGTAAGTGCAATCCATTATCCATGTTACTAACGCTAAACAAGGAAGAACTAATGGAGTTACGCTCACGCCTCCAAAACAATAGACCAGATACCACTGTTAACGCGACAGGCTATATTATGTCCAAAGAATATTGATGTTGATCACATAAATAACCAAGTCATTGCATTACTTCCTGGAGAAAGCCGCCTCTTTCTAAGTACTGACAAAGTTGATTCTGAAGACGACATTGAACATCTTAATTTCCCTTTACAATATCTGAACACTATTAACCCAGCTGGATTACCACAACACAATCTTAACCTTAAAATCGGGACAATAGTCATGCTATTAAGAAACCTTAATACTAAACAAGGTTTATGCAACGGTACACGTTTAGTCATCAACACCATGACAGACAATGTTATTGAAGCAAAAATACTTACAGGATCACATCCTAACAATACTGTTGTAATTCCTAGAATTGACCTTGCAAGTTCTGCCCTTGAATTGCCATTTACACTTGGGCGACGCCAATTTCCCAGTAAACCTGCATTTGCCATGACAATCAACAAATCCCAAGGACAGACCATGGACAAAGTTGGCATATACCTCTCTGAGCGCGTATTTGGACATGGACAACTTTATGTAGCCTTCTCATGAGTTCGGCGTTCATCTGACATTAAAGTTAAAGTTATAAATACTCCAATACCAAGGAAAACTCATTCAAGGACAACAAACCATCTTTACTACAAATATTGTATATAAAGAGATATTCCAATAAATCTTTGTGATTTACCATACAATGCGTTCTTTACTTCCTATCCACCGTCTGAAACTGTGGAGGCAAAACAGGCACGGGTTCAAACCGAACGAGCTCAACTGACGGATATACGCCTACAACTTTGAGTACTGAGAAAAGCGCTATATAAATGTAATGAATTATTATTATTATTATTACAACGCGCGTCTCAAACCGCAGAAGCAGGGTAAGCATGGGTTCAAAACAACGCAAACCCCTACAACGCGCATCTGAAACTATGGCTGACCAGCGGACACGGGTTCAAAACGCCGGGGGTAGGCGAGCGAAGTGAGCAGGGGGCGGAGCCCCCTTGTATATATTATATATATTGTGATGGATTGCCAGCTTCATATCTCGGCCCTCACCCCCAGGCCACCAGGAGGAGCTCTCCCGACAGCATGGACGTGCTCCAATTTCCAGCAGGGCCTGATGGACTTTGTAGTTTTTATGCACAGTCCTGCTGGATACCTTGGGGACCACTGGAAGTCGCTGTAGGGAGGCTTGTGGACTCATATGTGCCCTATAACCTGGAAGTACGTCCTGGTCACATGAACAGGAGAAATGACGTACTTCCAGGTTGAAGAAAAGGACTTTAACCCTGACCCAGAAGTAATAAGGAATTGTGGACTGTTGGGCAGGAACACCTCCGGGTCAGGGAGTATAAAAGGACTCTGGGAAAGCCCAGACACTGAGCTGAGCTGGGAGGTAGGGTGGCTAAGTGTCTCGGAGCGGAGGAGAGAGTGTTGTGATTTTTATAGTATTGATTGGTGTTTGTGTAAATAGTGTGGAGTGGAGGGTGCTTTGTGCACGTAATTATTGCAAAATAAAGAAGTCTTGGACTTTTACCTGGTGTTTGGAGTGGTACCTGAGGGTTCAAGAGGTCGATAAATACCTGTACTGCTACAATAAATATATAAAATCCTGATTTATAACATGGCATTGTTCTCATATTCAGTCCCAGGGGCTGTAGATTTTTTCCCCAACTAATTTTTGCTTTTAATTAGACTCTCTTCTTGAACTTGCAAGCCAACAGTCTTGGTCTTGAAAGTTAAAGTGATGTATCAGAACACAAAGATCATTGTTATAACTACCACATAGGGGAGTGTAACTTGTGCGGGGCATTTTAGCATCCAAACCATTGACACAACCACACACACACACAATCCAGGTTCAAATATGAATTTATTTTTAAGAAATAAAGCACACAATCCCAGTTAGGACATCCATCCGTGTCCTCCATCCATCACATTGGTCATTTCAGTAGACAATGAACTATTGAACCAGGTCAGAAAGCCAGTCCATCCCCACTTTTCTTTACAGTGAATCACTGATCAAATCCACTGAACAAAATGACATCACTGTAAGCTTTCTGACACATTTAGTTCCTTGGAAATTTTGAAGGCTGAAAAAATAAATAAATAAAACACAAAAATCGAATTTGTAGAACAGCAGCAACTGATGGGAATATTTTTTTTTACCCCGTATCTCATCAAGAAAAAAGTTCATGTCCTTCATGCATTCAAAAGTAAATAACAAAGTGGACATGACTTCTTCAGTGTCTTCATCGTCTCCCCTTTGTTCTGTTTTTTCAATTGTGTACGTAACTTCATCCTCGTCCATTTCCAGAATTCTTGGAGGACTGTCCCAACAAGTTGGTCTTTGTTGGCATCCAGCCAGTCACAAGCAGTCAAGATGTTTTTGATCATTGAAGACTTTTTTATGAAAAAGTTTGATATTGATATTGATATTCCTAATAAAGTACTTAACTCCACTTTTACTTAAAGTACAGTCAAATTGGCATCTGAAATAAACCCAGCAATATGACCAATGCATGTCGTAGGACTGCTCTGCTCGATTGATTTCTCCTGCTTTTTGCCTCTGCTGTACTCCCTGTTTTCATGAGGTAGAGTGAAAAATAAAATAATAAACTCCAATGTACAACCACAGCAGTTCATCTTCAAGGGAATGTCATGTCTAGTTAGAAACCATTCAGAAAGTGCACAAATAATTCAAAAGGACTAAGTGCTCTGAAGTGAAAAAAGTATACAGTACATTTTTATTCACTAATACATTGCTGTAAGACCCATTTCAATTCAATGTGTATGTCTACAGGAATTGTACTGAAGTGAGTCCCTGAAAGACAAAGAGTCCAATTACCACAGCATTGTCACTTGTGAAGGCCAAACTCATCATTTCAAATAAGAGGTCATTTAATTGTTCCCAGTTTAGTGAGCACGCTTTAAAAACTGCTGAAACATTCACCCAAACATATCGCAATAGAAATGCTACATGTAAAAAGTTATACATAATGGAAAGTGTTTACCTGAAGCAAACTATCGCTCCATTCTAGATTTCAGTATCATTCAGAAATCAACCAAAGGAAGAAGAAAGTCATCACCTTTAAGGCATTTGCCATGTTTGAGCTGTAAGAATCATTTCACTACACGGAGTAGCTGACAGGGCTGTGCCGTTGTGAGAACCACACTTTCCATACTACTAGGAACTGCAATACAGATTATCAAGTATTATGCATTTCTGCAAATCAATTATGCAGCAAATACATTACAATTTGCTACAACTAAACCATAAATATGCTGACCTGCAAATTCAGTTAATGCCACAGATGAAACTGATCTTTGAAGAACAAGGAAAAGAGTCAGAAAGTGACACTCCACAAAAGCAACTCTACGAAGCGATTCATTGCCTAAATTTTAGGAACAGAAAAGTAAATGTTATACTATTAATTGTATTGGCAGAAATAATTCAGTCAACATTTTCATATGCTTCAGTAATGGACAAGAAGGGTGGGGGAGAAAAGTCCTTGCTGTTCACTACCTTGTCTGGAATTACTGGGAGCAGAAATCATTGCCATTTAATAAATCAGTTAAGAGCACACAAAACCCTCATTTTTAAGACCACCATTCTCTGCCCCTATAATGCCACTGACACAACACAGGGCTGAAGAAAGACACAAGTCAGTGAAGGCCTCACTGGAGACCTGCTGGTCAAAGTCTTTTTGTGAAGTTCTAATATATAAAATTAGTGTCAGAAAACTTTTCAACAGATAATTACGAAGCACTACCTGTGGTACACAGAATGTCCTTCTTCTCCTGTGGAAATTGAAGACCGCTGTCTTGGCTGGAAGATAAAAAAAAAAAAAAAATGTAGAAATACTGTAAGTTGACAAATTCTTATCACTGTTCTTCCCTTAAAAAAAGCTTGAAAAGTTACACACCTTTTCATGCTGGCTTTGCGAAGTAAGAGAAGACACCACCATCTTCTAATTTTTGGCATGTCTTCCTATAAATGTGAATTGGGAAATTACAATAAATTCTATGAATAAAAAAAAAAAATCACAAAATTTAAACAAATATTACACTTAAAAACCACTGACCTGACTGAAATCAAATGCTCTTCCAGTGGCAATGTAGAGAGTATACTAAAAAATAAAAGCAAATTATTATTTTAAATCAACATTTAGATCTTGCTATTGGCAAAGTGTCCTCAACTTACCACAAGCATGAAGATCCCACAGTCCGGGCTGTCAGTCTGTGTCGGTAGATTCAATCATTTGAAGAGGTGATTAGTAAAGGAGATGTGTGTGTTTTGTGTCTTATGCTAGTAAAACATATTGATATTCACGTTACCTTCTCCTGTGGTTCCTTCCAGCTATCTGGCATTAGTTTAGAGGGAATTTTCCTACAGATAAAATTTGTTTTGTCAAAATGATTTATATTATATTAATGTATATTAAAAACACAGTTGATATGAGCTTTGCAGATGGACTATCATTGTAGAACTGGATTAATAATATTTAATTCTGAAAATGTGCCAATTAATAATTTTATCACACAGAAGCAAGAATTACTTAACCAAAATTTAGCTGGAGCCTTTCATCAGAATCAGCTTTTATTGGCCAAGTATATGTACACATACAAGGAATTGGACTCCGGTTTTACCTAGTATTGTCCCTGATGCTGTGAGATTGACTTAAGTGTTCATGAGAGTGATGGCCTGAGGAAAGAAACTGTTCACATGTCTGGTAGTTTTGGCATACAGTGCTCTGTAGCGCCTACCAGAGGGAAGAAGTTGAAAAAGGTTGTAACCAGGGTGTGATGGGTCTGCAGTGATGTTTTCTGCCCGTTTCCTGACTCGAGATCTGTATAAGTCTTGAATGGAGGGCAGATCAACACCAATGATTTTTTCTGCAATCCTGACTGTCCGTTGAAGTCTGTTCCTGTCCTGTTTTGTGGCTGAGCCAAACCAGACTGTGATAGATGAACAGAGAACAGACTGGATTACTGCAGAGTAAAATTGGATGAGCAGCTCCTGAGGCAGGTTGAACTTTCTGAGCTGGCGCAGGAAGTACAACCTCTGCTGGGCCTTTTTAACAATTGTGTTTATGTTTAGTTCCCACTTTAGGTCCTGGGAAATTGTGGATCCCAGAAACCTAAAGTTTTCCACAGCAGACACAATGCTGTTGAGTAGTGTGAGAGGGGGCAGCACTGGGGGGCTCCTCCTGAAGTCCACTGTCATCTCCACAGTTTTAAGCTTGTTCAGCTCCAGGTTGTTTTGACCGCACCAGAGGGCCAGCTGTTCGACCTCTCATCTGTATACAGACTCGTCACTGTCCTTGATGAGGCCAATGACTGTCATATCATCTGCGAACTTCAGGATTTTAACAGACGGGTCTCTTGAGGTGCAGTCATTTGTGTAGAGGGAGAAGAGCAGAGGAGAGAGGACACATCCCTGGGGGGCGCCAGTGCTGACTGTTCGTGTGCTGGATGTGATTATTCCCAGTCTCACTTGCTGCTTCCTATCTGTCAGGAAGTTTTTGATCCACCGGGAGATGGGAGCTGGTACAGTGAGCCAAGTGAGTTTGGTGTGGAGGACTTCTGGAATGATAGTATTGAACACCAAGCTGAAGTCCACAAACAGGATCCTAGCATATGTCCCTGGAGAGTCGAGATGTTGCTTTTTATCACAATGATATTCATTTCTGATTACTTGAGTAGAATTATTAGTAATAGAACAGGTAGGGAAATAGTGAACATCAGATAATATAATCTCTAGCAACTCTTAAATGAACAAACAATTTATGAATGGAGTGACTTTGGCTTCACACACGAGACCACAGCACACCATTACAAATATTTTAGAACCTTGAGGATGCTTTACCACTGTGCCTTTATGAATTATTTACACAGCTCTTCCAAAATAACGTAGTGAAAACTATTAGGATCAAATTTTTTAAAGAATAGTTCAAAAGGGCAGCATCCATTACTAGGTGACAGAAATGAGTAAATAAGGAACAGTCCTGCTGAAATGCTGGTTTTGGGAGAGATGGGCTGAGGTTCAAACTGAACATATGAACAAAGATTAAAAAAAAGAACATTAAAACTTTTGAACGCTGGAACTGAACAGTTGAACAAAGATTAAGAACAAAGAACTTGAAATCTTTTGAATGCTTGAACTGCAAGACACCATATTTACTCGTGCACAGTGGCTTTATGCGAGTGTTTTATTGAATTGTGTTACTAAATAATATTTAATTTTCAATAAAATGAATTACATGTTACTTAAATCCCAATGATACCTCGGCATGAGCAAATACGGCAGTCTCTCTCTTGTTTTTTTTTTAAGTTTTAAAACCTGAACAATTCAAGATAGCAGCCGTCTCCAAAGCCATGATGATCAGTGGAGTCAAGAAAGTGAATCATTTTGTTTTTTGGATACATAACCTGAAAAATACAACATGACTAATGTTTTTGAAGAACTCAGAATCCTACATTGTATATGCACATGTTGACCCAACTGGCAATGCATACATTTCAATAAATTATAGATTATTTACAAATGCACAAGTTTCATTAACTCATTCTTCATGACCTTTGTCATATTCTACTAAATATTTATTTATTTTTTTAATATTTTTATTTTATTAATTTTTATTGTAATCATTCCATACAAACAGATCAATTTATAACCCAACAAATTTGAAGACAAATCAAACCCCACCCCTGAGAAGGAGAGCTTAGCTAAAGGAAAATTGCTTAAGGCTTTTTAATAAGGCAACATTAAACAAAAGAAAGGGAGAAGTAAATATCTATGTAAATAAGAGATGGAGAAGGGAGTTAAATGCGGTAATAGTTATTTCTCTTATTCTAAAATAATATTGATTAAATCCTGCCATGTTTTGAAAAAATTCTGTACAGATCCTCTACCTGAGAATTTGATTTTTTCCAATTTCAAATAATATAAAACATCGGTTTCCCACTGACTTATAAGAGGAGAATTAGGATTCTTCCAATTTAACAAAATAAGTCTGCGTGCCAAAAGTGTAGTGAATGCAATCACCGTTTGCTTGTCCTTCTCCAATTCCAGTCCATCTGGAAGGACACCAAACACAGCTGTTAATGGGTTAGGAGGGATTGTGATACTAAGGCTGTCTGAGAGGCACTTAAAAATCTTTGTCCAAAATGATGTTAGTTTGGTGCAGGCCCAGAACATGTGACCCAGTGAGGCAGGAGTTTGGTTGCAGTGCTCGCAGGTTGGATCTTGCCCTGGAAACATTTTGGACAGTTTTAGGCGAGACAGATGAGCTCGATATTTAATTTTTAGTTGAATAATTCTATGCTTTGCGCATATAGAACTCGAGTGAATTCTCTGCTTTGCTACCTTCCACTCCTTTTCTGATATATTGATTAAGAGATCTTCTTCCCAATGTCCTCTTGGATCTTTGAAAGGTAGGGACTCTAATAAGATTTTATATATTGCGGAAATAGTGTTTGTTTCCTCGGAATTGAGCAGTATTTTTTCCAGCATTGTGAGGGTGCAAGGTGGGGGAAATCGGGCAATTTCTGTTTAACAAAATTTCTAATTTGAAGATAGTAAAAGAAATGTGTAGCTGGGAGGTTGAATTTTGAACGTAATTGTTCAAAAGATGCAAATATGTTGTCTATATAAAGATCTCTGAGCATTTTAATCCCAAAATTTTTCCAGGTATTAAAAACTGGATATACTTGCGAAGGTTGAAAGAGGTGGTTCTCTTGCAGAGGTGCCACTGATAATTACTAAATATTTTAAAATAGAAAATTGTTAATACACAGTCATGAATTAATTAATCTAAAATTATTCAAAGCTAGCTTTTCAAAAGGTGAAAAAGTACACAGTATACTATTTTATCAAATAAAATCATGTTGCTAAGGTGAATATCTAGCTGCATTAAATTGTATTAAAAGTGTCAATTAATCAAATTTAACAAGTTACAAGATATATTCTAGAGAGCTGCACATCCCTCCATGAACAGCTACTGTCCTTTTGTGGCTCTGTAAGTGGCAGATGAGGTCGGTAGAAGCTGATCTTTCATAGCAAAACAGACAAGCAAACTCCTGAGCAGCAAACACAACTGGAGGTTCCTCTGTGGACTTAACTATACTTATGTGTCCCTGGTGAATATAAAATAGATATAAAGTTCTTAAAACATGCACAAGAACAATCATTTCACTTTATTTCAATTGAAAAAAACTTGAAGAATGCAGGAGAGGTAAACATGAAACATTTAATATTGTTTTAAGAGTTCAAACAAACTGTACTTTCATTGAAAGAACTTTATAAAATAATAATAATAATTATAACAATAACAACAACATGATTCTGTCCTGGCTGTTCTTTTCCTCATTATTGTCTACAATCTACTTTGAGCTTTCTTGAACTGGAGATAACTGAATATTGCATTCACACTTGCCCTGTGTTTGTAGCTACTTATTAAAATTTTCAGTTATGTACTGGAAATATACATACAGAACTATGAAAAATGATAATCTAAAGTGACCTCCGTATATTCAAACATCTGACTAGGAACATTACTATAATTGAAAAACCAGTATATCCACTATTGACTGTGTTTGTCTTAGAAACTTATGCAAACAAGAAGCTTTCTGTGGAACATTACCTTATACAAATATTGGCTCAATCTCTCTGTATTGTCTTTCTGAAATATATTTTTCTATCTAAAATACCAGGTTACTGATTAACTAGCATATACGTGACACGGTCACTTATACTGTACTTGATTACAATCCATTACACTTAGCTATGGTTAATTATACTCAACAACAGTCAATTACATATCATAACAACTGTTATAAAAAATTGACTGCTGAATCCGTCAATTTACTATGCAGAATCGAGTATTCCGAACAGCCCTGTAACAATTAGCAATACAAACCGACCTGTTTGTTGTTTAACTGTTAATACTTTCGTAGAGCACTTAGTACTACACGGAACCTGAAAGTTGATTCAACATCTTTATTACACTGTGGTATAATTCGTACCCTAGCAGTAAAGTATAATATTATCTAATATTAGTAAAACGTGCAACAAACTCACTGCCATCTTGATTTCCAACTCAAACTCTTTCTTCTTCTTCTTTCCTCGAAAAGCTTTCAGAAAGATTTATTGAAAGTCCACCATTCCTTCAAACTCCAACAAAAACAATGATGATGTTTCGAAACTGACATCAGAGTGCGTTCCGTAACTGGTGTTGGGGGCGTTTGGTGATATGAAGGGCGTTCCGTGTCTAATTTCATAGGTATTGCAGGCTGCAGCCAGACCCTTCTCATCAAGAGACTTCTTTATCATTGGCACGAACAGCATACGATGTTTTAAATAGACCTCAGACCTAAATGTTACTTTTGGTCTCCAAGAAAATATTAAAACATACAAAGACTCTGTATCCTTGACTATAGGCCATTTATCAGCGAAGAATACCTTCTTCTCGTACTGTCTGTAACTATTGAGTGGCGCCCTCACCCTCAGCCTTAAACCCCGCAGCACAGAACGAATGGCAAAACCTCCAGCTACTTCAGGTGCTCTTAGAAATCTACCTTATTACTTCAATCACTCCAGACATTAAGACAAAGCATAGAAAGATGAAAACAAGTTACTATTTGTTAAAGAACAATAATAAGTAAAAGAAAATAATCTGGATAAAATAGTCTTAAAAAAAGCTTACTGAAAGGAATCGGTGATGTCAAGGACGAAAGTCCCAGGGCGCCGTTTGATTTAACAATCGATGTTCATGAGAATGCTATTAACTGACGATGGGATGAAAACGGGTCACACGTGTCTTTGTTTTATGCTCTGGCGTTGCTCTTCCGTCGTCACTGTTTCTCTTCTTCTTCTGCTGACGTTTCTTTCAAAATGAGGCATATTTATTATAAACTGTCATGCCGTGGTTTCACAGCACATGAATGTTCCATGCACCTGATTGGCTGGCTGTCAATATGATGGATGCATTTTGCTCCCCAGGTAATAAAGTTCTTTGATATTGCCTCAGTCTTTCCTTTCCCAGGCCGTAAACCCAACTGTTGTCCCAGATGTCCATCCATAAAGTAATCAATAGCCTGAGGTACAGTATCAGCTCAGGCTTTCTTTCCCAGGCTGTAAACCAAATTAGCACTAAGCTATGAACAACTGTTATAAAAGTGAGGTATAAGGAAGAGGATATGCCTTTTATTATAATGCCTCCTACATCTAAATTCATCTTGTTGGGATTGAGCAAAATATAATACAGAATAAGATGTAGATGTTATACGCCATAACAATAATGTGATAGTGGTTAATATCTGATAAATATGTTGTGACATTGCGGCCTACGCTTTGACAGGCTGGACTGGTCTCAGAACACAGAGGAGCTATAGAGGAAAAGTCAAAGCAGGCTCTTTTGTCTTCGACGACTGCGTTCCTTTAATGTGGAAGGTGACATTCCTTCACTTCTTCTACGACTCTGTGATGGCCAGTGTGGTGTGTTTGGCCAGTAACATCACATCACGAGAGACCCACCAAATGATGAAGCTGACTTCAAGGGCAGGCTCAGTTATGGGAGAGCCTTCTGGACCTGCTGGAGGTTGTAGCAAAGGAGAGAATGAAGACAAAACTGAGTGCCATTATGAACAACGCAGCACATCCTCTCTGTGACACACCAACTCTGAGGACTTGCAGCCAACGAATCATTCAGCAGAAGTGTGTCAAGCAACATGATGGGGGCCTCCTTTATACCAACAGCAATACTCCTTTATAGAGCCTCACTGGAACTGGGGTTCATTTTTTTATTCTTTAATTTATGCCAATTATGTTAAATGTTTCTTTTGTTGATTATGTGCATCATTCTTTGTTTCGGATCTTGTTTATACGCTGACTTTGTGACGTGCGTTTACTTGTGTTCAGATGTGCTTCTTGGATTTTTTTGACTTTTTGAGACAACGCATTGCCGTGAAAGTAAATCTTCTTAATTTTAAAGACTCTGTGCTTGCCCATATTGCTAGCCAGGGTTTGACGGTGATTTCCCTCTCTATTGGCCATTTTTTGGAAGTTATTGGGACTTGCGAATTAGGAGTCTCCAAAGCACACAACGGTTGTTTGTTATATTATTATTATTTATGGATCCCCTGGGGAAAAATAAAGTTCTTTCCGTCTGTTCGAGCCGCTGACTAGCTGTGCACATTGCACCTCTTTTTGTTTGTCATTTGTACAAAAATGCAAGCATCACAATAATCACAAGCCACTGCTAATCCTCCTCAATTCTGGTTCTCGTCTTGTCACCCTGCTGTGCCCACTTGGCATCACCTGCTCTTCTTCCAAGCTGCCATCTGCCTCATGGAAAAAAAAACCAAAAACAAACCCTGAGGCTGAGGTGGGGACTATCAGGTGTCTCAGGAGAAACGAAAACGAAAGTCGCTTCTGAGAGTACAAAAGAGCGGCGGCGGGCTCTGCCCTCATTCTACAGACACACTTGAAGGACAGCGTCCTAGTTTGAACTTTTGTTGCTGGTGATAGGAAGGCGAGCCTGCTGCCGAGAAATTGTGAGTATCGTGTGTGAAGTCTGACCTTGGAGGACTGTCATGTAAAAGGAGCGGAGGGGGACCGGTGGCGCTGCCCTCACCCGGGGGACACTTGGGTGTGGCTCGTTTGTGGAGGACAGAGACACAAACACTCCTTCCTTCCATTGGGCAGATGAAGCTTTGGAGTAAATCAAACATAAAAGATCTCATAAATAAATAACCGTGGCGGGCAGTCAAACTGGGGTCCGGCTCTGTCGGTGATCGATTGGGGGTTCAGGAGAGGTGCATGTCAGAGCCAGTATTGATTACATTTTGAGGGGCTGTGATGAGACACCCAGACAGAGACCACAGAGAACCTCCTGAGCAGATCATTTTTAAAGATTCAAGGAAAGTCCAAGAAAGAAAAAACAGAAATGTGAAATACAACCATTCTGAGTTTTGGCTTGTAGTACTTTGACTTAGATGTTTGTTATTGGTGACAACACTTGATTTCTGTCACTTTTGGCTTTGTTAATGAATAATCCCAGTGAGTGCTGTGTCCGCATACTCGGAAAAACATTCACAGCATTTCCATTGGTTGTGGGGCTCTGCTTTGTCCTGTTTGTGATTTTCATGGACATCAAAGCACAGCCAGGGAGCGGGGGAAGGGGGGGGGGTCCAGTTCAGTGGCCTTAGGTTTGTGACTTAGTGTGAAGGAGCAGGGATGAGGGTCAACACCTCCAAATGGTCCTCGGTAGGTTAAAATAGGTTAAAGGTGGACTGCCCTCTCCGAGTGGGAGGTGAGTTCCTGCCTCAAGTGGAGAAGTTTAAGCACCTCGAGGTCTTGTTCACGAGTGAGAGGAAAAGGGATGGTGAGATAGACAGAAGGAAATAAGTGGGGTTATGCTGCCATTATACTGACCTGGAGTGGTGAAGAAGGAGCCGAGTCAGAAGGTGAAGCTCTCCATTTACCAGTCAGTCTACGTCCCTACCCTCACCTCTGGTCACAAGCTTTCGGTAATGACCAAAAGAATGAGATCACGAGTGCAAGCAGCTGAAATGAGCTTTCTCCGCTGGGTGGCTGGGCTCTCCCTTAGGGATAGGCTGAGAAGTGGAGACATCCGGAAGAAACTCGGAGTAGACCCGCTGACCCTCCACATTGTGAGGGGCCAATTGAAGGGGTTTGGGCATCTGATACGGATACCGTCTGGATGCTTTCCTGTTTGGGGTTTTATGGACACAATCAGCTGTTAGGAGACCCCAGTGAAGACCCAGGATTCACTGGGAGGATTACATCTACCAGGTGGCCTGGTAACATCTTAGGATCCCACAGTATAAGTTGGCAAATGTGGCTTGGGAAAGGGACATATGGGCCTCACTGGTGAGACTGTTTCCCCTGCGACCTCACTTCAGATAAGCTCCATGCATGCTGAACAGAATAAATATTAATGGGTCTATCATAGCTCCAAGAGACATGGATAAGTTGCTGAGCCCCTTTCACGATGTTCACCATGATTAAGGAATTCCCCATAAGTGTGGGTCATCAACTCACACTCGTTAAGTCTCTGAAGTTTGGTCACAAAAAAAGCTGGTGTTCTGCTGGAACCCTAACACTCTTACCACAAAGGAAATGATTTTTTATATCGACAGGGCTCTGCAGAAACATAATTCCCATGGATAATTTGGCAGCATGTAGATTATATTGGCAAATTTACTTCTGGAAACTATCTATCTATCTATCTATCTATCTATCTATCTATCTATCTATCTATCTATCTATCTATCTATCTATCTACAAACAGATGACACCATTTTGAGCTCTTTTGTTGTTGACGATGGTTCTGAGATGCTCTCCGTTACAACAGTAACTTATGACATGTGATGTCATTGTGTCATCCCTATTCAAGTTGGTGGTGTGCTATCCACCTTCTTTAACTCTAATCTTTAAGTCAAGTCCTGCTGTGCCTGCCTGGTCCAAAGGACTTCATTGACACCAAGTGTGTTCAGATTCCCTCCGATGGTCTCTTGAGGATGTTTTTTTTTTTTTGTCAGGATAGACCTCTATTGTGGTCCAGTTGGTTTCTTCTGGTCCTCATGCAGAAGAAAGTCTCTCATTCATTGCATTTTGCCCACCACATTGTCTATTGGACAAGGTTTCTGGTCTGGAGACCATTTCCTGTTTTTGCATCTGCTACTTCATTTCTCAACTGGTACATGACACACCCCAGCTTGAGGAACCAAAATTCAGTTTCCACAGTGATCACCACTTCTGTTCGGTCCTCTAGGGGTGGATTTGGGTGTGTGTGTTTTGTGGTAGTACTAGAGTGGTGGCAGCTGTTTGGCGGGTGCTGTACCAGTCAATGATGGTGTTGAAGAGGGAGCTGAGTCGAAAGACATAACTCTCAGTGTACCTCCCCATCCTCACCTATAGTCATGAGCTGTGCATAATGGCTGAAAGTACAATATCGGAAATGAGGTTCCTTCACAGTGTGTTTGAGCTGACACTCCATGATAGGTTGAGAAGCCTAAAGTGGAGTCACAGCAACTCTGGATTGAGAAGAGCAAGTTGTGGTGGTCCAGGCATGTCATAAAGGTGCTCCCTGTACGGCTCCCCCTAGAGCTGCGCTGGAGGGTTTATATCTTCTCAGTTGGCTTGGAAATGCCTGGGAATTCCCTAGGATGAGATCTGTAGTCAGAAACAGGGACCGTGACCATCATCAGGAGCAGAGATTCATGAGATGAGGTTAGATATTTTGAGCTTCTTCCCAAGCTTGTTCTCCTCTTGCAATACTGTAATAGTTTTGGAAGACGATTACATTAATAAATCCTTCGTGTTCTTTGTGTTTAAGAGCTCATCACACATTGTGACAATGGGAGTTCAAGGATTATGGGGTTACGCTGATCAAAGGCCGGAATTTTTCAGAGATGTAAAGCTGACGAACACCAAGATTATCATTGATGGCAACAACTTTTATTTTCAATTTTACCACAACTCGAGTCTCGACGAGCGACATGGAGGAGATTATGACTTGTACGTGGAGGCTTTAAAGAGGTTTTTCCAAACTCTATCCGACTGCAACATTCAACCGTACGTTGTTCTGGATGGCTGCTGCAACCACACTGACCAGAAATTAGAAACAACTAAACTGCGGGCCAAAGGGCACATCAAAAGTGCACATGACCTCTCCATGGGGCGTGAAGGTAGGCTACTGCCACTGCTGACGAGGAATGTCTTCATTCAGGTCTTATCGAAACTTGGGGTTCCGTTGGTCCAGTGCTTGTTGGAAGCTGACAAGGAGATCGCTGCCTTGGCCAATCAATGGAGTTGTCCTGTCTTGTCAACAGACACGGATTTTTGCATCTTTGACCTCAAGGGAGGATTTTGTCCCCTGACCCAGTTTAAGTGGGAGAACGCCTCACAGGGGCGCATCCCGGCTCGGTGTTATTTCATCGAAAATGTTTGTGCTAATTTCAATGGAATGAATAAGGATCTCCTTCCTCTGTTTGCTGTGATCAATAGCAACGATTATTCCGATATGAAAGTGATGTATCGCTTTTACCGTCACGTGGCCTCCAGTAGCCACATGTCAGCATATAGAGGGAAGAAGCAGGCCATTATCCATAGCCTTCTGACATGGCTGTCACCATTCCAAGACCTAAAAGTTGCTATTGAGAACGTGCTGAATGTTCTGCCCGTCTCTGACAGAGAAGAGGTGCGAGAATATCTCTCCTCCCAAATGCAGGTGTATAAAATACCAGAAAGAAATCTGTCAGGTTTTTTCATAAGTGGGTCGTCTACGACCGATGACATCCAGCTGAGATCACTGGTGCCACGCTGGACTCTCGCCGCATTGGAGAAAGCACAGCTGCCTAAAACGGTCGTCGATCTTTTAGTTCTGCAACGGGTTTTCCTGATTCCTCAAGTTGAGAACTCCATGCGGCTGAACGCCCACACGTGCGCCCTGCCTATCAGGAGAGCATTTTATGGGATGATTTTAAACAGAAGACGACACTCGTCGGTGAGTGGCCCTAGTGGTGATGGAGTGGAGGCTGTGACGTGTGTCGTGGAAGAATACGGCAGAGAGAATGCAAACCTCACGATGAGCCACGTGGAAGCAGCGCCGCCACATTCAGCGAAAGGCATTTCACTGGAGGAAATCGAGAAGGTAAGGACTCTCTTTGGAATTTCTTCTGGCTTCATTTGGTGTTTTCTCTGGTCTTGTTTTCACGCGTTGTGGGTAATTTAAAAGTTGATAAATATTTTGTATGTCTTTATTCGTAAGCCGGACATTCCAATTGTAAGTTTAGTGTTTCATTAGGCTTGGTGTTCCTTCATGTCTAACTATCCCTAACCCCTGTGTCTTTAGGACTGACTCAGGATGTGAACTTTATTGTCGGTTTTTTGGGGTCTGTGCCTTGAACTGGTGTGCCAAGGGGGGATTCAGTTTAAGATATTCTATAAGCCAAACCCCACAGGAAGGCCTTAAGGGCTCATTTAGACTTCACGCTCAGAACACGTACACACACATCACGGCTGCCACGCGTTCCCAGCGTTCATTTGATGCGTCCTTTGAGCAGTTCCTCAGAAATGAAGGCAATGCGTGCGCGAGTTGCAGTACCAGCAAAATGTCGGGCAGGGGCGCAGTGTGATAAAAGTCGGAACGTGACATCAGAGTCTCTGTTTGCTGTCTACATGTGACAGAAAGCTGCTTTGAGGATTGATGTGCGCACTCCGATGTTTGATGAATGGTTCGATGTGGTGAAGCAAAATGCCAACATACAAATGCCTTTGTGGTGCTTTTATATTCAAGTGTCACATATTCCCCATCATAATGACACGCTGCATTTTAAAGGTCTCACATACCATCTTCTGTGCCGTCATCAGAATGTACGGCGGCGTATTTGAGCCCCAGAGAAAAAATTTAAGGACACAGTGAAAAGGTCTATTTTGTGAATAAAGTGGAAATTTCGGTTTTAATCTCAAAATGTCCACTTTAACCTCGTAGTTTACTTTATCATTAAAGTCGACCTTCGTAAACGTTACCTTTAAACCGACCCAGTTGTTAATCGCTACCTTAATGTTAAAAATAATGAATATGCTGCATGATGACATAGTGAACATTAGAATACTCTGGATGAGAACAGGCCATTCAGCCCAACAAAGCTCGCCAGTCCTCTCCACTTATTTCTTCCAAAAAAACATCAAGTCGAGTTTTGAAAGTCCCCAACGTCTTACTGTCCACCACACTACTTGGTCGCTCATTCCAAGTGTCTGTCGTTCTTTGTGTGAAGAAAAACTTCCTGATATTTGTGCAAAATTTACCCTTCACAACTTTCCAATTGTGTCCCCATGTTCTCGATGAATTCGTTTTAAAATAACAGTCTTGATCCACTGGACTCATTCCCTTCATAATTTTAAACACTTCACTCAGGTCACCTCGTAATCGTCTTTTACTTAACTTGATATCACTTTCATGATGAAATGCAGTGAAGTGTGTATGTTACATTTTACAGATAAGTCGTTAACTTCATTTAAATAATGAATACTGATTGTAGCCGCCAAAGTATACGGCGAGATCAAGTACGGGTTTTGAAATCTCTTAGTCTGAAACTTCGTTTGAAAAATATTTAGTGAAGGTTAAAAGCAAATAATCCACACAAGAGTAAAGAAAAAAGTCGTTACACACTTAGAATAAAAGGCAAATAAAAGGAAAAATGTATCTTCTCTATATTAAGCTTTTCTTGAGAAACTTTAGTTATTTCTGTACTTAAAAGTTCTTTACTTCTTCTATACTTAAAGATTCTTAGCTTCTTCTTCTGTACGCTTTAAACGTACGGCACAGCATGTAAATAAGCTCTGTTTTCTTAGTGTTACTTCACACACTCAAAAGGTCCATAGGCTTTAGGCACGTAGGCACGGGCACAGTTTAAAACCTTGTGCCCTGTACGCCTGACACATGGCAAGGCTGGTCACTAACTGAGAATAATATTTAGTCAGAGCTATTAAAAAATGGCAAGAATATACCAATACAATTCTACTTATGGGGGTTATAGGAGCCTCCCATAGAATATGCTTTGTCATCTAGTAAAATATTTATGAATCTTCTATAACTAGGACAATGGCTCTTACACTGATCGTAATTACACATGTTGTGGCGTTGTGGTCTGTCTCGCAGGGAGTCCCGTTCATTATGTTTTTCTGCTGGGTTTCCACAGTGGGCTCCGGTTTCCTTCCAAAGATATGAAGGTTTGGGGATTTGGTGACACTAAAATGACGCCAGTGTGTTTGTGTTCACCCTGCGATGACCTGATGCCCCGTCCAAGGATTGTTTCTGCCTTACGCCCGATGTGTGCTAGAATGGGCACATCCCTGGATTAATGAATAAAATTATTAAACATCCTTCTCAGATACATTGTGGCAAGGTGTCCTCAGAATTTAATGGATGTCTCAGGCAATTCACAGCACAGCGAAGCCGAACCTGCTGTCACCGTGATGATATCTCGCACTGCCACCTGCTGGAATCTTCCAGATTTACGTAAAGTACGCGTGCAAGTATAAACAGTACACTGCTTACGTAGCAGTAGCGTCCGCTTGTTACATGAAGAATAAACCCGGCCTTAGACCACCTAGCTGACAAGCTTCAGCCAAACAAATGGGGGGGTGGGGGGGGGGGGCATCTGTGAAAAGGCAGCGTGTGCCCCCATTGGTCTGAGGTATGGCTGCTAGGGATTGGTTTGGAATCGGAGGCCATTCCGTATCATGACGTCCTATTGGTGGAAAGATTTGGATAGGAATGTATAACGTTGGCCGCTTTACCCCTCCCTTCCTCCCCCCACCTCTCTCTCACACCGTGGCCATGAAGAGAACACAATGAGGAGCTGAGCTCGGCAGACATATTGAGACAGGCATGCGGCCTGTACTGAAGAAAGCTGACTTGACCAGAGACATTTAAGTAACTACAAGTCTGTGTGTCGCCTGAAACTACACCTCAGCATTTATCAAGTTGTATGGTTATGGTTTGCCAATATTCACATGTGCTTTGCTTCATTATTATTATTTTTATGAATATTATCAATAACCCGTTATTAGAATGTGTAACTTAACCCCTGCTTGTCCTTTTACTCTCTCTAATTGCTTCATATTATAGATTTAGAAGGGAAGATGGTGAGGAGTGCTAAAGTACAATACCTTATAAACAGTAGGATGTGAGGCATTCTGATAAAGGCTAAACAATGAAAAGGGGAAAGTAGAATCACATAGGACTCTGCCAAGGAAAAACGGTGGCCATGTGTGCGCCACTCTTACCCTTTGTTTTGTCGTAGTTGGGTCATAGGCGATTCAGAGGCTTAAGCCTACAATCTTTGTGTCTGTCATATACATACATGATGTTTTCTGCCAATTCCTTGATATTTCTATAATTATTATTTATGCCGCTGGTCATAGTCCTCTCATTATATGATGGTGCCGCTACCTGCTCTTTGACCGATATGTAAGATTGCATTTAGAAATCCAAAAGGGAAACAAACTCAAAGCTCCCCTTTTTCTGACGATTTTATGCCAAAGTGTCATCATTGACATTTCGCAACCTCAGAGAACACTCGGCCCTAAGTAAGGCCGTTCAAAATGGAACTGCTGATAGCTGAACAAAGCGGAGATGGAAGTGATAAAAATACTTCTACACAAACAAAACCAAACCAACAGGCGTAAAACAGGAGTAGCCACTAGTTAACCCTCAAAAGTCAGAAAACCAAAGCAGAGACCACTAAGATTCCAATAAAAAAATTTCAATGAATGCAGAGCTCCTAACAAAACAAACCTCAAGTTGAGATTTGAAGGTCCCTGAAGTCACCCAGTCCACCACACCACTTTGTGGTTCTGCAGGTAAAGAAAAACTTCCTACAGTTTGTGTGAAATTTCCCCTTAACAAGTTTCTAACTGTGTCCCCATGTTCTTGATGAACTCATTTTAAAGTCACCGTCTCGATCTAATTCCCTTCATAATTTTAAACACTTCACTCAGGTCTCCTGTAAAGACTCAGCTCTTTTATTTTTTCCTCATAACTCATCCCCTGTAGCCCTTAATCAGCCTGGTTGCTCTTCTCTGAACTTTTCCTTGTGCTGTTATGTTTTTTTTGTAGACCACAACTGCACCCAGGACTCCAGATAAGTCTTCACCAGTGTGTTATAAAGCTTGAGCAGAACCTCCTGTGACTTGTACTCCACACATCAAGGTGCTATATAACCTGACAGTCTGTTAGCCTTCTTAATGGCTTCTGAACACTGTCTACCAGTTGATCATGTCAAGTCCACTACAACTCCTAAATCGTTCTCATAAGGTGGACTTTCAATTTTCAGACCACCAATTGTGAATTAAAACCTAACAAGACCTAAACCTAACGCAAGTGTTAGGCTCAGCTCTTTTATCTTTCCTCATAACTCATCCCCTGTTGGCCTGAATTAGCCCAGTCACTCTTCTCTGGACTTTCTCTAGTGCTGCTATGTCTGGTGGGCCCAAACCTGCACCCAGAACTCCAGATGAAGCATCACCAGTGTGTTATAAAGCTTGAGTAGAACCTCCTGTGACTTGTACTCCACACATCAAGGCGCTATATAACCTGACAGTCTGTTAGCCTTCTTAATGGCTTCTGAACACTGTCTGGGAGTCGATAGCTTAGAGTCCACTATCACTCCTAAGTCCTTCCCATAAGGTCAGACCTTCCATTGTGTATTCAAACCTCACATTTTTACTTTCTTTGTGTAATACTTTACATTTACTGACATTAAATTTCATCCGCCACAAATCTGACCAAGCCTGTCTGCTGTCCAAATCCTCTGTGATGATTCAACGAAATGAAGTTTATTTGCCAGTCCACTCAACTTGGCATCATCTGCAGACTTAACCAGCTTATTTATATATATTAAAAATAGCAGCAGGCCCAGTACTGCCCCCTGCTGGTCACCACTCTTAACGTCGGCCAGTTCTGATGTGGTTGTTTTTCTTTTTTTTTTTTTTTTTTTTTTTTTGTCGCTCATCTCCAGCTTCCATTGGCTAGGTGCCTGCAGATGTTCTTGGAGATTCTGGGGGTCAGCTCTTCGACTGTGGAGGAAGTTCCTCGGCACCTGGTTTTACCCGTGTACGTCACCCACTTCTGGTTGATTCACTCAGATCCTCGTCCGAGCCTTCAGCATCTGCAAGCAATTCTGGTGGGAATCGCACATGGTGAGGCACGTCAAGTGGTCACTCGGGTCTTATCAATCGAGCACTTTAGCCCTTTTGACAAAACACTGGAGGTGACGCTGTTGAGATTTTTAAATTTTGTGTACAGTATAAGTTGATAAATATTCTGTCTATATTTGCAACGTAGACGAAGCAATGTATTATTAGTGTTATATCATTGATAAGACCAGCAAGGGTTTGATGTTGAACTACCCCCCCCCCCCCCCCCCCCCCCATTTTTTAGGACCGACTGTTTGTAATTTTATGACGCCATTGTGTCACACCAGAATTCTGTTGGTCTGAAGTTGCCTGTTTGATTTTAAATCAGTAGCCATTAAGTACCACAACGCCCTATTGGCTGTAGGGTTTGGACTCAGAGTCTATAGATTTGCTTGCCTTACCCCTCCCTCTCTCTCTAACACCATCATGATGAAGGAGCATCTCTCACACTCGGCAGCCATATTGAGGCAGGCATGTGGCCTTATTCTGAAGAAAGCTGACTAGAAATGATGACTTAACTAAAGACGTTTTAAGAAACTAACAAGTCTGTGTGTCTCCTGAAACTACACATCAGCATTTATTAGGACTTCACGTGTACTTTGCTTATTGTTATTATTTATGAATATTATCAATAATCCTTATATTATTTCGCTTGTGTCCGTCCGTGCTCGATATAAACAACAGTTGCCACAACTACGATATCCCTCCACAACAACAGCGTGGAATCCGTGTTCCAGGCAGAGTTTTGGTCTTACACGTATCTTCAAGTCTTCAATGTGACTGATTATCGACTTTGGTGTTTGACTGTTTATTCGGCGCATACTTTGTTACTGACCGAAACTGCATTATGACACCACCATTTTACATCTCCTCTTTCCTTCACTTCAACGTAAAATGAAAAGGCACATACAGTGTAGCTGCGACCAACAGAACCAGTCTCGCTGGCCTACATACTCACACCAACGCACAGAAGCAGAAACATCGACATCACGCCAGACCAACCAGCCTTAGAACAACAAAGACAACGTTTGACAAACCACAGAGCGACATTATCCAAAGATCAGCGGCAGCAAGTCTCACACACAAACAACAAATTACACACACAACCTTTCTGAAGAGCAGCGGCAGACTGCCAGACGACAAGAAACATTACGACGGACAAACTACAGGGATTCTATAACACTGGCAACTCAAAACAAGATATTCCCTTAATATTATGGCGTAGGCAATTCCCCGTTCGTTTAGCATATTGTATGACTATCACCAAGTCACAAGGACAAACGTTTAATCACGTCGGCATTTATTTGCCAGGCCCCATTTTTACTCACGGCCAGTTGTACACTACATTTTCCAGAGTTACATCGAAACCCAAGTTAAATGTTCAGGTACTTACAGGTTACACACAGAGGAATATTTTCACTGGCAATAACGTTTATGCAAACAATTGCATTTTCCGACAATCATTATAGACATCGGTATACTACATTACCTGACGGCCACTGACTTACGTGTGCCCTGCATTTCCCTTCATATCCAATATGTTCCGTTAACCTGTTCATGTTACACTTTGGATTGTAAATATTCCTGCTGTTGTAAGTGACTATAATAATAACATCCCATACTAATCATGTGACTATTCTAATATTGATCCCTCTCAGTAAGTCTCTACTTATTAAAATAATCGCCTTTCTTACGGTAACGTGTGATGTTCTACTCTCCCTCATCATCATTTCATCAACGCTTGTATTCTTGAGAAATTTTCCAAAGCACGATTTGCTAGTACAGTGGAACCTCGGTTCACGAACGTCTCGGAACACGTACAAATCGGGTTATGACCAAAACATTCGCCAAACTTTTGCATCTGTTCACGACCACACACACGGTATACGAACAAGTCAGTTTCCCTTTCGGTTTGTGCGTGCTGATGATTTCCGCACGTGTTCAGTCTCTCCCTGTACTGTACATTGTTCTAGGTGCATCACGCAGAGGAACTCTCCCTCAAAGTTGTAACCTCCTCTCAACCCAGCTTCCTCCTGTGGTATAGCGGGTCCACAGCTCCTGTCAAAAAGGCCAGTTTTAATAAATAACTAAATAAATAAAGCTGATGCAGGATAGTGAGAGCGAAGGCTCCCGTGCAGCTGAGCAGGGAGCCTGGGTGTTTGTGTCGGTGTTATTCAATGTTTTTACATTAGTTTACTATTACACTGTGCCTTCTATGGTATAATTAACTATTTTTGTGCTTAAAAATCTTTAAAGAAAATATATTTACATACAGTTTGTACGGTCTGGAATGGATTAATTGTATTTACATACAATCCTATGGGGGAAATTACTTCGGGTCACAACCAAATCGGGTTACGACCAGAGTTTTGGAACGAATTATGGTTGTGAAGCGAGGTTCCACTGTACATTATTTAAAGTTGTAACTTAACTCCTGCTTGTCTTTTACTCTGTGTAATTGCCTGAGGTTATAGATGTAGAAGGGAAGGTGGGGAGAAGTTATAAAGTACAATGCCTTATAGACAGTAGTACGTCTACGAGATTTGAGGCCTTCTGACAAAGGCTACATGATGAAGAATACAAAAGGGGAAAGTCGAGTCATAGAGAACTCCACCAAGACAAAACAGACACCTTGGCAAGGAAAACCTGCGTCCTGTTAGAGAGCCAGCAGGGGATTGGGTTTATCCCACCTCACACTTTACACTTCCAAAAATCGATTTTAGTGATGTAAGAAGTATCGTTGAAAAGCGTAACACAACAAAAGCATTTAAGAACTGGACAAATTCTGGAATTATTTATTGGAGGAATTTACTTCTAATTCTAATCCAAGGTAAACTTTCTTATGCTTGAGTGTGAGAGTTTAAGCTAACTTAAATCAAAAGTTTTGGTTGCTGGAGAAGCTGGGGTTATAGCTCTGAAAACTCTGAGGAGTGCAGGGTTCAAAGTTTTAATAAAAACCTGCTGCAGGGCACTTTGGACAGGCCAACAGGACAAAGCAAAGACAACACAGGAGTGTCTTATTTAAAAACACACTTTGACTCCCTGGCCTTTAACCCAGTGTGACATGTTGACTGTCTGGGTACTTTTTATTGTGAATCTCTTCAGATTTCATGTGTTTCTGTTTCTTTTACCCTTTGGTTATTGTTTGTCTGATATGTTGGGTTTTTATTGTACAGCACTTTGGTCAGCCTTGATGTTGTTTTTAAAGTGCTTTAGAGATAAACCAGTAAGCCCCGATTCTCTAAAGAATCGCAAATCTAAGAATGGCAATTACTTTCTGTTCCTTCTAATCTATGTAGGGATGTAAGATCATGGAGGGTGAGAGCGTCCTGGGAAAGTTCTCATTTAATGAAAGAAATACATTTGTAGTAAAGCTGTTTCCGTTTGGAACCATGACTCGTTCTAAATATATATCAAAAATTGTGAATTTCCCCCTGGGATTAATAAAGTATCTATCTATCTATCTATCTATCTATCTATCTATCTATCTATCTATCTATCTATCTATCTATCTATCTATCTATCTATCTATCTATCTATCTATCTATCTATCTATCTATCTATCTATCTATCTATCTATCTAAATACATACACATATATAGATAGACATCGCATTCACTGTGTTTCCCAATAGACACGATACGTCAGCCTTATTGCGAGTGGCAAAAGTGCCATTTAAACTAATACAGGTAGACGTGTAAACCGTGTATTCTGATGAAATATCAATAACATATAAAACAGTATCGTTCACATACAACAGATTTCGGCGAATCGTTTAAATTCAATTATTAATATCCATGTATACGCCAATACTGCCAAGTATTAAATAATAATAATTATAATTATTATTATTAACCATTCCTCCCATAAACGTAACATCTCGGGGACTGCCTTCATTCCTCTCTCGCCCACTCAGATCTTGTAATATGAGAGTATTCAGTCTGGCACTATGGTGCAGCCTTAGTTTGTGAAAGACAGACACAACTAAAGACATGAGTATACAATGATGGTTGTCACTTACAAACTGTGTTTCCTCGATGTGCTCCTTGAGAAAAAACATCATCAAGTTTGAGACATGTTAACAGCTAACAACAATCTACATAGCTGGTGACTAAATACGTTTAGCCAAAACGTTGTTTGGAGGCTCACTTGAGCACCTAAATGCATAGCTTTACTAGCTTAGCCTGGCTTAGCTAAAGTAACGATTAAACAACGGGATTTCCTAACGGCCATATATAACCAAAACAATTGTTCAGCCTTACCTATGAAATGTAATCCCCCGGGATTTGGTGTGGCGCGTACAGCGGTTTGTACAATCCCAAGCAGCACATTATTCATTACTTCACTCCACAGCAGTGCCACTCACAATATGGCGGCGACGTTGACGTACGATTCTGCTAGTCGTGAAGTGTCTCTTAATAAAGGACCTGTTAAAGTTTATTACTTATAGCCTGTCTCGTCTGGCAAATTGCACTGGGAACCGACTCTAGTGGCTTAAGGGTTAATAATACCAACTAACCCGCTATGTTCAAAGAGGGGCAACATCTGTCAATCCAACCCAGGCAGGGGACGTAACTCGTGAGGCGTATCACGTCAGACACAAAAAGACTCCAGCCAGGAATCGCTGTCAAAGGGTCTTCAATGAAATAAGGGAGTAAAGGGTCCGAACACCTGCATCAGGTTTTTATTTTAGCCAAAATTTCTAAACTCCTGTTTTTCGCTCGTCATTCTGGACTATTGACTGTTTTTTGATGTGTGGGGGAAAAAAATGAAATGATTTTCACACAAGGCTGTGGCAAAACAACATGCGTAATGGGGTCCCAAAGACTTTGTGAAGGCGCTGCACGCACAAGCCTTATTATGAATCTGGGCTTCATGTGACTCCAACACGATAAAGACGTGCGTACAGCTCACCGCGGCCAGGAAATGATTCAGTGTTCAAACGGCTGACTGTGCGCCACTCATGTGCTGGCGCTCTCGTAACACGAAATCCTAACTTCTGACCCTCTCGTTAGGCTCAGCGGCTTCTCCAGGGTTGGCGCTTCAGGAACTTCGGACGAGCCGCCAGCAGCCCCTCGACCGGGATGCCGCCCACATCTTCAGCCAGTGGCAAGCGACTTTACAGATAAGCCTGCATCTGAATCAGCTGCTGTGCCGTCCATTGGAAGAGCCCGAAGTGTCCAGGTGAGCACCATTATTACTCTGTGTGTGTGTGTGGGGGGCTTCACCTCACTGTCTGTGGGTTTTTTTTTTATGTATTTCTCTTGTGTTCTCCACTTTCCTGCCATGCCACTCCAACTACAAGATTTTAACCCTAAATTTCCAGCCTTAGAGTTTGTCCCCTTTCTGATAAATGAGGAGGGTTACATCAGGAAGGGCATTCGGTGTCAAATTTTGCCAAATCAATATGTGCACCAAAAATTTAGATGATCCGCTGTGGCAACCCCTAACGGGAGTAGCCAAAGAAAGAAGAAGAGTTTGTCCCCTTTCTCCTGGTCTTGCCATCAGCAGGAGTTCACAAGTGCTGCTATTGCTGTTGGGGTCCTGGCTTGACATGAAACAGAAACACACATTTTTTTTAGATGCGTGCAAAAGGCAACACAAAACGACCAAAATCCTGACAAAGAGGCAAGAATCAAAGTCAAAAATCGGGCAAGACATGGAGATCAGTTAGCAAAAAGAGTTTCTTTTTTGTGTTTAAAGGATTTATCTGCAGATCAGAAACGCTGACCTTTTATCCCACTGTGCCGATGAACTTGAGGTCACGACCCTGGAGACTGCGACCCTAATGATGGTTGCACAAAATGGCAGAAAAAAGCAATAGGACCCCAACATTCATGACAACTGGTACCACTGCTACCTTCACTACTCTTAGCCATCCATATTACTAACTGAGAATACACCGGATATGGACGCAGGGACACGGTGATGGGACCATGAGACGTACTGTGCAGGCACGCGTTCCATAAACCGCAAGCGAAGTCGTATCCACTGCGAACAAAGGAGTCACGGCCCAAGAACGAAAGAGCTCAACTAACGTGAATGAGAAATGAAGCAACAACGCGCCCATAGCTACCACTAACGACACAACCACACAGAAAAGAGGATTCTGCGCTGCACCCCAGAGTCAAACGTGAGAGGCTACGGAGGCCCCACAGGTCCACAAAGATATGGAAGGCGCAGGCGTCACCGCCATATTGTGAGTGGCACTACTGCGGAGTGAAGTTAGGAATAATGTGCTGCTTGGGTTTGTACAAACCGCTGAATGCTTTACACCAAATTCAAACACAGTACAGCTCAACGAGACAAACACGAGCCCACCTGGATAAGATCAATGAACGCAGGCGCCTACAACGTGCATCTGAAACTGCGGAAGCAAAGCAGGCACGGGTTCAAAACGAACGACCTCGACTGACGGATATACAAACATGAGCCCGCCGGGATAAAATCAATGAACGCAAGCGCCTACAACGCGCGTCTCAAATGCCGCAGGCAAAGCGGGCACGGCTCCAAAACGAACGAGCTCGACTAATGTATTTCAGGATACCCAACACTGGGGGCAGGTGAGCGAAGCCCCCTTGTGGATCAAGAAATCAAAGAAGTTTAGACCCTTCTGTCATAAACTAGGAGTCCCAAATCACGTAGTTCCAAGAAAAACTTCCAGAAATGCCCAATAGAGGGGGATACCCCCATCAAGCCCCAGCTAGTAACAGGACAAACACAGAGTCTTTATAAATAAAATGATTTATTCTTCACAAAACTGCTTGTAACAGCAAAAAACGGCGTCACCTGTAACACCAAAGAAAATCCATAGCATAGAGATATTCAAAGAATTGTCAAAAAAAACAGAACAGAGGGTCGAAAAATCTAGAAATCCGAGAAATTAAATAAGCACCAATAAACTCACCACTTTCAGGCATTTTGAAATGAAACCCCCTATAAATTCAAAGGGTCTCCCACACTTCCTGGCATTCTTTGGATCGCCGATTTCATAAAAGAGGAATCCCAAAGCACATAAGTCCCTATACATTCCGAAGCACCTAGTGCCAAACATTTCCAATAATGCCCACTAGAGGGAGGATAGACCATCAAACCCCTGCTAGCAACGAATATTCTAAAACAAAAAGGTCCATATCACAAAAGCCCTGTAAACACACAAACCTCCAAAGAGCACAAAAAAAAAATAAAGGAACTGCCAGCAAGGCAATCCAAGGATGAACAATGGCCCAAAAACACGATCCAAAGGCCAAGTCAAAAAGGTAAAAAAAATTCAATACATCACAAAGCGGAGTAGAAAACGTGAGAAATCTCACCGACTCCCCAGCACATTCAAAATAAACCGCCTAAAACTGTGGGAGACCCTCTACGTTTAAAGGGTGGAGGGCCATTCCTGATGGTGATTGGCTGGTTGCCCTCATTTCTTGGGTGGTGGACCACCCACAAAAGACATGGAACATAACATGGGCAGCTTACATACATAACTAAAATCAAAAACAAGGAATGATGCACATAAATAAGCAAAAGTAACAATAACTTGTTCTTCTTCTTACTGTTTTGGCTGCCACAGCTGATCATCCGTCTCCACCTGTCCCTGTCTTTTTACACCATTTTCTGCCTCACCCATCACTAGAGATTATGAAAGTACTACAATTCAAAAGTCTCAAAAATCTGATAGTAAAGATGGCATTAGCGCTTCTTCTTCTTCTTCTTCTTCTTCTGGCTGCTCCCGTTAGGGGTTGCCACAGCAGATCATCTTCTTCCATATCTTTCTGTCCTCGTCATCTTGTTCTGTTATACCCATCACCTGCATGTCCTCCCTCACCACATCCATAAACCTTCTTTTAAGCCTTCCTCTGTTCCCCTTGCCTGGCAGCTCTATCCTTAGCACCCTTCTCCCAATACACCCAGCATCTCTCCTCTGCACATGAGCAAACCAACGCCATCGCGCCTCTCTGACTTTGTCTCCCAACCGTCCAACTTGAGCTGACCCTCTAATGTCCTCGTTTCTAATCCTGTCCATCCTCGTCACACCCAATGCAAATCTTAACATCTTTAACTCTGTCACCTCCAGCTCTGTCTCCTGTGCCACCGTCTCCAGCCCATATAACATAGCTGATCTCACCACCATCCTGTAGACCTTCCCTTTCACTCTCGCTGATACCTGTCTGTCACAAATCACTCCTGACACTCTTCTCCAGCACTCCACCCTGCCTGCCCTCTCTTCTTCACCTCTCCGCCGCACTCCCCGTTGCCTCGGACTGTTGAAATTAGTAACAACAAAGTAACATTAACATAATCAACATAAATCAAAGAATCAAAAATGAACAAAAGGGAATGCAATGATACCAAAGACAAGGAAACAGTTTTGGGGCACCTTCACGGCCAACCCCGTGTATTAATTGCATGTAAAAACAAAACAAAAAACACGTCAAAGAGTTGAGTCTTCCAGGTTTCCCTAATCAGACTGCCGAAGATGGCATCTCTTAGGTTAAGATGCATTCTGGGCATAAGAGACGGGTCCAGGTGGTCTGACCCCGGAAGTCACGTCATATGTGGAATTGTGTCAATCTTTTCTGCAGAGGGGAAAACAGAAGTGAATGTGTTGCTGCACAGCGCCCCCTCATGTCTTGATGGAGATGTACAATCACGTAAGCCCTTAGGCTGTTCCCCATGCGCATGTGTGTGACAGACACAAAACCTGAATTTGAACCCGAGCCCGGGGTCTGGCTGAGACCTGACACTTTCAACACTGACTGATTCCGATGCGTCATCAGATCATCCCACATTTATACCATAGTTATGTATGGTAGCTGCACATAATTATGATGTCACAGAAATAACACAAACCTGGCCGTATATCAGGGATGGAGAGGAGAATAACAAAAAAAAAAAAATGAGACAATCGAGAAGGTGGCAGAGATGCCAATTATCTGTAAAATCTGAATGTCTCTTTCAAATGGGTGAAAGATGTTTGAGTTGAAGTAGAAGGCATCAGAAGAATACTTAGATAGATAGATAATGAAAGGCACTATATAATAGATAGATAGATAGATAGATAGATAGATAGATAGATAGATAGATAGATAGATAGATAGATAGATAGATAGATAGATACTTTATTAATCCCAAGGGGAAATTCATATACTCCAGCAGCAGCATACTGATACAAAAAAAACAATATTAAATTAAAGATTGTTAGAGTTTTTTATGAATATTTATTATTTACAAAACACGAATGACGTGGTTAAGACCCGATGAAGCCCATGTTAAGCATGAACGACTCGAGGATATTTGTGATGTGAATTTCCCCTTGGGAAATTTACTTCTGGAAACTATCTATCTATCTATCTATCTATCTATCTATCTATCTATCTATCTATCTATCTATCTATCTATCTATCTATCTATCTATCTATCTATCTATCTATCTATCTATCTATCTGTCATCATCTGCCGCTGCACATTGGAACGCAGGACGGATGCGTTTCTCCAGATATTACGGTTTTCAGTAAACGACCTGTAAATCCTTCATATTCACAGCATGTCAAAGGATCTCAATGTGCCGCACTGCACGGAGACGAATGAGCTGTTTATTGACGCATTGTAAGTATTGATACGACCAAAAACAATCTTAGTTCATAACAGGATGTGAGTAACGGATACATATTCACAGCACCTAAACTGAAGTACCGTATACACTTGCGGATAAGTTCTCCCGCAGATAAGTCTGGGCTTGATTTTACCATATAATTTCATTATTTTATAATGTCGGTCATATAAGACGAATGCGGAAAACTCACGTTATTGGTCCAAGAGATTACGATATGCTAACGCCCACCTGAGAGAGGAACCACGGAGCGCACGGCCTTCTTCTTTCTATGTATTGTGCCTACATGACCAGACAGTAATACCCAAACTATTCCGAAGTGACGTTTGCACTGATTTGTGTTTTGTGCATCTCACACCCTCATACACCTTTATCATAAGAGCATCCCTTACTGTACCTACGATGGAGCGTTCGAGCAGGAGAAAATATGAAGCTGGTTTTAAACTGAAAGTAATTGAAGTGGCGAAAGAAATCGGTGCATCTGAGAAACTGGTGTGAGACTGGAGGAGGCAAGAAGATGTTAAAAAAAAAACATTTTTGAACGGGCGTATAAGTCAGGGTCTGATTTTATGATCGATTTTTTCGGGTTTCAAGACCCGACTTATAGGTGAGTATATACGGTATTCACCTTTTTCTGGTAGAACGTGGGTTTGCTTGCATTGCTGTCATTCAAAGTACGGATGAGTTCTGGAGGTTCCTGTCCCACTTTGAAGTGAAGTTGCATCGTCATTCATGAAAATATCCTTGAATTCTAACGTTTTCGTGATTTGTGTTTACTGATCTCTGTGTTCTCGTTCTTTTTTTTCCATGTTTTTATATCCCTCTTGCAGGCTTTACAGCGGCTCTCTGGTGCACGCCGTCTTCAGGAGGCTAAATCTGTCGACTCCACCCAAGGTCCTGCTGTCAGGGTCAGCCTTTGAGATTTTTGAGGTTCTTCTCCGGGCGGTGCAAGCTGCCATCCCCAACATTTTTTTTTCCCCCCTAGTACACTCCTACCCCTGCAACAGTCACTTCATAAATAAGTAAAGAAGGAACAGCAGACCACAGCTTCAGTCAACGTAAAGGAGATCTCGGACACATTCCATCGGTGAGGATCAACTGTCACCAGCCTGTTTAGCAGACTTATGACCTGTGCCCTTTGCAGCTGTCCAACTTACGTCTGCTACCACGTCAGGCAGTGTGAGTGTTGCTAAGCTGGGCATACAACAGTTTTCACCATGCCAGCTCTCTTCTTTCTACTATCTCTAGTTGGCGCTGTTGTATGCTGTGACTCAATCATCTCAATTTCTTACCTTCAGCACTTTCAGCTACCTTCAGTTTATTATCAACAGCGATAATAAATTATAACTCTAACAGTCAGTCATCTTCCAACCCGCTATACACAGGGTCATGGGGGTCTGCTGGAGCCAATCCCAGCCAGCACAAGGCAGAAACCAATCCCAGGCAGGACGCCCACACACCAAGCACACATACACACACACCAAGCACACATACACACTAGGCACAATTGAGGATCGCCAATACACCTAACCTGCATGTTTTTGGACCGTGGAAGGAAACCGGAGCACCCGGAGGAAACCCACGCAGACAAGGGGAGAACATGCAAACTCCACACAGGAAGGACCCGGGAAGTGAACCCGGGTAACCTTACTGCAAGGCAGCAGCACTACCACTGCGCCACTGTGCCGCCCATAACTCTAACAATCAACACTAAACAAATAAAACTCCAAAATAGCCCAGTTTAGCAGGAGCAGTTGATGTTGGATTTGTGAATGACAGACCCTGTGAAGATCTTTCTGAAAGCGATGTAAAGTTTTGTCCTACCGGGTTCTTGATGCGGTGTGGGGTTTGAGATGATTGGGAGCGCTCCCACCCTCAGATGAAGATGTATCCAATCAGTTCAAACTCGCACAGATGGGCAGGCGTAGGACATCACATGCATCCAGACAGAAACTGTAACCCAATTGTGGGTACGAGGTGTATCGACAAGCAAAACGGATGATCGCGATCCCCACAGTGACTTTAAGGTTCCTTTTAAAAGGTCCCGCCTACTCAGTTTTCTTTCCAGCAGCTCCTACACCCTCTGAAGCTGTCCAATAGCGTTATAACGCCGGGGCCACTGGGACATTTAGGAATTTTAAGTGGCGCTGCTACAACTTAAGGGACTTACTATACAATACCATACATGCGGTCAGGCTTCCAGGTTTTGGTTCCCTCATTCTGCAGAAACTGCTTTGAGGAGAATAATCGGTGATGTGCGGATCACTGTTGATTCGAATTTGATGTCTGTAAGAGCCATTTTCCTAGTTCTATAAAATTTATGAATATTTATTAGATGACAATGCATAATCTATGGGAGGTTCCTATAACCCCCGTAAATAGAATTGTGTTGGTATATTCTTGCCATTTCTAACAGCTTTGAGTAAACGTTATTCTTCAGTTAGTGACAGCCTTGCCACGTGTAAGGTGTAGAGGCATACGGTTTTTAGCTCTGCTCGTGCTCGTCACCGTGCTTGATGGCCTACAAGCTCTATGAATGTGTGAAGTAACGCACAAAGAAAACTTGTTTATTTAAGTACCGTACCGTACGCTTAAGGTGTACAGAAGAAGAAATTAAGATCCTTTAAGCATAGAAATAACTAAAGTTTTTCAAGAAAAGCTAAGATTATGGAAAATACATTTTGCCTTTTATTCTACGTGTGTAACTATTTTCTCTTTTATTTTTGTGTGGATTATTCGCTTTTAACTTTCACTAAATATTTTTAAAATGAACTTTTGGACTGTGAGAATTTTTTCGACACGCGTTTTACCCGTGCTTGACAACACCTTATATTTCGGCAGCTACGATGTCAATATTGCTGCTTCTTGACTTAAGTGCTGCTTTTGACACCGTAGACCATGGAATACATTTAGGCCACTTGAAGAAACATATTGGCATCCAGGCGATTGTCCTTTCATGATTTCATTCTTATTTATCTAACAAACTTCAACGTGTAAGTTGAATTGAAATGAAATTTCTGAATTTTCTGAAGTAAAGTTTGGTGTACCCCAGGGATCAAGTCTTGGCCCCATCTATTGTGGATAGCGCTTTGAGTACTGAGAAAAGCGCTATATAAATGTAATGAATTATTATTATTATTACAAGGGGGGCTCCGCCCCCTGCTCGCCTACCCCTGGCGTTGGGTATCCTGAAATACATTAGTCGAGCTCGTTCGTCTTGGAGCTGTGCCCGCTTTGCTTGTGGCATTTCAGACACGCATTGTAGGCGCCTGCGTTCATTGATTGTATCCAGCCGGGCTCATGTTTGTATATCTGTCAGTCGAGCTTGTTCATTTTGAACCCGTGCCTGCTTTGCTTCCGCAGTTTCAGACGCGCGTTGTAGGCGCCTGCGTTCATTGATCTTATCCAGGTGGGCTCGTGTTTGTCTCGTTGAGCTGTATTGTGTTTGAATTCAGTGTAAAGCGTTCAGCAGTTTGTACAATCCCAAGCAGCACATTATTCCTAACTTCACTCCACAGTAGTGCCACTCACAATATGGCGGTGACGCCTGCGCCTTCCGTAGTAGTGCCACTCACAATATGGCAGTGACGCCTGCGCCTTCCGTACTAGTGCCACTCACAATATGGCGGTGACGCCTGCGCCTTCCGTACTAGTGCCACTCACAATATGGCGGTGACGCCTGCGCCTTCCGTACTAGTGTCACTCACAATATGGCGGTGACGCCTGCGCCTTCCGTACTAGTGCCACTCACAATATGGCGGTGACGCCTGCGCCTTCCGTAGTAGTGCCACTCACAATATGGCGGTGACGCCTGCGCCTTCCGTAGTAGTGCCACTCACAATATGGCGGTGACGCCTGCGCCTTCCGTACTAGTGCCACTCACAATATGGCGGTGACGCCTGCGCCTTCCGTACTAGTGCCACTCACAATATGGCGGTGACGCCTGCGCCTTCCGTACTAGTGCCACTCACAATATGGCGGTGACGCCTGCGCCTTCCGTAGTAGTGCCACTCACAATATGGCGGTGACGCCTGCGCCTTCCGTACTAGTGCCACTCACAATATGGCGGTGACGCCTGCACCTTTCGTACTATCATTGTGGACCTGTGGGGCCGTCGTAGCTTCTTCCGTTTGAGTCTGGGCTGCAGCGCAGAATCCTCTTTTTTGTATGGCTGTGTCGTTAGTCGTTAGCTATGGGCGCGTTGTTGCTTCATTTCTCATTCACGTCAGTTGAGCTCTTTCGTATTTGGGCCGTGACTCCTTCGTTCGCGGTGGATACGACTTCACGTGCGGTTTATGAGACGCCTGCGCAGTATGTCTCATGGTCCCATCGCCGTGTACCTGCGTCCATGCCATCCGGTTTACCATTCTCGGTTAGTAATATGGATATGCTCCCCTTGGCGACATCATTTGTAAATATGGTGTTCATTTTCATTGTTACGCTGATGATACGTAGCTTGTATATACTGTATACCTGTAAAGCCAAATGGCCTTTCCCAACTGCTGATTTTAGAGGTGTGTCTGTCGAAAATTAAACAATGGATGAATATGACGTTTCTGCTCTTAAATGTTGATAAAACAGAATTATTGGTGGTTAGCCCAGCCAAATGTGGACATCTGTGTGAGACCTTCCTTGAGTGTTAATATTGATGGCTGTTCTATCTGTGAAACTTCACCCAGTAAAAATCGTCTCTCACTCCAGTCTCATATCAAGGCTATTACCAAAACAGCATGTTTTCATCTTAATAATATTGCAAGAATCCGATCTGTTCCATCTGTTCCATCTGTGCATGATGCTGAAACACTGATACATGCGTTTGTATATGAAGTATAGGGAAAGTATTGTGTGGAACATGGCCCAGACACAGACAGGCAGACACCGACGGTTCACCCAACACACATTTATTATACATAATTCTTTATTTACAACCCCAAAACTCCCCCAAAGTTCAGGCCTCACAATGCCTCTTCCTCTCTTCAGGCCGCCTCCTTTCCTCTCCTCCCGAGCTCCATCCTTCTCCGCTCCCGACTCAAGCCATCAAATGGAGGGAGGCGGCCCCTTTTAAATCCACCTGGACGTGCTCCAGGTGACTCCTGATTAGCTTCCGCCGGCACTCCCCAGTGTGGCGGAAGTACCAGCTGTGCGCCCAGAAGCACTCCGGGTGTCCCTGGTCTTCTTCCCCCCAGCACTTCCGGGTGTGGCGGAACTGCTGAGGGCCAGAGATCCTCAGGCATTGGGGCGCCCCCTGGTGGTGACCACGGGCCCCTTGGTGGTCCCCAAAGCCACCAGGGCGGTCGCCCCCTCGTGGTCTGGAGGAGGCATAAGCCCTCCTCTGGTCCTCCTGGGCGTCCCGGCTGGCTACCACCCCCAGCCACTCGCCACAATTGTAATCATTCAAAAATTACATTTCAAGATTTTGATGAATTTCGATGTTTTAGACCTCCCTGAATTTCTCGTATATGAAGCAGAGGGAAAGTATTGGAATTGTCCAAAGATTCAATGTCGAGATTTTGATGAATCTCGATATTTTAGACCTCTCCAAGTCTGAAAATACCATTTTTGGAATTATGTCTTGTCTGTGTGTGTAAACACGATAACTTGAGGACGCTTTCACTTCGGTTAACCAAATGTTGCATACAAGTAGTCGGTACAAAACGTAGATTTCTATCAACTTTTGCACTACTTCTGCTAACTGGAAGTGGTACTCACCTTTTATTCACACAGCTGCAGAGTCCGATTTAGTCAATTTTCCTTCTATAATAATTGTTCAGTATATTATTAATTTGATCTGAACTGTTGTTGATGGTTCTTTAATGAACATAATATAAAAATATAATCACTGTCTTGCAGAGTGGTGGCTCTGAGGCTAAGGATCTGCGCTGGTATCCAGAAGGTTGCCGGTTCGAATCCCCGTCACTGCTAAAAGAGATCCTACTCTGCTGGGCCCTTGAGCAAGACCCTTAACCTGTAATTGCTCCAGGGGCGCTCGCTGTACAATGGCTGACCCTGCACTCTGACCCCAAGGGGTATGCGAAAACTAACAAATTCTTAATACAAGAAATTATATAAGGCAAAAAAATAAAAAAAAAAAAATATATATATATATCCATCCCTGTATCTGAGTATACGAGAAAGTCGCAGGGAGAGCACTCCCGATTTTTCTAGTCCTGATTTTTGTAAGGCCCTTTTCTCCGGTCTTCCTAGTTGGGCCACTAGAAGTCTTCAGCTCCTTCAGAATGTTACAGGTGTAGTCATGAAAAAAGGGGGCGCACGTGACTCCCGTTCTAGCTTCTCTTCACTGGTTACTAGTACAAGCAAAAGCTGATTTTAAAGTTCTGTTATTTAAGTAATGTTATTAAGTTCTGTTATTTAAGTAATGTTATTTTATTCCAGTTTTATTAGTTACTAGTTGATTACCCAGTGGCTTCGCCCACTGAGTGCAAGGAAAAAAAATAAAATGTAGTCTATAAGTTATTAAACAGTAAAACATTAACATTTAAGAAGTAAAGATACATTGAGCACTACTGGAGTGGTTTGGGGTAAACTACATTTTAAATGCGCTCTAACACAACAGGTAAGTATTACTAACAGCAGCTAAAATGTATTTGGATCATCTCTCGGTAGTAGATCCCTTGTGAAAGGCGCTACACGACCGCTGTGGTATAGAAATTACATTTTCTATGTGATCGTCTTAATTTCTGCCTGACAACCTTGCACTACGTGCCTGTGATTTACTTCTTAAAATAATTCATCACAAAAGGAACCTTGAATGTTGCGTGGTTTTAGTGAGCCGAACTCACCTTAAGGGACAGTAAGTAGTAGTGCAGGGTAATTTACAAACAGAGTCCTGCTTCGATGGCGCCGATTACACTCATTCTCAAAGATTTCCACTCTCCCAGGAGCCGACGGGGCACTTGAAGTGTCACAAACAGTGCGAGAAGAGAGGACGCTGCCTGAAACTGCGACATTCCACGCCTCCCAGAGTCCACTTTGTTCTCACATTGTTCACACACATTGTTTACAGCTCACCGCAGTTGAAAAGTAGAAAGATGCAAAGCTGTTTTCCTCATCTCTTCTACTATCAAGTACTGCCAACTAAAAAAAGGCTACAACGTGGCAGTTTCCGCAACAGTCACGTGGACGAATAAATAAAACTTCTCTGTCAGAACGCGCCTGGCGGCAGACGACTCAGCGCTGGAGTCCAGAGAGGAGGGCTGGGAGAGGACGACGCGGGGCGCACTGCTGTGGGATAGATCGGCGTGTTTGTGTTTACTTCTTTTCAATATCAGTAAAATAACTCTCACACAAATAATAACGATTCATAAAGACGATATAAAAATAGCGTCCACAAACGAAGTGATTAGTTATGTTCTGTGGTCATACGTAATTTCCATATCGCGTGGTCATACGTAATTTTCGTTTCAAATGCGAAAAGGATTTTATATGTATAGATTATTCCTTTAACATTGATGTTGTTTTATTTTAACTTGTTTTATTTGTTTCATGAATTCTTCTAATTTGTACAGTGTATTGGGACCGTACTGCATGGCAATTTTGCACTTTAAATAAAGTTGATTGATTGATGTCTTATGTTCAGATCGCCTTATGGCTGGTCAGTCAGAACCAAACATGGTCATTAAGTCGACGACTGGCTCTACTTCAAAAATTCATTTTAGCAAATTTAAGGTCGCCACTCGTGTATAAATGTCATATTACCATTGAGTAAGCGGGTAGACCTTTTCTCTGTAAGCCGTCTCGTCATTGTTGGTGGTCCACCAGCAAATGTAATGATGGGAGTTGGAGTTGCATTAGGATGCACCGTCATAGTAGGGGGCTCAGTTCACTATCCTATGGAGTGCCAGTGTTGAGGATCAGCATGAAGGACGTGATGCTGCCAATCTGTGCATACTAAGGACTTCTGGTTGGGAAGTTCAAAATCCACTTGTACGGGTGGCGCTGAGCCTTTAACTGTGACGTGTGGTGGTCCGGTGTGAAATGCTGAGCCGCTGGCTATAGAGTGGACTCTGGCATAGCGGTTTGTATCATTCAGATGTGCCAGGATGGTACAAAGTGCAAAGAATGTGGCATTACTTGTGGAGCGCCTGTGATGATCTGCATACTGGAAGCCATCTTGACAATCTGAAAGATCCCGTTGAGTCCGGCACCAGTGCGTCAAAGCACATGTAAAATGAGAAAGGTGTAAATTGTTTTAAAAATTAAGATGACCATACTACTACTACTAATAATAATAATACATTTTATTTATATAGCGCCTTTTCCATGCTTCACGCAGCAAGGTTCCACTGCTGGACCAGACATGTTTCATGCAGGGTGCTGGTGGTCCTCCCTGTGTCCACTCAGTTTTTAATCTTTAAGGAATTTGTAAATCTTTCTGAAAACATGTTGTCACTTTGTCATTATAGGTTACTAGACTTATGGGAAAAAATGGAATTGGACAGAGACATATACAGATATGCATTTGTCATTCCAGGAGAAGGCGCATCAGAAACATTTTTAACAATAAAGTGCATTACTACAAATGTGCGTGGTGCACCATCTGTTGGAATGACAAATACAACACAAACCAATCTACAGGCATGGACAAAAAAACTCACCACAGCACTGAGTCCTCTCTGTTAAGGGTTTTTAATATTTGTTTAGCAGTGGACTCTGGTGACCGTCTACTACTGATGCTTCTGGATTTAACAGCTGCCTGTGACACGATAGACCATGAGATCCTGGCTGGAGCAGTGGGTGGGCATCACAGGTTCAGCTCTCCAATGGTTTAGGTCGTATCTCTCAGATAGAAGTTTTTGTGTCAGTGTTGATGATTTTACTTCCTCCCCTGGGGGGTACCACAAGGCTCCATCCTGGGACCTCTTCTGTCCTCCTTGTACCTGCTGCCACTCGGCGCTATTTTTCGTAAACACGGTATTTCCTTTCATCTTTATGCAGACGACTGTCAGGTTTATTTCCCTCTGCAGCGCCCTGCTCCATGTCCTGTCCTGTCCAGCCCCTGCTTGATTGCCTTTTTGACATAAGGATTTGGATGGCATTACGTTTTCTAAATTTGAATGAGAACAAGACAGAAGTCATGCTATTTAGACCCAATGGCACCAGCGGGACCCCTGCATCGACCTTTCCACTGTGGCTCAATTTGAGAAATCCATGATCACAAATTTAGGTGTGAAAATGGATTCCAGTTTAAAACTTGACAGCCATGTGAACGGCATGTGGTAAAATCTGATTTCTTCCAGTTGAGGCGGCTGTCAAAAATCAAGCTTGTTCTGTCTAAACGCAACATTGAAATGGTGACACCTGCTTTTATAACGTCTCTCGTCTTGATGACTGCAATGCGCTTCTTTTTGGAATGAGCCAGGCCGCCATTGCTCACCTATAGCTGGTGCAAAATGCTGCTGCTCCATTTTTAACTGGCACAAGAAAGCGTGAGCACGTTACCCTGATTGTGGCTTCCCTTCACTGGCTTCCAGTTCATTTTCGAATCCATTTTAAGATCCTTGTATTTGTTTTTAAATCTTTTAATGGTTGGGCCTCATTTTATTTGTCAGAACTGCTGCCCCCCTTATGTCCCGTCTCGCCCTCTCAGGTCAGCAGACCAGACGCTTTTACGTGTTCCTGAGACACGATGCCAACTCCGAGGTGATCGGGCTTCTTCAGTTGCAGCTCCAAAACTCGGGAATGATTTGCTGTTGCATGTTAGGCAGAAACTTCACTTGCTGTCTTTAAATCGAATTTAAAAAACTGTGGCTGATATGTTGGGTTTTTATCGTACAACACTTTGGTCAGCCTTGATGTTGTTTTTAAAGTGCTTTAGAAATAAATAAAAAAATAAAGTCTGTTGGTCCGCTTAGAGCTCAATGAAAAAGTGCCATCTGCCTCCTGAAAAGTAAATCATTCCAATGTGTCGAGTAAAGAAAAGCAGGTGTGACAAGAGATCAAGTGTTGCTTCTTCTACAAAGATCTTCTAAAATGTCCCACACACGTTTGTTGGGATGCCTGGAAAAGACCCTCAATAATTGGATGCGAGTGATTTTTATCAAACTTGTATCTCACACTTGTCTCCAATCGTGCAATCAGTCATGCGGCCGATTTAAATGGAGAAAAGTCGTCACTCTGCTCTGTGATGTCATCGTGTGTCCCACACTAAACATGGAGCAGAGGAGAGGAAGCCAAGGAGAGAATTGGCTGAGGAGATCAGAAAGACAATGACAGACAAGCGTGTTAAAGGCAAAGGCTACAAGACCACCATCTATAAGCCATTTGACATTCCTGTGACGACAGGTGCCAAATATTATGAAGATGCTGAAGGTCCGTGGGATTGCAGCTCACCTCCCAACAAGAAAATCAACTTCAGAATGAGCAGATAGACAATGAGAACAGCAGACAAAAAGCCAAGGAGAACCTCCAAAGAGACACAAGCTGAACTCCAAGGTCAGGGTCAGGTCTAACCGCACCATCTGTCGCTTTGTGAGTGGGCAGTGGGCTCAATGGAAGAAGACCCAGGAGGACCCCCACTGTCAATAGAAAAACATCAAAAAAGCCAGATTGGAATTTCCAAAATAAGCTGCAATGCTTCTGACAGAATGTCCTTTGGACAGACGAGAGAACGCTGGAACTTTTTGTCAAGTCACATCAGCTCAATGTCCACAAACAAAAATATGAAGTGCTCAAAGAAATGAACACCAGACCTGCTGTGAAACATGGAGGAGGCTCATAGCACAGTCTGTGCAGAGAAGAATGAAATCTCAAAGACTATCAAGACATTCTGGAGCGAAACATCCCGTGCAGGGTCAGTAAGCTCGTCTCAGTCACAGGTCATGGACCCTCCAACAGGGTAAAGGAACCAAAGCACCTGACAACAGCCAAGAATAAAACATGGGACAATTCAGAAGTGGCCTTCTAGGAGTCCTGATTTGAATCCTGTGGAACATCTATGGAAAGAACGGAACCACGTGGTTTGGAGAAGACCCCCTTCACACCTGATACCGCTGGAGCAGTTTGCTCAGGGCGACCAGTGGACAAGTGCAGACGTCTCATGGAGACCTCCAGGAATGGCTTCTGTGCAGGGACTGCAAACTCTAATGGCTGTGCAACCAAATATGAGGTGAAGGGTCCCATCATTGTTGTCCATGCCATTGTCATTTGTGTTGTTATGTGAAATATTCTGTGCAATCAAAACTCAAAGCAAAGTCAGATTTTTGTGAAATACGGAATGAACAATGATGGGGGCCTATGACCTTTGTTAATTTCAAGTTATTCCTGAGACACTTGTGGGGTCTTCTTTTTTCATGGAGGGTTACCAACAAATTTGTCCACATCTGTATTTAAAATTAAATCTGCCACAAAACAAAGGGTGCAGAAAGAGGAGCGGGTAGGAATACTTTCTGAATCGACTGTACATTTAATATTATAAACTGTACGGGCGCCATGCTTAGACAAAGTGACCAGTGTGTGCTTTTGAACAAGATTATAATGTTTAGATACAAAGATAGATGTGAAAGGCACTATATGATAGATAGATATATGTGAAAGGCACTATATAATAGATGGATATTAAAGGCACTATATAAATAATAGATAAATAGGAAAGGCACTATATAACAGACAGCTATGAAAGGCACTATATAACAGACAGCTATGAAAGGCACTATATAATAGATAGATAGGAAAGGCGCTATAACTTGCCTCGAAAGCTTGAAAACTGTAATCTTTTTTAGTTAGCAAATAAAAAGCACTATATAAATGACAGATAAATAGATATGAAAGGCACTATTTGATAGATAAATGTGAAAGGCAAAATATAATAGATAGAAAGATAGATAGATAGGAAAGGCACTATATAATAGATGGATAATTGTGCACTATATAAATGATAGATAGGAAATGCACTATTTGATAGATAGCTAGATAGATCAAATCAAATCACTTTTTATTGTCAATTCACTGTATGTGCAGAACATACAGGAGAATCGAAATACTGCTTCTCTCACATCTTTGTAGTACAATACAATATAAAAAGTATAAAAGTATAACATATAAGTAAATAACATTAGAACTTGTAAAGTAGACCTGTGTACAATGTGCAAAAGCCAATTACAGTAACAAATGAAAAGGTGCTTTCTAGAGTAGCTTATGAGATGTACAAAAAGACAGCCAGTTAGCAGCAGATGTAACATGGAGTCCTTATATAATACCAGCTGAGGTAGGGTACTTGTAGATGGTGACTCTTGTTACGGGGCAGGGGGCAAGTGGGCAAGGGGGGAAGGTACTGGACAGAGTTCAGCATCCTGACAGCTTGGTGGATGAAGCTGTGTGACAGTCTTGTGCAGCAGGAGTGTAAGGGGTGGGAGGAGTCACCAGCAATGCTGATGGCTCGACGCGAGAGACGGGTGCAGTGGCGTAGCGTAGTGGGGGCGGCAGGGGTGGCCCGCCCCGGGCAGCACTTTTAGGGGGTGGCAAAATTTCACAATAAATAATAATAATATCTTGTAAAAATTTGAACCATACCTAAATAAGGGGGGCGGCGGAATTTTCCTCCGCCCCGGGCGGCTGACACCCACGCTACGCTACTGGACGGGTGTGGAACATGTCCTTGAGGGAGGGCAGTGGGGCACCAATGATCTTACTGGCCGCATCCACTAAGTGTTGCAGGGACTTCCTACAGGATGGCAGTGCAGCTTCCGTACAATACAATACAATTTATTTTTGTGTAGCCCAAAATCACACAGGAAGTGCCGCAATGGGCTTTAACAGGACCTGCCTTATGACAAAACCCCCCCTCCCATAGCCCCCCCCCCCCCAAGCCTCGACTCTCTAAGAAGACAAGAAAAAACTCCCAAAAAAAAACCTTGTAGGGAAAAATGGAAGAAACCTCAGGAAAGGGAGTTCAGAGAGAGACCCCTTTCCAGGTAGGTTGGGCATGCAGTGGGTGTCAAAAAGAAAAGGGGGGTCAATAGAATACAATACAATACAATACACAGAACAGATCCTCAATAAAAAATAAAAAAAAATTTTAGAAGTACGGAGCAGACAGTAGATGATATATCCCATAATAAGCTTTGGATATTTTTAGAGTACTGGAGACCTCCACCATCAAGCTGCCTTCCCCATTTGGCCATTCCACAGCTGAAACAGCGCTGAGCCAGCCAATCCGATGAAAGGCTTGAAAGGATCACACCACACAGAGATGCAGCTGGTGAGGACGCTCTCGACTGTGCCCCGGTAGAAAGAGCACGTGATGGGGGGTGGAACTTGTGCTAAATTCAGTTTGTGTAGAAAGTAGAGGCAGGAATGAGCTTTCTTGGCCAGTGATGTGGTGTTATCTAACCAGGGGTCTTCTGAGATGTACGTGAAAGGCACTATATAAATGACAGATAGATAGTAAAGGCACTATTAGATAGATATATGTGAAAGGCACTATATAATATAGATATTATAGGCACTATATAAATGACAGATGGGAAAGGTGCTATATAAAAGATGGATGTGAAAGGCACTTTATAATAGAGATACAGATAGGTTTTAAAATATCCATCCAACCATCAATCTCAAGGGAGAAATGTAACTTTCTGCAGAAATTAAATAAATAAATATAACAATCCACCTGTCCAATACACACTAGAATTCCTAAAAACAAAGAAAGAGATAAGGCGGTTTAGGTGTTTTATATGTTCTGAATTCTTTGAAACTTAATATAACGTGAGGTCCACTTGTGGTCAGGACTTCAGGCTACACACCACGCCATGCCATGCTGGTTCACGGTGGACGCCACACTCACAAGGCCTCTCGTGTTTCTTTAACAGGGCACTCCAAAGCACACAGTTGGCATTGCCACTCAGCTTGCCACTTACAGCAGCGTCCCTTACATCAAGCCGTCATGGCTGCTGGACACAAATCACACAGAAGACTGTGAATCCTGTAACTGCTCAGGCAGGTGAGCCCAAGATGATGGATGCGGTTTACTGACCGTTGTCTTGTGCCAGGTCGTTTGTTCTTTTTTTGTATTCGCTGTTTGATATTTGTTGTTTCTCCAAAAAAATTTTTGAAGGTGTAAAAATAACAGTTTGCCTCACTGAAACAACCCGATGTTCACCAATGCTAGCAACTGCCAAGGCTTTAGGAGTCGGTTCTCCACCTAATCCAGATCTCACAGGAACACAGGGGGGACGCCTTAGTGCAGCCCTCAGTGTCACAGCCCCCTCTCCCAGACTTGTGCAGCCCATCACTGGTGGCTCCCAGGGGTGAGTGTTTCAGGATGTGCCAGAAACGCACGGCTAACAGGCCGAGGTGTTTTATAGGTCGCTTCTTATCCACCAATCAGAAAAGAGCCCAGAGACCTCCTAGTGCCTTTCACAAAGACGTAATGCGCACAAGAAGTCTGACAAACGAGACCACTCAGGCCACTTCTCTCCCGTTTGTTTAGCTAACAGCTCAGCTGTCCCAACATCTCATCTCGATTCTTCTTAAAGGTTGTCGGGGTTTCTGCTTCACCTCCACGTCTCGGGCGTTTGTTCAGAGTCCCACAACTCTTTACGTAAAGAGCAGCTTCCGGGCTTCAGTCTCAAATTCCAAGAAAGGATTAAGACGGTTTAGCAGATTTATATGTTCTGACCACTTTGAAACGTAACATAACTTGAGGTCAGCTTGTTGTCAGGACTTCAATTTCTCCTTAAAGTCCACCAATGTCCTCGAGTATGTGATTCACCGCTAAGTTGAAAGAAGGTTGCTGGATCTCCTTTATGAATATTCGCTTTTGAGGATTCTAGACACCTGGATGAGGCCTCCATGCAGTCTCCTCTGCTCGAGTCTGTCACAGTAGAACAGGTCCTTAGGTCCCATGATGCAACTCTGCTCAACTTCAAGTGCTGTTGCGGTGACCAGAACTCCACACGAATCTCCTGATGTGTTCTTGCCACTGCATCATATAGTCTGTCGATTTCTAGTCAACAGTTTTTGTGATTTATCCTATCATTTCATTTTTCTTTTTAATCGCTTCTGTGCATTGCTTAGACGATGAAAATGTTGTGTCCACACAAACCCCCAAATCCTTTCCAGTGGTTGCTTCTTGTGGCTCAGCGTCTTCCATCTTGTATTTAGAATTGATGTTCCTTTTGCCCCACGTGTACCGATTTGCACTTTTCTACATTAAACTCCGTTTTCCAGGAGTTCTCCAAGATCTTTTTGAACTTTTTCTGCTGCCTCCTCAGTGTCTGCCATTCCTTCGGTTTTAGTGTCATTGGCAAATCTCACAATGTCATTAACATAAATTAGAAAAAGTCACGGACCCAGGACAGTCCCCATAGCAGGGGTCGCTAACTCCAGTCCTGCAGGACCACTGTGGCTGCAGGTTTTCATTCTACTCCTTTTTTTCTTCAATGAGTGCCCTGTTTGTGCTGCTAATTAACTTTCAATTTTAATTGAATTGCTTTTTTAAGATTTGTTCCCCTGAATGTCTTCATCGTTCCTCTGAGTTGCTTCATTTCTTTCCTTAAACGGCACCCAAACCGAAATGAAATGTGAAGTGAGTGAGCCAACAGAAGACCAACTCAGTCACGGCCTCAAACTCCAACCAGCTGCTTAATGAGGCGCCGAGTCTTGTCGTTCATTAAACTCGTTTTTTAATTTCGTGGCTTGCTGCTGCTCTCGTGGTGCATTAGCAGACTTTTCCGAAATTGTGGATTTTCTCTTTCTAAGAGCAGATCGACATTCCTGAGACCTTCACCTTTCCTTATTTTCAGATATTGTATGATGGACACCAGCAGTGATATTAATTGTAGTTTTAGTTTTTAATTTATTTTATAAAATTAATTTTTATTTCATTCTAGTTTTCAGTGGAGTCAACCATTTTTATTTTTATTTAGTTCTGTGTTTAAAATGTTAGATTTTATTCTATTTAGTTCTGGCCTTTTTACATAATATTAGTGCAATTTAAATTTTTTTTTTTTTTTTCAAATGCTGGCCTACGAATATTTCAATGCAAGTTACGTTTCAGTCAACTAAATACACTCCCAGTTCATAATACCGTTAAACACAACTTGACTATCAATGAACAAACAGATGAGCGTAGTCGGCAAGATCAAATGTTTCAACCCAAGAGACCAGTCTGTGCAGCACATTGCTGTTAAGTTTTAAACAAGCACGTGTAGCGGGGCTACACAGTAGTAACAGTGTTTTCAATGTTTCTGCTGTCCTGCGGTGGGTTGGCGCCTTACCCGGGATTGGTTCCTGCCTTGTGCCCTGTGTTAGCTGGGATTGGCTCCAGCAGACCCCTGTGACCCTGTACTTAGGATTCAGCGGATTGGAAAATGGATGTTTCTGCTGAGTGCGTTTTCTTTCCATCGTCCCGTTTGCTGTTTATCATGTGTACGTCACTGAATGTTGTCCCCGTAAATACAGAGGAGACGGATGATGGAAGGAGACCACAGCCCCAAGATGGAAAGCACCTGTTTACTATCAATCCATTACATCCGGCTTATTACTATATAAACAATCAGGAGGGAACAGACCAGGGGGGTATTTTTCGTACGTCGCTTAAACCATCCGAGATCAAGTGCCTCATCTTGAATGAGTTAATGCCAGTGAAACTCATCCAGATAGGTCGGTTTTTCAAACGCAGCCGTGTATTAGATTAGTCGAGCTGGATCTAATCATCCAAGATGAATGCGTGCGCCCGCGCTGAGTGAAAAGCCCATATATATTGAGTCTAGACAACATGATCAACAAGTCTTTGATAGGCTGTAACAAAATGACAAAAGAACGGGCGCATTTTTTTTCACACACGCGGCGCAAGACCTTTTATTCAAAGGACATAAAGAATTTCAAGATTTAATATGCACAAGGGGTAACACTGCAAAAGCAGCCCAGACCAGAAAAGACGGCTGGCAAAAAGTGGCCGACAAATTAAACGCTAAGTAGTGTGCATTGTACTTACTGAATGCAGCATTTCATTTCCTATGTGTCAGATTAATTATTATTTAATATGTCATAATTCCAGATCAAACGTGAGCACAAGGAGAACATGGGAACAGGTTAAAGTGAAGTACAAGAATATACTTCAAACTGGTAAATATTGGTATATAACTATTTAAAGAATTGTTGACATAAATAATCATATATAAAAAACATTAATTTTAAAGCTAATAAGAAGGCAGACAAGCAAAAAACAGGTGGAGGTCCACGCGGTCCAGACCTAACCCCTGCAGAAGAGTTGGCTCTCCAGCAAAATGTCCATCGCCCTGTTTCTGAGGGCATTCCAGGGGGAAGCTCCTCCTCAGAACCAGTGGTAGTATGCAGTCACTTCATCTCAGGTAAAGGATGGTCATTGCATATTTGTCCTCCATGTGTGCTATAGGTATGTTCCATATAGCCCTCTTTTTTATGTTGGGTCAGTTGCAGGGAATGTCATATCCCTTGAACCTGTGTCTGACCAACGAGATATTGACGAAGGTCAAATATTTCATGAAGACATTGTGTCTGATTATTCATCATCAGGAGGAGAGGTACATTTTCCAAATAATGTTTGATCAAACTCCACTCTGATCAGTCCCATGTGCCCCAATCACATTTGGAAATCCTGGTAATGAGAATGTTAGGCTGATTGTGAGATTCTTTATGGAACTGTGGGTGTTTTTGCCTGTGTGTTGTCTACCTGCAATGGCATGAAACGTCTCTTTTATTATCTGCACACGCAGGTGTCCAGGAAACACTATGAAAACCCGAAGGAAATATTTCAGAGCCAAACAGACTTTACGAATTGCCTGGCAAACTGCACTTTTAGTTAGATTTTCCGCATCGCCTACAGTATATAAAAAAAGTGCCGCTTGTAAAAAACCTCAAAGCAATGCCTACTGTCTGTGTGGTTGTGAGAGCCGACTTCACCGAGTTTGACTTCAAATATAAGGTGATAATAAATCTTTGAGGTACAATATTCCCCCTCGGCTAAAGCGGTATCTTTCGCAAAGAATTTCCTCCAGGAGCAATAAAGGATCTTGCCGATCGCGCAAAACCCTCTCTATATGAAATTCTCTTCTTATAATTTGCGCACCGATATCAATTGGTCGCTCATTCATGAACGGCGAAGCCATGACTGGATGACTTCCACGCACCGTCACTGATCACGTGTGTAAACTAATCCTTGTTTACGTAGAACAAACCTGCTCCGAGCAGGTTTAAGGATTAGGATGTGTTGCTATGACAACACTTCCAGCAAGAGTTTCGAAAAACTGACAGATCAGGATCAGGCCAAATCGTCAACAATTACATCCAGCTAAACAAGTAATCCACGTACGAAAAATACCCCCCTCTAGAGGAGAGGAGAAAGACGGAGATTACATTTTCACGACAACGCACCAACTTTACCTGCTGTTTTCCACATCGCGCTTTTGTAACCAGTTTGTTTTTCATTCCGCCGGACTTACTCCAATTCCCTCATCGCCAGAGACCCCGGGGTTGGACTACATTATCCACCACACGCCGAGGATTCACGGTGAGGTTGCTCCATTTTTTCTGGGAAATTCAAACACATCACTTATCTGCTGACCAGTCATCCGTATTCAGGACAGTTGTATACTCGGACTCAAGTTCACGATCATTGGCATTTTCCGTATTCATTCATTGTTATTTGTGTTGTGTGTTTTACGTTACAAGGGCAAGGGAGGGTTTGTTATTGTGTATATATATGGTGTTGTCACGTTGCTGCTTTGATAGAGGGATATACATACATATTTTCTACGTGTGAAATTTACATTTTTTGTTATTATTTCATTTAAAATATTTATCCACCTATTTTTACATATCTGCTTTTGTGTGCTTATGTTTAAACCGTCGATTGTGGGGAATATTTTATTTGTTAGAGGTACGGCTTGGGATTTATAGATTCATCTCAGTAATTTATCCACGCCACAGGTCTTGGAAGTGTAGCTGCCGGCCGTTACACACGCATTTCGAGAGATGTGTTCAGGTTGCAACGATGTCCATTACACAGATAGCCGCACAGTGAAAATATTTGCTTTACAGGCGCCTGTGATGCAGGCGTACAGACGAGGTCCTTGGCCACTGGCGGCAGCACACTGTATGATGATGATTTCTGCGGCCAGTACTGAAGTGCCAGAGAAGTGCTGGACTTCCACGAAGTTCTGATCAGCTGGCCCTGCACTGAAACTCCGAGACTCTTTTTCTTCTTTTCGCACACTACATTTGCTTTTATTATCATCTGTGCTGTAATTCAAGTATTTCCACACGTTACTTTCTCACTTTTCAAACATCTGTGCAAAACTCGCCATCGTCAAGCACACGTGCTTACTGCTTCAACCCGACGACTCAAATGTGCTCAACAAACAAACAACAGTCCTTTACAGAAGTTACGCCACGTGACTACGGTAAGCCCAAGGTACGAGATCACCGAATGGTAAATGGTGCAACGTAACTGAACGCTCAGGGCGACCTGCAAACAACCCTTCTACACGACTGAACCGGACTGAACGAAAATGCGATTGCTGTTTTTTTCGTTTTTACTCAATTTTCGTTCTCGTTTTAAATCGTTCACATATCACTAATTTTTATTTTTATTTAGTTTTAGTTTCTCTGGCTGTCCTAATTTCAGTTCTCGTTCTTGTAAAACAAAAAGCAACATTTTTAGTTCTAGTTATCGTTTTCGTTATGAAAATATCACTGCTGGACACCAGTTGTTTCGGTTCATTTTGTGTCTCATTGTTGTCTGACTGCTAATTAAGGAAAAAGAAACAATTAAAAGGGTCTGAGTCTTCAAGAGCAGGTCAGTTACAATTAGTTCAAAAGAAGTTAATTAGCAGCAAAAACAGGTCACTCATTAAGAAAAGGGTTAGCATGAAAACCTGCAGCCAATGGTGGTCCTCCAGGAGTTGGTGACCCCTGCCCCAGTGGGAAAGATAAAAATGAACAAATAACAATTGGTAAACACACACGCAAAAATTAATATGCCATTATTATTAAAAACATGAATTCAGATAACAGATAATAGTATTGCATTACAAAGTGTCTGCCCCCCACCCCATGGTGCCCCCTTCAGCAGTGCTAGCTTGACCAGTCCCTCTCATTGTCTGTCCTACTCTTCTTCCTAGAACTGCTACTGTCCTTTGATGTTTCTTGGCTTTCTTGACTCCCTGGCCCTCTTCAGGTCCTACAGGTGTCTGGGGTGGCCATTCCTCATTCCTGTATTTTTCCACGTCTTTAGCTGTCACCTTGTGCAGTGTGTCACATGTTGAGGTCCAAAGCACCACTCCGACATTCGATGCTTGGAAATGAAGTTCTTTAGGTGAAGCTCCTTCATTGTTTTCATTAAATGCCACAGCCTCTCACTGGTTGGCCTTTCCAAACGCCATCCGTGTCACCTGGTCACCCCCAAAGCACTTTATTCCAGAATTTTCTTGCTATGCTGCAGTGGACTCATCCACTAAAGCCATTCTTGTTCAAATCCTTCTTCACTCTGGACTTGTAAATTCTGACATTTTCCTTACAATTAGGTGCCTAGAGACGGGGGGCAACAAGCCGTTTTGAAGTAGGTATGCAAGAATCTTATTGTGGCCCCATAATGATGAACCTCAGTAAGTAGGGAACTTACAGCCATCCCCTTCAAAATAAGAGTGATGCATGTTGGTCTATCGCAATCAAGGAGAAGAGGGTCCCTTTTTAGGACCACAATTTAAGGGACCGAATCACGGAATTTGGGGATCTGTTCTTAAAAATCCATTCAATTGAGGAGTGGGGTATCAACATTTACCCCTTGAAGCAGAGAGTGATTTGCAGAGGGTCCCACCCTAAAGAACCTCACGGTTTCGGAGGAGTGGGGATGCTGGGGGCAGTGGTGTTGCTTTGAAGACAGGTCATTGGCTATTGATGGGTGCCCCCTCTGCATCCCCACTGTTTGCACCCCTGCCTGTAGATCCCCAGATGCAAGTCTGAGTCATTCTGAAAAGGTTCAAACACACAGCCGGCAGTCGAGGGGAAAGAGCACTACAGGAGCTTAGGGTGTTAAATAGATCCTTAATTTGATATGAACTTAATTTTAATAATTTAACTTAAATAATTTAAACTTATTAAGAAGGGTTAAGCAGTTTAGTAATCCAAATTCAAATTTTAAACAGGAGGCCAGTACCATGTAAGGCCTCATTGATATTGAGAGTTTTTGGAGGTTTGTCTGGACAAGTCAGTCCTCCTTGAAGGCCGTGTCCACAGGAGATGCACAGATGATCCAGCAACTCAAACTCAGGGTTGCTGAACTGGAGGAGGAGGTGACTGGCAGGCATTGTAGTAGAAAACTGGCAGACCTGTGCCAGGTGTCCTTGGTGGAGATGGTGTGCACACCTGAAGTGATGCATCCAAAGACTCCAAACCAGACTATAAAGACAGAGATAGAGAGGTGGGTCACATTTGGATGTAGGCCAAGGACACACACTGCCTGGGGGCATCAACCCCAGAGTTAGACGTGTCAAGCCATTTTCAGGACCCTGAGGAGCTGATTGGTGACTCTGTGAACTCTGAGGTGGTAGGCAGGCATGAGGAGCTCCAACGGGCCACCTCAAAACAAGTCCCCACAAAGAGAGAGTTGTAATTAAAGGGTGACATGATTATGAAAGGAATTAGTCCAGTGGATCAAGATGGTGACTTTAAAATGAGTTCAACAAGAACACGGGGACCCAGCTGGAAATTATTTTGGGTAAATTTCACACAAACATTAAGAAGTTTTTCTTCACATGGAGAACCACAGATATCTGGAATAAGTGACCAATAAGTGTGGTAGACGAGAGAACTCTGGGGACATTTAAACTCAACTTGATGCTTTGGAGGAATTAAGTGGTGTCACACACGTGAGAGTAGGAGGCAGCTAAAGGTGCACTGACTGTCTTTCTCAGTTCCCTGCAGAACTTTCCTGAGAAATCCTGCCAGGTTCCAGCACCTCCAAAGACCTCACTTCCGGTTCCAGGCCCTTCAATGATGTCACTTCCGACCCAGACGACCTCACTTCTGGTTCTGGGACCATTGATGATGTCACTTTCGGCCCAGACGATGTCACTTCTAGTTCCGGCCCCTTAGATGACGTCACTTCTTATACGGGCCTTTAAAGCCGCCATCTTCCAACAACGAATCAGTTCTGTTTTTGGACAACTCTGTTATTTTCAGAAGCCTTTTGCAGCCAGGGATATTCTACGGGTGGCTGCCCCAAACCTTCTCACGATGTCTGGTCTGTGTTTCTAGCACAGTGGTTAGGACTGACGAGCTTTGTTGGGCTGAATGGCCTGTTCTCCTCAAACGTTTTTCTGATGTTATAAAAAAAGAAACTGATGACTGTCCATAATATTAGAAAATACAGAACTGATACAATTCATATTATCATTCATTTTAAAAAAGATATAAATGTTTTCCCAACGGAAGGCCATATCATTCTTGTAAATTTATAATACAGAAAACAGCGTCGTGCACGTTGAGTAAAGCTGTGATCCATCAGATTTGTACGCTTCAGATGTCACACAAACGTTAAAAGCAAGTGAGGGGAGGATTTTGGGTGACACTTAATCTTCGTCAAGTGACAAAAGAGCAAATCGATTATCTGTGTTCTGAAGAGATTTCTTGCTCTCATTCTTGCTCATTTTTGATTTGCTGTCTTTCTTTTGAGCCGCAGATTTTTTGCCCCTTTTCTTTGGGTGGAAAAAATCCAAAGGTAACTCTGAAGTGACGGCCGTCAGAAGATTCTCGTAGAGTCCGGAAGCCAACGCAGACCCAGATAGCAGGGACTCTGGAGTGGCTTTAGAATTGAGCTGCCGGAACATCTGATGCATGAAGGTACCGCTGTAGAGCCTGCGAGGACAAAACCAGAGATGTAGGGTTTAACTTTACCTGCAGTGCGTTCAGCCCAAGCTTTTACAAGGGCAGTGAAGATTTTCACTCGTTTTGTGCGCTCACTTCATACATCAGAGAGAGACAATCCCAGCAGTCAGCGGCTATAATCGAGCGCTCTCGGGCTTCACACCCTCACACAAGCGGCCTGCTCTCCTCCTGCTTTGCCTGCTGATCTCTGAGTCTCTGAAAAGCATCTGCTAATGAGAGCGCCTGGGGTCTGAGGGCGACCCGTCTGCAGCAGGGCCGTGGCGATCATCTGTGGCTTAAATGCAGAAGAGAGTTTGTGCACTGCTTGAAGATTCAATGACATGCACTTTATTAAGGCTGAAAATTACACTTTAACCATTAAACTGCCACATACTTGGGGGTTAATGCACCCCCCCGGACGCCAAATACTTTTTTGCTGCACTTTAAGTAAGCATCACAATTCACAAAGAAAAAGTGAAATTTTAATGGAACACTTTTTTTCATGCAAAGAGCATCACAATTACTGCAACGCTGATCATTTTACACACTACCAACGAACTGTAAAAACTACTGCAACAATATGTACAAGGTGCAACTGACGCAATTCAGTAAATCACAGACTGTGCCAACTGTGCTTGAACTGGCTGCACGCGAGCACGCAGAGGTAAATGCTGATACTGGTAGGCTCGTCTAGTGCAGCGACTGAATACCAGGGACAGTGATGCTGATTGGCTACACTAGGGGGCGCCGGTGGTCATGAGCTGGCTGCTCAATGAATGTATGGCACAGACTGATCAGCTCCGGCGGGCTGGCGAATTGCACTGGGAACCGAGTATAGCCGGTTCCGGTGGTTTAAGGGTTAATTTTAGTCATGATAAAAGATGATAAAATTATTGATCACATTGACTTGCAAGAAATATGCCACAACTGGCGAAATGGTGATGATCTTGATGTTGCATCATGCCATGTCTGTTTAGAGAACACTGGCTGCTTTATTAGGAATGGCCGTGATATTTGAGCGAGGGTGTTCTGCAAAGGCCTGTTGCGACCATGGAGATGAAACAAACACTACATGAATAGGTACATCTTAACTGTGTCTTGTGCTGACTCGCGTCTTTTATACCAGGGGTCGCCAACTCCAGTCCTGGTTGCAGGTTTTCATTCTAACCCTTTTTTTTTTTTTTAAATGAGCGCCCTGTTTGTGCTGCTAATTAACTTCTTGTGAATTCATTTTAATTGACTTGTTTTTTTAAGATTTGTTCCCCTGAATTTCTTCATCATTCCTTTCAGTTGCTTCATTTATTTCCTTAAGTGGCACCCAAACAGAAATGAAATGTGAAGTGAGGGAGCCGCCAGAAGACCAACTCAGTCAGGGCCTCAAACTCCAACTAATTTCACTCCAACCAGCTGCTTAATTAGGCGCCGAGTCTTGTTGCTGATTAGACTTGTTCTTTAATTCTATGGCTTGTTGCTGCTCTCGTGGTGCATTAGCAGACATTTCTGAAATTGGTGATTTTCTCTTTCTAAGAGCTCTGTTTGTGGACCTGAGCAGATCAGCATTCCTGAGACCTTCATCTTTCTATATTTTCAGATATTGTATGATGGACACCAGTTATTTTTGGCTCATTTTGTGTCTCACTACAGTGATCCCTCGCTATATCGTGCTTTGCCTTTCGCGGCTTCACTCCATCGCAGATTTTATATGTAAGCATATTTAAATATATATCGCGGATTTTTTGCTGGTTCGCGGATTTCTGCGGACAATGGGTCTTTTAATTTCTGGTACATGCTTCCTCAGTTGGTTTGCCCAGTTGATTTCATACAAGGGACGCTATTGGCAGATGGCTGAGAAGCTACCCAGCTTACTTTTCTCTCTCTCTTGCGCTGACTTTCTCTGATCCTGACGTAGGGGGATTGAGCAGGGGGGCTGTTCGCACACCTAGACAACAGGGACGCTCGTCAAAAAATGCTGAAAGATTATCTTCACTTTGCTCCCTTCTGTGCTGCTGCTTCCTTTAAGCGACATGCTGCACGGTGCTTCGCATACTTAAAAGAACGAAGGGCACGTATTGATTTTTGGTTGTTTGTTTTTATCTCTCTCTCTCTCTCTCTCTCTGACGGAGGGGGTGTGAGCTGCCGCCTTCAACAGCTTTGTACCGGCGGTGCTTCGCATACTTAAGAGCCAAACAGCCCTATTGATTTGTTTGTCAGAAAGTGAGAGAAAACCATTCTCTGCTCCTGACGCGCACTCCTTTGAAGAGGAAGATATGTTTGCATTCTTTTAATTGTGAGACAGAACTGTCATCTCTGTCTTGTCATGGAGCACAGTTTAAACTTTTGAAAAAGAGACAAATGTTTGTTTGCAGTGTTTGAATAACGTTCCTGTCTCTCCACAACCTCCTGTGTTTCTGTGCAAATCTGTGACCCAAGCATGACAATATAAAAATAACCATATAAACATATGGTTTCTACTTCGCGGATTTTCTTATTTCGTGGGTGGCTCTGGAACGCAACCCCCGCAATGGAGGAGGGATTACTGTACTGTTTAGCTGCTAATTAAGGAAAAAGAAACGATTAAGGAGTCTGAGTCTTCAAGAGGAAGTCGATGTAAAGGAATTCAAAAGAAGTTAATCAGGAGCAAAAACAGGTCACTAATTAAGAAAAGGATTAGAATGAAAACCCGAGGCCACGGTGGTCCTCTAGGACTGGAGCCGGCGACTCCCGTGTTATAGCGTTGTCCCGATTATAAATAGTCTGTCTGTGTCTGTTTAAATGTTTTTTTCCCCCTGGAAACAAGTGGGAATGGGAGGATAATGCTGAGGACATTTGGGAAAGGAGCAATCCACCAATTTCATTTGTATAATAATTTCCAACCGGACGATGTTCATATTCATTAATCATCCCATTTAATGTTTTGGACTTTATGTGTGTTTCGTGTTTTCCGTGCGTCATACTTGTTTTGTGTTCAGTGTAGGGACAATGGAAGGTTTGTGCTGTCTGTATGTTTATTGATTCACTCGTAATTATTGTGTAGTGACATTCACGTTTGGGATTGTGGGTTGTTTTGGGGGGAGTGAGATGATATATTACGCTGTTGTTTGTTTTTTATTATTAATACAGTACTAGGGTGTTGTACTGGGGCGGCACGGTGGCACAGTGGGTAGCGCTGCTGCCTCGCAGTTAGGAGACCTGGGGACCTGGGTTCGCTTCCCAGGTCCTCCCTGCGTGGAGTTTGCATGTTCTCCCCGTGTCTGCATGGGTTTCCTCCCACAGTCCAAAGACATGCAGGTTAGGTGGATTGGCGATTCTAAAATTGCCCCTAGTGTGTGCTTGGTGTGTGGGTGTGTTTGTGTGTGTCCAGCGGTGGGTTGGCACCCTGCCTGGGATTGGTTCCCTACCTTGTGCCCTGTGTTGGCTGGGATTGGCTCCAGCAGACCCCCGTGACCCTGTGTTCGGACTCAGCGGGTTGGAAAATGGATGGATGTTGTACTGTGTTAGCCATTATGAATGTAGTGAGAAGCTGAGCAAGATGACCCCTTTATTGGGTAACTAGAAAGATTACAATATGCAAACTTTCGAGCCAACTTGGGCCCCTTCTTCAGGCAGAGATGTAATCATTACATTACAAACATGACATCTCTGCCTGAAGAAGGGGCCCAAGTTGGCACGAAAGTTTGCATATTGTAATCTTTCTAGTTACCCAATAAAGGGGTCATCTTGCTCAACTTCTAACCATTAATATAGACACACATCACTCTTTTCCATACAGTTTACTTATTGTCTGTTTAATTGTCGATTGGGGGAAACTTATTTGGAAGAAGTACGGCTTGTCTTATCTAACGATTCCTCATTTTGCCAGGCCCACGCGTCTTGGTGGTGTGGCTTCCGTTCCGGACGGGTGGGTCGGCCGTTACAAATGGTGGATGGAGATACTTTGTTGTTGTCTCCATCTCCTTCAATCAGTTCCTTTGTTGTCGTCTTTGAGCTCAGCTGAACCTTTTGCAATAAAAGTCATTCATCTATGGCAGGTAATTTGTTCTTTCCTCCTGTGTAATGAGTGTCTGTGCGGTCCCTGGATATTTGTGTTTGTGAACAGAAGCTCAATATGCCTTCAGTTGTCTGGAAAAATCAGTCCTAAGGAAGAACCAGACTTGTAGAGGCCCAAATTTTCTTTCTTCGCGGAGTTCGCAAGGCACTGGCTGTAAAAGTAGGCCATTAAATACAGACACAGGTGTACTCTCAATTAAGACAAACTGCCAAACAGAGGCTTTTAAACGTCATGACATTAATTTCTGGAATCTTCCAGGCTGTTTATACAGATATTCAGCTTTGTGGATGGAAACTGAAATCTGGTCCAGTTAAATAAAAAAAAAAAAAGAATGAAATAAATCCGAATCTTAGCTATTATTTTCACATCATCATCTATGGAAATAGTGTGCTCTTTGTGTGTGTGTGTGTGTGTGTGTGTGTACCCTGCTATGGACTGGTGCCGTGTCCCACCTGTTGCACGGCTGCACTCGGGTCCTAATCTGGAATCTTGAGGTGGTTCATCATGTGGTGGGTGTGGCTTGATGCTGTATCAGCACAGGCTCCTAACCCCCCCACCCCTCCCCCCTCTCTCCAGCAGACCCCCATGACCCTGTTCAGGGCACAGTGTGCTAGGAAATGACTGACTGACCTATGGAAATGAAGAAGATACCCTAACGATACATTTGGTAAATGTGGAAGGCACATTTTCTTAATTCAAAACCTTTGCTACTTCAAAGTAGCCGTACTGTGTAAGTTTTAGGGGTTCCCTAACCCCCCCATTGGGACCCTGGCACTTTTTAGTTTCATTATAGAACACAAGAGCAGGCTAGTTGTCTTTTTTAATTTATTACATACGCTTCACTTTAGAACACAATTTCATGTGTCAAATTAAAATATACCACAATTGTGAAGAAATAACTTCAACTTGAAAAATACAGAACTTATTCTTTTTACACGGGGAATGTATAGTAACGTGGCAGGTGTGAAGCTGTGAAAGGCTGGGTTTAACACTAGAATTACCAAAACCTACGAAAAACATGGTCGGCTCTTGTAATCCATTTTTAGCTCCAATGTTTTACTCGCAATTTCCTTGCTTTCTCTGTATTTTCATATGACCAGAGTTAGGGTCATTACTCAAAGAAAGTAATCTATTCTATATTACTAGTTAAAAGTTTCCATACACCTTGCCTAATACTTTTAACACTAGAATTACCAAAGCCTATGAAAAACTTCGTAATCCCAGCCCACCTTAAATCCGTTTGCACCTCTCCGTCAGCGTCTTTTGTGTTGTAAATGTGTCGATCAGCACAAGCAGCAAGCAGCCTGCTATCCCATTGTCCCACCGCCGCAGAAACGGCAAAAATCACTCTCCCAGCTTAAGCCTTGTTTATCTGTTAGTGAGGTACCTGGAGCTGTAGACGGTAAATAATATCTCGTTATTTGGAACACATGCATTTCCTGTGTGTTCCGTGTCTACAAAGATCTATGTAAGTGTAGCAAGACAGGAAATGCAAGAAATGTTGAACACAACCTAAGAGACAAATGTTTTTCATGTTTTAGTATCAACAGCAAAATTTTTGACATGAAGTGTATAACATGTGAAGTTCAAATATCAAATAAGCACTGTGGTGTAGCGGGTCCACAGCTCATGTCAAAAAGGCCATTTTTTTTAAAATAAATAATCGCTGCACTCGCAGCTTAGCAAGGGGGTGTGGTGTGTGTGGCGGATCAGTTCCTGAGGAATTCGTGATACGGGCAGTTCTCACTTATGTGCAGAGGTGATTAGTCGTCCACATCCGTAATTGTTCCCGGGAGCTGCTGATTGTCACAGCTGATCCACGTCCCCGTGATATACAGAAGTGCAAGGCGGCTAGTAGGGGAGGAAAGAGAAATGAAAGATGAAGGTTGTAGGGAAGAAGGCAGCAGGAATCGGGTAGAGGATAGTCGGTGCGAGCGAGAGAGAGCAGGCTGATGGAGCAAAGGCAGGCAGCTGGGAGGTGAGCCCCTGCCCTGCAGAGGAGTGTTTGGCCAACACTCGGTGGGGCTGAAGAAAGCGAGTGACCGGTATTGAAGACGACTGGCCATCGAAAGGCAGCAACAGTTGTGGAGGCTTTGGGCTGGTTTAGCCCCCAGCATGAGCGCCCTGGCTGCTGGGGAAAGAACCCAAGTCTCAGTCTGGATGGAGCCTGATGTAGCCAGGAATCGGAGGGCTACCGGACCAGTGTGGAAGGCAGCTGCACCTGCAGGTAGGGCGACTCCCCTGTTGTGAAGCCTGATGGAAGAAGCAGGGGAGCCGCCAGGTAGAAAGAAGAAGGCACCGTGCTTTGGATTTTAAGAGACTGCTTCTAGCCATTGTTTTGACCTCGTTGTTTTTAAAAGATTTTTTTTCTATTGGATTTTAACCTCCACCTTTCACCCGTTTAAATGGATTATTTATTTGAAGACTTTTGAATACACTGCACTATTTATTTGGACACTGTTTTGATTTTTGTTTTTAATAAAAGCACTTTGCACTTCTTGCACCATCCCATCTTTTATTCAAGACTATAACCGAAGAAAAAGAAATCAGGTTAGTGTACTTCGTTGTCACAACTTCTTTGGTAGTACAGCAGTAACAGCTGCTGACTCATAATCTGGAGTCCCAGAAAATAAACATTTTGAGTAGTGAGTTGCTCTTACTGTTACTATTATACAATAAAAACATACATTTGATTTGAGTCTGTAACAGCCAGTGTAGATGTATGGTACTTGTAAAGGTTGCCATTTTTTCTGTTTGATTCCCTCAGTCGCATTCACACTCCCCCCCCCCCCCCACCAATCTGACACAGCTCTTTTCAAATAAAGACGTGCTATAACAGAGGTGAAGTCGGACGAGGACGAGGGTTCTACATCGGAGAACGAGAACAGAAGCCACAAGAAACGTCCACTCACATATAAGAACAATGCAGCTGCACCAGGTGTAAAGGCGAAAGATGGCACTGTTTGGATGCAGCACGAGGTCAGGCATCATCCTGCCAGTCAGTTTGCCCCACACCTGTCCTTCAACGAAGCAGCAGGGCTTACAGAGCTTGCCAATGTATCGTGCAAACTCCTGTTTATGATTATTTTTTGTGATGGTCTTTATATGAAAACATTTATATGTTACTTATATAAACGCCAGATTGAATGTTATTTACTTTGATTTATTTACTTATCTTCCTACAGCGTAAAGTCACAAGTAGACTGCGGAGCTTCCTGTGTTTGATCGACACGGGCACGCTCACAAAGGTTTGTTATACTTGTACCTTTTGGGAAAGTGCTTACTTGATATTTGGACTTCAGTCTTCACACATTATACACTTCATGTCAGAATTTTGTCGTTAGTACTAAAACATGAAAAAAAGTTTGTCTTTTAGGTGTGTGTGTTCAATATTTCTTGCATTTCCTGTCATGCTACACTTACATAGATCGTTGTAGACACGGAACACACTTGAAATGCATGTGTTCCAAATAACGACATATTATTTACCGTCTACAGCTCCCAGTGCCTCACTCCCAGATAAACAAAGCTTGAGCTGGGAGAGATTTTTACAGTTTCTGCGGCAGTGGGGTGATGGGATAGCAGACTGCTTGTGCTTGGCGACACATTTACAACACAAAATACACTGATGGAGAGGTGCGAATGGATTTATGGTGGGCCAGGACTACGAAGTTTTTTGTAGGCTTTGGTAATTATAGTGTTAAAAGTATTAGGCAAGGCGTATGGAAACTTTTAACTAGTAATATAGAATAGATTACTTTCTTTGAGTAACGACCCTAACTCTGGTCATATAATAATACAGAGAAAGCAAGGAAATTGTGAGTAAAACATTGGAGCTAAAAATGGATTACAAGAGCTGACCGTGTCTGCTCAGGGAAGGGAGACACCACCCCACTTCTCTCTGCCTTGAAATGGCAGCAGTGCAGATCAAACTCGGAGATTTAGGGTTACATTCTGCTGCTGTGCTAAAGGAGAACTCCACCAGCCAGCGGCCAATTGGTCTGCTAGCTATGAAGAGACTTCCTATGCCACAGTGGCTCATGGCACTTCACCTCTCTGGTCCCCTCTAATCTGAGCTTGTAATTTGCACTAGCGTCCACAATGAAAAAAAGAAAACACAAAGAAATCATTGAAAAATTTTGATTTTATCATGATAACAGTTTTAAAAAACACAGAAATCGAAACATCGTGCTCTGCTTACCACTGTATTTCTGGTTCTTGAAGTGGACATCGAAGAACCTGGTTTAGGTAAAAACTCATCTGAAGAGACGTCTGCCACTGGGAAAATATGTGAGCAACATCAACATCAACATTCAAGCTCCACCGTGGTATTCTGTGCAGCTTCTGCAATGCCCAACATGTTGTCTTAACGTCCTCATGGGATGCTGCAGGATCTGAAAGTAAAAAAAAAAATTAAAAAAAAAAAAAAATCACGTGTCACCTTTGGCAGCAGCAATGATCAACGATATTCAATGCGTCACTTTGGTTTGCGTATTTAATAATCTTTTAATAAACTCTACGAGGACCATGCTTATAAAATATTATCTTTTCAGAATGTGAGATTTTTGCACTCTTTTGAGACCCTCCCTAACGGGGTGACACGCTGAAATGCGATTGACGAGTCTGTCGAGGGCTGCTTGTCTGTCAACATCAAGCTCATTGCCTCCTCTCACAACGCATCTGTCTCCCAATGCGGTGAACCCTATAATGGCTACCGACCTGGCCCCAACCCGACCCGTTTGCTGTGTCTATGTGTAGTAGAGTGGAAGCTCCCGCTGCAATAAATAACCTTGCTGTTCCTGTTTCAAGTGGAATAAAAGCTAAGTTTCCTGAAATCCTTAGACTCCGCCTCGTCTTTTGGGTGTAAGGCAGCGACTCACACGTCACAATGTACAACATGCAGTTTTATTCTGGTTATTATTATCGTCAGTATGTTTCAGTGTTTCTTTGGTGCTGCACGTGTCTTTTTGAAAGCATCCCTCTCTTGAAAGGCCGTTTGTTTCAAGAGTCCAGCTCAAGGTTATTATAGTTTTGCGTTTTTGTATTAGTTTTTATTTCTATATTTTTTTCTGACCTCAGTTTAGTTTTAGTTTTCCTTTGTGTATTTTTAGTTTTTATTTCACAAAGACATTTTTATATCTATTAGTTTCAATTTTACTTTTAGTAATTATGGTGTGGTTAAAGAGCTACTATGGAGTTTAGTTTTGTGTCACAATCAGACAGAACTGTACACTTAACGGATTTGGATACGAGTTTAATGTTTGCGGAAGCTACATGGTTTACTATCTGGTTTTGTTTTTGTCTGATAAAAAAAAGCACAATCAAAACCAGATACTGAATATGAACAGTTTTACACAATTTAATCATTTTTTAAAAATGTTCTGTGTCATTTGTGCTGAACAAATCTGTGCTGACTGTTGGCACTTTTTATCTTTTCCTTTTTTTTGCCCAGAATGGGCCAATTTGTGATGAAATTTAGGTGAATTTCAAGGTGTGAGGGTTTTTAACTCTAAATGTCTACACAACATTTCCTGCTCCAAGACAATGTGCTTATAATGAATGCCTCCAATATTGCATTCAAAATTCTGAAATACTGGGCTTTGTTATTTTCTACCAGCCATATTGCTCTTTGATTCCATCTCAGGCACGTATAATTTATAGACAGAATTTTGCCACCTGCAGGCCTGAAAAAGATATCAAAAATCAGAAATTAGATTCTACTGTGTTCTGACAGGTATGACCACGAAAAGCATGGGGGCTTAAGAAGAACAGGAATCTTAGGCTTGAATCAGTGTGCAGACCCCACCTGGCCGTATTGAGGGAAACAAAGAAAAACAAACGTGTAATGTCAAGGTTAGGGGTAGTGAGACTTGCATAGCCCACCATAAGAACAGTAAACCCATAATGAGCAGAGTAAGAGCAGGTAATAGGTGTATGTAGGAGCACAAAACGACAAGACAGCATCTCAGATTAAGAACAATATATACATTATCTAAATCTGTTTATCCAGAGTAGGGTCACAGGAAACCTGGAGCCTACCCCAGCAGGTCTGGATGCAAGGCAGGAAAAATCCTTGGTATACAATATGTATGATATGGCTGATGTTAAGGACAAAAAGAATATGATATTTCAGCTATATCTACATCTATTTTGAGAGAGAGAGAAAAAAACATTAAAAAAAGTAGGACAAATATATTAAAATATAATTCTGCTACTGAATTATTTTCACAATATCGGGTATTTTGAGCTGTATGTGTCTGTATTCAGCTCACTATACAATACAAAATATTAAGATTTTTTGTTCAATTTGTTTCTAATATTACACCAAAACAACTGCTTCAGATGCAGAACGGAGAGACCTTGATAGTTTAGAAGTTTAATAAATGCCGAATACACATTTGAGTGCAGGAACTAAAGGGAACTAAAATCGTCATGACAAGCGTCGGTCACCAGTGAAACAGGGGAGAGGCTCCAGAAGGGGGCGTCAATTTATCGACCTCATAGTGTCTGAAGTGCTTGTATCTGTCCGAGGCTGCAGATGGACTTCTCATTTGTTTTACAAAGCCATCTAAAAAAAGGGGCAACAAAAGTCCTCACTGATGTGGGTTCCAAGGAATTTGAAGATTTTTACTCTCTCCCCCTCAGCCTCACCGATGTAAATGGGAGTGTGCTGCAGCATCCTCTTTCTTGGGTCGATAATCATCTCCTTGGTTTGATCTGTATTCAGGGAGAGGTTGTTTTCCTGACACCAAGCCACGAGTCCTGCCACCTCTGTCCTATATTCCGCCTCCACCATCCAGTACTCAACCCTATGACTGTAGTGTCATCATCAAATTTAATGATGCTGGTGTTGTTCTGAAAGGTATACAGGGTGTAGAGCAGTGGACTTAGCACACAGCCTCGGGGACAGCCGGTGCTGATTGTTCTTGTGCCTGATGTCTGGTTTCCCACTTTGACTGACTGGGGTCTATCTGTGAGGAAATTCAGCACCCAGCTGCAGAGGGACGATGTCAGTCCAAGGGAGACAAGTTTATTGCACAGTTTCCATTGGACAACTGTATTGAACGCTGAGCTATAGTCAATAAACAACATTCTTACATATAGGTCCATAAACATTTGGACAGAGACAACTTTTTTTAATTTTGGTTCTGTACATTACCACAATGAATTTGAAATGAAACAACTCAGATGCAGTTGAAGTGCAGACTTTCAGCTTTAATTCAGTGAGGTGAACAAAATGATTGCATAAAAATGTGAGGGAACTAAAGTATTTTTTTGAACACAATCCCTTCATTTCAGGGGCTCAAAAGTAATTGGACAAATTAAATAACTGGAAATCAAATGTTCATTTCTAATACTTGGTTGAAAACCTTTTGCTGGCAATGACAGCCTGAAGTCTTGAACTCCTGGACATCACCAGATGCTGGGTTTCCTCTTTTTAATGCTCTGCTGTTTGTTTGTGGGCCTTTCTGTCTGAAGTTTAGTCTTCAACAAGTGAACTGCATGCTAAATTGGGTTAAGATCAGGTGACTGACTTGGCCATTCAAGAATTTTCCACTTCTTTGCCTTAATAAACTCCTGGGTTGCTTTGGCTGTATGTTTTGGGTCATTGTCCATCTGTATCATGAATCAATTTGACTGCTGTATTTAGCAGGATTTGAGCAGACAGTATGTCTCTGAATACCTCAGAATTCATTCAGCTGCTTCTGTCCTGTGTCACATCATCAATAATCACTAGTGTCCCAGTGCCACTAGCAGCCATGCACACCCAAGCCATCACATTGCCTCCACCGTGTTTTACAGATGATGTGCTATGCTTTGGATAATGAGCTGTTCCACGCCTTCTCCATACTTTTTTCTTGCCATCATTCTGGTAGAGGTTGATCTTGGTTTCATCTGTCCAAAGAATGTTTTTCCAGAACTGTGCTGGCTTTTTTAGATGTTCTTTAGCAAAGTCCAATCTCGCCTTTCTATTCTTGAGGCTTATGAGTGGCTTGCACCTTGCAGTGCACCCTCTGGATTTACTTTCATGTAGTCTTCTCTTTATGGTAGACTTGGATATCGATACGCTGACCTCCTGGGGAGTGTTGTTCACTTGGTTGGCTGTTGTGAAGGGGTTTCTCTTCACCATGGAAATGATTCTGCGATCATCCACCACTGTTGTCTTCCGTGGACGTCCAGGTCTTTTTGAGTTCACCAGTGCTTGCTTTCTTTCTCAGGATGGACCAAACTGTAGATTTTGCCACTCGTAATATTGGAGCAATTTCTCGGATGGGTTTTTTCTGTTTTCGCAGCTTAAGGATGGCTTCTTTCACCTGCATGGAGAGCTCCCTTGACTGCATGTTGTCTGTTCACAGCAAAATCTTCCACATGCAAGCACCACACCTCAAATCAACTGCAGGCCTTTTATCTGCTTAATTGATAAGGACATAACGACGGACTTGACCACACCTGCCCATGAAATAGCCTTTGAGTCAATTATCCAATTACTTCTGAGCCCCTGAAATGAAGGGATTGTGTTCAAAAAATGCTTTAGTTGCCTCACATTTTTATGCAATCGTTTTGTTCACCCCACTGAATTAAAGCTGAAAGTCTGCACTTCAACTGCATCGGAGTTGTTTCATTTACAATTCATTGTGGTAATGTACAGAACCAAAATTAGAAAAAAGTTGTCTCTGTCCAAATATTTATGGACCTAACTATATTGTATGTGTTCCTTTTCTCCAGGTGTGTGAGGATTGTGTGGATGGCAGCATTGATGCATCATCAGTGGGCCGATTTTGGCGGCAAGCATACTGTAGGGCAGGGGTGTCGAACTCCAGTCCTGGTGGGCCGCAGTGGCTGCAGGTTTTCATTCTAACCATCTTCTTAATTAGTGACCCGTTTTTGCTGCTAATTACTTCTTTTAATTAGCTTGACTCAGGCCCCTTAGTTGTTTCTTTTTCCTTAATTAGCAGCCAAACAATAATGAGACACGAAACAAGCGCCCACATGACCAGCTCACCTGTGCCCATCACACAGAATCTGAAAATAGTGAAAGGTGGAGGTCTCAGTAAGGCTGATCTCTCAGGTCATCAAAACATCTTGATGGTGTTCTTAGAAAAAAACATAAAATCATCAGTGATGATCAGGGCTCTATGGACGCCATACCATCTGCTGCAGGATTCTCTGCTCCTCTTTTTATGATTTTGTCGTGTGTTTGGAGTCGTTGTTCACTGCAGAATGAAGTTGGGACGGATCAGATACTGATGCTATTGCATGTTGGGTAAAAATCTGTCTGTTCTTTGTGAGTGAGTGAGTTGGCCATTAATCGAGATCAAATCACCAACTCTGTTTGCAAAGAAAAAAGCAGCTGCAAACCTCCAGGAAACATCCATCATCCCTCGCTGCTGTCTGCAGACATTCATCCGTGTACCGTTCTTCAGCACTTCGGGTTGAGACAAAAATTTCAAATTTGGACTCATCAGTCAAGAGCACTTGCTACCATTTTTCTACAACCCTGTTCTTGTATTTTCACGTGTAGGTAAGTTGTTTTATTTTATTACCACAACAGAGGAATGGCTTTTTGGCCACAACTTTTCCACAAAGACCACTTTAGGTAAGACCTTTCTGGACTGTAGATGGGTGTACCAGAGTCCCAGTGGTTTCTCCCAGACTTGAGCTGATAGTGGTACCACACATCTTCTGATTTCGAAAGGGAGTAACCTCGATGTTTTCTCGTTTGTTGCCCTCAGTTTCCATGAACAACTATTGCATTCCAAGTAATCCACCTTGCCCACTTATTTGGGCATCTGCAGAAGAGCTTGGAGAGCACAGCAGGAAACACCTGTCTGCTTGGGAGAGACCTTGATGATGAAGGATGAGCACCTTGTGTCTTATCGGCATGCTTACTTTGGCCATTCGTGTAAACTGTCACATCTACCGCCACCTCACCTTCTCAGTATGGCTTCCCCTGTCCAGGGTTATTCCTCTACTCAGCTGTTTCTGTTTCAGTTCATCACTTTGATTCAAGCTCCACATGATGTTACTGATCATTAGCAACCTGATCAAGCACTAGGCTGCATACTTGCAAAGATCTCATGTTTCTTTAACTGGAAAGTGTTTTATTACTGCGTTCACTTCTTTATTTAAGGACATTCAGACATCTTATTGTATTGTTTCCCGTGTTTGGAAATCTAAAACTGTCTCTTTTCTGACATACAAATTCAGAAAGACATATGATAACTGTCCAAGACAAATATTTTTGTGAACTATCTATAGCGCCTAAGACATCAGCACAGACCTATGTTTAAATTTTACAAGTTCTTCTCCTTTTGCATTCATTTGTAGAAATACCTTATAAAAACCCACGGAATCTGACAAGGTCGACGTATGCGACACCAGTTCCCAGCATGCCTTGCGGGTGTCTGCACAGGTAGCATTGCCCAGGGAGACGGCCACCTAGTGTGTCAGGGAAGTATGTAGCTCTGTAAGGTGGTCTCCCCCTGTCCTTTCATCCCACTGCCCTACTGGCTGGGTCTTCAGTCAATCCCTGCTGGGAAGCCAATGTACCCACCTGCATTTTGGCATCCTTTATCAATGTTCTAGGACAGGCAGGGAACATCTTGCCCTTGTTTATGCCCAACCACTGCCATGGCCTCCTGGTCAGATAAGGGACTGGAACCCATCCTGACAGGGACGCCAGTGCATGTGTGCCATCCATTACAAGACTTAGGGCATAATTCCAGGGCATGAAGAATAAAAAATTAATTTGTGAACACAGCTGTTTAGTAAAATTATTTGCCACTAACAACAATGGCTTAACATTAGTAAACATTTTTCCTATACGATGAACATGTTCTGATATTTTCAGGTAAGGAAGACAGAGGTTGTGAGGTAAGGTACTTCTACTCATTATAAAACCCACGCCGTCCAAGGGTGGTGATGTGCTGCACGCTGAGTTGCACATGAAAGTAAAGATTTCACTACGACAATAATGACCCTTTAACACTAGAATTACCAGAGCCTACAAAAAAAACTTGTAGATCCGTCCCACCTTAAATCACTTCTTAAATCCTTTCCCACCTCTCCGCCATCGTCTTTTGTCATCTAAATGTGCAGATAAAGACAAGCTGCCAGCAGCCGGCTATTCCATCCCCCCACCAACTTAGAACGTGCACGAATTTCTCCCAGCTCATGCCTTGATTGATTATCTGGGAGTGAAGTGGAGTTTTAGAGTGGAAATAATAAATCGTTATTTGGAACACACACATTTCATTTGTGTTCCATTTCTACAGTAATCTGTGTAAACACATTTTTAAAACAGAAACGTTTTTCATATCTTAGTAGTAAATGACAAAATGTAGGCATAAACTATATAATGTATGAAGCCTGAAGTCCAAATATCAAAGAAACACTTTCATGAAAGGTACAGATATAACAGAACAAGTGCGCTTTTATTCAAAAATACAACTACAGAAAAAAAAAAGCCACCTTAGTGTGCGCCATTGACATTTATTTACGACGACTGCCGTCGTGGCACAACTGTATCAGTTGCTGAGTGGGAATCAACAGGTCACGAATTCGATTCTGCACGACTCCCTTTTGAGAAGTGAACTGCTCTTATTTTTAATATTTTAGAATAAAAAGACACATTTGATTTCAGTCTGTAACAGCCGGTGTAATTTATGATATTTGTAAAGTTTAGCTTTGTTTTTGTTTTTTTTTTTATTCACTTTTCATTCTCCCTACCCCATCTGACAATGCTGTTTTCACATAAAGACGCGCTATAGCTCTGCAGTGTATCACGATACATACGACCGCGTGTTTTTTTCCCCCAATCTTGCCAGTCCGCTCATGTTGCTGTATGCTGTTTCTTTTGTACTCCAGGACATGCAGAGGAAAGCATAGTAAAGAGTAGTAACTTCAGCGCTATATGCAATCATCAGACACCCCCCATCTGACACTGCTGTTTTCACATAAAGACGCGCTATAGGAGCGCCCTTCCTACATTTACGACATGTGTACTTGTTGCAGTGTACACACCTCTCTGTGCTATGGTTCCTATTACACTGAACAAGCACCTGTAATTTGCAGCTCTATTCATTATCTCAAAACACCACGCACATTCACAGTAATTCCCAGTTATGTCCACCACTCACACCCACGCCCACAACCATACAGAACTGATTCCACATCAGAGAATTTCCAGTTCTAGCATAAATTCACAAACGATCTGACGCTGTTCGTTTTCAAATAATATTGCATTAGTGCGATGATGTTTTCACATATATTGTCTCTTTCTTTCAGGTGTGTAATAGAAACCACAGCATAGAGAGAAGTGAGTACATTGTAACAGGTACACACGTTGTAAACGTAAGAAAGACGATCCTTGCGTGTGTGTGAACTGTGAACTGTTAACAATTGAATCTGATGATTGCATATACAGTAATCCCTCGCTATATCGCGCTTCGACTTTCGCGGCTTCACTCTATCGCGGATTTTATATGTAAGCATATCTAAATATATAACGCGGATTTTTCGCTGCTTCGCGTGTTTCTGCGGACAATGGGTCTTTTTACTTCTGGTACATGCTTCCTCAGTTGGTTTGCCCAGTTGATTTCATTGGCAGATGGCTGAGAAGCTACCTAATCAGAGCACACAGTTAAGTTCCTGTGTGCTGATTGGTTCCTGAGTGCTGCATTAACCAGGAAGTCTCATCTCACTCATTCAGCATTAACGTGCTCCTGCTACTGCTTCAGGGGCCGTGTCCAAGCGCCAACATAAGATGCAAATGACTGCAGAAAAGGTAAAAGTTTTGGATATGTTGAAGGAAGGGAACAGCTACACCTCTGCAGGACACCATTACGGCATCAATGAGTCCACGATTCTTTTTATTTAAAAAGGAGGAAAAGCATACAAGATCTACGGCCGCAGTATCCTTTAACCAGGGCGCAAAATGAGTTGCAAGTGGACGTGATAAGGCAGCAGTCTGGATGGAATCTGCTTTAGGGATTTGGATTGAAGAGTGATGGAAGAAGAACAACGGCGGTGCTACACAGTCGCCTGAAGAGGCTCCTTTAGAAGAGCTGTAACGCTATCCTTTGTTGTGCAGTAAAATTAAACTCATTGTTATCGGACAAGTCGTCGCGTCATTGTGGGTGAGTAACCATCATTATCTACGTACAGAACTTATTACATGTACATAGTTTAGTGTCACTGTACACACATTTTACTGTATACAATTTTTCTTGCATTATACATATTTATTGCTGGTGGCCTGTCTGTCGTAATGGCTGTAACATATGTGATATCGGAGACGCTCGATATCTTTAAAATAATATTTAGGTTTTACTGTATATAAACTGTGTTTACATACATAATTTCAACGAATCTTACCTAATAACTAAGAGAAAATAAAGGGTTTATGCTGTATAACTGTACAGGGAATATTTATAAACCATGTGGGAGAGTTTATAAGGACTTAAAATATATAAAAATAACTATATAAACATATGGTTTCTACTTCGCGGATTTTCCTCTTTCGCGGGTGGGTCTGGAACGCAACCCCCGCGATGGAGGAGGGATTACTGTAGAACGTCTTATTCAGTGCGCGCAAGAACATGCAGTTCCAGTTGCTGTGTGCTACAACATGCTGGCGGTGATCAACGCACATTTTAAAAAAAGAAAGAGACAAATATGTGACGTTTTGAAGAAATTATTTTATGACGCGAATAGTACCAATCAGAAAACATAATCACACTAATGCAATATTATTTGAAAACGAACAGCGTCAGATTGGGTGTGAATTTATACTGTGGCGCTGTTACAGTCAGATCAGAAGCTGAATAAGCTCCTGTTCTGACTCAAAGTAAAAAAGTATGAATTAATCAACAGAAATAACCACGATCGACATTTTGAACTTAATGATTTACAGTGCATACCAACTTATAAATTTTACATCCGTTTGAGATTACAAAGAAAAAAAAAAAAAACACTTCCTCAACAGCGGGGAATCGAACTCAGGTCTCTAAGGCACGACAAGGCTGCTGTAGCGCTAAGTCAGCAAATCTTACTGCTACACCACGGAAGGTACTGTAACAGCTTTGAACCTTTTGTGAAAGTGTTTATTTGATGTTTGGACGTCAGGCTTCACACATTCTATAGTTTATGCCACATTTTGTAACATTTATTACTAAAATATGAAAAAGTTTCTGTTTTAACAATGTGTTTACACAGACTACTGTAGAAATGGAACACGCATGAAATACGTGTGTTCCAAATAACGATCTATTATTTCCACTCTGAAACTCTAGCAGTTCAGTCACTCCCAGATAATCAAACAAGGCATGAGCTGGGAGAACTTCGTGAACGTTCTGCGACAGTGGGGGATGGAATAGCCGGCTGCTTGCTGGCTCGTCTTAATCGGCTCATTTAGAAGACAAAAGAGAGGTGAGAACGGTTTTAAGGTGGGCCGGATCTACAAGTTTTTTCGTAGACTCTGGTAATTCTAGTGTTAAACCTAAAACAAAATGATTTTGCTGCTGGTTTATATTGCCATCTTGTGGCACTGTTTGAAATTACAACTATAAAGGTGAGTAGGATCTAAAAAATGTGTAAACCTTTCTGTAAACGTTTTCACTTTGCTACCATGGCTTACTGAGTGCAGACCGATGGATAAAGTGACAAATTTATCCATTTAATATTAAATCGCCAACACAATAAAGTTCAGAAACGGAAGGGGTCTGCATACTTTCTGAACCCACTGTATACTCATTACTAAGAGAGGTTTCAACAGTGTGTGTTACCTGCAGTTTTAGTTATTCTGCATAGTTCTCCATACACAATTCCAAGGAGCACAGCTTGAAGATGCAGCAGGCTTGGCTTAGGATTTGAATGGGTGAGCCAGTAAGATGTAACAGAGGCTGCTAAACTCAAGTGGGAAGGAACAGTTTTGGCAACAGAAGACGTCACGCCCAGCGTCTCCAGGAGAACCTGACGGCACACCGATGCTGGGACCTAAGTACAAATTGAACAAAAAAAAAAAAAAAGAGTTTAAATGTGCGCAGTAAAAGGTCTGCTTCAAACATGACAACGACATCGCTTGAAGTGCTGTTCGCAAGTCACGCCTTGCTGTCCCTCACTCTCTCCAAGATGGCTAGAAGAGTGCACTGAGGCTAAAACACCAGTAAGTACGATATTTGAGGTGTAAACTGTCAGACAATGATTATATTTTTATATTATGTACATTAAAGAACCATCCATCCATCCTCTTCTGCTTATCCGAGGTCGGGTCGCGGGGGGCAGCAGCTTGAGCAGAGATGCCCAGACTTCCCTCTCCCTGGCCACTTCTTCTAGTAAGGCCAGCCAAGATGCATAGTTCCTCTAGCGTGTCCTGGGTCTTCTCCGGGGCCTCCTCCCGGTTGGATGTGCCCAGAACACCTCACTAGGGAGGCGTCCAGGAGGCATCCTGATCAGATGCCCGAGCCACCTCATCTGACTCCTCTTGATGCGGAGGAGCATCAGCTCTACTCTGAGCCCCTCCCAGATGACTGAGCTTCTCACCCTATCTTTAAGAGAAAGCCCAGACACCCTGCGGAGGAAACTCATTTCAACAACAAATCAAATCAAATTAATAATATATTGAACAATGATTATAAAAGTAAAGTTGAATAAGTCGAACTCTGCAGCTGCATGAATTAAAGGTAAAGTATCACTACCAGTTAGTGGAAATAGCCCAAAAGTTGATAGAAATCTACGTTTTGTACCGAATACTTGTATACGAAGTGTGGTTGACCAAAGTGAAAGTGTACTCGAGTTAGCGTGCTTACACACACACACACAATTCCAAAAATGGTATTTTCGGTATCGGGGAGGTCTAAAACATCGAGATTCATCAAAATCTTGAAATGGAATTTTTGGAGGATTCCAATACTTTTCCTATACTTCGTATACGAGAAAGTCAGGGAGGTCTAAACTGTCGAGATTCATCTAAATCTCGACATCAAATCTTTGGACGATTACAATACTTTCCCTATACTTCATATACGAGAAAGCAAACCATTTTTGTGAGATTCAACCGTTTAACAAGGAGACTGGTTGTACGTTTCACGTTGTCAACTGCCCTGTTTGTCTTCCTCCACACTGATTGACCTCGGAAAGCCATCGCCAAGCCCCTGCTACTGACATTATTGAATGCTGATGTGTAAATGTGAGTTGACGCCTCACTTCTGTACACCACCAGACAATAATAACTGAAAAAGGCAATCTTATGATCAATTTTACCCTTTCACTATTCGGAAAGTTACTTCTTTATTTCACAAAGACATAAAGCCTATTGCCGCTAGATTTGCGCTTCAGTAAGAGAGAATATCGAGCAGACACACCGCATGTAATCAGGTGACAAGAACTGAACAAACAGGAAGGTGGATGCCAATCCCACTTATCCAGCTAAGGGTTGTGGGAGAGTTGAAGCCTACCCTAGCAAGCATTGGACATAAGGCAGAAACAATACCTGGATGGGGTGCCAGTCCACTGAAGGGCGAACACACAAAACCCACTTTAGCAATGCCAGACCATCAAACCTACATGTGTTTGGACTGTGGGATAAAACCAGAGCGTCTGAGGAAAACATGCAAACACCCCACACACACAAACTCCAGTCTGCTTCACTGCAAGAAAGCCATGCTGCCATTGTGCCACCTTGCCACCCAATATGATTATTATTTCTTATTAATTGCTGTCCTCAGTATCTTCCATCCATGAGTCTATTCCAATAGAACAGTGAGTGTCCAATTATATGGCCACTTGATCAGCAGTGAAAAGGCAGGTGATGGCAAAGACAGCTTTGTTCCTCAGCCCATATGGCTATGCAGGCGCCCAAAGCAATGCCAGCTTGTTAGGGTTGAGGGAAGATACACACAAAGTCAACAGCAGCCAGTGAAGGTTTCTGGATTGGAGCCAAGTGGAAAGCAATGTGCCGAAAAGCTGTGATAACCAGAAGCAAATCCCAAGGGGTGAGCCAGGCTATAACCCCATGTATAAATATCAGCCCCTGCTTGACATTGTGGAACCAACATAGAAACAATTTATCAGCCTGGCCGTGATCTGTCTGTGCGTGAATCTATGATAAAATACAAGGGGCACCTTTGTTTCTGCCAATATATGCCAGACAAGCCCACAAAGTAGTGCTGGGAGGTATACCAGTTTATACTGAAAACTGTTTTTTATTTCTGTTATGATAAGGATTTTTCTTATACCGCAATACCAGTTTAAATGGCCTAAACAATGTTTGGAACGTGGTGCAGCAGAAAACTGTTTAAGGGGGGGGACCATTTTCACTGCTGCACCGCTAAACAGGCATGCACCGGAGTACATGCGTTAGTGGAGGTATTGAGCGGTGAAAATGGACAGAGAACATTCTGAAACTGAAGCTGTAGCAGATGATAAAGTTGAACATGATGACACAGAAGAACTTTTGCCGAAAAAAGAAGCTGTGTCTGTTGTCTGGAGATACTTTGGTTTTAAAAGGTCGGATGTGGACCAAACAACCATTTACTGCAAATGCTTCGAGCTAAAGCTGTCACCAGAGGCGGCATCACGAGCAATTTGCTGCACCACCTTAGCCGCAAACATGCTTTGGTGTACCATGAATGTATGTGACTAAGACTGGCACCCTCCACGTCCTCGGGTAAAACTGAAAAAGCTAGAGGACACTCGAGACAGACGCGTTTGCCAAAGATACTGCCTACAACAAAAAAAGCAAGCGGTGGATCGAGATAACCAACGCCATTACAATCCATATAGCTAACGTGTCATTGGACAGGGATTGTTAACATTAACAGAAAGTGGAGTAGGTTTATAAAAAATATTTACTATTTATTCCTTTTCTAAGACATGTTCGATGCAGTACAACTTTTGACAAGCACCTCTGGACATTTTACTAGTCTAAATGCCTCTTTGGATGGCTGAACATATGTTGTCAAAATTATAGTATAAGTTGTTTGCAAAATTTGTTCAATAAAAAGGTTCTATATTTTGACTGCAACTGTCATGCAATGTGATTCCTTCCCTTCATTAGTGCCACCCCTTGAAAACTATCACTTTATGGGGCCATGCAAACCTGTATTAATACTTGTGTGCACAATAAAATGTTTTTTTGTACAGTGTAATAATAATAATAATAATTTTTTGCATTTATATAGCGCTTTTCTCACTACTCAAAGCGCTCGGCAATTGCAGGTTAAGGGCCTTGCTTAAGGGCCCAACAGAGCAGAGTCCCTATTGGCATTACGGGATTCGAACCGGCAGATCTCTAGCCTCAGAGCCACCACTCCTCCTACAATACTTATGACCATGGAATTGGTTATTCTTAGCCAGTCTACTGCAGTAATTGCACTGGAAAATGTGGTTAACATCCACTCCTGCATGGGAAAAAAATATTGCTGAATACTGTGAAACCGGGATAATTTTGAAGAATACTGTGATATAGAATTTTGGTCATATCGCCCAGCACTACCACAAAGTATGGCATAAAGGATTTTGAACTGGCAGAAGGAAACGCTGGTTTCTGCCTGAAAGTAATTACATATACAAGAAAGTATTTCTTTCCAAGAGAGAACTGTCCCTTGACATGTCAGGTTGTGCTGGAGCTGCTTTAGGGCTATGAACATTTGGGTCATGTTGTGTACATTTGGACAATTTTTATACATCACCAGAATTGTTCGTGGAGCTACAGAGCAGGGGAATTGGAGCTTGTGGCACGGTGAGGGTGACCAGGAGACACAGACCTTCGCAGTTGAAGCCAGACAGGCTGAAGATGAACAGAGGTGACAATACGGTTTTCATGCAGGCGGAAAACTTGGTGTCAGTGGCATGGCATGATGTCAAACGGGTGACTTGTCTCTCTACAGTACACACTAACAATATAGGAGGCACCAGTGCAACACGTATTGTAAGCAGTGCAACGTGGCAATGTATGCAATTGGCTGCTTTGAGTGAGATCAGACTTGGCAGGACTTTGCTGTGTAACATGTATGTGATATCATATATGCTCCAATAAACGCTGAGTCTCGTATTGTCGCCGGTCTCTAATAAGCACCAGGCTTCAGAGGGGATGCGGCCAAATAGTAGCCGGTCTCTAACAGTAGCCGGGTCTTTGATATTTGCCTACTTGCGTACATTGTAAGCGTCTGTATCTTTACAGACGTGTCTAATACACGTGCATGTCAGCACGTTGCATATATAAGAAATACGGATATACCGGTTTCTGAAACTGCTTCATGTTCATGCTGGGTTGACCAAAATACGGTCGTTATACTGTAGTACCATACGGTAGTGATAAACTGAGAGTGGTACAAATGTGTTTTGCTATGAAGAGTCTCCGCGAAGATTCATCACTTTTAACCAGCTGCACATTTCTTATCGTTTTCGCTGTCAACGAGATTAGCCTAGGTCATCGGAGCCGGGACGCATTTACTTATTTTGGACCTGCGAGGCCCTGGATTACTAAATCTACCCTTTGGGCAGAGAGGGGAGTAACAAAGAAAGACCTTCCATCTTCGTATCCACTAAAATGAAATTTTCTTGTCATTGCAGATTCGGACGACGAATAGCAGTGAAAGGTACAGAAAGACATTGCCATTTATCTTTAACAGTCTTATGCAGCATGTGAAATTCAAATAAAGTAGCCGTTTGTAATATTAGCCGACATTTTTGTGTACCTACCTGTACCGATACGCGTGAAAAAATATTGCATTCTGAAGGTTTTTGTTAGTAATGGCCGGTCTCTAATAGCAGCCGGTCTCTATTAAGCGCTGGGAGCCGAGGCTAGTTTTGCAAATAAACGCCGGGGGCCTCTATTGGAGCATATATGGTATGTATGTGAAATCATACAGTATGTAGATTCATACAACATGCAAGATGGTAACATTTGTCAAAAGTAAATATTTTTTGCTGATTTGATATGTTAAACAATTGCTTTGTGTTCTTTTTTTAAAAAAAGTTAGTTTTTAGAAAGATATTCAGCCCTGGGAGAAAAGACAAAAAGCAAATTAGCCCTAAAAGAGTTAAGCAACCGGGTTGGAATAAAAACCTGCAGCCACTGCGGCCCTCCAGGACTGTGACTGAGGATCCCTGGTGTAGACGTTGAGGGCCATGGCACAGTGTAGCAACAAATCTTGATTCCAGAATAAGTGTAAAATGAAATTACCGTTACTATATTCTCCAGAAGAACAGATTCTGTGGAGGCTGGTACTACGGCTTGGATGAGGCTTTTCTTGAGTGCAACATCCTGTCTGGAAAATTCTTCCACCTGGTGAACTTTATCTTTAATCGCAACTCCTTCACCGCTCGCTGTTGACGATTGCCTTTTGGCACGTAATAGAAGCCCATACAAGACTTGCCGAATTGGCAAAGAACACATGTGGCTGCTGGAGAGTCTGCTGTTCTCAACTTGGGGAATCAGGAAAACTCTCTGTAACACCAGAACATCGATAATATAAGGTGCCAGTTCTGCTTTTCCTAGGGCCTTCACAACCCAAGGCGGCAGCACATCCATTACTCTCGGAACACTGGACAAGGACACGCCGCTGGTGAAATAATCGGCCAGCTGGCTTGCTGACAACTTGTACTCTTTCATTGACGAGCACAGGCATTCTCGAACTGCGTCTCTGTCACGCTCGTGGAGGCACTCCACCACTTTCTCTATGGCTTCCTTTGGGTTTCCAAAAGTGGATAACCAATGCAGAAGACCATGAATGCGGGCATGCGTGTCTCGTTTTAAATTGGAGCTCCCTGGGAAAGTTACTCGAGAGAAAAAAGTGTCCATGGCATTGATATTAATGTAATCATTACCAATCATCACGGCAAAAAGAGGAAGGAGATCCTTATTCAGTTTATCAAAATACCTACAAAGTTTATCGAGTAAAAAACACTTTGCTGGAATATACAACTGGGATGTCTGCTTACATTTCTTGATTCGATTCCAATCAAAATTGACAAGAGGACAAAACCCAGCGCTCAAGTTAAAAATACAAAAATCGCTATCCATCGTCAAGACTGGATAGGCCCACTGACTGGCCAAGCAGGCTATTTCCCAGTCAGCTTCGGACAAACACTGGACAAAGGGGATCTGAAGTCTAGATAAGACTTGGATGAAAACTTCTCTAGCCAGCAATGGCAACACACAGCCATGAGATCCCATTGAAGAGCAGTGTGCCGCCCTAATTCTCTCCTGGGCACGCTGCTTCAGAGTTTCAAACTTTTTGTTAGTATAGTCGCAGCCTCCGTCCAACACGACATATGGTTTCACGTTGCAGACAAAGAGGGCGTCGAAAAATCTGTGCACGATATCCGCAAACGCATCGTACTCTCCGCCATGCTGTTGGTTTATGCCAGAGGTAAAATAGAGCCGATGATACAAGCTGTTACCATCGATGATAATCTTCATGCGTGACAGTTTGAGGTCACTGAAGAATTCAGAGTTGCTTGCAACGTAACTCCATAATCCGTGAATTCCCATTTTGACAACTTCTCTTCCTGGTCACAAAGAAAATAGAAAAGAAAGTGAGCATAACTGATGAGGTGATGGATTATTTGCATTTAGCTACACAAATTCTCAGTTCTGAACGTTTGTATTTCTACTTATTCATCCATCCCTACACACTCAGTAGCAAGGGACCTGGATGGTCATGGTGGCTGCAGGTTTTTGTTCCAACCTCAAGCCAATCCCTGACAATTTTTGACATTTTAGTGTTTTCATTCTGGCACGTCAGGCCATTCTTACATTGCTGATTTTTCCTTTCTAGGATATCACCCAAATGATTTGTGACCCCAAACAGATTAGTAATTTCCACTCCTTCACTTTTTCTTTCCAAATATTACGTTAACATGGACACTTGTCTTGACACGTACATAGGACACTTCACGTCTCTGCCACTTGCGTATGTGGATTTCACATTCACCAAACAACAAATGTTTTAATTCTCGCAGATACGCCTCTTCATTGGGAAGAAACACTACTTTTCCCTGATGACAACAAAAATTAGACAATCTACAAATCTCCAACTTAAAGTTTAAAGCCGAACAATATCTGCATACTTCTGTCATATCACCGATGTCCATATATTCGATCTCTTTTTGCCGTTCCGTTATTTCACAGAGCAATAACTTCCATTTGTTATTGCTAATGGGATCTTTACTATCAGATTTTTGAGACTTTCAAATTTCAGTGCTTTCATTATCTCTAACCTGCTCTGCTTGGGTATCGCACCAATGTTTCTGAACCTCTTTACGACGTTCTACTTTGTCTTCTACTCTTTGTCTTTTATTTCCGACCCCGCTTGGAGCTGAAAGCACAGGAACTGTGTCTGACAGTAGCATTCGCACGAATGAAAGACTGTGGGCGTGGTTGTAAATATTTGACAGGTGGGCGGGACTTGTCAAAATCTCTTGGTAAAAAGTCTCATCTCGCGGGACTTGAAATTATCTCCGAAAAAAGTCTCGTCCCCAAGATTTCCTTTTATAATAGATATTTGTTTTACTTAATTCTATCCATCCACATCCGAATAGTAAGAAAAACATCTATTTTCAATTACAGCACCTGCATTTTTTTTCTGAAATTTCAAATTTTAGTCCGATCCCCATCTATTTTTGATGCCATTTTTGAAAGCATTCCATGTGTAGTCCAACATTGCATCTATAGCATTGTTTTCTTGCATTTTTCTTACACACTTTCCTCTCTCTGCCCATTTCTGTGCATCTGATGTAGTGAAACCCGGATGCTCTGATGTCAACAGCAACACGATTGATTGATGATTTAGGGAATGCCTATATTGAGCCCTTTCCTGTAAAACTCAATTACAAAATATTTGCTGAAATTCCAGTCAATATAATCTATGAGCCCCAAATGGGACTCACGTTATTTGGGTCCATTGTACCCATCCAAATTACAGTGACATGAAAAAAGTGCTATTATCACATTACACACTCATCAAGAATCAAGAAAAATTCACCGTCACCAAAATTAACCTCAGCAGGTAAAGTCTTTTCTGCTTTTAAAAAACATGTTTCATTTTACTGATGAAAAGCGGTGACTGGACCAGAAAAATTAGCTTGTGTGCCCAACACACTGCATGCATGAGGTCAAATTCTTCTATTATATCCGATTTTAAAATTATATTCTCTAGTCTTGATGTACATGTCCAATATGATGGTATCGACAATTCTGTTTTAGAGTTTAATTCTTCTTGTAAAACGGTTTTAGACTCAATTGTTCCACTCAAGATACTCTGTAATAAGGGAAGACCTGCTCCCTGGCTATATGAAACTACGAGACCGCTACGTTGCGCCTGTCGAACTGCGGAACGGTGTAGGGAAAATACATGGACTGATTGTTTCTAAACAGATTTTTAGGACTTCTCTATTCAACTTATGAAAGCTAAACATGATTTCTTTGCCGATTTAGTATCCTGTCATTCTAAGAATTTTAGGGTCTTATTTAATTCAATTAATGCGGCCATTCACCCTCCTTCTGTGACGGGATTAAACAGTACTGTTCTTTCAGGTGAGCAGTTTCTTTCATTCTTTGTCAGTAAAATTGATACAATCCACTGTGGTATTGTTCCAACTGGCTATTAACTTCCTACTTGTTAATCATGGCATTGTCTTAGAATTTTTTGATCTTGTCTCACTTTCACAGTTAAAAAGTACTATTGACACCCTTAAACCAGCCCCCAGTCCTCTTGATATTGTACCACCACCAATGTTCCCTCTAAGCTGAGCGATTGCTCACACGAATTCAGAGTGTTGCTCATACTTCCCGCACGATCGCTCATTCCGACGGCGTTGCTCGTACTTATCGCACGATCGCTCACTCCGACCGTCGGAGTTGGTGCTCATAAATTTTTGGCTTAAATAAAATGTCGCTCATAAACAATGTTTTTTACTCACTATATGCTACACCTTAGAGGGAACATTGACCACCACACCTCTTAGTGGAAGCCTTTGATGTTTTGTGTCCACCTTTACTCGCCATTATCAATGGTTCTGTTAGTGAGGGGGTGATGCCCTCATTTTTTAAACATGCTGCGGTGCGTCCCTGTCTAAAAAAGGCAGAATTAGATCCTGGAGTTTTAGCCAATGTTCGCCCGATTTCCCAATTGCCTTTTCTGGCTAAAATATTAGTAAGAATTATTTATAATCAATTGGTTGATCATCTTAAGTCCAATAATTTATTTGAGATCTACCAATCTGGCTTTAGGCGTTATCACGGTGTTGAGACGGCCCTCCTGAAAGTATTCAATGACATCTCTATTATTACTGACTCGGGTGGCGCTGCAGTCCTTGTCCTCTTTGACCTGTCCGCTGCCTTTGACACCATTGACCAGGAGACATAGCTGTTGCGGCTTGAACATCTTCTTGGGCTTAAAGGGGCTGCTCTTAACTGGTTCAGGTCATATCTAATTGGTAGACACTTTTCAGTGACTTTAAATTCCTCTTTTTCGTCTACTGCTCCTCTTAAATGTGGTGTTCCTCAGGGATTCATTTTGGGTCCTATTTTATTTTCTATTTACCTTCACCCTATTGGAGCTATTTTTAGGAAATGTAACATTTCTTTTCACTGCTATGCTGATGATACTCAGCTTTATATTCCCGTCTACCACTCTGCAATGAATCAACTGCGCAACTGTCTTTCTGAACTAAGATCCTGGATGGCTAATAATTTTCTTGATCTGAATCAAAATAAAATGGAGGTGCTTATAGTGAGTCCATCAGCTAAAACCCAAATTGATCTTGGACTTCTCAGCTCTTTCTCTATCTTTTGCAAACCTCAAGTCCGCAATCTTGGTGTTATTTTTGATAGTAACCTCTCTTTTGAGAAACATTAATTCTGTAGTCAAGAGCTGCTTTTTCCAGCTTCATCTATTAGGTAAGATCAAGCCTTTTTTATCTTTTAGGGATTTGAGAAAGCTACTCCTGCTTTTATCGCCTTGATTACTGCAACTCGCTGTATTCTGGGATTAGCAAATCTCTGATACACAGGTTACAGTTGGTCCATAATGCTGCCGCTCGCTTTCTGGTTGGGGCAAGAAAGTCTGACTCTGTTTCTCTAATATTAGCTTCTTTACACTGGCTGACTGTCAGTTTTCAAATTGATTTTAAAATCTTGTTGCTAGTTTTTAAATCTTTACATGGGCTTGCTCCTGCCTATTTATCTGAATTGTGTGCTTTACACCAGCCACCTAGAGTGCTTAGATCTTCTGGTCAGTTGGTACAAGGGACAGCAAGAGACAAGTGTAAAACTAAGGGGGACAGACAGGGCTTGGGCAGCCTCGCCTGTGGAACTCTTTACCTCATCATATAAAGGAGTCATCAACAATTCAAAACGAGATTAAAGACTCATTTCTATTCACTTGCTTTCCGTGACCTTCAGTAATACTGATGGTTTCCTCATAATAATAACAATACATTACATTTACACACAGGGGGGAATCGGGAAGCGAACCCACAATCTTCCACAGTCCCCTTACTGCAAAGCAGCAGCACTACCACTGCGCCACCTGTGAGAATATTGTGATTATGTAATCTTACTTCTATTATTTATTTTATTTCTACTTATGTTAATTGTATGTTTTTCTTCTTTTATTTTAAAGCACTTTGGCCACAGCATTCTTATGTTGTTTTAAATGTGCTATAGAAATAAACTGACATTGACGAGCAGGCGAGACCCTCACTGTACTTTGTGCACGACGTAAGAAAAAAACAAAACTTAAAAAATAACTAACTAAACTAAATGGACGAATTCTTATCATTCCGAAGTTCGCGTCGCCTTCTCACATTTGTATTTGGTTCTGATTTGTCACAAAATGCCGCAGGAAACTTTTTTTTTTTTTTTTGCTTTAATGAGGAAGTTAAAGATTTCTTCCGCTTGCAAAAATGATGCCGTTACTTTATCACTTTACAAGAGTTCCACAGAATGACAGCATTAGGAAAGAATCTGCAATTAAAAGCTAACTGCCCTTTATTCGTCTGTAGCGGTTTTTAAAAACGTTTTCTGCTCTTCAAAATGACTTTTTAAACGCATCTTTAATCACTTGCCTTAGTATTTCAAATAACACACTTAAGAGGTTATTACAACATTGGATTTGTAGCTTAGTTTTCTGATCTGTACTATAAAAAAATAACACGTACTTACATGACTTTGCAAGATGCAATTTCGTAACTAAACCGCCATGCAGTAAAATAAATAAATAAAAAGCTGGAAAGGATTTTGGCTCTAAAAGTGAACACACGGCAACTTCTCAGAGTCGCCGGGATATGACGTCATAAAGGGCGACGTGAAAGGGCGTGTCTGGAGACAATCTCAGCTCTGATGAGGAATTTGGGAATCTTTCAAACTGTACTTATTGGTATTTTGGAGACATTCGGAATCCGTGTAGCTTTTAATATCAAAACAAGAGAAACGAATACGAGTCGTACTTCTTGGGCGCGTTCGTTGACTATTTCAGTTTCTCCACTGTTTATTAAGGTGACCATCCGTCCCCGTTTTCCGGAGACAGTCCCCTTTTTCGGACAACTGTCCCCACTCAGAAACATGTCCCCGGTTTCAGCTGGTTCACTTTTTTGAAAGTATGTCATCACCACAATAATTTGAACTCGGCGCGCGTGTGCGGTGTTTTGACGGAGGTTATGATTTACCGCATCCTGCAACTTTGGCGAGAAATCACGTGATAAGCTTTCGCTTTGTACTCTAGTGTTTAGAGTCCCTACTCGTGATTTTAGCCCCAAAATCAGTACCCCCCCCCCCCCCCCCCCCCCCCCCCCCGGTCCGGCCCAAAAAATTCTGGTCAATTTAGATAGATACTTTAATAATCCCAAGGGGAAATTCACATACTCCAGCAGCAGCATACTGGTAAAGAACAATATTAAATTAAAGAGTGATAACAATGCAGGTATACAGACAGACAGACAATAACTTTGTATGATGTTAACGTTTACCACCCCGGCTGGAACTGAAGAGTCGCGTAGTGTCGGGGAGGAACGATCTTAGCATTCCTGCAGCCGTAATGACCCAGAAGTGTCCGCTTTCTCCGGCGCTGTCTGCCTCATTCTTGTCTCCCACTTAAATCGTAATCGCGCGGCTCGGTTGGGCTCTTGATCGGCTTCTTCCTATAAGGCTGAAGTTACCAGCTCGTTCGCACAGTTTAAAGAAGCCGGTGACACTTATTCGGTGTTAACTGCGAGACCCAATAATCTGCTTAAAAAAGGGAGTCAAACTCGGACCCTGGAGAGCCGCAGCGCTTTCTTCTCTAGTAACCAGATACTGCCGACAGTTTCAATTGTTCTGCCTTAATTGTGACTGACTTGCTTCATTGTTTTTGTGTTTGTGCATTTCCCTTAACCGACGGCCAAACAATAAACCGATGCAAGCCTTCAGATGACCAACCAACTCCATCCATCCATCCGTTATCCAACCCGCTGAATCCGAACACAGGGTCACGGGGGTCTGCTGGAGCCAATCCCAGCCAACACAGGGCACAACGCAGGAATCAACCAACTCGGGGGTCTCAAATCGTCCATGAGGGGCCATCATTTTGACACCAATTAATTTTTTGAAACACTTGGGCTTTTTGTATGGCTTGCTTCTCATTATGCCACACCAGTCATTTCCAAAACGTTTTTTTTTGTCCTAGAGATCGTCCTCTAAATGTTTGGTGCTGTCAGATCGGTATTTCTCGGGTGCAAATTTGATCTAATCAGAGGCGTGACCACTGCACCCCAAACCCCCCCCCCCCCCCCCAGAGAGAAGCCGTGGCCCCCCTGCGAAATGCTCTGTCTGTCCAATGAAAACTCTGGAGAAGAATAACATTTGATTTTCAAAACTGAGTTGCTTTCCAATTGGCCCATTTGAATTTGGGGCGTATCCGTCAGTGTCTCCTCCACTAGACAGGCACCGCGCTGCTCACAGTTCACTTCGCCGCACATTTTGCAGCACGTTTTGAACCAGTTGACCGCATTCTTTTAATTAAAATCGTGTATACGTTCCATTCTTCTTTTATTTTCTGGCTGGTAACACCAAAGGCTATGCATAGGTGGCTTATTAAAAAGCAGACATCTTCAACCTCTGTCCCTCCGCAAGCTGCTGGCTCCACGGTTGAGCCCAGCACCGCTGCTACCAACACGGAGCACAGCGCACCCACGTGGGGAACTGAAACTCCAAAAGATGTCGATAAGCCTACACAATCCTCCAGCTCTGCGCCCGTGTCGGGTACTCCAAACAAAATATACAGTCCGGTCTGCCTGACTTAAATATGGATAGCCCATCCCAGCCCATTTTAATTAATTAACCCAAGCGCGCATTCGGAAAGACACTCGGATGTTTTAGTGCAAGCTGGTATCAGTCTCGACCATGGCTTGAATATTCTGTTGTCCGTGATGGCAGCTTTTGCTTTGCCTGCCACAAATTTAGTGTTTCCAGTTCTGACCGGAGGACATATTCACCAAACACGGCTACACTAATTGGAAAAAAGCTCTAGAAAAAGACGTTGGCAGCTTCCACAAACACGCGTCTGGTATCCCGCACATCAGAGCCATGTCTCCATCACAGCACTCGTCACTGGTGAGTCTTCAGCTGCATGTGAAAGCTCTTTCTCTACTTTGAACCGCATTCTCACTCCACTCCGCCGAACAATTAATGCTGCATTCAAGGAAGAGAAATTTAGTCATTCTGGCACATGAGAAAAACATCACAGAAAATCTAGACGTGAATGAATTTATTTCAGAATTTGCCAAGAGTAACCACAGACTGGTCCTGTAGATAACATCCAGGTTAAACACTGGACACTGATGTCCTATAGCCTCCCATGACTACAATAAGCCAAGTTTCTGTTCTTGCTCTCATATGTTGTATACATTTGACTTTATTGATATTTGCCTTGTAGATGTAGTTCTATATTTGTTCACAAAAAATAATAATACAAGTTCCATTGCCTCTGTTAATTTTATTGAACAACAGGTTATGATTTATGACACAAGTTTTGCTTTTATATGTTATATAAAACTATATTGTTATTATTATTTGACCCCCCTACAAAAATGGGGATGGATGGATGGATATTTTTTGCCCCCCCCCCCCCCCCCCAAACAGGCCAAATGCCCACCCACACATGATGTTCTGGTCACACCTCTGGATCCAAGTTAGCGTAGTCATATGTTGACTTTGACTCACTTTATTGATTGGCCGCATATTAAAAAAAAAAAAAATTCAAGTAACAATGCTACATGTTATCATTAGTAGGAGGTTAATTATGATCCTTCTCAGCCACTTAGGGCTGGTAATGGACTAAGCAACTGTTTTCAGTTTCATTTTGGGCAGATTTATTCGTTGAGTTTTATTTTTCAATCATTTAAAGCTAGACTGATTTCTAGCTTGACTGCTGATTTGGCTGTGTATGGACTATTTTTCGGCCTATCCCTATTCCCGCCTTGAGACTTACCTGGCTTTTTTCTCCGGACATCTGAGTTGTCTGCATCTTCGTTTAACATGTGGACTGGTAGGATATTTATTTGGTTGTGTGTTTGTTTGGCCCCTCCTGTCGCTCGCTATCCTACCTTCGACAGGCCTGCTTCAGTATTCAGCTGCTGAGCTCCTCTGACTGCACTTCCACCTGTCTGAGCCTCCGCTGACTGGGCTGTATCTCCACCCAGACATCGTATTCCTCCCCCGTTGGAGCTGATAGTTCAAAAATAATAAACTCCATCTGGCCCAGTTCTCGACGTTCTCCACGTAACTTAGGCAGAGTCGCTGACCACAGTGTGTTTGCCAGCCTAGCCCGGTCGGCTAACACCATTGCTAAATGCGATAACGCCGTTGTCAACTTTGGTCTGCTGAACATCCGCTCATTACGAGCAAGCGGCCTCTCATCCACAATCTCCTCACTGATCGTAAGTTTGACTTTTTCTGTCTAACTGAGACATGGCAACAACCTCTTGACTTTTCCCAACTTAACGAATCCACTTCCACGGGGTTTGTTTACATCTCTCAACCCCGTGGCTCTGGCCGAGGTGGAGGACTTGCGTTAATGTATCGTGAGAAGTGAAAAGTCCTGCTGTTGTCTGTTCCTGCCTTCAGTTCTTTTGAATCTCTTGTATGTCAATTAAATGGACCTATTCCTACTACCATTGTAACTGTTTACCGGCCCCTAAACCAAATAATGACTTTCTGAATGACTTTGCTGTTTTCCATACACACTTATCTACTGTGGTTCTATTCAATAAGGGCGCGCACAAAAAGGCGACCTTCAAAAGGGCGACCTCAATTGGACGCGGAGAATAAAAGCGCACATAAATAAAAGCGATCTTCAAAGGGGCGACCTCAATTGAGCGCCGAATAAAGGCGCGCGTAAATAAAGGAGCGCTTCAAAAGGATGACCTTCGGAGCGAATTAAATTAATTGTCCTTGATTATGCTAATAGACCGCATCTCGAATATCTACGTGGCATTGCACATAATCTACAGCTTCAAGTGTAACTTGCTTTCACCTTTTTATACATTCAGTCATTGCCTTAATCTAATTTTCTGTAATTCTGAAAACAACGAAATATGTTCAGTCATTGCCTTAATCGAATTTTCTGTAATTTTGAAAACAACGAAATATAGAGAGCTTCAGAAATAGTTTGTTAGAAGTTCACGCATTAATTAATTGGATGTTTTAATATTCTTGCTTTCACCTTTTTATACGTTCAATCATTGCCTTTATCTAATAAATTTTCTGTAATTTTGTTGCATTTGCCTTTATTCGCTGCGCCCAATTGACGTCACCCTTTTGAAGCACTCCTTTATTTATGCGCGCATTTATTCGCCGCTCAATTGAGGTCATCCTTTTGAAGGTCGCTTTTATGTGCGCGCCCTTATTGACGGATACCATCTACTGTTTCATCAAACATAATACTTCTGGGGGATTTCAGTATACATATGGATAATATCAATGTCCCTCTTACTAGAGACTTGACATCCTGCCTTGAGAGTTTTGGATTCCAGCAGCACACTGATGTTCCCACTCATTACAAAGGACATATCCTTGGACTTGATTTGCTGTTCTGGAGTTACCCCGCTTGATTGTACTGCGGATGAACTCCCCATAACTGATCATTTTCTTATTTCATTCAATGTTAAACTTGCACTTTCCAACACTAAGCTTTCCCGTCTCATGTCTTTCCGTAATATTAAGAATATTAACTTCGACTCTCTTTCCTCTAGTATTGATTCCCTTATGGACCTTCATAATTTATCCACTCCTGAAGAACTGGTCTCACACTATAACACTGGAGTTAATGGTATTCTTAACTCTGTCGCTCCATTAAAAACTAGATATCTGTTTCTTTCTCCTTTTCTGCTCCCTGGTTCACATCTGAACTTCAGCTTTTGAAAGCCAAAGGGCGGCAACTTGAACAGTTATATAAAAAAACTGGACTCTGTTCACAAAGAGATGTATAAAAACCATATACTGTGGAACCTCGGTTTGAGAGTAACTTGGTTTACGAGTGTTTTGCAAGACGAGCAAAAATTTGTAATACTTTTTCACTTGATAAACGAGCGAGGTCTTGCAGTACAAGTAGTATGTACTGTATACGCTTTGTCTGCTGAGCGTCATGTGATCACAACTGAACTGATGGTTCTTCTCTCTCTCACTGCAGGATTGTGGGCAATCGTCTCCTATTCTCCATCTGAGTTGGCGTGCCTCACTCATATAGTCAACATCCGTACGAGCGTATAGTGTTTACTACAGCATTAGCATTGTGACTGTGTGCGTGCGTGTGCGCTCGTGTGTGTGTGTGTGTGTGCTGTGACGTGCGAGTCCCCGTCTTGCAGCCTAAAACACAAAGCTGAGTCTCAGTACTTTAGCAACGCCAGCTTTATTCAGCTTGAAACAGCAACAGCGCAGTTATTTATACACAGACACAGCAGTCAGGCAGGGCCCTGCACATTTATAATGCTCCTTGTTCCTTGTATCACCCATTGACAGCAGGCGTTTATTGCATGTCCGCGATCTTTTCGGATTCGCTTGTACGGCGAACTGCTACAGCGCTGGGAGACTGCGATTGCTTTGGGACGCTCTTCCGCATGTCATCCCGTTGGGTGCAATCCCACAAGAGTTTAGAAACTCACTCACACCAGCCATGATTCTTTTCAAAGGTAAAGTGCAAGTTAATTTGTTTTATGTATTTTTACTTTATATTTTGTATTAATCATTTTTATATGAATAGTTTTGGGTTGTGGAACAAATCATCTGAGTTTCCATTATTTCTTATGGGGAAATTCACGTTGATATACGAGTGCTTTGGACGACGAGCACATTTCCGGAATGAATTATGCTCGCAAACCGAGGTTCCACTGTAACTGAACTTTATTACAAGGACTGTGTTGCCCAAACTAAATCTAACTATTTTACTCACATTATTAGAGAATTTGATTTTTTCCAATTTCAAATAATATAAAACATCGGTTTCCCACTGACTTATCAGAGGAGAGTTAGGATTCTTCCAATTTAACAAAATAAGTCTGCGTGCCAAAAGTGTAGTGAATGCAATCACCGTTTGCTTGTCCTTCTCCAATTCAAGTCCATCTGGAAGAACACCAAACACAGCTGTTAGTGGGTTAGGAGGGATTGTGACCCCAAGGCGGTCTGAAAGGCACTTAAAAATTTTGGTTCAAAATGATGTTAGTTTGGTGCAGGCCCAGAACATGTGACCCAGTGAGGCAGGAGCTTGGTTGCAGCGCTCGCAGGTTGGATCCTGGCCTGGAAACATTTTGGACAGTTTTAAGCGAGACAGATGAGCTCGATATATAATTTTTAGTTGAATAATTGTATGCTTTGCGCATATCGAGCTCGAGTGAATTCTCTGCTTTGCTACCTTTCACTCCTTTTCTGATATATTGATTAAGAGATCTTCTTCCCAATGTCCTCTTGGATCTTTGAAAGGTAGGGGCTCTAATAAGATTTTATATATTGTGGAAATAGTGTTTAATTCCTCGAAATTGAGCAGTATTTTTTCCAGCATGGTGGAGGGTACGAGGTGAGGAAAATTGGGCAGTTTCTGTTTAAAAAAATTTCTAATTTGAAGATTGTGAAAGAATTGTGTAGCTGGGAGGTTGAATTTGGAACGTAATTGTTCAAAAGATGTAAATATGTTGTCTATATAAAGATCTCTGAGCATTTTAATCCCAAAACTTTTCCAGGTATTAAAAACTGGATATACTTGCGAAGGTTGAAGGAGGTGGTTCTCTTGCAGAGGTGCCGCGGATGAAAGATTTTCCATCTTAAAATTCTTTCTAATTTGGTTCCATATTCTGAGTGAGTAAAGCACAATTGGGTTATTAGTATATTTGCGATAACTTTCATTTATTGGAGCGCAGAGCAGGGAATATAAAGAAGTACTACAGGATTTTACTTCTATTGCGGACCAAGCCTGTGTATGTTCATTTATTTGTGTCCAGGTTTTTATGGCTAGTATGTTTGCTGCCCAGTAATAAAACTGAAAATTAGGTAAAGCCATGCCACCTTCTGCCTGAGGTCTTTGTAGGGTCGCTCTTCGGACACATGGGTGTTTTGAGTTCCAAATGAATGAAGTTATTGTTGAATCTAACTGTTTAAAAAACGATTATTGATATATATTGGAATGTTTTGAAATAAAAAAAGAAGCTTAGGGAGGATATTCATCTTAACAACGTTAATTCTTCCGGCTAGAGTGAGATGAAGCGTTGACCATCTATGCAAGTCTTGCTTAATTTTTTCCATACAGACGGCAAAATTTTGTTGATAAAGAGCTTTATGTTTACTTGTGATATTATATTTTAATTCATTTATAAAGATGATTGATACATTTAAACCACAGCCTCAAGTCCAAAAATGAATTCTCCTGTTGGGTATGTTGGATGCTTTAAAAGGTGATTAAACACATTTAGACTTTACACAATTATTTAAATTGTTGAAAAGGACTTTCCCAAATGTTGAGCTATTTTTGGCACAAATCCCAGACATACAAGGTCTTGGGAGGTCGGGGGTTCAAACCTATAATCAACATTTGTTAAAGTTAGGCTCTGAGGGCGCAAACATTTAAATAAATGGTACATCACCTGTAGACTAACATATGCAGACCCAAGGGCTGGTTCACTCCTGGCTGATGCAGGCAAATCTAATATAGTAGGGATTGTATAATCAGGGTCCCACCTAAAATGACTGCCTTTAAGATATTGATTATGGCCTGTTTCTAGTCCCTGATGTTAAAGACTATTATAAGAGCCCTGAGGTTAAAATTGTAAACTTGGCCCTGATGTTAAGATTTGAACCCTGGGCCAATAGTAACTAAATATAGGGCTGGAGTCTATTAGACAAACTAACCCTACCCATATTCTAATCTTAAGGCCCATAAAATAAAGTCCCTGATATTAAAAGTTTGATGGGAGGCCCTGATGTTAATAAGTGTTTTTTATGTATTTTATTTATTTATTTATACTGTACCTACCCCCAACCCCATTGCTAAACTTAAAATCAGTAACCCTAGCCCTGATCTTAAATAACCCTAATGTTAATTAACCCTAGAACCCTAAAATAGGGTGGCACGGTGGCACGGTGGTAGCGCTGCTACCTCACAGTAAGGCAGCGTTTCTCAACCTTTAAGTATTTGCGACCCGAGTTTTCATAACAGTTTTAATCGTGCCCCCCCTAACGTTTTTTTTGAAAGGAGCCCACTAATACCAGTTTGTTCTTTTTTAATTAATGATATACAGTATAATAGATGCATATTTATACCTGGGAGTGCAGCTGGACGATAAATTGGACTGGACTGCCAATACTGATTATCTGTGCAAGAAAGGACAGAGCCGCCTGTACTACCTTAGAAGACTGGCATCCTTCAACATCTGCAGTAAGATGCTGCAGATGTTCTATCAGATGGTTGTGGCGAGTGCCCTCTTCTACGCAGTGGTGTGCTGGGGAGGCAGCATTAAGAAGAAGGATGCCTCACGCCTGGACAAACTGGTGAGGAAGGCAGGCTCTATTGTTGGCATAGAGCTGGACGGTTTGACATCCGTAGCAGAGCAACGGGCACTCAGCAGGCTCCTATCAATTATGGAGAATCCACTACATCCATTAAACAGTGTCATCTCCAGACAGAGGAGCAGTTTCAGTGACAGACTGCTGTCACTGTCCTGCTCCACTGACAGACTGAGAAGATCATTCCTCCCCCAAACTATGCGACTCTTCAATTCCACCAGAGGGGGTAAACGTTGAACATTATTCAAGTTATTGTCTGTTTTTTTATCTGCATTTTTTATTACTCTTTAATTTAAAATTTTTGCTGCTGGAATATGTGAATTTCCCCCTGGGATTAATAAAGTATCTATCTATCTATCTATCTATCTATCTATCTATCTATCTATCTATCTATCTATCTATCTATCTATCTATCTATTATATAGTGCCTTTCATATCTATCTATCTATCTATCTATCTATCTATCTATCTATCTATCTATCTATCTATCTATCTATTTTATTATACCTACTTAACTTTTATCGACATTTATCTAACTCTATATTTATTTTTCTAGTATCAGAATGTAGTTTAAGTTCATTTGTTTTGGTTTCAATGGATGTATTTTTCATATTTTTGATTCTTGTTTTCTTTTTTTCACATCTTCGCGCCCCCCCTAGGGGGGCCCGCCCCACAGTTTGAGAACCACTGTGTTAAGATTTGAACCCGGGGCCAGTAGTAACTAAATATAGGGCTGGAGTATAGGCCTATAAGACAAACTGCCCCTACCCGTATTCTAATCTTAAGGCCCATAAAATAAAGTCCCTGATATTAAAAGTTGGATGGGAGGCCCTGATGTTAATTAGTGTTTTTTGTGTATTTTATTTATTTATACCTACCCCCCCCCCCCCCCAACCATCCCCATTCCTAAACTTAAAATCAGTAACCCTAGCCCTGATCTTAAATAACCCTGATGTTAATTAACACTAGAACCCTAAAAGAGGGCGGCACAGTGGTGCAGTGGGTAGCGCTGCTGCCTCGCAGTTAGGAGACCTGAGGTTCGCTTCCCGGGTCCTCCCTGCGTGGAGTTTGCATGTTCTCCCCGTGTCTGCGTGGGTTTCCTCCCACAGTCCAAAGACATGCAGTTTAGGTGCATCAGCGATCCTAACTTGTGCTTGGTGTGTGTGCCCTGTGGTGGGTTGGCACCCTGCCTGGGATTTGTTCCTGCCTTGTTGGCTGGGATTGGCTCCAGCCGGAAAATGACTGACCCTAAAATAACCTAATTTTTAAAAAAAAATCTTGTATATAGCGCCTTACAGTAAATAAAATAAAATGGATGTGTTGATACTGGATTGTCCCAATTTAGGATAGTGGGAGAGCTTTTAATTAATTTATGTAAAGGTTTTTATACATCTGAATAGTTTTAAAGCTTTTTTAAGTGAACAGATCTTTTAAGAACAGTATGGAAGCATTTTATTCTCCAGGTGAGGGATATTTTAGGGTTTTGTTCATCTATTTATTTAGCTCATAGATTTTAGAGTTTAAAGTATATTTTATACAACTGCCTATGACACTGAGGTCTAAGATCATTTTTATAATGAAACTAAGTGTGCCAGAGTGCGCGCCTTTATGGCATCGTCTCCTGCCCTACCCCTAACCTGTGAGCAACGTGCAGGGCCAAAATGTGGAAAATGTTTGTTGTTTTCAAATTAATCCATCCATCCATTATCCAACCCGCTATATCCCAACTACAGGGTCACGGGGGTCTGCTGGAGCCAATCCCAGCCAACACAGGGCACAAGGCAGGAAACAAACCCCGGGCAGGGTGCCAGCCCACCATAGGGCACACACACACACACACACCAAGCACACACTAGGGACAATTTAGAATCGCCAATGCATCTAACCTGTGTGTCTTTGGACTGTGGGAGGAAACCCACGCAGACACGGGGAGAACACGCAAACTCCACGCAGGGCGGACCCGGGAAGTGAACCACAGGTCTCCTAACTGCCAGGCAGCAGCGCTTGTTTTCAAATTAATGATGAAAGTTATTGTCGCAAATCAACATACACTCAAATGAGCAATCTTCGGACCACCCTACTCATTCTTGGTAGGACCTCCTTTTGCTTTCAAAACAACCTCAGTTCTTCAGTGTCCTGCATTCCACAAGCTGCTGCACCAGTTCCTTTGAGGTTCTGCTCCACGTTGACATGATTGTATCGCACCCTTTCTGCTGTTTTGTCAGCTGCACTTTCATGCCATGAATCTCGCGTTCCACCACATCCCAGAGGTGTTCTGTTAGATTCAGATCTGGTGACTGGGCAGGCCGCTGAAGATCACTGAACTCGTCGTAAAGCCAGTTTGCTTTGTGACCTGGTGCATTGTGATTGTTGAAGTTGTCATGAGAAGATGGGTAAATTGTGGGCATGATGGGATGCACAGAGTCAGTAACAATACTCAAATAGGCCATGCATGGCATTAAAGTGATGATTGAGTGGCAGTAATGGGCCCTAGTCCGGTCAGGTTGGGCATGCACTGGTACAGCACATTGCTGCACCCACCACAGGACGAAACAGCTTGGGATCCCGGTTGGCAACCCCCCAGGCAGACACGCAGTCCAGTTCCCCCCCTCTGGAAATGACCCGCTATCTGCCGCAGCCAGGTGTTACGTGGACATCCCCTTGGCCTGGCAGCCACTCAGGTCCGCAACAATGTGAGCTCATCACCCTCAGGGAAATGTGCCACATGGCCGTAGTGCCGTTACTGACACTCGCTCACAATGCAGGTCATGTGCCTCATTCCAGACTCCATGAGCATCACAACGTCAAACCAGCGGGATTCTCTGAAGGGACACACATGAAGGAGTCCAGTCTTCATCTCAAGTCACTGGATGGCGTCCAGGACTCTAAAGATTTGGACCTTTGTCCTTTTACAGATATCAGGAGCGCCACACACCCCTCTACAGCCACCTCATGACCCCCCAATGCTCTCCCAATCTGTCTACTGACTTCATAATAAGAGTCACCAGAGACATGAAAGTCACCGCCGAGGTAAGTAAACCTCTCTTTCTGTGAGATTGCCCAAAGTGTGCCAAGAGAACTTTCCCTATGCCACTATGCCACCAGGCTGGACTGGTGACACAAATCAGGTTGTGAGCATGGATTCACGCTATGGGCACCAGATTCTAAACCTACTCTCTGTGTGCCTCCGCAGAAATTGAGATTCATCAGACCAGGCTATGTTTATCCAGTCTTGAACCGTCCAGCTTTGGTGAGCCTGTGCCCACCGCAGCCTCAGCTTTCTGTTCTTGGTTGGCAGGAATGGAACCTGACATGGTCTTCTGCTGTTGCGGCCCATTTGCCTCAAGGTTTGATGTGTTGTGCATTCTGAGATGCTTTCTGCTCACCACAGTTGTACAAGAGTGGTCATCCGATGGTTACTTTCCATCAGTCTGGCCGTTCTCCTCTGCCCTGTCTCCTTAATTGTCCACAGAACTGTCGCTCACTGCGTGTTTTCTTTTTCAAATCATTCTGAATAAAATCTAAAGACTGTTGTGTCCAAAAATCCCAAGAGAGCAACAGTCAGAGGAATACTCGGAGCAGCCCATCTGGCACCAACACTCATGCCACAGTGGAAATCATCGAGATCACATTCTAGTGTTTGATGTGAACATGAACTGAAGCTCCTGACCTGAATCAGCAGGAATGTACGCGTTGCGCTGCTCCCACGTGACTGGCTGATTAAACCGCATTACTAAGCAGGTGTACAGGCGTTACTCATAATCTGCTCAGTGAGTGTTTAACTTGTAGAAAATTATGTCATGCTGTAAATAAAGAATGCATAACTGGCATACATAAGCTGCGGGAATGAGAATCTGGCAGCAGCAGCGAATAAAATAGCTTCTAAAAAGCAGCTCACTTCATTCTGCTCATCTTCACACACCCTCGAGTCATTTCTATTTTTACTCCAAAACGGTCCCCATAAGGTTGCAGCCTTCGCCTCCTGGGACGTCCCTTCGTCTCACGTGCTCGTCTGTTGTAGCGAGTAGTCCGCAGCAAATGCGCTTTCTCTACTGAAAACCCGCCAGGGCACGCCCACACCCCCTTATATGGAAGTGCATCCGCTCCATATAATTCGTTAATAAGACGACTCGTTAAGCGCGGTGGCCCACCCGCCCCGTTTCCATGGTAACACAAGTGTAAACAGTGAAGCTAGAAATCATGAAATGCGAGCAGCGACGTCACAATGAAACAATGGACTAACGGCTTGTGCGTGTAACTTGCCGAGTTCTGAAACCCCGAATGTTTCAAGAAAGCGAGTCAGGTAATGAAGCGACCGCACGTTTCGCCTTTTCTTACGGAATGCGGACTTCTGCAAGTGCGCTCTGGATCTGCGAAGTTCCCAGCTGCGCACGTGCCGTAGGCTGCAGCCCACGGGTGACGGTATTTTACGGTGACCATGCTTTTTCTGATTTATTGTTTTCGTGAATGTCTTGATGGTAATTTACTAGATCACGTTTGGGATGATTGTTTTTGCATAAACAGAAATAAAGCATTAAAACGCACTTAAGTGAAAGGTGCAGGAGTGACACTTTTTGAACCAGCACGGCGCGACTCACCCTGCTTCTCTGTCTTATTAATAAGTTGGTGTTTCAGTTGATTTTGTATGATGCGGGAGTCGTTTTAGGTGAATCAGAAAGGAGCAGCATCCCCATTCTAATTATCAACCTAATATAAACACACCCTCTAAAAGTTCTGATTTTGCAAAAATAATTCCAAAACTTTATATCTTAAAAAAAGTCAATATTTCCTATCGTTTTGCTATGAGATTTACGGTAACGCCAGCTCTGGTAATTAACAGGCCTCCCGAAGCGTCACGTTTCTAATCTGCCGCTTGTTGTGACACCTGAAACTGCGAAATAACAAATTAGAAACGTGACAAGCGACCAGGAGCCCAGGATGGCGACCGCTCATCGGTCTGAACTGTCCCTGTAAAAAATGGAGCTCCTTCAGGTCTTGCTTTAAATATCAGCAGTAAAACAAAATAAAAACTAAGTAATGGAAACATTTACTTAAAATCTATCACATTTTAAGTTAACTTAAACTGATGACGTTTGCTGCTTTTATGTGGCTGTTTGTAGTTGTATTGACATCAACCTCTTAACACAATTAATAAACGGTGAAACAAACAACTCCTCCGATTATTTTCTTGAAAACAGAAGCGTAATCTCTTCTCATGATTCGCACATTTGGTGTTAATCTTACTCAGAATGAACACATTTTTTTTTTATACTACGAACACGCACATTTTCACCATGACGCTCGCATTAATTGATTTAACTTGAAATAAACAACTTTTAGAGACCCCATTATGTGCGTACAGTATGACCGTTCTGCATCAAGAACTGCCCAGTTTGTTGCATTGTATTATATAAATGTAATGAATTATTACTATTATTGTATTAGTATTCTTTATTACTTATGACGCAACGAGACTTGCAACATTAGTGACGCAGCCTGATTCATTTCTATTGTTTTTATCCAGTCAGAGCAGAAGAAGGTGAAGTCAGGGTCGCACAGGTGTAAGTGGTGGGATTTGAACCCACGACCTCAGGGTTTGAAGCGCTCCACTGAAAAAAAAAATGGCAGTTAATTTTACAATGTAAAACTGTTAAATAGCGGAGGTAAACGACTGTAAAATCTAAAACGGTAAAGCGCTGTTTCGGTAACACCGAAGTTATGATAGTTGCATAAGTAAATGCCCCCTTTTACCATATTGTTCCTGGTGAACTGCATTGCTTTGCACAGTAGGGGAAGAAAACTTCAACAAAGTTAGCCGACTTACTGTGTCTTTCCCCACATGCTGAAGGGTTTTTAAGGTTATGGAGGCTGCTTTATGGTGGGTTGTATTTGATAAGCTGGCACACATGAAGGGCAGACTGCTACACCACAAAAGCGAACTTTACTTCTCTACCAGACAATGTGGCGCAACTTCCTTAAACATTGAATTCTTTTCAATTCATATAATCAAATGATACAACCTGTTCGCTCTTGGTTGTTGTTACTTTACTGATGCAGAGTGTGTACTGCTATTTGATCCTCACAAGATTTTCTAACGGTTTAATGACTGGCAGATTTATTACAGCGCATGGATTTCAGGTTTTTATTAAATGTTCATTGGTGTTGTAAAGACAAAATGGTTATTGGCACCTTTTGTACAGTTGGAAACTAGAAAGCTCAAAACTTTGAGTAAACTGATTCTTCTTTTTTCTGAATGCTGTGGATTTTGTGTGGTTGTGGAAGTTTAGATTTGTAATATTGCTTCCCGGGTCCTCCCTGCGTGGAGTTTGCATGTTCTTCCCGTGTCTTCTTGGGTTTCCTCCCACAGTCCAAACACATGCAGGTTAGGTGCATTGGCGGTCCTAAATCATCCCTAGTGTGTACTTGGTGTGTGTGCTCTGCGGTGGGCTGGCGCCCTGTCTGGGGTTTGTTTCCTGCCTTGCGCCTTGTGCTGGCTGGGATTGGCTCCAGCAGACCCCCGTGACCCTGTAGTTAGGATATAGCGGGTTGGAAAATGGATGGATGGATGTTTGTTTAATTTACCAGTGTGCCGTTTTCTTATTCCCAGAGCACAGTGCCGTTCTCCTGAAGAGCAAAAAGTGAAAATAAAGTCTTTCATCTGATTGTACAACAGGATGCCGAAATTTCGTGAACGCCTGCAAGCCAAGGACGTCTGCAGAGAGCGGCCGTCGCCTACTGTATGGACGGGAAACCTGATAGCAAAGCGGTACAAAATCCAGAAAAAACTCGGCAGTGGGAGCTTTGGGATGGTCTACCTGGTCCGAGATGAGAAAGCAAGAACGGGTGAAGAAGAGTAAGTGTCTCCTCCTTTATGGGCGACCGTCTCTTTAGACTGTGACCTCAATTGGCTGTGTGTTTGTGGGGTGATTGCTGTTGTATTGTCATTTGATTCATTTCTTGTTATGCTTTGAAATGTTTGTTTCAGGTTATTATTATTATTGTTATAATATAGCGCTGCTTGCTCTGTGTTGGCTCAGAACATTTCACAGATTGTTGAAATGAAGGTTATTATTGTTGGGGTTAGGGTTTTAACCCTAAGTCATCATTGTCCCGTTTACAGAGTACAGTGAATTTGCTTGTGTTGATCAACATGTCACACGCTGCCCCTCGGCACTAATATAATACAAAGGAGGGATGATTAAAAGGAGAATACAAAGTAACAACCAAACCAACAGACCACGAGTCTCGCTGACGCCAGGTGTATAATTTTGAGTGAATTTTGCTTAAAAATGGATTAGACCCAAGGTTCCCAATGGGAGCCATACCGCCCACCAGTGGGCGCTGAAGAAATCTAAGGGGGCATTTCTTGTCCAGGGGGCGTTGAGGACCAGCCGCCACCCCCTTGGGCAATACTTGCAAGAACGCGCTGAAAAGTTTGATTTAATGCTAAAAATCATCAAATGCATGTTTCAACCAATTATTCTAAATGTTCATTAAGAAAGACCCAGTCAGTCAGTCATTTTCCAACCCTCTATATCTTAACACAGGGTCACGGGAGTCTGCTGTAGGCATTCCCAGCCAACACGGGGCGCAAGGCAGGAACAAACCCTGGGCAGGGTGCCAGCCCACCGCAGGGCACACACTAGGACAAACCTAACCTGCATGTCTTTGGACTGTGGGAGGAAATCTACACAGACACGGGGAGAACATGCAAACTCTACACAGGGAGGACCTGGGAAGTGAACCCGGGTCTCCTTACTGCAAGGCAGCACCGCTACCCCTGCACCACCGTGCTGCCCTTAAGAAAGACCTATCCGTATTAAATAGTAGGTATTGGTACAAGTTTGCACAAGTCACGCATTCTCAGATCATGCAAGTCCTGATGAGATTAACACACGTGCAGAGGACCGAATCCATGTGGGTTCATTGAACGTTACTATAAATACGTGAAGATTTTTATCAATACAAGATTGTTTCGGAATTCCTTCAGAGCAAGTGTCAACCTAAAATGAAATGGATCACATTCAAAGGAAAACTTACGTGGACCTACTTAATAAAAACTAGGGGGCTTTGCCCCCTGCTCGCTTCACTCGCCAACCCCCCAGCCTGTGCTATGCGCCCACCACTTTGCGTTTCTGCCGCTCACGTGTGTGGATTTCAGTTTCACCAAACAACAAATCTTTTAATTCTCGCGGACAGGCCTCTTCATTGGGAAGAAACACTACTTTTCCCTGATGGCAACACGAATTAGACGATCTGCAAGTCTCCCATCAACATATTTAGCCGAATGAGGATTTAGTATGGTCAACGATCTATTAACAAAGAAAAGAAACAGATTGTCAATAGTGGATTGTGGCAATTTTAAGATTGCTGATGACAAAAACATCGAAATATTAGTCTCATCCCACCCAGCTCAGCCCTCTCACTAATAATATTAAATTCATTTTTTTAATAATAATTTTTTAATCATACTTTGAGCCATACACCAATATTGTTAATATCTTCTAATAAAATAATTTAAAAAATCTGTCCTTGTTTTTCAATATATAGTATAGTACAGTTCACCCAAGGTGGGCACTATCGAATCACTCTTTGAAAAAGTGGGCTCTGACCCAGAAAAGGTTGGGAACCTAAGAATTAGACGTTTCATTGAGTGTCACATGTCTAAACCAATCCAACGCCTTGTGAACTATAGGCGGTGATCACGTTACCCTGGTCTGATGGACGGCAAGCTTCTGATTCCGATGAACTGACTACAGTTGAAAAGTCTCCTAAAAAGAGTCCTGTTAAAATGTGTCGCTTATATGGAGAGGACATTGCTTGCTTTAAAAATGAACATAACCTGATAACGTAACCATTCTGTAGCAACAGATCATACATTGGCATTCAATGGCATCGGTGGATGAGTGGTGAACGTGAATGATACGTTGTCTGTCTGTTACGCGTTATGACAGTGTAGGAGTCTGTACGCTTGAATTGGCAGCTCCATTCATGAATGTATGAACTGAAAACTGCACACTCTGTCAAAAGGACTGCAGTTAAGAGAGTGGATAACGAAAAACCCCAGGAGAGGCAGATCCCGGTGCTGTAAACCCTCGAATCAACAAATCTAACGACACCAGCAAAGCTCGGACGAGACTGCCCAGCATCCACCGTCTGTCTGCACGTCTAAAGGAGTAATTAAAACTGAACATCCCTGTCTAATTAGAAATGCTAACGTGCCGTGACAAAATCGCCATTGCGTTATAACACATTGTATATCCGTAGACCACAATGCTTGTCTACGCTCTATTTATTTGCTGCTGTTGATGGTGAACTAGGCCTGGGATGGGCAAAGCCAGAGGAAACTCTGGTGGAGATCCACATCGGTCATCTGATCTGGGTATAGAGGCGGAAGACTAATCGAACCAACTTGTAACCGGGTTCCCTCTGAAGTTTCCCTTTGCTTGGCAATGTAGTTCTGGTAAAGCAAATGATGAGACGTTGGGGCCGAAACGATCTTCACATATTTTCAAACTTTAAATTTGGTAAGATGCCCAGCTTGTTGACGTGGAATGCCAAGTGCCTAGTTGGCCACTTTTGGTAAGCAGGATGACCCGAATGAATCATTGAGTATGGAATTCAGCCAGTAAAGCGCTGACAATGCTGCACCGAGCCCCCCTCTTTGTGCATTCACCTGACTGCTGGACTGACTAAAGGAAGTTAGCAATGGTGTCTAATTGGAAATGCAAACCGGACGTGCCAGAATACAGCTGTGGCACTTTAACACATCATCTTTTCGTAGCCCACAATGCTTATCTGAACTCTACTTGCTGTTGTTGTGCCATATAGTGATGTACGGTAGCAGTCAGAATGACAGAAAGATGTCGTAGCAGACAGCAGCACTTAATAATGCATTTACTTGTATAGCCACGTATCTGCGGTGGTCTAAGTGTGCGTTTGTCTCCGCTGTCGCTGCGCTCATCACATCGTGCAAAATAATTATGAGGCTTCAGCTCCCATGTGCTACTGAGCTCCAGATCGGGTGACAGCAGTTTTAGCTTTTTACTGTCTCTCAGTGCCAAGTCTGTTATTCAGTGCCTTCTGCTCTTTCCCTGGAACCCCAGCGGTGGTTTAAAATGCATGGACTGGAGGAATTAGGGGCGGGTGTTTTTAAGAAGAAGCCCTGTGATTGGAGGTTTTCCAGCTTGTCACTACAAACCTTTTTAACAGGTTGACTCCAGACGCTGTAAGGGAAGGCACAGCCAATGAAAGATTTGGGGTACCTGTAGGCAAACCCCGCATAATGTAAATGAAACACTGGTTATAAACGTGTTAAAAGAAGAAAAATAAAATGTCATTATTGACACAGATAATAACAACAACATTTTCTTAAATAACACGATTTCATAAAATGATGTAGCTGAAAGTACTTCATGGGGTAAAGAAAGAAAAAAATATAAAAATTAGGCAACACTAATTAACATATAATAAAAGTGAGGTCCGATGGCCGGGGGGGACAGAAAAAAACAAACAAAAAAAAAAAAACTCCAGATGGCTGGAGAAAAAAAAAAATCTCCAGGGGTTCCAAGGCCACGAGACCACCCAGCCCCCCTAACATTAATGATCTCAATCAGTCCTCGTGGTTTTCAGGCTTCACGTGGAAGATTTTGATGATGCTGGTCATGTGGACTTCTGGCCTTCAATCCATCAATGTAGAGACTGCACGGTACCCTGATCAGGTGGTGGGGGGCGCAGATCACCACCACAGAATACTGGAAACAGAACAGCAGAGAAAGTAGGGGTTAGTATGGATTGTGAAGTCATGAAAGAAATGATCATTCAGTGCATATACAGAATATCAGGGTTACACTAAAATGAAGCTACGAGAAAGCCATGTTACATTAATGAGTTTTTAGCAGTTTAAGTGCTCCACCATATTAGCCTGGCAACGTTCTATCAGTAAACTCGTATTCCAGATTTAAGGCGCTTAATAGCAGAAGGCCACCCGCCTCACCACTTCTTTTTAAGTTTAGCTCTTGGAATTCTAAACGGATCCTCATTTGAAGATCTAAGATTACAATTTGGAGTGTAAGGTGACAGGCCTTCTGATATATAAGATGAAGCAGATTATTTAAGGCTTTATAAACCATCAGCAGTATTTTAAAGTCAATTCTAAACGGCACAGGTAACCAGTGTAATGACGCTAAGACTGGGGTGATGTGCTCGGAGTTTCTTTTCCTTGTTAAGATTCTGTCAGCTCCATTCTGCATTCATTGCAGTCGATTGATGTCTTTTTTGGGTGGTCCTGAGAGGAGTGTGTTACAGTAATCTAGTCGATTAACACTAGAATTACCAGAGCCTACGAAAAAACTTGTAAATCCGTCCCACCTTAAATCGCGTCTTAAATCCGTTTGCACATCTCCGCCAGAGTCCTTTGTCATCTAAATGTGCTGATAAACACAAGCTACTAGCAGCCAGCTATTCCATCCCCCCACAGACTTAGAACGAACTTTTCCTAGCTCATGCCTTGCCTTGATTTGATTATCTGAGATTGAAGTGGAGTTTTAGAGCGGAAATAATATAGCGTTATTTGGAATACACGCATTTCATGTGTGTTCCGTTTATATAGTAGTCTGTGCAAACACATTTTTAAAACAGAAATGTTTTTCATATTCTAATAGTAAATGACAAAATGTAGGCATAAACTATATAACGTATGAAGCCTGAAGTCCATATATCAAAGAAACACTTTCACAAAAGGTACAAATAAGAGAACACGTGCGCTTTTATTCAAAAATATAACTGCACAAAAAAAAAAAAAGCCGCGTTAGCATGCCACATTGACACTCTTACTACAACCGCTGTGGTGGCGTAATGGTATCGGCTCCTGACTGGGGATCAGAGGGTGGCGAGTTCGATCCCGCACGGCTGGACTTCGAGAAGTGAACTGCTCTTATTCTTACAATTTTAGAATAACAACATAAATTTGATTTCAGTCTGTAACAGCCGGTGTAACTTATGATACTGGTAAAGGTTAGCTTTTTTTAATTCACTTTTCATTCTCGCAGTCGCATTCAGAATCAATCCATACAACCACATCTGACATAAAGACACGCTATAGGTCTGCAGTGTACCACGATGCATACTATCTCACCGTCACTTGAAATCAGCAGTTCTTAGCATTGCACCACGCAAGCTGTCGTATCAACCACCAACTGTAACTTGCTTTCTTTATTCTTCGATTATAGTCTTGAATAAAAGTGCACTTTTATTTATGTGAAAACCGCTGTGTCAGATGGGGTTGTATGGATTGATTCTGAATGCGACTGCGAGAATGAAAAGTGAATCAATCCATTGATTTAAGACGCGATTTAAGGTGGGACGGATTTACGAGTTTTTTCGTAGGCTCTGGTAATTCTAGTGTTAAAGACAAAAGCCTGAACTCATTTCTCAGCATCTTGCAATGTTATAAGAGGTCTAACTTTTGTTATATTTCTTAAGTGAAAAAATGCTGTCCTAGTAATCCGATTTAATATGTGATTTAAAATTCAGGTCAGAGTCGATAATGATCCCTAAATTCTTTACCTCCGTCTTGATTTTTAAGCCTAATGGATCAAGTTTATTTCTAATATCATCCTGTGACAGTTTTAAGGTCTCCGTAACCCCTTGAACCCTCAGACCAGACGTCAGACACCTGGTAAAAGTCCAAATATGAATTTATTATAAATTTATTATAATAATAAATGTGCACAAAGTACCACCTCTCCACAAATCTCATAAATCAATAAACGATAACCAATCCTCCACTCCCAGACGCGTTGCCACCCTTCCACCCAGCTCAGCTCAGCGTCTGGGCCTTCCCACAGTCCTTTTATATTTCCTGACCCTGAAGTGGTTCCAATCCTACAGTCCATGTGATTCCTTATCACTTCCGGGTCAGATTAAAAGTCCTTTTCTTCAACCCGAAAGCACGTTGTTCCTTCTGGTCATGTGATTATGACGCACTTCCGGGTTATAGGGCTACGTAGCACTCTGTAAGCCTCCCTACAGCGGCTCCTAGTGGCCCCCATGGTATCCAGCGGGGTTGTTTATAAAAACTACATCGTCCATAATGCCCTGCTGGAATTTGGGGACCTTACATGCTGCTGGGAGGACTACATCTAGCGGCCTGGAGGTGTGGACCAGAATATTCAGCCGGCCATCCCTCACAATCCTCATTATATCCATTTTTGCCAATCGCTAACATTTCTGTGACCTCCAAAATGGTGGAGCTTCCAGAAATGAGAACTCCTGGCACAAAGGGGCGTGTCCAAGCAGGTGGTCACCAGAAGTGACATCAAGGATGTTAAAGCGGTCAATCTTCTGGTCTGCAGAGGGAGATCGAGAGAGAGAAAAGGTACAGTGGAGCCTCGGGACCCAAAGAAATTTCCCCCATCGGATTGTATGTAAATGCAATTAATCCGTTCCGGACCGTACGAACTGTATGTAAATATTTTTTTTTTTAAAGATTTTTAAGCACAAAAATAGTTAATTATACCATAGAATGCACAGCGTAATAATAAACTAAATGTAAAAACATTGAATAACACTGAGAAAACCTTGAACAGAGAAAAGTAACATTGCAAGAGTTCAAGCTACAGCCTTACAAACCGCTTGTTGTAAACACTTGTTTTTAATGAGTTTTAAGCACAGGGGAATAAATAAACATTTGAAAAATCCGTAATTTATACAAAAACTAACCTTGCATGAGTCGAATTCTGGCATGAAGGAAGCGAGGAGGAACTGGGTGGAGAGGAGATTACAGTTTTGAGGGAGAGTCCCTCTGCGCAATGCACGTCTGACCGAGAACAATGTACTGAACAGGGAGAGACTGAACACGTGCAGAAATCACCGGCGTGTATGAACCGGAAGGGAAACTGGCTTGTTCGTCACCCAAGTGTGTGGTCGTGAACCGATGCAAAAGTTTGGCAGACTTTTTGGTCGTAACCCGATTTGTACGTGGTCCGAGACGTTCATAACCTGAGGTTCCACTGTATTAGTTAACAGCGCCATCTTGTGTTCTGGTGAGAAATGATCATCATCTGAGCCTTCAAGCTGCCCCCATTGCCCACATGTATGACAACGTATATTCTTGTTTGAGAATCACATCTGGCCCTGCAAGACTAACAGACAGCAAATCCCAGTTACCTCACTGAACCTAACCATCTTCTTAATAAGTGTGGGGAAAACTGAACAATGGTATATTGGTTTACTGAACCAGTACTTTTTATTGGAGATTACCATCTCTATAATTCCTATGATGGAGATGGGGTCCAGCTTGAGATAATTGATTTAAACTCCCATTATTTGAGCTTATGCAATTTAAAAAAAAAAAAATTGCCACCTCAACCACAAATTGATAAGGTTTGTATCTCGGTGGGTTTGAGGGATATAATCGTTAAAATGACCCATTACGTCGCCCACTGTAGAGTTTACAAGATCATTAGATCAATCTTTTCCATCTGCTTTTTATTATCTGCTACAGATTCCTTATGGATATACTTCTAAATTGGATCACTGTATAGAGCAACTAAATGAAAAAGGGGCAGATATGGCTTACATGTCAAGTGGAAAATTGGAACCGCACAGGGATAAAAAATATTAGTACCATTAGACTGTGGAATCAGAATACGTTTAATTAGATATGTGTTTAGATAGGATGAAATTTTAGATATCCTACCCCTCCGTGTATCCTAAATGTAACATTAGTAACCCCAAGCCTATTCTTAAACCTAAATGGCATCTAAGCATTGGACACCTTTAACCTGGATGGTTAGTTTAGGAGATAATCACTCCGAAGAGCATGCACTGGTACTCTCATCTACTAATACTTAGGTGAAATTTGTCTTAAAATCACTCTAGGATGCTATCCATACAAAAATATACAATTATAGATTTCCTCTTCCACAAAATATTCATTATATAGAGTCATACATATTCAAAAATATAATGTATTTAAAAAAGCCTATTCACTTCTGAAATTAAAAAAAAAAAAAAATGAGCAGGGGTTCAAATAGACTGCCCCTCGCCCGACCCTGGTCTTGTATAAAAATTGCAAATAAATTATACCTCAAATGGAATAATTATTGAAACTATAAATCAGCAATAAAACTTAAATATAAAAGCAGCAGGAAGAAAACATTTTTATTGCACTTTTCCTTTAGGATAATCTGGTTTTAATTATATAGAATTAGGGTAATTTACGCTTAGGGCTATTAGTTTTCCTAACTCTAATTTTAAATATTTTGTAGCCCCTAGGTGCCTTTATAAATAAATGTTTATATTCAAGTTTTAGTGCTGATTTATAGTTTCAATAATTAGCTAAGTTATACCTCAAATCAACTACGTATTTGCAACTTTTGTACATGACCAGTAGGGGGCAGTCTATTTGAACCCCTGCGCGTGGAAATTTTTTTTTTATTTCAGAAGTGAATAGGTTTTTAAATATAGTTTTAATAATATTTTTGAATATGTATGGCACTATATAATGGATATTTTGTGGAAGAGGAAATATATAATTGTGTATTTTTGTATGGATAGTATCCTAGAGCAGGGGTGGGCAAAGTCATTCCTGGAGGGCCGCAGTGGCCGCGGGTTTTTCGTTCCAACCCAGTTGCTTAATTAGACAACAATCCTTGCCAATAATTACATTTCATGGCTTGTTGGTGCTTTAACTCTGCTACGTCAAGTCATTCTCATATCCTAGATTTTTTTTTCCATTCTAAGGATATCATCCAAATACTTTGAAGTGTAAAACAGATGAGTAATTCTCAGTCCTTCACTTTTTTCTCTTCTCTTTCCTTCCAAGTATTTAATTAAAATAAATAGTGCACGATAAATACACACAGGCGTAAAGGGTAACAAGCAAAATGGATAACTGCTGGTTTCTTTTGTCATTTGCATCTTATTGCTAATAAGGAGCAATTAAAAATCGAGAATGCAGCTGTTTAAGACTTAAATAAGCAATAAGGGTTCAAAATCTTAATGAGGGAGACAACTAAAATGAAGCAGAAGTGTTTCTAGAGCAATTAGTGCTTCTTATTAAGCAATTGGGTTGGAACAAAAACCTGCAGCCACTGCGGCCCTCCAGGAATGACTTTGCCCACCCCTGTCCTAGAGTGATTTTAAGACAAATTTCACCTAAGTATTGGTAGATGAGAGTACCAGTGCATGCTCTTCGGACTGATTATCTCCTAAACTAACCATCCAGGTTACAGATGTCCAACGCTCGGATGCCATCCAACACTAAATCCTCTCCCAAATTCTCGCCCTTTGTCTCCCTCATTACTGTACCTAGCAGTTGAATCTTTACTCCAACTCGCCTCCCGTTCCTGTAAAGTGTGAGGTGGACTGTGCTTACAGTGAACACGCCATGCAAACACTGGACAGGCAGCACAGATCAGGCAGTGACCTCCCCGTCCAACACTGGCTACTACAGCTCTGTGATGTCACTCTGCCCTCATAAAGTGCTATGGGGCACTGGGGGGGGGGGGATCAATTTAAGTTGACCACACAGCAAATTTTCAGGGAAAAATTTGGCAAACAAGGACAATAGCAAAGTCGGCAAATTTGCTGTGGGAAACATTTTTAGCGGATTTCGACGATCAACATGTTTCTTCAGCAGTAACCTGCAACGACTTTATCGATTTTTTTCGAGATGGTGAAGCATATGAAGGAGATAATTTATGCATAATCGGTAAACTCTGACGCCACGTTGGCGGGGACTGTGTGCATCGTCACAAAGACATCGGGCGACTTTCATAGCTGCCGTTCATTCATGCGCAGGGTGTAAATCAGATTTATCAGATGATTTCTTACCGAGTTTCTGTCTCTTTATATGTGATGGTATGATTGTGTCACGTCTTAAGCTGGGGTTCAAGTGCACGTTTCAGGTCTCTTTGGCTCATTTGTAGATTCTTTGATTTATGTTGATGTGCATCATTGTTTAGATTTGGTTTTGTCCGTCAGTTACTTTTGTTGTGTTCCGTGTGTTTGATGGTATTTCGCCCGCGATGGTGGAGGACCTCCTGCTAATCACTGCCCCCTGCTTTATAAATCTGGAGGGTCTCCCACAGTTCCTGCTGTTTCATGTTGAATTTACTTGGGTGTTTGATGAATGTTGCTTAATTTATTTCTGTTCTTTTGGGATTCATTTGATATTTTTAGGAATTTGCTCTGTTATTTGACTTTGCCATTGGACCGTATATCAGGACTTGTTCACCTCGTACTGTCCTTGCTGGCAGCTCCTTTTTGGCTTGTGTGCTTCATGTACTTACTGTGAATTTTTATAATAATAAACCTTTCTATTTTATCGAGATTCATTGCTTTCAGTTACTAGCCAGGGTTTGATGGTTTATCTCCCTCTAGTGGGCATTATTAGAAATGTTTGGGACAACATGCTTTGGAGGTTTATTGTCACTCCTGAGTTCACAGCAGTTAGCTGTAACTGTGACTGAGGACTACAGACGCACGCTGCAACTCATCGGGTCCAAATCACAGGCTGCACATGGCGTCTGATGCGAATTAAAATGAGCTGCTGGCTTTCTTTGCGCTTCAAATAAATCATTTAATTCAAAAGCTTTGACTTTGAAATTTGCTAATCAACCAAACCTTTTATTTGAAAAGCCTTGGGGACCGACCTTGGATATGCGTCATGAGTGAAAAACGCTTTGGCTTACTTCTCGGGTGTTGGGATTTTGTTTGGCAACAACTTACTTGTTACTTCACACAGTAGTGCGAAATCCTTTTGTAAAATTAAAATCTTTCTTGACACTTTAAATGACTAAGAGGAATGTTGTCGTCAATAAATCACATGGCTGGGAAAGGGAGGTTGACAATGAAATGACTGAGCTGGCAGCGTGTCTGCTGAATGGCACGTCAATTTTATTATAGCTGGACAAAAGTGTCTGGAGTCTTTAAACTGATTAAAAATTAAACATACCTTTTTAAAATTTTTATCTATTTATTTTTTTTAAATTTTTGCTAGTTTTACCTTAAGAACTGAAAATACCCAATGTTGTGAAAACAGCTAGGTGCCAGCGTAATATTATTGAATGTTTTACTTTCACTGTTTCAAAACAGATAGTTGAAGGATCAGATCTCTTTTCCACTTTAATAAAAGGGCAAGAGTCTGGTTTCTATGGGATGGAATGGAATGGGCATGAGATTCATAGGAGCAGTGCTAATGTTTGTAATGTGCCATCTGTTGAAATACAAATTGCAATGTATTACTACATGCATTAAAACAATTTGGTATGAGATTTGTAAAAGCATTGCTAACGTTTGATGCACCATCTGTTGGAATGACAAATGCAATGCATTGTATTACTGTGGATTAGAAAAGTTTTGTATGAGATTTGTAAAAGCAGTGCTAATGATTGTGATGAGCCGACTGTTGGAATGAAAAATGCAATGTATTGCATTACTACATGCATTAAAACAATTTGGCATGAGATTTGTAAAAGCTTTTGTAATGTTTGATGCACCATCTGTTGGAATGACAAATGTGATACATTGTATTACTGTGGATTAGAAAAGTTTTGTATGAGATTTGTAAAAACATTTCTAATGAGTGTGATGAGCCGTCTGTTGGAATGAAAAGGCAATGTATTGTATTACTACATGCATTAAAACAATTTGGCATGAGATTTGTAAAAGCTTTTGTAATGTTTGATGCACCATCTGTTGGAATGACAAATGTGATACATTGTATTACTGTGGATTAGAAAAGTTTTGTATGAGATTTGTAAAAGCAGTGCTAATGAGTGTGATGTGCCGTCTGTTGGAATGAAAAGGCAATGTATTGTATTACTACATGCATTAAAACAATTTGGCATGAAATTTGTAAAAGCATCACTAATGTTTGATGCGCCATCTGTTGGAATGCCAAATGTGATACATTGTATTACTGTGGATTAGAAAAGTTTTGTATGAGATTTGTAAAAGCAGTGCTAATGTTTGTGATGTGCCATCAGCTGGAATGAAAAAAATGAGGCCTTGTATTAATACGTGCATTAGAAAAAATTGGTATGAGATTCATGAAAGCATTGCTAATATTTGAGATGCGACATCTTTTGGAATGAAAGGTGCAATTCATTGTATTACAACATTCAGTACAATAAATTGGTATGAGATTCGTAAAAGCAGTGCTAATGTTTGTGATGAGCCATCTGTTGGAATGACAAATGGGAGGCATTGCATTACTACATGCATTACCAGAATTTGGTATGGGATTCATAAAAGAAGTGCTAATGTTTGTGATGAGCCATCTGCTGGAATGAAACACAATGCACTGTATTAATACATGCATTGCAAATTACATTCCAGTAGATGGTATATTGCAGACCGTAATGCTGAATGCACTGAGGTCTACAGGCTTGATTACTCAAATTTCAGTCTGTCTTCGTTCAGGTGGCACAGTTAGTTTTTAATATTTAACTTGGCAGACTGTGATCTCATGGTCCTCAAGCTCTAAGTAGTGAGAAATGCGCTACTGTATATAAATGAAAAGAATCATTATTACTAATTCCAAGCTTTGACGTTGCACACCCCTTCATTCTCTCTCTATATTAGCGTGTCTCAACTTTTAGGGCCTCAGGTCCCATTTTTACCTTTGGGGTGGGGAGTGTGATAATAGAAGAGACTTTGGTCCCCTTGGTGGAATGAGAATGATTACAATAGGAGGGTGGGGAAGATGTCACAGCAAATCAACAGCTGAGGGATCAGATCAGAGCTCTTTTCCACCATAATAAAAGGATAAATATCTCTTTTTCTGGGTGTCTGTCTTGTTGCTCTGTTTCTGTTAGTCCTTCTTTTACGAATCCTATACCAAATAGTCTAACGTTTGTGATGCTCCATCTGTTGGAATGCAAAATGAAATGCATTTTGTTGCTACATCTATTACAAAATACCTCCTGATAGATGGTGCACTGCAGACATTAGTGCTGAATATGCTGAGGTCTTATTTCAATTTCAACCCGTCTTGGAAGGGGAGCACAGCTGTTTTTTTAATATTTGACATGGCAGACTGTGCTGTGATGGTCATCAAGTAGAATTCAAAGATTTTGGTATTGCATAGGCCTTCCCTCTGTTCCTCTGTATCGGTGTTTCTCAGCTTTTATGGCCTCAGGACCAAGTTTTAACTGGAGCTGAGCAGGTTGTCTTCGATAAATTAGAAGAGCCTTAGGTCCTCTTGGTGCAAAGAGTGCGATTACAATGGCTGAGGGTCGTGTCACGGCAGCTTGCTACCTGAAACTGTACATCCAGACAACAACCTGCCCCAGTGGCTGAGAAACGCTGCTCTGTATCCCTCCTAATCTCAGATGATGTTTCTGCAGTTTTTGCTGCCATCCCTCCATCCACTGCATACCCTCATCTGTTACTGATGGCCTCAAAATGGCATTGTCTATAGGCTAAATCTCGGAACAATACAATGAAGAGTAAATAATAGTAATGTATTTTATTTATATAGCACCATTCCATTGCTTCACAAATACTTGAATGGGTTACAAAAATAATAACCATATACTGAAGAGTGGGCAGAATATCACAGGATTCACTCTTGAACAGACTCGGCCAATTTTACCAAGGACTCCCCCTCCAGCTGAGGCTCAAATGTCTTTAATGTTTTTTTTTTTTTTTTTTTTTTTTTTTTTTAAATTCATTTGTCTTGTGGGTGGGGCCATAAAGGTCTGCCCTCAGCCCTTTAAATGCCGATGAGAACCTGCAGTCCTTTGCGGTTCATTGTGAATGCGGCGGTTACAGGACAGCCACAAGTAATTAGGCACACAAATTATTCTTTCCGTCTCTTTCCTCCTTCACTCATCCCAGCAAGCTTTGTCCACCTTCCACCCGACTCTGGCTCTCCGACTGGGTTTGAGGTGGCTACTTTTATATTGGCCAACCTGGAAGTACTTCTGCTCTTCCGCCCATGTGACCTGCCAGCATTTCCGGGTTAGGCGAAAACCTTCTCTCATATAAGTCTTTCACAGCAACCCCTGGCGGTACCCATGGCACCCAACAGGGCTGAGATTAATAAACTTCACATCCAATATTGCCCTGCGGGAGTCTGGGGCACCGCTGTAATCCCAGGGAGCTACCATCTAGCTTCCTGGAGGAGGCCGTGCCCTAAAGAAGCTGCCTTCCACTATTCTTCCATATCCTGGGCATCCTGGCTGGGTTGGGCTTCCGGCCATATTTTACTCCTATATCTATCTATCCTATCTATCCTATCCATCTATCTATGGCTTTTGTATCTCCTTTATTTTGAGCTTCTAATTAAAGAAAGAAACATTTCAGAGGCCTGAGTCTTAAAAAAAGGCAAAGAAAATGAAGGTAAAACAATTCAATCAACAGCAGAATTGGGTCAAAGATGAAGAAAGTGGCAGGCAAGAACAGCTGCAGCCACAGTAGCCCTCCAGGGTCGGACATCTCTGCTCCAGTTCATCGTATCACAAACACACGACTGACCCCTAGTTTAAGAAGCACCGGCACACTCTACAGTGGACCCCACCAGGTGAGGTGACTCCCCGAGGATCATCGGGACTCAAACCTGCAGTCTTACACCCTGTGTAGTGAAAGGCCATTCTTGTGCTTGAGCTCTTAATAAAAATAATCTGTAAAAAGCAAAATTAGGTCAAGTTAATCAGGAAAAGGATCCTCCTCTTCCAAATTTGATTTTTGAAAAAAAATAATGTAATTAATGAAGCAGAGAGCCAAAGGGTTGGGCTGAGTTATGATTTGGAACAGCAGGTGGTGCCGGCCCTTCACACTTGAGACTTTTGCTCATTTGTTTGAATCTTTTCTCTTTGCAGTTCAGTGATATGCCTCTTGGTGGCAGTCTTGCTCTGTAGTACGGACACATTTTAGGCTTTCTGACTTCAGAATTCTTACTGTGTTCAGGTGGCCTGTTCAAATGAAGCTTTTTACATTTTTCATGTGGTTATGATACAGAGCTGTTTGAACATTAACAGAATTTTTTTTTTGTTTATTTAATTGCAACTACTGATCAGTTATATGTAGTACAGTATCTGTAGCTTTTGCTGTAATCTCTGATTTGGAGAATTTGGCTTCAGATCACAGATACCCAGATATCTAATTATCCGTTAACGATCATGTGGAGCCAGAGCCTGTCCTAGCAGCACTAGCAGGAGGAGCTTGGAGGTCTAATTTGGGAAAGGCACAGAGATAATTTAGAGATGTCAATGAACTTAATCTGCACATGTTACAGAATAAGAAACATAGCACTTTTCCCACTACTCAGAGCTTGAGGACCACCAGAACACAGTCTGCCATGTTAAATATTAAAAACTAGCTGTGCCACCTAAGCCTGAAATTTCAGTTATCAAACCTGTAGACCTCAGTGTGTTCAGTAATTCAATAATTTGCAATGCTTATATTAATACAGTGCATTGCATTTTTCATTCCAACAGATGGCTCATCACAAACATTAGAACACAGACATGGGGGACGCAAACCTCAGGTAGACACTGGCCAAGCTGCCAATGGGACCCAAGTCTGCAGAGGTGTGGGGCAACAGTGTTAACAAGTGGATCACCATGGCACTGCATATAATAAGCATATATAAAGAGAAGACCAGTCTCCTTTAAAAAATGTAAAAACATTAAAGTTAGTGTACTATTGAACTTCATTTAACTTTAACATGTAAATGAAATGTTTCACTACTTGGAAGAAAAAAAAACCCTTAATGGTGAACTCTTCAACCTGGGACATCTTTTAAGAGTGATGTCCACCTATTATATCTATCTATCTTGCTCTGTGGCACAAAATACTGTAAGCTGGAAGGGGAACAAGGCATGTTTTGCATTTTCTGCAGTTCTTCCTTGGTTCCCTTTCCTTTCACGTCAGACCCTTCACGTGTGACTAGAAGAGTCCTTTAAGCAGTTTATTGGCCTCAGCACCTTGCCAAGTCATTAACTACTCCTCACTCTTGTTATTCATGTCCATTTTGTGCCATCTTGGTCCTTGTGCTAAGTTTGTTGGCCTTTGTTTTTGACTCTTTTGCTTTTTGAGTCAAACTTAACAGAACAATTGCATTCAAACCCTTACCCATGAGAAAGAGAGGAAGGCCAACAGCCCAAGGAAAACTTCTGAGAGTAGTAAAAAAGAGAAAAGAGTCTTTCTCCCCAACATAAATGCGTATTCTAAAATGTTATTGATGAGATCCTGCACAGATCCTCTAAGTGAGAATTTGATTTCTTCCAATTTCAAAGGGTAGATAACATTAGTTACCCACTGACTAGAGATGGGAAAATGATACCAAAATGTAGAAGCTTGTGTCAGCCAATCTGAAGCATAGCAAGTCAGATACAACATACAGTGCATCCAGCGCTTCATCACTTTTTCCACATTTTGTTCTGTTACAGCCTTATTCCAAAATGGATTAAATTCATTTTTTCCTGAGAATTCTACACACAACACCCCATAATGACAACATGAAAAAAGTTTACTTGAGGTTTTTGCAAATTTATTAAAAATAAAAAAACTGAGAAAGCACATGTCCATAAGTATTCACAGCCTTTGCCGTGAAGCTCCAAATTGAGCTCAGGTGCCTCCTGTTTCCCCTGATCATCCTTGAGATGTTTCTGCAGCTTCATTGGAGTCCACCTGTGGTCAATTCAGTTGACTGGACATGATTTGGAAAGGCACACACCTGTCTATAGAAGGTCCCACAGTTGACAGTTCATGTCAGAGCACAAACCAAGCATGAAGTCAAAGGAATTGTCTGTAGACCTCCGAGACAGGATTGTCTCGAGGCACAAATCTGGGGAAGGTTACAGAAAAATTTCTGCTGCTTTGAAGGTCCCAATGAGCACAGTGGCCTCCATCATCCATAAGTGGAAGAAGTTCGAAACCACCAGGACTCTTCCTAGAGCTGGCCGGCCATCTAAACTGAGCGATCGGGGGAGAAGGGCCTTAGTCAGGGAGGTGACCAAGAACCCGATGGTCACTCTGTCAGAGCTCCAGAGGTCCTCTGTGGAGAGAGGAGAACCTTCCAGAAGGACAACCATCTCTGCAGCAATCCACCAATCAGGCCTGTATGGTAAAGTGGCCAGACGGAAGCCACTCTTTAGTAAAAGGCACATGGCAGCCCGCCTGGAGTTTGCCAAAAGGCACCTGAAGGACTCTCAGACCATGAGAAAGAAAATTCTCTGGCCTGATGAGACAAAAATTGAACTCTTTGGCGTGAATGCCAGGCGTCACCTTTGGAGGAAACCAGGCACCGCTCATCACCAGGCCAATACTATCCCTACAGCGAAGCATGGTGGTGGCAGCATCATGCTGTGGGGAACTGGGAGACTAGTCAGGATAAAGGGAAAGATGACTGCATCAATGTACAGAGACATCCTGGATGAAAACCTGCTCCAGAGCGCTCCTGACCTCAGACTGGGGCGACGGTTCATCTTTCAGCAGGACAACGACCCTAAGCACACAGCCAAGATATCAAAGGAGTGGCTTCAGGACAACTCTGTGAATGTCCTCGAGTGGCCCAGCCAGAGCCCAGACTTGAATCTGATTGAACATCTCTGGAGAGATCTTAAAATGGCTGTGCAGCGACGCTTCCCATCCAACCTGATGGATCTTGAGAGGTGCTGCAAAGAGGAATGGGCGAAACTGGCCAAGGATAGGTGTGCCAAGCTTGTGGCATCATATTCAAAAAGACTTGAGGCTGGAATTGCTGCCAAAGGTGCATCGACAAAGTATTGAGCAAAGGCTGTGAATATTTATGGACATGGGATTTCTCAGTTTTTTTATTTTTAATAAATTTGCAATAACTTCAAGTAAACTTTTTTCACGTTGTCATTATGGGGTGTTGTGTGTAGAATTCTGTGGAAAAAAATGAATTTAATCCATTTTGGTATAAGGCTGTAACATCACAAAATGTGGAAAAAGTGATGCGCTGTGAATACTTTCTGGATGCACTGCAATTTATTTCTGTCTAGCCCAAAATCACACAAGAAGTACCGCAATGGGCTTTAACTGGTCCTGCCTCTTCACAGCCCCCCAGCCTTGACTCTCTAAGAAGACAAGGAAAAAACCCTTGTAGGGGAAAAAAAATGGAAGAAACCTCGGGAAAGGCAGTTCAAAGAGAGACCCCTTTCCAGGTAGGTTGGGCATGCAGTGGGTGTCAAAAAGAAGGGGGTCAATACAATACAATACACAGAACAGAACACAAGTCATCCTTTATACAATATAATAGCGCAATAAAAATATTACAAGTACAGAGCAGAATTCAACAGCAGATGATATCACATAATAGGATTTGGATTTGTTCAGAGACCTGGAGACATCTGTCGTCAAACTTCCTCCCCCTATTGGCCATTCCACAGCTGAGTCAGCGCTGGGCCAGCCAATCCGATGACAGGACCCCTCTACCTGATGATTCCCATGAACCTCCATCAGAGATGACTTTACCTTAGGCAGGCAAAACAACTTGGCAGGTGGACCGTGGCACCAAGTGCCACATTTGAGTACCAAGAAAAGAAGCAGAATAGGTGAGGGTTAGTAACAAATGTTTTAGTGCTAATGACTAACAACAGAGATGCAGTCTGCACAGTTAATCAGCAGCTCTAGTCGGTGTGCTAAACTGAACTTGTGAGGATTTGAAAGCTGAGACTGAAGGGGCATCTCTTATAGTAGCAGGCAGACCAGTCCACAGTTTAGGGGTCCTGTAACTAAAATCTTGACCTCCCACTGTTATTTTATTAATTCTTGGAATCATAAGCAGACCGGCATCTTGAGATCTTAATGTGCATTCTGGTTTGTAAGTCATAAGTTCAGATAAGTAAGCTGGACCTCGGCCATTTAAGGCTTTATATGATAAAAGGAGGATTTTGAAATCTGCCCTAAACTTAACCGGGAGCCAGTGTAAGGACTTGAGGACTGGGGTTATGTGTTCGTATTTTTTTGTTCTTGTAATAATTCTTGCAGCAGCATTTTGAATTAACTGGAGGTTGTATAAAGAACAGTTTGAACATCCAGTGAACACTGCATTGCAGTAGCCAATCCTACTAGAGATAAATGCATGAATTAATTTCTCAGAATCCTGTTTATTTAGAAAGTGCCTTAATTTCCAAACATTTATAATATGGAATAAACCTGATTTACACAACTTTGAAATGTGCGTTTTAAATGACCTACTAGAGTCAAAGATAACTCCTAGATCGCGGGCTGATTCAGTAAAATCACTGTGTCGGAGCTTGTGTCAAAACGCCTCTGTCACGTGACCCGTGACGTTTGAAGCTTTGAACATCATCAGTGCTTCACAGCACTGTTTATCGGTTTGACGGCGTTTCGTTGGTTTGACAGCTTTGGTGCTGAATTAACAGGGTAGCCTATATAAAAGTCATCATTCTTATTCAACAATTTTGGGTTGTGAGGACAGAGAGATTCGGAGAGCTTTGGTGACAGATGGTGACTAACAGCGGAAAACGGCGTTCAAAAGTTAAATAGTATAAATGGACAAGGACCTCAGCAGAATAAAATGAACACAGACTCTTCTGACCTTTTACTGGTGACATGAGACTGAAACAGTGAGTGCTGCTTCACTTGCACTCTTGAGAGCTCACCTTGACCTCAGTTAACCACCAGATATCGCTGTTCATACTGGGGCTGAGGCTTCAAAGCTTCAAATCGTTTTTGGCACGATTAGAAAGAAAGCCTCAAAGCTTCATGAGGCTTCATTTTCCCATCACTACCACTGACTTAAAAGAGGTGGGTTAGGGTTCTTCTGGTTGAGGTGGATAAGTCTACATGCTAATAGTGAAGTAACGGTGATTACAGTTTGTTTTGTCCTTCTCCACTTTAAGCCCCTCTGTGAGCCCACCAAACACAGCCATTAATGGGTTAGGAGGTTATTGGGACACCAAGACTGTCTGATAGGCAGGTAAAGATTTTTGTCCAGATTGTTGTTAATTTAGTAGACGCCCAAAACGTGGCCCAGTGAGGTGGGAGCTCGATTGCAACGTTCACAGGTTGAGTTTCACCCTGGAAACATCTTGGACAATTTTAAATGAGACACATGTGCTCGATAAAAGATTTTGAGTTGAATAATTGTATGCTTTGTGCAGGTGGAGCTCGAGTGAATTCTGTGCATGGCTGCCTTCCACTCCTTTTTATGAAATGTTGAGTAAGAGATCTTTTTTCCCACTGTACTCTGGGATCTGTAAAAGGAAAGGACTTTAAAATGTTTCTATATATTACCAGTAACGGCACACTGCAAGATAACGTGCAGTGAATACACTTGACTTGAGCATTCCTAGTTTTCATCCTCTTTCTCTGTATGTTTATCATTCGTTTGCTTAGAGGTTGACGTGCTTGCCGCTTCCAGAGCAGCTCTTCTTTTCTCCACTCTAGCGGCCCGCTGCTTCTCTTCTTTCATTGGCATCTTTCCACGTTAAAACTGATTAAGTCAGTTGTTTGCGTTGCAATTTAAGTGTTCAATCTGCCTCAAGAGTGATTTAAGATATGAGGTAGGGGAAGTGACGACGAAGGTGGTAGGGATGAGAATGGCGCCCGTAAGCATGAGCCGCATGGCCGCTGCCGAGAGTTGATTATACAATAAAATGAAATAAAAAGAGGAATAAAAATCATCACCCCGAAAGCGGACAGTAGAGGTCACGTTGTATGTGTGTACCAAATTTCAGGCCAACATTTCTGTATTAAATATCATTTTTTTTATTGGTCTTCTGTAATATTATAATTACCTGACATACTAAATTTTGGGTTTTCATTAGCTATAAGCCATAATCAGCAAAATGAAAAGAAATAAACGCTTGAAATATATCACTCTGTGTGTAATAAATGTATATAATATATGAGTTTCACTTTTTAAATTGAATTAGTGAAATAAATTCTCTTTTGGGCGGCACGGTGGCGCAGTGGTAGTGCTGCTGCCTTGCAGTTAGGAGACCCGTCTGGGTTCGCTTCCCGGGTCCTCCCTGCATGGAGTTTGCATGTTCTCCCCGTGTCTGCGTGGGTTTCCTCCCACAGTCCAAAGACATGCAGGTTAGGTGGATTGGCGATCCTAAATTGGCCCTAGTGTGTGCTTGGTGTGTTTGTGTGTGGGTTGGCACCCTGCCCGGGATTGGTTCCTGCCTTGTGCCCTGTGTTGGCTGGGATTGGCTCCGGCGGACCCCCGTGACCCTGTGTTCGGATACAGCGTGTTGGAAAATGGATTGATGGGTGGAATTCTCTTTTTATTGAGATGCACCTGTATATGCAGCCGTTTCTGTAAAGCACAGGTACGTTTGCAGCCGTTGGCACCGGGCGTGTGCTACTATTAGCGCAGACTGGAGAGACTGGCATACAGTGTGCAAAACACGGAAGTGAAACAAGTAGTATTGAAGTATTTGGCAGCTATTGTATTATAACGATAGTGATCATTTTTTTTGTTTTTTTATTTTTGAGCTTCCTAGACACCCAAAAGTTAGAATATCTCAGAAAATCATTTTCCCCATAAACCAGAAAATCCAGGGCTGAAAGGGTTAATTTTCATTTTTTTATTATTATTATTATTATTTATTATTTTTGATTTCATGGTTTAGTGTATTATTTAGGGCATTTAATTGTTATTTTTACCTTACATTGGGTGTGTACGCTGTTTTAAGTTTATCGAAATGGTTACAGTTTAGGGTCTGGGAATGGCTTCATTCAATTTTCATTATTTCTAATGGGGAAAACTGATCTGGACTTTGAACGATTTCAAGTTCAGCGGCCTCCTGAAATGAACCGAGTACGAGGCATCACTTTATATATAAACTTTTTTTAATCCCTAAAGCCATCAGATTTACTAAATGATACACCAGGTGATTTAGAGCTCCTCAATCCTGACCCAGGAGCCGCTGAGATTGCTTTTCTGTTTGCCGATGGCTGTCAGGGAATCCTACTGGCTGAGTAAACTGAGAAATGAAGATGGAGTCAGTTGGAACTGTCATTGAGCCGACTTGTGGTGACGCTCTCTGTGTGTGTGTGTTCCTCCCGAGGATGTCAATCTTCCTAACAGACTGGGCTGCTTTATTTCATTTAGCCATTTTAACAAGTGCCTGATGGCCTAATTGCTTGGGCAACCGACTGGAAAATTTTCGGATTTTGGGTTCACTGAATTTGCTTCCTTGTGCGTTACTTGAGTAGTGTTTTTATTATGGCATAATAACAAGTAAAGGCCTTCTGTGAAATAAATTTGTCACCTCAGGTGGCTTCAATTCCTGGCAGGTGTAGGATGTGTGAGGGATTTATGGTTCACCTCCCAGCTGGGACTCCAGAACTCTTTAGAAATCTATAAATTTATGATGAAGTTCAGAAATTGCCAAAGTCTACGTTAAATAACTTTGACTTCTCTCTGTCTGCGGTTCAGAAGGGTGGTTTAACCCGATTAAAAATGAAAGCCAAACACTCCTGCTGCAGTAAACCAAGTAGTACAATTTATTCATAACATTGAGGATATTAGAAGATGGACACAGTGACACCTTGCGTGATGAAGCAGAAACAATAATGCAAAAAATGAGGATGATTTGAATGCCATTCTATAGAAAAGAGGACGTGAGGACGCCTAAAGGCACCCTAGAATTGGCTGGCCAGTTGGACCTCCCAGCTCTACAAAGAGGCTTTGGCCTACTTGGGCCAAAAAATGAGGACCTGGCTTTCAAACTTTCAAAATCTCTGAAATGTCCCAAAGCTATTAAATATACAAAAATGCCCATCTAGGGTAAGTAACCTTAAAACCTTTAGCTGGAAAAGACTAATCAAAGAGCAGAATATTTATTAAGAAAATCTCAAAAAGAATGGGGGGGGGGGGAAAGGGGTTACTGAAAGAGGTAGTCCTAGGTGAGCACATCCGGGACACAATCCAAATCTCGACAAGTTCGACCGGGTACACGTGGCATAACATTCGGCTACGTTCAAAGACCGTGTAAGCACCGTACCCTCAATGGACGGAGTTCAGTAAGCTGGTTCTAGAACTTTCTCAGTCCATTCCAGCATTGTGGGGGACACAGGAATGGGCAAAAGGCTGAAAATGGGACTGGACAGGACTAACCCTAACCCTAACCCTAACCCAGCATTCTACCTCAGAAAAATGACCTCAATCAGTCCTCATTGTATTCAGGGTTCAAATGGAAGAACTTGATGATGATGATGGTCATGTGGACCTCTGTCCTTTAATCCATCAATGGATGGACATGACGGAGCTTTGATTGGGTGGTGGTGACGCAGATCAGCACCACAGAAAACCGGATAAAGAACAGCAGAGAAAGTAGGGGTTAGTACAGTTATGTCCATAAGTATTGGGACAGTGTTTCCTTAAGAGGCACTAGCTCTTTGGAGATATGTTCTTTTGAAATTGCAGCATTTTAAGTAACCGAAAAATATAGAGATCAAGACACTATATAAAAGCGGTTGGGATTGTCCTTCCATCCCGTGAGTGCAAAGCGTAGCGGTATTCCGCATATCACAGACTTACTACTTGCGGCTTGTGGTACGAAGCGACGCGATGTGAGCAGAGTTCTGGTGCTCCCATCGTTCCCTTGCTTTTGTGCTTGAAAAATAGGCAAAATTATGTCTCTGGAAATAATTAATGTTGATGGAGTACAAATGCCTCACCGCGTAGTAAATATCAGGGGAGATGGTGCTTGCTTATTCTCATCTATAGCTTATTTAGTGCATGAAGCTCCATCTTTAGCGGTACAGGTTCGAGCTGACATTGTACGACATGTTTGAAGTAATTGGTCAAGGTTTCAGCCATTTACAATGATGCCGTCAGGAATCTCTTATACAAAGGAGCTTCAGTATCTCACTGAAATGTCAAAGTCTCAAACTTATGGTACCATATCTGAGCTAATGGCAGCGGGAGAGTTGTTCCCCTATGAGTTTCAAGCATATTATTATGGAGCCCTACACTCCAACTTTGGACAGGCACTCACTCGAGGGGACAAAAAAAACGTAGGTTTTCGGGAGATGTTATGAATGGGCACTTTGATGTTCTCATTCCCTACACTTACATGCCTGATGTGCACATTGAGTGCACACAAATTGAGGATAAAAGTCGGTCGCCTTAAAAGGTGGGTCAGCCTAGTATGATATTAAAAGGCGATATCCCTCCCATAGTGATACAGCGGTAAATAATCACATAAGAGAAAAAGATATAACTTAGTTTTCTTTACTGACGATTTACGTGGCATTACAGATGAAAGGAAGCCATGACAACATTTTGTGTATAGTTTGTCATTTTCGTCACTGTGCTGAAAGGATTTTCCAGATGGAAGACGGAAGATTATGTCAATCGGCTTCAAAGTGTCTTGGCAGCAGTCCAAGCCTTATATACTGTCTGCTCCACATGCAGGCCCTCTCTGGTCTGCAAACAAGGAAAGGAAAGGACTCATCCCCACCTCCAAAAATACAGGAGTAGCACAAAGCCTACTTGCCGTTGGCTCATTCTCCAAACTGCTAGACTAGTGGTTTCTAAATGCAGCCTAGCCCCTGTGTGCCATACTTGGCCTGCATGTGTGAATGAATCCATAAAACAATGGACATTAAACTTATATTATAATAAACTTATTATAACAGGCAGACAGTGACACAATTTTCATAATTTTGGCTCTTTAGGCCACCATAATGGATTTAAAGTGAAGAAATCATTACATGATTGAAGTGTAGACTTTCAGCATTAATTTATAGGGTTTAACAGAAATAACATATGAGCCGTTTTGGATTGACAGCCATCCGTAAACATGGGACCCCCACTTTATGGGCTTCAAAAGTATTTTGGACATTTGACCAACAAGCTGTCCCATAGCCAGGTGTGATCAGGTTCCTTGTTATTTCATTAACTATTAAGCAGGTACCTGTAGAAGGTCTGCAGTTGATTCCAAGTATGGAATTTGCATTTGGAAGCTGGCGCTGTGAATTCTCAATATGAGCTCCAAAGAACCGTCCATGCAAGTAAAAACAGACCATCATTAGGCGGAGATAACGGAACAAACCAGTCAGAGAGGCAGCAGAAACACCAGGGGCCTCATGTATTGGACTGGATTTACTTTATTATGATTCAAACCATAAAACAAAGGGCGCACCGCTGAACAAAGTTGTTTCTCCAGGCTCAATGTATGAACATAAAGACAGAGACAAGTGCAGGCTGTGCAACAACAGACAGACACAATAGGCAGCATAGCAGACTGAATATACCGTATGTATAATTCAGTAGACAACATTGGGGGATAGATGGATTGGGAGAGCATGGGGGAGTCATGAGGTCACTGGAAAGGGGTGTGTGGCACTCCTGATATCTCTGCAAAAGAACAAAGGTCCAAGTCTTTAGAGTCCTGGTGCTTCCTGTCTTGCTGTATGGTTGTGAGACATGGACGCTATCCAGTGACCTGAGACGAAGGCTGGACTCCTTGAGTACTGTGAGAATCCTTGGGTACCACTGGTTTGCTCACGGAGTCCTGATTGAGGGTCAGTTATGGCACTACGGCCATGTGGTGTGATTCCCAGAGGGTGATCCGTCTCACAGGACCTGAGTGGCTGGACCAGGCCAAGGGGACGCCCACGTAATACCTGCCTGTGGCAGATAGAGGGTTATTTCCAGGGGGGGTGGGATTGGACCGCGTGTCTGCCTGGGAGGTTGCCAACCAGGATCCTGAGCTGTTTTTTCATTTGGTGGGTGCTGTACCAGTGCATGCTCCCCGACCTGACCTGGGGATAGTTGTAAAGTGTTCATGTGATGAAAAACATTTACATAATGCACAGCCATAACAGACGGGTGGCACGGTGGCACAGTAGTAGCGCTGCTGCCTCGCAGTTAGGAGACCCGGGTTCGCTTCCCGGGTCCTCCCTGTGTGGAGTTTGCATGTTCTCCCTGTGTCTGCGTGGGTTTCCTCCCACAGTCCAAAGACATGCAGGTTAGGTGGATTGGCGATTCTAAATTGGCCCTCGTGTGTGCTTGGTGTGTGTGTGTGTGTGTGTGTGTGTGTCCTGCGGTGGGTTGGCACCCTGCCTGGGATTGGTTCCTGCCTTGTGCCCTGCAATGGCTGGGATTGGCTCCAGCAGACCCCTGTGACCCTGTGTTCAGATTCAGCGGGTTGGAAAATAGATGGATGGATGGACAGCCACAACAGCATTTTAGGAGGTATGAGATTCTGAATATATTTGTTCCAACAGTCTGTACGTGTGTGCAAGAAGTCAACAGTCCCAGTAGGTCGGCATGTTGTTTGTTGTTGGTGGGAGTTGAGTAGTCTGATGGCCTGTGGGAAGAAACTCCTACTGAGTCTCTTGGTCTTGCATCACAACCTGCGGTAGCGTTTTCCAGAGAACAAAACTTTGAACAGTCCATGGGCTGATTTGGGTGGGGTCTCTGACTATCTTAGTAGAACTCCCAAGGCAGTATGACAAGTTCAGGTCTTGTGTAGACAGGAGGGTGGTTCTGATTATTTTCTCTGCCGTCTTTGCCACTCTCTGGAGGGACTTCTGATCCGACACAGTGCAGCTGCCATACCAGACTGGGAACGCTGCTGGTCGAGATGCTGTCTGTAGCACCTCTGTAGAAGGTTGGGAGGACAGGAGGGATGGGGGTTTACTCTTCTCATCCATCACAGAAAATGAAGGACAAGGGAGGTGGTGTTTGTAGTACATGTCAGGTCATCCATGGAACTTGAGGTTTCTTTCTGACTCCACAACATTGCCATGGATTATAAGTGGAGTGTGTGCCACGTGTTTCCTTGTGAAGTCAAAAATTATCTCCTTTGTCTTGTTAACATTCAGTGACATTTGGTGGATGTTGTCACACCAGACAACGAGTTGGTTCAGTTCCTCTCTGTAGGCAAAGTCATCATTGTTGCTGATGAGGCCCACCACCATTGTGTCATCTGCGAATTTGATGATATGATTGGAGTTATGATTGGCATGACTGTCATGAGTAATCAAAGTGAACCATAGAGGACTCAGAACACAGCCTTGGGGGACCTCAGTGTTCGTGATGAAACTCTCAGAGACGACACGTACTGTCTGCGGTCTGTCTGTGAGGAAGTCCAATATCCAGCTGTATAATAGGGTGTTGATGCCTAGTGCTGGAGGTTTACTGTATTAAAAGCGGAGCTAAAGTCAGTAATGCTGTGCATAGAATTCACACTAAAAAATGGCATATGGACAAAACTAGAAATGTGCAAACGCATAATAAAATTAGTTGCATAAAACTGTGCGTAAGCCCTAATTTGATCCCAATCAACATGAATTTTAATGCACATGCAAGTGCCTACAGCCCCACCCTGACTCCTCCCTGAATTTTACATATTTGAATATGCAAATCAATATAAATAGCCCCTTACAATACAATACAATTTATTTTTGTATAGCCCAAAATCACACACGAAGTGCTGCAATGGGCTTTAACAGGCCCTGCCTCTTGACAGCCCCCCAGCCTTCACTCTCTAAGAAGACAAAGAAAAACACCCAAAAAACCGTTGTAGGGAAAAAATGGAAGAAACCTCAGGAAAGGCAATTCAAAGAGAGACCCCTTTTTAGGTAGGTTGGGCGTGTAGTGGGTGTCAAAAGAAGGGGGTCAATACAATACAATAAAATACAATACACAGAACAGAACAAATCCTCAATACAGTATATAAATAAAACTTTTACAAGTACGGACCAGAATTTAAGAATTTAACAGTAGATGATATATCCCATAATATGATTTGGATATTTTTAGAGCCCTGGAGACCTCATCCATCAAGCAGCCTCCCCCTATTGGCCATTCCACAGCTGTGCTTGGCCATCAAATTCGATGAAAGGACCCCTCTACCAGACGATTCCTGTGATCCTCCATCAGGGATGACTTCTCCTTAGGCAGGCAAAACAACTTGGCAGGTGGGCTGTGGCACCAAGTGCCACATTTCAGTACTGAGAAGAGAAACAGAATAGGTGAGGGTTAGTAACAAATTCTAACTATCATATTACTTCTGTTTTAGTGCTAATGACTAACAACAGAGATGCAGTCTGTACAGTTAATCAGCAACTCTAGTCAGGGTGTGCTAAACTGAAGTAGTGAGTCTTCAGCCGGGATTTAAAAGCTGAGACCGAAGGGGCATCTCTTATAGTGGCAGGCAGACCATTCCACAGTTTAAGGGTCCTGTGACTAAAAGCTCAACCTCCCACTGTTATTTTATTAATCCTTGAGATCATAAGCAGACCGGCATCTTGAAATCTTAATGTGCGCTCAGGGTTAGGGTTAAATTAACCCTAGCCTGAATGAATCTATTAATTTTTTACATTTAAAATTTCTCATTTAAAGATTTACCAATGTTGTTTCTTGTCCTAGAGTGTGTATATAAACACGGGGAGCTCCAGTTTCTGTATGACATCTTGCCTGAAGAAGGAGCCTGAGTTGCCTCGAAAGCTTGCATATTGTAATCTTTTTAGTTAGCCAATAAAAGGGGTCATTTTGCTCAAATAAATTGTAATGCGTAAGGTGTGACTGAAGCTGATTGGCGACTACTTTTTCTAGTATTTTAGAGAGAGAGAGGGTAACTTTGAAATAGGTCTATAATTATTAGTATGTGTGGGTCTAGGTCTGACTTTTTTTAAGTAATGGTCTAACACAGGGGTCCTCAATCACAGTCCTGGAGGGCCGCAGTGGCTGCAGGTTTTTGTTCAAACCCAGTTGCTTAATTAGAAAGCAATTCTTGCCAATTATTTAATTGCATGGCTTGTTAGTGCTTTAACTCTGCTATGTCAGGTAATTCTTATATCCTGGATTTTCTTTCCCTTTCTAAGGATATCATCCAAATGATTTGAAGGCTAAAATGGATGAGTAATTCTCAGTCCTTCACTTTTTCCTCTTCAATTTCCTTCCAAGTATTTAATTTAACCCAATAGTGCATGATAAATACACACAGAGGTGTAAATGGTAACAAGCTAAATGGAGAAATGCTGGTCTCTTGTGTCATTTGCATGTTATTGCTAATTAGGAGCAATTAAAAGCCAAGAATATGGCTGTTTAAGACTAAAATAAGCAATAAGGGTTCAAAATCTTAATGAGCGAGACAACTAAAGTGAAACAGAAGTGTTACTTGAGCAATAAGTGCTTCTTATTAAGCAATTGGGTTGGAGCAAAAATCTGCAGCCACTGCGGCCCTCCAGGACTGTGATTGAGGACCCCTGGTCTAACAACATAACAACATAATTACAGTGTTTTGTTAAAAGACAATGGGGGGAAAAAGAATTTTGACGAATGTGAAGTGGAGGTCCTGCTCACTAAAGTGGAGGCAAAGAAAAACGTACCATTTGGTGGCTTAAGCAGCAGTATAAATGACGAAAGGAAATTGATAAGAGTGGCACAGCATGGCAGAGATGCTCAAAAGTTCAAGTTCAGAAAGTCACACAGAGCCCAAAAAGAAGTGGTCAGATATCAAAGTCGACGTGAAAAGACACCGTCTGAGTGTCAGCACCTCTGGAGCCCACACTGTTTGCTGCAAATATTGGTAAGACATTTATAACCGGCATTTTACCACCACCTAAACCCAAGAGTGGAGGTCATTATAATGCCACTCTTGTTCAGTTAGTGGGTTGGTGAGAGGTTTGAGAAGCCAAGTCTTTAGCAGGTACCTGCTGTCACCTAGGTAATCGTGTTATATGGTTACATCTTACAGATAACTTACAATTTTCACCAAAGTGGTCATATTAAATGTTTCATCTTACTGAGATGCCAGTCATCACACACAACATCATTTTCAAGTTTGTTCCCAGCACTGCTGTTTCTCAGAATGAATGAATCCTGAGTCGAGCAGGCCATCTCACCACAACATTAATGAGATGCATTTTTCGCATCACAGATAATTTCCACATTAATAGAGTGGAAATGCTTTCTATTTATATAAGCAAATTCATTCTCTGACGGCGCCCTTATAGCAATATGCGTGCAGTTGACGGCTCTGATTACATTTGGAAAACCGGACATTGCTGTGAATTGTGCTGTGATGTTTGTTAGTTTGACCACAGTGTAAGGAAATCTTGTATATCTGGATGACAAGTGGATAATACCATCCCATACAGCTGGCATGGCGTGACCCGGTGATGACTAAGAAATACCCAATCGGTCAGCCACTTCATGTTAAAAAGCTCCTGTGGCTACAAACCTGAGGGTGGACAGAACTGGTAAAGGAGCAGGTAGAGCACAATTCCTCAATAGTCTGCCTTTGTAAAGCCAGTGCCAAGAGAAGAGCTCTTGGAAATCTAAAGTGACTTGGAAGCTCAATTGTCATCATCATGGAACAAGAAATCCGTATGATCTTTAAATAAGAGGTGCTCTCTTCTAATGTTGCCATTTGTGATGTCTTCAACAATGCTAAAGCAGCCATAGTGGTTGGAATAATTTGTCCATTCTGTACACAGTTATATTGTTACAGACTGATTACAATCAAATGCTTTAAATTTGTAAATGATGTGCAATTAATTTCGGTGCATTTTCAAACACAATCTGCTCAAAGGCTCTCATTAGAACATTAGAACAATCTGGGCAAGAACAGGCCGTTCAGACCAACAAAGCTCACCAATCCTGTCCACTTAACTCCTCCAAAATAACATCAAGTCGAGTTCTGAGGGTCCCTAAAGTTCTCCTGTCCACCCCACTATTTGGTCACTTATTCTACATGTCTGTAGTTCTCTGTGTGAAGAAAAAGTGTCCAACTGTGTCCCCGTGTTCCTGATGAACTTATTTAAAGTCACCATCTCTATCCACTGGACTAATTCACTTCATAATGTTAAACACTCCAGTCCGGTTTCCTCTTCATCGCCTGTAAAGGCTCAGCTCTTTTAATCTTTTCTCAGAACTCATCCCCTGTAGCCCTGGAATCAGCAGAGTTTCTCTTCTCTGGACTTTCTCTAGTGCTGTTATGTCCTTTTTGTAGCCTGGAGACCAAACCTGCACCCAGGACTCCAGATGAGGCCTCACCAGTGTGTTTATAAAGCTTGAGAAGAACCTCCTCTGACTTGTACTGCACACATCAAGGCGTTATATAACCTGACAGTCTGTTAGCCTTCTTAATGGCTTCTGAACACTGTCTGCCAGTTGATCGTGTCAAGTCCACTATGACTCCTAAATCATTCTCATAAAGTGGACTTTCGATTTTCTGACCTCCAATTGTGAATTAAAACCTAAGAAGATGTCAGCCTAAGGCAAGTGTTAGGCTCAGCTCTTTTATCTTTCCTCATAACTCATCCACTGTTGGCCTGAATCAGCCTAGTCGCTCTTCTCTGGACTTTCACTAGTGCTGCTATGTCTTTTGTGAAGACCAAAACTGCACCCAGGACTCCAGATGAGGCCTCACCAGTGTGTTATAAAGCTTGAGCAGAACCTCCTGTGACTTGTACTCCACACATCAAGGCGCTATATAACTTGACATTCTGTTAGCCTTCTTAATGGCTTCTGAACACCGTCTGGCAGTTGATTGTTTCAAGTCCACTACGACACCTACAGTCATGGCTGAAATTATCAGCACCCCTGGAATTTTCCCAGAAAATGCACCATTTCTCCCAGAAAATGACTGCAATTACAAAATGTTTTTGTATACACATGTTTATTTCCTTTATGTGCATTGGAACAACATGAAAAAACAGAAAAAAAGCCAAATCTGACATCATGTCACACAGAACTCCAAAAATGGGCCAGACAAACTTATTGGCACCTTTTCAAAATTGTGGGTAAACCTTTTTATTTCAAGCATATGATACTCGTTTGAACTCACCTGTGGCAAGAAACAGGTGCTGGCAATATAGCGATCACACCTGAAGCCAGTTAAAATGGAGAAAAGTTGACTCAACCTTTCTGTTGTGTGTCTGAGTGTGCCACACTAAGCATGGAGAACAGAAAGAAGAGCAGAGAATTGTCTGAGGACTTGAGAACAAAAATTGTGGAAAAATATCAACAATCTCAAGGCTACAAGTCTATCTCCAGAGATCTTCATGTTTTTTTGTCCACTGTGCGCAACATAATCAAGAAGTTCACAGCACATGGCACTGTGGCTAATCTCTCTGGACGTGGATGGGAGAGAAAAATTGATAAAAGACTGCAACAAGGGATAGTCCGAATGGTGGATAAACAACCCAATCAACTTCAAAACATATTCAAGCTGTTCTGCAGACTCAGGGTGCAACAGTGTGAGCTCGAACTATCCATCAACATCTGAACGAAATGAAACGCTATGGCAGGAGAGCCAGGAGGACCCTACTGCTGACACAGAAACATAAAAAAGCCAGACTGGAGTTTGCCAAAATGTACTTGAGGAAGCCAAAATCCTTCTGGGCGAACGTCTTGTGGACAGATGAGACCAAGGTAGAGCTTTTTGGTAAAGCTCGTCATTCTACTGTTTACAGAAAACGGAATGAGGCCTACGAAGAAAAGAACACAGTACCTACAGTCAAACATGGTGGAGGTTCTAAGATGTTTTGGGGATGTTTAGCTGCCTCTGGCACTGGATTCCTTGACTGTGTTCAAGGAATCATGAAATCTGAAGACTACCAAAAGATATTGGGGTGCAACGTAGGGCCCAGTGTCAGAAAGCTGGGTCTGCGTCACAGGTCATGGGTGTTCCAGCAGGACAATGACCCCAAACATACCTCTAAAAGCACTCAGAAATGGTTGAAGACAAAGCGCTGAAGAGTTCTGAAGTGGCCAGCAATCTAAATCCGATTGAACACTTATGGAGAGATCTCAAAATTGCTGTTGAGAGAAGACGCCCTTCAAATCTGAGAGACCTTGAGCAGTTTGCAAAAGAAGAGTGGTCGGGAAATTCCAGTTGAGAGGTGTAACAAGCTTGTTGATGGTTATAGTAAGCGCTTGATTTCAGTTATTTTTTCCAATGGGTGTGCAACCAGATATTAAGTAGAGGGTGCCAATAATTTTATCCAGCCCGGTTTTTGAGTTTTGTGTGAAATGATATCAGATTTGGCTTTTTTCTGTTTTTTTGTGTTGTTCCAATGCACATAAAGGAAATAAACGTGTGTATACCAAAACATTTGTAATTGCAACTATTTTCTGGGAGAAATTCCAGGGGTGCCAATAATTTCGGCCATGACTGTATGTCCTTCTCATAAGGTGGACTCTCGACCTCTAGACCGTCCATTGTGTATTTAAACCTCACATATTTACTTCCTATGTGTAACACTTTACATTTACTGACATTAAATTTCATCCTGCAGAAATCTGCCCAAGCCTGTATAATAACATTATATAATTTCACCATTAGTTTATTTCACTGGTTGCTCTGAATGCCAGGCCAGGCAGCAGTCCATTGGGAAAGCTCCCGCTGATTGTAAACGTCAGTCCGGCTCTGCCTGTCTGCTGTCCCGATCCCTCTGTGATGATGTAATGGATTTTCAATTATCTGCCAATCCACCTATCTTGGTATCACCTGTAAACTTAACCAGCTTGTTATTTATAGTCAGTCCGTCATTATCCAACCCGCTATATCCTAACACAGGGTCACGGGGGGTCTGCTGGAGCCAATCCCAGCCAACACATTGTGTATTCAAACCTCACATTTTGACTTTCTATATGCAAGTCTTTACATTTACTGACATTAAATTTCATCATCCACAAATCTGCCCAAGCTTGTATCCTGCCCAAGTCCCTCTGTGATGACTCCAGGGGATTTGCAGATGATACCACGGTGGGTGGATTGGCAGATAATCTCATACCTAACCAGCTTGTTCTTTTATTCCCATCTTAATCATTTCTATATATTAAAAATATCAGCGGCCCCAGCACTGCCCCCTGCTGGACTGAACTCGACTCTCAATTCTGATGAGGTTCCTCACACCATCAGCCTCTGCTTCCTGTGTCTGAGCCAATTCTGCACCCACCAACACACCACACCCTGAACTCTAATTCTTTTAGTTTGAACGAGTCTCAACAAATTTCCTTGAAGAAGAAGTGTGCCACATCTCAACTAAACTGACAACTCCGCAGTAAGTGTTGTGAAGGAAAATGTTTGTGTGTTTTGTCTTAATTGAAGTGATAGCACACTTTAGTGCAATGGAATTCCCCACTAAGAAACTCTAAAGTTAGAATGTAATGTTTCTATAAATTATAAGGTTAAAATGTAGCGTCTTTGTAAATTGCATTGTGCCAGATGAGGAAGAGTGGAATGCTAAACATGTTCAACTTCACATACTCAGACTTTAAGCCTTGAGAATAATGAAGATGGGTGGCACAGTGGCGCAGTGGGTAGTGCTGCTGCCTCGCAGTTAGGAGACTAGGGTTTGCTTCTCAAGTCCTCCCTGCGTTGAGTTTGCATGTTCTCCCCGTGTCTGCATGGGTTTCCTCCCACAGTCCAAAGACATGCAGATTAGGTGCATTGGCCATCCTAAATTGTGTGTGTGTGTGTCCTGCGGTGGGCTGGCGCCCCGTCTGGAGTTTGTTTCCTGCCTTGTGCCCTGTGTTGGCTGGGATTGGCTCCAGCAGACACCGGTGACCCTGTAATTAGGCTATAGCGGGTTGGATAATGGATGGATGGATGGAATAAAGAAGATAAAGTGGACAGCGCATAATCAGCAAATAAGCAAACCAATGAAGTCTTGTGCAGCGTAATTCGATAATGCTTCTGAAAGAATCAATCATCTCATCAATCATGTTATGTGTAAGCCTATTCTGATAACAAAGAGGTTCTATATAAGATTTTGTGGGCAATTCGGGGACCATCTCACCTGCTACACAGCTGGCCACAGGGCTGCCTCCTTCTCATGAGAAGAAAATAAATGTGCGCTGACAAGCTTCCTCCTGCCCGGGTTTTTGTCTGTCTGGCTTTCTTCCACAGTGTCAAAAAGGAAGACGTCATTCCCCACAATGCTGTGCGTTTGAATTGAAGATCTGCCTCTCCCCCTTCATTTACTGTCTTTAAGTCATATGCACAGCATTGTGGGAAAGACGTCTGCCTTGTCAACACTTAATTTGGAGGTTTCAGGAAGCAACCGTTAATGATATTTTACTAATAAAAAGAAATAATGCAGGCCTTTTGCACGTTTGACCATACAAATGGATTTCAGACACGTGGATTATGCAATATGAGTTACATGAGAATTTTGATTTCTTTTTTCGATGGCCTTTTGTTTGGCATCGTATAGCACTGCTCACCTATCGACCACATTCAGTTGGAATATTTGTTTTATTTTGAGTATTAAACAGGAGTTTAACATTTTTTCTCGGCCACCATTACAAGCTACATGGGGTAATTCTTCTTCTTCTTTCGGCTTTTCCCGTTGGGGGTTGCCACAGCGGATCATCTTCTTCCATCTGTTTCTGTCCTCTGCATCTTGTTCTGTCACCCCCATCACCTGCATGTCCTCTCTCACCACATCCATAAACCTTCTCTTAGGCCTTCCTCTTTTTCTCTTCCCTGGCAGCTTTATCCTTAGCACCCTTCTCTCAATAAACCCCTCATCTCTCCTCTGCACATGTCCAAACCAACGCAATCTCACTTCTCTGACTTTGTCTCCCAACCGTCCAACTTGAGCTGACCCTCTAATGGCCTCATTTCTAATCCTGTCCATCCTCATCACATCCAATGCAAATCCTTAACATCTTTAACTCTGTCACCTCCAGCTCTGTCTCCTGTGCCACCATCTCCAGTCCATATAACATAGCTGGTCTCACTACCGTCCTGTAGACCTTCCCTTTCACTCTTGCTGACACCCGTCTGTCACAAATCACTCCTGACACTCTTCTCCACCCATTCCACCCTGCCTGCACTCTCTTCTTCACTTCTCTTCCACAATCCCCATTACTCTGTACTGTTGATCTCAAGTATTTAAACTCCTCCACCTTCACCAACTCTACTCCCTCATCCTCACCATTCCACTGACCTCCCTCTCATTCACACATGTATTCTGTCTTGTTCCTACTGACCTTCATTCCTCTCCTCTCATATCTCCACCTCTCCAGGGTCTCCTCAATCTGCTCCTTACTCTCACTACAGATCACAATGTCATCAGCAAACCTCACAGTCCACGGGGACTCCTGTCTAATCTCGTCTGTCAGCCTGTCCATCACCATTGTAAATAAGAAAGGATTCCGAGGCGATCCCTGATGTAATCCCACCTCCGTCACTCCTACCGCAGACCTCATCACTGTCACACTTCCCTCGTATATATCCTGTACAACTCTTATGTACACTTCTGCCACTCCCGACTTCCTCCTACAATACCACAACTCCTCTCGAGGCACCCTGTCATATTCTTTCTTCAGGTCCACAAAGACGCAATGCAGCTCCTTCTGTTCTTCTCTAAACTTCTCCATCAACACCCTCAGAGTAAACATCACATCTGTGGTGCTCTTTCTTGGCATGAAACCATCCTGCTGCTCACTAATCATCACCTCCTTTCTTATCTGAGCTTCCGCTACTTTTTCCCATAACTTCATGCTGTGGCTCATCAATTTTATCCCCCTGTAGTTACTACAGTCTTTATTCTTAAATATGGGGTAATTAAATTATCATCTTTGGCTGGAGTACTCGGGAATCAGCAACATTACACTACACAGCTGAGGTGCACACACAGCTGCCTATTGCACGACGACCGTACACCTGCACACACCGCAGACTTTTTATTTTTATTTTTAAGAAACCAAATTTCTGCTTTAACTGTTGTAAGAGAAAAGACAGAGACGGTGAAAGTGTTGGGGCACCGTTTTGTCTTGGTAGAATAATATATTACTCTACTGTCCCCTTTTGTATCTATACTAATAAAAGGCAAAGCCCTCACTGACTCACTCATCACTAATTCTCCAACTTCCCGTGTAGGTAGAAGGCTAAAATTTGTCAGGCTCATTCCTTACAGCTTACTTACAAAAGTTTAGCAGGTTTCATTTCGAAATTCTACACATAACGGTCGACAACGTCCGCCATGTTAAACTTCCTTATTTATGGCCCCATCTTCACAAAATTTGGTAGGTGGCTTCCCTGAGCTAACCGAAACTAATGTACGTACTTATTTCGGTGGTATGACGCCACTCTAGGCCGCCATATTGAACTTTCCAATGGTCTTTGTTACTTATGGTCCCATCTTCAAGAAATTTGGTACGCGGGTTCCCAACGCTAACTGAATCCTACTCACGTACATATATACGTCCATAGCCTGCAGCTCGGTCGCCGTGTGAGGAGGCGTTGGGTCCCCAATCCCCACGCCTCCCACGTCATTGGCTGCCAGCCTATATAAGGCCGTCCGTCGCTCCGGTCTCTTCATTCCCTTCCTTGCTTCGCCACGGTATTCACGTCTCCCTGCTGATAACTGCAGCCTTCTTATTTAATCCACGGCTTCTCCGCTGATTTATTGTTCGTTTATTACGATTATAGTTATTGTGTAGGTATTTTAGACTTAGTTTACATTGTTCAGGTACCCATTTGCTTTATCGTTCCAACCGTACCCCCATTAACATGTCTATCGAGGTGATCACCATCGATCAAAGAACTGTCACTTACCGAGTGGTTTCCATGCCCGGAGATGCCGCCTGCCTTTTCCATTCTCTGTGTTACATATTGCACGGCCATATCAGGCTCACTCTTGATATCCAGAGGAACATTGTGTCTTATGTATTGAATGACTGGGACAGGTTCAAGGTGTGGACTGATGATGGTACAGGAGATAATTATACTACACAGGAGCACTAGAAGAGTGAAATGCTGAAGCCCTTCACCTATGGTTCTGCATGTGAGTTGATGGCTGCCGCTGAATTGTTCGGTTGTCGCTTTCAAGTGTACCGAAATGGCCAAATATTTTACACCTTTGGACAACCGCCAATGCCTCTTACAAAGCCTTCTTCAAAATGTTTACCCCAATCTACGAAAACGACGTGTCATGGTTGAGGGAGAGAGCTATCCTGACACCAAGAAATGACATGACTACGACTATAAACCACATTTTACTTCAAGAACTACATTCACAACCGAAAACTTATCAGTCTGTGGATTCAGTTGTAGAAGTGGAAGACGCAGTGCACTATCCGGTAGAATTTCTGCACACTCTGAATCCTCCAGGCACTCCTGAGCATAATCTAATTTTGAAGGTTGGGGCACCAATAATGTTACTGAGAAACTTACAGCCACTGAAACTTTGTAACGGCACGAGACTTCAGGTCACTTGTCTGCAAAAGAACCTAATTGAGGCAACTATGTTTACTGACAGTGGCTCAGAGGAGAGAGTATTTATTCCACGTATCCCTGTTATACCCTGTGGCACCCCCAGCTGGGACGCCCAGGAAGACAGGAGGAGGGCTCATGCCTCCTCCAGACCACGAGAGGGCGACTGCCCTGGTTCCTTTAGGGGCCACGGGTGCAGGGCTTGGAAGCCCAACCCTGTAGGGGCCCGTGGTCTCCGCCAGGGGGCGCTCCTATGCCTGAAGGACCCGGAACCCCAACACTTCCGCCACACCAGGAAGTGCTGGGGGGAAGAAGATTGGGAGCACCCGGAGGGCTTCCGGGAATACAGCTGGCACTTCCGCCACACAGGGGAGTGTCTAGGGAGTGTCGGGGATAACCTGGAGCCCATCTGGGCACTTATAAAAGGGGCCGCCTCCCTGCAAAGGAGGACTGGAGTCGGGTGAGGAGTGGGCAAGAGAGAGACTGAGAGAGGCCTGGACTTTGGGGGAGTTTGGTGCTTGAGGCACTGGGTTGTGCACTTTATTGGATTGTAATTATGCACAATAAACGTGTGGTGGACTTTAATATGGTGTTCGTCTGTCTGTGTCCGGGCAGCTTATTACAACCCTCTGATTGCGCATTTCAATTCAAACGCCTCTGATTTCCAGTAAGGCTCTGCTTCGTAATGACAATTAATAAGTCTCGGGGACAGACACTACAATAGGTTGGCATTGATTTGAGGCAAGATTGCTTTTCACATGGCCAACTGTACATTGCATGCTCAAGAGTAAGCTCAGTGCACAGCTTGGTCATATTACAAACGGAGGGCCGAACTGACAATGTGGTATACAAACAGATCCTTAACAAATAATTATTGGTATATTTTCTCTCAGTTTAAAAAGGTTTACTTTAATAAAAATTAAGGCAGTACTTCACCGCTGTGAAGCGCGGTTATTTTGCTAGTTATTAATAAGTAGCCTTTGTCACAGCGCCTCAAATCTCACAGACTTGCCACAGTTTGTAAGCTATTGTACTTTATAACTTCTCCCCACCTTCCCTTCTACATTTATAACCTCAGGCAATTATGTGTAGTAAAAGACAGGCAGGAGTTAAGTTACAATTTAAATAATGTATTATTGATAATATTCATAAATAATAACAATATGCAAAGTACATTTGAATATTGGCAACCATATAACCTGATAAATGTTGATGTGTCGTTTCAGGCGGCACACAGACTTGTTAGTTACTTAAAATGTCTCTAGTTAAGTCCTCATTTGTTGTCGGCTTTCTTCAGAACAGGCCTGTCTCAGTATGGCTGCCGAGTTGTGCTCTTCATTGTGTTCTCCTTTTCAGTTCATGGTGTGTGTGATGGTCTTTCATCAGTTTGCTAAGAGAGAGAGAGAGAGGGTGAGGTAAAGCAAGCAAATTTATAGGTTTTCTGTCCAACCCCTACAGCCAATAGGGTGTTGTGGTACTTCTGATACAAGCCAATCCCAAACAGCCATACTTCAGACCAATGGGGGGACAGAACACTTTCACACCTGCCACCCTCCAAACCAGGTGTTAAGGTAAAGCTTGGCAGTTAGGCAACGTGGCTTTCCTGTGGGGGTTGAGTAGGAGTCCTGCAGAGAAATATTAGCTAAACTTGTGAGAGGCGCTTCACCCAACCCTGTCATAAAATTACAAAGAGACTCGGTCCTAAAAGGGGAGAAACCTCAAACCATTGCTGTTATTATCTATAATGTAACACTGATATTACATTACTTTAAGTTACAAATAAAGACAAACAAAATATTTATCAATTTGTATGCAAAATTTCACATCACAACAGGCACCCTTAGGCAAACCCCATATAATTAGATGGCAAAACATTTAAAATAAAAAACGTGCAGTCCGCAAAAGTCTTCTTCAGACGTCTCATTGAAGGTGGCCGTTCTTCTGGTGCTAGGGCAACCGGGCAGGAAGAGGCGGGTCCAGGTGGACGGGCACCAGAAATGACATTGGAGGAGGACAGCTGTCAGTCTTCCATTCTGCAGAGGAAGGAAAATGGAGAGCGTTATCACACAGCGCCATCCCCTGTATTGGCAGGGAATGACGATCACCAAAGCCTATGTGCCCACACACTGCGGTAGTCACCTTATTTGTGTTATATCTGTGCATGTGCATGTTTGCTTCTTGTTTTATTGCCACTAAAGGATGGCTTTTGTTTTTGCACCCCAAAACATGGTCTTCGCTCATTCCTGGTTTCCAATTGGTCGCATCCATGCATGGCTTCAAGAGCATCAGCTATTTTGTGCCTTGTATTTGTAATTCATTTTGGCCACTTTGCAGATCTCTTTTCACTTAGCGCATTGATCAGTGTCAACAAAGCCAAATCAAATCCAACAGGATTCAACGATAATAATAGTAATTCTTTGCATTTATATAGCGCTTTTCTCACTACTCAAAGCGCTCAGCAATTGCAGGTTAAGGGCCTTGCTCAAGGGTCCAACAGAGCAGAGTCCCTACTGGCATTTTACGGGATTCGAACCGGCAACCTTCCGATTGCCAGTGCAGATCCCTAGCCTCAGAGCCACCACCACTCTGTGAAATCTTCCATGGGGGTGAAGATTTTTATGGAGAGTGGAAGCGGTAAGTAAGAATGTGAAGAAGCAAGAAGATTTAGTGGCATTGCCCCCAAAAAGCTCAACAGTAATCAGCATGCAGTGGCATATATTAGGCCTGTTTTTCAGTTGCTCCACTTTAGCTTCAATGGCTTGCCTGAATACTTGGCTCTCTCGAGCGGGTTGGCATCGGGAAGCTCGTGTATTTGGGATGAAGTTCTGTCAATTGAGACTCAGGTTTTATACCACACTGAGCTTAAGGGGTGTGGCTTACTTTTGAGGGGGAGTGGCTGAGTTGCCCTCCATTGGGTTGTAAAATGAGAAGATACGGTTAGCTTTGGCGCCCTCTCCTGTCCCAGTGGGTTATTGCACACCTTGTTCGAGCCTGGAAGGTGATCCACAGGTGCCCACGCGTGACACCCTAATGTAACGTAAAACTTCCTTCAAAACGTCTCAACTTCTTTCTGTTTTTCCTCAATGGCTCCGCCTCCTTCCCCACCACCCAATCACCTTTTTGCTAAGTTCACATGTACTTACCCAACAGATTTTGTTAAGGGTCTCACAAGTTATAAAAACGTGTAGACGCCGGCACCCCCTCCACAGAAATGCCATACTGAATTCAAAGCAACCTTAAGATGAGATTGGAGATAACGGCTGAAGTGATGAATTTACACATGCAGAGGGGAAAGAAGCCCCCGGCTTCCTAAACACATTTTGTATGCAAATTTGCTGAATATTCATATTAATCGCGCCATCTGCTTTCCTGATATGATTTTTCTTTTTTTTTGGCAGAAGCCTCTGATATAAAAGCCATCTGCAAAGAACAACCGTCAAATAAAAACGGAACTTCTCATATATTTTATTTTGCCCACACCTCATGAAAAAAATTTCAAAAGCTTAACAAGTTTGTTTGCTTCCTTAATTACATTTGTGTTTTTGATGCATTAGATTGTGGCACAGTGATTAGCGCATGGACTTGGCAGCTCTACAGACCCAGACCGGGTTCAGGCCATAGCCCAGGCTCGCTGTCGGTGTGAAGTCTGCATGTCCTCTCCACCTCCATGCCAGCTTTTGTTGTTGCATCCCACACTGTGAAGACCTGTAGATATGGACACGGGTTTAAGTGCTAGCTCAGTTACAGTCGGTGTGAATTTTGCACCTTCTCCTTGTCGTGAAGGGAGGTCTGTGTGGGCTCAAATTTTGGGAAATGTAGGTGCATTCAAGCATGGGGACAAGGGTGCAGGTTTGTGGTAGCGTGGCAGAGCGGCTCTGGGGTGTTGAGGCAATCGGACACATCGTGCATTCAGACAATTGCGGTTTGGCTGATTTCCTCGTTAACACTCTGTGGTGTGTAATTAGGCACCTATGTTATATGGGGGGGGGGGGGGGCAGTAATTGGAGAAATGTGTGACAGTAAGGGTCGGCTCCATGCTCCCTCTTTCATTATTTTGGGAGCCTCTTGATCCCGGCAATGCTGATTAGTCCTGAGAGGGATGAGCCTGGCTAGACGAGGACAAGCACACACCAAGCAAGGGGATGGTGAAAAAGTGCTCTAGTGCTTTTGTTCAAAACTGAAAACAATCTGTGTCCATTGAAGTGCAGTGCTTCTAGAAATCACCAATAAATAAATAATCCATAAAACAGTGGAAATCCTTCTTCTTCTTCTTCTTTTGGCTGCTCCCGTTAGGGTCACCACAGTGGATCATCTTCTTCCATATGTTTCTGTCCTCGTCATCTTGTTCTGTCACACCCATCACCTGCATGTCCTCTCTCACCACATCCATAAACCTTCTCTTAGGCCTTCCTCTTCTCCTCTTGCCTGGCAGCTCTATCCTTAGCACCCTTCTTTCAATATACCCAGCATCTCTCCTCTGCACATGTCCAAACCAACGCAATCTCGCCTTTCTGACTTTGTCGTCCAACTTGAGCTGACCCTCTAATGTCCTCATTTCTAATCCTGTCCATCCTTGTCACACCCAATGCAAATCTTAACATCTTTAACTCTGCCACCTCCAGCTCGGTCTCCTGTGCCACCGTCTCCAGCTCATATAACATAGCTGGTCTCACTACCGTCCTGTAGACCTTCCCTTTCACTCTTGCTGATCCCCGTCTGTCACAAATCACTCCTGACACTCTTCTCCACCCACTCCACCCTGCCTGCACTCTCTTCTTCACTTCTCTTCCACAATCCCCATTACTCTGTACTGTTGATTCCAAGTATTTAAACTCATCCACCTTCACCAACTCCACTTCCCACATCCTCACCATTCCACTGACTTCCCTCTCATTCACACACATGTGTTCTGTCTTGGTGGTCCTACTGACCTTCATTCCTCTCCTCTCCAGAGCACATCTCAAAACAGTGGAAATCCACAAGATTAAAATCAAGACTTAAAATGAGACTAAAACCAATGCCACAGCCAGTGGGTCATTGTTCCTTCCAGATTTGGACGAGCCCAACACAACTCCCTCTTCGTCTCCCCAGCTCACCCGTAGTTCACTCAGCTGGCAGAGACCCTAGCAGCTGTGTCCTCCATCTTAGCCACCTCTGGCAGCATCAGCCACACTGCTCGGAGTTGGTTGTCCACCTGTCTTTCTTCACACTCTTGCAGCTGTCCATCAGATCCTTGGTTGAGGACGCCACCTCGATTGAACCCGCTCCTCAAGGATTGTCAAACCTTTATTCCTACGTGGGGCAAACGACTGTGCTGCCCTTTAGCACACTGGCTGGGTGGCTCGACCCACCTCTCCACCTGCTTCTGTTCTCACGCCTCACCTGTTGTTCGTTCTCTGTCTCCTCCTGTTCCTCCCCTGTGCTGAACTGTTGCAGGTGTGATTGCCTGATACTCACTCAATTGAGACAATTGGGCCTTAGGAACATACCGGTGAGGCAACACATGGTGGACTGACCGCCTCGCACCAACCTGGAGACGAGAGCCGCCTTCTCAAACAATTGCACCTGCGCTACTCCACCAGCATGAGCACACCCAATTATTTATTTAAAGAACCACATACCTGCTATGCCACAAAATGACAAGTAAAGATTGGAAGAGCGAGTCGACGCAGTGGAGAGGAGGAGGCACAATGGTCGGACCCTGAGAGGGAGCAAGTTAATGGCGCTGCCAGAGGTTTAGGAGTGGGAACTTGAATTGACCCTCCCATGGCTCCATGAAATGCTGAGGGAGCGTAAGGGAAGACGGTGGGCCGGCTGGATGTTCCTCGGTTGATGCTGATGAGGGCAGGCATGACGGGCGTCGGGAGAAGGTTATGGCAGCTGTTGGCATACCCGCTTAGCTCAACCCTATAGGGGCGGAAGTGCTGGGGGAAGATGACCAGGGACACCTGGAGTGCTTCCGGGTGCACAGCTGGTACTTCTGCAACACTGGGGAGTGCCGGTGGAAGATTATCGGGAGGCACCTGGAGCACATCTGGGTGATTATAAAAGGGGCCCCTCCCTTCATTCAATGGCTGGAGTCGGGTGCGGAGTTGGCGAGGTCTTGGAGGAGAGGAGAGGAGTGGAGGCGGCCTGAAGAGAAGAGAGGGGTATTGTGAGGCCTGGACTTTGGGGGAGTTTTGGGGTTGTGTGCACTGTTGTAAGTAGTAGTTATACAAGGGGGCTCTGCCCCCTGCTCGCTTCGCTCGCCTACCCCTGGTGTTGGGAAACCCGAAATACATTGATAAATATATGAGATATATTGGAGTGTAACAAAGGAAGTATATTCATTAATCCTAATGAATGTCCACTAATAGTGGACTCCTAACAGAATGCATTGTCAGCTAATTGGCGGAATTGTTTATCGGCCGTCTGTCGTTCCTTTCTTTGCCGTTTATCTATTCACTCTGCTGTTTGAGGGGCGTGTTGTAGGCGCCTACGTTCATTAATTGTATTCAGCCGGGCTCGCTTCTGTATGTATCTCCGTCAGTTGAGAAACATAGCAAAAGTTAGACCTCTTATATCATCGAAAGATGCAGAGAAATTAGTTCATGCGTTTGTTTTCAGTCGGCTAGATTACTGTAACTCACTCCTATCAGGACCACCCAAAAAAGACATCAATCGTTTGCAACGAGAGCAGAATGCAGCTGCTAGAATCCTTACCAGGAAAAGAAAATCCGAACACATTTCTCCAGTTTTGATGTCACTACACTGGTTACCTATACCATTCAGAATTGACTTTAAAATTCTGCTTATGGTTTATAAAGCTTTAAATAATCTCGCCCCGGCTTATATATCGGAATGTCTGACACCTTATATTCCAAATCGTAACCTCAGATCCTCAACTGAGTGTCTCCTTAGAATTCCAAGAGCAAAACTTAAAAGAAGTGGTGAGGCGGCCTTCTGCTGTTATGCACCTAAAATCTGGAATAGCCTGCCAGTAGGAATTCGCCAGGCTAATACAGTGGAGCACTTTAAAAAACTACTGAAAACACATTACTGTAACATGGCCTTCTCATAACTTCACTGTAATTTAATCCTGATACTCTGTATATCCAATTCATTATAATAACTATTCATTCAAAAACTGTACTAACCCCTACTCTCTCTTCTGTTTCCTTTTCCGGTGTTTCATTTATGTTAGGTAGAATGCCCAAAGGGGACTGGGTGGTCTCGTGGCCTGGAACCCCTACAGATTTTATTTTTTTCTCCAGCCTTCTGGAGTTTTTTTTTTGTTTTTTCTGTCCACCCTGGCCATCGGACCTTACTCCTTTCTATGTTAACTAATGTTGTCTTATTTTAATTTCTTATTTTGTCTTTTATTTTTCTTCATTATGTAAAGCACTTTGAGCTACTTTTTGTATGAAAATGTGCTATAGAAATAAATGTTGTTGGTCGTTCGTTGTGAACCCGTGCCTGCTTTGCTTCCGCAGTTTCAGACGCGCGTTGTAGGCGTCTATGTACATTGTATTTGTCAATGCGGGCTCGGTTTTGTAGCTCCGTTAGTCGAGCTGTTTGGTTTTGGAGCCGAGACAGTTTTGCTTCCGCAGTTTCTGACGTGCATTGTAGGCGCCCACGTCTATTGTTTTTATCCATGCGGGCTCGCATCTTTGTGGACCTGTGGGGCCTCCGTAGGTGTGTTAGAAGCGTGTGGGCCATGCTGTGTAGTGTGGCCGTTTAGTTCAGAAGCGCGTTGTAGGCGCATGCGCCTTTCGTACTTTCACGTGCCTTCCGTACTATCTTTGTTGACCTGAGGGGCCTCCGTAGCCTTTTCCGTTTGACTCTGGGGTGCAGCGCGGAATCCTCTTTTTTTTGTGTGTGGCTGTGTCATCACCTATGGGCGCGTTGCCTCATTTCTTATTTACGTTAGTTGAGCTCCTTCGTTTTTGAGCTGCGACTCCTTCGTTCTCGGTGGATCGGACTTCGCTTGCTGTCGGTGCCGGGGCACTATGTCTCCTGCGTCCATGGGCATGCCATATACCTGCGTCCATATCCGGTTTATCATTCTCGGTTAGGAATCTCTATATATAATCTTCATTTGGATCTTGATCTTTGTTTGTCCGCAAATGAATTAGAAGAACAAGCACTAGATGGCAGTAGAGAGACAGCTAAAACATAGGCATTGCATTAAGAATCTCCTCCAGGCTTATACTACTGAAGACTGTAGTACTCCAGTCAAACCTCAAAACACAGACTAATCTTTATATATAATCTTCATTTGGATCTTGATCTTTGTTTGTCCGCGAATTCCACGCGTGTGTAGACCACCTTCCAGTTTAGTACGTTGTTGTTACTCACGGATGTCAACAATGTGCCGGAATAACGAAAGGGGTGGTGGACAGTGTTACGCTGGTTAGCTCCTGAGGCCTGGTTAGAGAATGAGATTGCCGAAGATAAAAGGTACGTGCCTATGTAACATATGAATGAAAGACAGACAGTGGGTAAAATGAATGACAACGTAACAGTACGTTCCGGAAATTATTATTGGTTACGTTGTAGCTGGCGAGTGCTGCGCGTCTCACAGTTGTACCCTGGCTTCCTCACATGTCAGTGAAGTGATCCCTATTTATGCTTTAAAGAGCCTGGATACCTATGTGTCCCCCTTTTATAACCATTGCTCCGTGTATATTGCCTTACTCTTTGGATTGCCACAAAGCAACCTGCGAGATTGGAGAAGAGAGTGTGAGAGGAAACGACAGCGTCATGAAAACGAGACGGACTGTGAACGGAGAGACGCAGAAATGCTCCTACACCACCACATAATTACTATTCGGACAGTGATTCCGAGTAGGCCGTTCCTATCGAATCAATGTCCAAGGGTTTTGTTTTGTAATTTTGTTTCCCTTATAAAAAATCATAATGCTGTGGGACGAAGGGCCCAGTTCACGACTGGCAGCCACGTTTAAACAGGGAGCCCTTCACAGACAACTTTAACACGCGCAACGTAGTTGGGCGCACATGGCTAGTATGGATATAATAAACGTGTGTGGGTTGAAGCATCGCTGTCCGCCTGTCTGTGTCTGGGCCAGCTTCCACTATATTATACTGGAGAATCCGCTCAAACGGGACATGCGGACCTCAAAAGCTTGTCACCCCCAAACGCCGCTCTTGCTCATTACAGACTGCTGTTGGAAGGAGCTGCCCACCTCCAATTGAAACTCTGACCCTCGGTGTGTTTAAGAAGACCCTCTTGTTTGATGAATTTCTGGGTGATATTGGCGGTTTGGTTTTGTAATCTGGGAATTGTAACTCGCTTGTAGTTTTCTTCTGAGCTCTTCATTTCTGCTGACCAAATTTTTTGTCCCCGAGTCGGTTAAGATTTGTTCCCAAAGAGTCGCCCAGATTGATGTTTACTTGATTACGTTGACCTTTTTCTAGCAAGGAAATGAACTTCTTGGGGAAGTTTTAAAGCATTGAGAGTGAGTGTTGTGGTGTGTGCTGTGTGGAATAAGCGCTTGGTTGGCGCCGTCCCGACACAGACTGACAATGGAGGCACAGGTGAAAAATGAACAAAAATATTTATTCTTGGTGTTCTTCAGCCGTGGGACACGTCTTCCCCATGTCCCACAGACCTTACATAGTCCCCAAAACACACCCCAAAAGAAAACACCCAAAAACCACACTCTTCTTCTTCTTCTTCCACTCATCCTCCTCCTCCTCCCGACTCTGGCGCCTCGAGTAGTGGCTGCACACTCCTCTTCTAGCCCACCCGGAAGTGCTTCAGGTGATAATGAACCGAATTCAGGTTGCACTTCCGGGTGTGGCTGCATTTCAGCCCACAGAGGCTCATTAAGCCATGCAGCTCCCCCCTGGTGGTGGCCTCGATGTAATCCAGGAGGACTGCCACCATGCGTTCCGGGGGGCGTAGTGTGCATCCCATGGCTGCTCCCCCAGACCCAGTGTCAAAGGGGCGTTATGTTGGAAAGCATGCCAGTTTATTATGTTGAAATTTGAATTTACCGCGACGCCAGCTTTGTTTGACGGATGCTGTCAGGTTGTGGTTTCATTGCTGGTGGCCTCCATTCCAGGTCATGATCTTTGTCATCATCTTCACAACGTTTATAATTAATGACTGTTTTGAGTGTGATTCCGTCCAACCTTGTGAATAAGCAACAGAAGCTCTAGCTTGTTTTAATGATGAAATTCCCAGCTAAGGACTATTGCGTGTTTCTTTCCTACGAGTTGTCTTTTCCATTGAACGTTGTTACCTTGTTTAAAGCTTTCCTTGTTCTGGAGTTGCAGGTATACAGCCGGGCACCTCCTGGTCCTCTTTTCTCCTTTCTGCACCTGCTAACTGGTGCCATAGCGGCAATGAGGCTGCGTGTTTGTAGGACGTGCAAGTAAGAATTTCAGTGTCATCAGTACACGTGACAATTCTATTACTACTACTACTGCTGCTACTCTTCTGCCAGCTTTGATACCCCCTGACCAAGTCACGGAGCACTCCTGACACACCAGTAATGGAGTTTAGAAGTATGTCTGGGTCAGATAGACCCTCGCTAGCCCTGCAGTTCTGGTGGTCCTGAACAAGGTCACCTACTTGAATTACAGCAATTCTATAGGAATCCAAACTCTAGCAGTTGGGTACAGGTGCTGGCACCTTGTCTTATTCTACAGTCCTACCCTCTTCTTGCGTTATTTTGGCTTCAAATCTTGGGAAAGGTTCTTATAACCAACCTGAAGAGGGTGTCACAGACTTTAAGACCCCCACTGCACAGTCCAGTTTCTGAGAAGCTTATTCAAATCGGCCTCGTGGGGTGCTGGTGTATGTTAAGTGGGTACGATGTTAGGTGGGTGGGTTTCCAGGGACATGTGTGTTTTTTTTTTTTTTGCGCACATTTCCTTAATGTAGCTTCTTTCCAGATGGCATCTTTTAAAGGTTAACAGCTCCATGTCCTTTGCTGTTTTGTGAAACTGGCCAGATCCAAAGTCGGACGAGAGCCGACGAAGGGCATACAGACGGTCAGCAGAGAACGGAGGGAGTCCTGCCAACACGTAAAGCTGACTGCACAAACATTGATAAGCTCAGTCGCACAGTAAACAAGGAATTAAAATAACAAACAGAAACGATGTCCGAGCCGAGTGCCAGACCTTTCAAATCCTGCGATGGACGAAGGTCAAATGTAAGAATTAAAAAAAGTTTAGAGGCAAGTGGTGTCCCCTCAACAGCTCCAGAGTCCTGGCTCAAAATTCCATCCTGGTCCACACTGAATTTAAAACAGAGATTGTTGTTGTAACAAGGGGACCAGAAAATAAGGCATAACACCTATCATCGTATCTGTAGCTGCTGGTAGGTAAGGCAGGAAGGATCGAACACACGGCAAACAAAATCTCCCAGTCCAAAGGTTCATTTTAGAAGGTTTAGTGAAAATTCAACAACAACATCCATCCATCCATCCATCCATTATCCAACCCGCTATATCCTAACCACAGGGTCACGGGGGTCTGCTGGAGCCAATCCCAGCCAACACAGGGCACAAGGCAGGAACAAACCCTGGGCAGGGCGCCAGCCCACCGCAGGACGCACACACACAGAACCCCACACCAAGCACACACACCAGGGACAATTTGGAATCGCCAATCCACCTAACCTGCATGTCTTTGGACTGAGGGAGGAAACCCATGCAGACACGGGGAGAACATGCCAACTCCACGCAGGGAGGACCCGGGAAGCGAACCTCAGGTCTCCTTACTGCGAGGCAACAGCGCTACCCACTGTGACACCGTGCCGCCCATAAAAACAACATTTATTTCTGTAGCACATTTTCATACAAACAATGGTTTCTCAAAGTGCTTTACATAATAATAATAATAATAATTCTTTGCATTTATATAGCGCTTTTCTCGCTACTCAAAGCGCTCAGCGATTGCAGGTTAAGGGCCTTGCTGAAGGGCCCAACAGAGCAGAGTCCCTATTGGCATTTACGGGATTCGAACTGGCAACCTTCTGATTGCCAGTGCAGATCCCTAACCTCAGAGAAAGAGAAAAAAGACAAAATAAATAATTAAAATTAGGGAACACTAACATCGAATAAAAGTGAGGTCCGATGGCCAGGGAGGACAGAAAAAACAAACCACAAACAAAAGAAAAAAAATAAAATCTGCAGGGGGTCCAAGGCCACGAGACCACCTGACCAGCCCCCTCTAGGCATTCTACCCAACATAAATGACCTCAATCAGTCATCATGGTATTGATGATGACGGTCATGTGGACTTCTGGTCTTCAATCCTTCAATGTAGGGACATCACGGTGCTTTGATCAGGTGGTGGTATTGCAGATTGTCACCTCAGAAAACCGGAAAAGGAACCGAATACAAAGTAGGGATTAGTATGGATTACGGCGCCACCATGAATGATAATGATAATTAATTGAATATATAGAGCATAAGGATTAAACTAAGATGAAGCCATGTTAAAGTAATGTGTTTTTAGCAGTGTTTTCAAGTGCTCCACTGTATCAGCCTGGCGACTTTCTATCATCCATCCATCCTCTTCCGCTTATCCGAGGTCGGGTCGCGGGGGCAGCAGCTTGAGCAGAGATGCCCAGACTTCCCTCTCCCCGGCCATTTCTTCTAGCTCTTCCGGGAGAATCCCAAGGCGTTCCCAGGCCAGTCGAGAGACATAGTCCCTCCAGTGTGTCCTGGGTCTTCTCCGGGGCCTCCTCCCGGTTAGACGTGCCCAGAACACCTCACCAGGGAGGCATCCAGGAGGCATCCTGATCAGATGCCCGAGCCACCTCATCTGACTCCTCTCGATGCGGAGGAGCAGCGGCTCTACTCTGAGCCCCTCCTGGATGACTGAGCTTCTCACCCTATCTTTAAGAACTTTCTATCAGTAAACACGTATTCCAGATTTTTTTCCAGATCTCCACAAAAAAAAAAAAAAATATATATATATAATATGGTAGCATAAAAATGAAGGTTTTTCGGGTCTAGATGGTTAAAAATAAGAGTGAGCTAGGACCACTGGTAAAGAATCCATCCATCCATCCATTTTCCAACCCACTGAATCCGAACACAGGGTCACGGGGGTCTGCTGGAGCCAATCCCAGCCAACACAGGGCACAAGGCAGGAACTAATCCCGGGCAGGGTGCCAACCCACCGCAGTGGTAAAGAATCAAATATCAAAAATATGATGATAGTCGTGATATGCAACCTCAAAATGACATAAAATGACACTCTACATCAGCGTGTCTCAACCTTTAAGTATTTGCGACCCGAGTTTTCATAACAGTTTTAATTGCGCCCCCCTAACGTTTTTTTGAAAGGAGTCCACTAATACCAATTTGTTCATTTTTAATTAATGATATATCATAGATGCATATTTTATTATACCTACTTAACTTTTATTGACATTTATCTAACTCTATATTTATTTTTCTAGTATCAGAATGTAGTTTAAGTTCTTCGCGCCCCCCCCCCCCTTTTTGTTACTTCACACCCCCCTAGGGGGGCCCGTCCCACTGCTCTACATATTGATATTACTGATATTCCTGAGTTCTTTTTATGAAAAGGAGTAACTCTGACCCCTCATATCCCATTAGGGGGTCGGCTGATGAGGCCCGCACAACTTCAGGTCCTTCTGACTGTTTTTATTGCTGACGCCTATCGGTTTACTCTTCATCATAAGGGTGTAAGTTCCAATGTGAGGTGGCCTAAAAATGAGGGGCTTTCAGGTTTACAGGGTCAAAAATAGGGGGCAACTCCAAAAGCCTTGACGTCTTGTTTAACTAGACATCAAGACGAGTCGAGTGGTCTGTCGTATTTGGGGGTTTTCTCGCACCATGAAGTGATTTCAAAGTGTTCAGACGTCCTTCTTATAAACCCAATAAATGCATAAAACTGAGTCTATGACCCACAAATCCTTTACGTGAATGGAAGGAATTCTAATGAGAGCCGTGAGCAACATGGGGAAAAAATTAAAACGAAACCAAATGCTAACCTTCTGGGAGTGGCTCTTAGGGGGCTAGGACCACCAGAAATATTTTGTGATTGAGAAATGGGGAAAAAATTCACACCTGTGCCCCTCGGCTTCTGCTGTCAGTTGGGATGCTTTTCCTTCATTTGCGAGGAAATCTGTTTATGGTGGAATTTACTGAAAGTCTTGTGAAAAAAGAATTGCCATGTTTTTCTCCGGTTGTAAATCGTGGGGATTTGTTCTGTTTATTACATTCTTAGACATTTTAATTCTCTTTGCTGCCAAATCCTCATGAATCATATAATGGGACATCTTTTTTCGTGCTTTTCTTTCATTGTGTTTATCCAATTAAAATGATGTTATAACACGTTGTCCTGTGCGCTCCTTTCCTCATCAAACCGCTTTAATAGATGATAGATGTGTTTATGGAAGCTCAGAATAATGACATGATGAGAATAATTTCTACTGGGGCTTCCATACCATTAATTTTATTTCAGAACTGACAGAAGCCATCAGCAACGTAAAGGATACTCTCAGTGATATGAATATCGAAATAACTAGTGATGTTGTCAGAGCACACATTCAAGGATTCGATTTAGACTTTATTATCCCAGAGGTAAAATGGCCGAAGGTCTCAAGCAGGGGCTCTCAGCCTTTCATTACTGAAGTCTACAGCTCTCAAGCTAAGTGGCACACACAGCACGAGATGCTAAATGTTAGGCATATATGTAAAATGGAAAGTATACTTTTATCTGATACAGCGCGTGGCCACACCCACCACGCAATGAGCCACCTCAGCATCCCAAATTAGGACCCGAGCACAGCCTCGTAAACCTCAGCACCAAAAAAGGGCTGAAATGTAGATAATCAACGTGTAATGGATGTGGTTGTAAAATGTGTTGCATATGCCACTCCAACAGATGGTGTATCACAAACATTTGTTGTAATTAAATGCACTACCACAAATTTTTGTGATGCACCATCTGTTGGAATGACAAATGCAACACATTTGCTGAAATAAGATGCACTACTACAAATTTTTGTGATGCACCATCTGTTGGAATGGCAAGGGCAATACATTTTATTACAGCAAATGTTTGTGATGCACCATCTGTTGGAATGACAAATGCAACACATTTTTTGAAATAAGATGCACTACTACAAATTTTTGTGATGCACCATCTGTTGGAATGGCAAGGACAATACTTTTTATTACAGCAAATATTTATGATGCACCATCTGTTGGAATAACAAATGCAACACATTTGCTGAAATAAGATGCACTACTACAAATTTTTGTGGTGCATCATCTGTTGGAATGGCAAGAGCAATACATTATATTACAGGAAATGTTTATGATGCACCATCTGTTGGAATGACAAATGCAACACATTTGCTGAAATAAGATGCACTACTACAAATTGTTGCGATGCACCATCTGTTGGAATGGCAAAAGCAATACATTATATTACAGGAAATGTTTGTGATGCACCATCTGTTGGAATAACAAATGCAACACATTTTTTGAAATAAGATGCACTACTACAGATTTTTATGATGCACTATCTGTTGGAATGGCAAGGGCAATATTTTATTACAGCAAATGCTTATGATGCACCATCTGTTGGAATGGCAAGGACAATACTTTTTATTACAGCAAATGTTTATGATGCACCATCTGTTGGAATAACAAATGCAACACATTTGCTGAAATAAGATGCACTACTACAAATTTTTGTGATGCACCATCTGTTGGAATGGCAAGGACAATACTTTTTATTACAGCAAATGTTTATGATGCACCATCTGTTGGAATGAGAAATGCAACACATTTGCTGAAATAAGATGCACTACTACAGATTTTTATGATGCACTATCTGTTGGAATGGCAAGGGCAATATTTTATTACAGCAAATGTTTGTGATGCACCATCTGTTGGAATGACAAACGCAACACATTTGCTGTAATAAGATGCACTACTACAGATTTTCGTGATGCACCATCTGTTGGAATGGCAAGGGCAATATTTTATTACAGCAAATGTTTGTGATGCACCATCTGTTGGAATGACAAACGCAACACATTTGCTGTAATAAAATGCACTAGTACAGATTTTTGTGATGCACCATCTATTGTAATGACATTTGTGAATGAGACACGACAAACTCCATCTGTGGTTCTCCTCTTATTGATTTTTTTTCTGTGTTTTGTGCTTTAGGATTTTTGATTACTGTTTAGCATTTTGGTTACTGTGGATTACTTTTCAAGCAACTCCTTTTTGCCTTATTTGACTCTTGAGTTTTTGTTCTTCTTTTTTGCAATACATCTTTTATTTGCCCATTCTTCCCCAGAGGAGGTTTATAGTCGTACTCCCTCTTTTGGGGTTGGGAATATACCTTATGAATGTTATTTATGTTTTGAACTTTTGAAGCCAAAGCCCATGTGTGGCCCGGTGTAGGCCGAAGCCTGCCAGTGGAGTAGGCCGTCGGGCTGCCTGGGAGTGAGCCTTACCTGGGCAGGGTTTTGGGGAGTGTGGCCTGCTTTTTTGACTCTCTCTTTTGAAGGCCTCACACCTTTTTCTATGCCATTTGTGTGCTTCTGTAACACAACATTTGATTTTAAGCGCAAGACCAGCCGATTATTGGGTGAATGACTAACAGAAGTCCCGGGTTTTAGGAAATCAAGATTTAAGGTAACTGCTGCAAATAGTTTCCTCTAAAGGAAAAAAATGGTCAAGAACAACAGTAGGGAATTTCTGGGCATTAATATTCATTGATGCTAATTTGCCCTGGTGAAGGAAGATGCATGCTGGGAAGAGCTCAATCCATAGGGCTCCTGCTGCATGGGGTACCTGTGGGATGTCGAGTCGGAGACCAGCTATTCTTGTATCTTACCATTAAGCCTTTTCATGATTCCCAGGAACAAAGAGCACTCGGCTAAATTATTAATTTTAGGATATTCAATGATTGATACCCTCCTATTTTAAGTACAAAACATAATCATGTGGAGACACTCAGATTTCCTCAGCACACTGTTCACGGGGGCCAGCGTGTTCGGAGGACGGAGAAACTTAAAATCCTTTGGGGCTCTTTTTTAAAATTGTATTTGATTTCTCCAAAGAAAATTTAAACAAATGCATTTTGTGCTGTTTTCTTCACATTGATGGACACTTTTCAAAGTAAAAATGACCAAAAGCACCGTCCCTCCAGCTAACCGAGCAGCTTTTGGACTGTATTGTGGTTACGAGGAATCGTCCCACACGGCTCCACTTGATATCACTCACCCATGTCGGCGTAATCCGTTGCAAATTACTAAGGTCGTTTTTGCTATGAAAATTACAGTGGAGCCCTAACGGACTTTCCTCATATGTGTGCCGACTTCTCTGAGCCAAGCATGAACACACCTCTGTTGTGACAAACTTGATGAAAAGGAGCTTTGGCCACCAAAGACACCCATGAAGACAGGACAGTGACTTCACAACGTACTGATGGTCTGTGCAAGAGTGGACAGAGCCGACTAAACTTCCTTAGAAGGCTGGCGTCCTTCAACATCTGCAATAAGATGCTGCAGATGTTCTATCAGACGGTTGTGGCGAGTGCCCTCTTCTATGCGGTGGTGTGCTGGGGAGGCAGCATTAAGGACGCCTCACACCTTGACAAACTGGTGAGGAAGGCAGGCTCTATTGTAGGCACAGAGCCGGAGACAGTTTGACACAAGTAACCCCGTGATTCGCTAGCAAATCGGAAATCCTAGAATGGCAATCAGTTTCTGTTCCGTCCGATATGTGGATGGATGACATATCATGGAGGGCGGGTGCGTCTGGGGAAATGTCATTTAATCCAATAAGCATATCTGTAGTAAAGCGGTTTCGTTTTGTGGAGACGTGAGTCTGTTGCCTCCGCTGACACCGACTGCTTGAACAGGTTGTGTTGTTTGGGGGCCACCTACTGACTCTGGAAAGCCGCTGCGTCTGACTGTGGGGCGAGCGCCACAGTGCAATATGCACCTCGGTGGGAAGCTGCTGCGTGAAGACATATCATGGAGGGTATATGCGGTGGTGTGGGCGGTCGCGTCCGGGCGGCTGTACAACCTGGCGTGCACGCTTTACCTTGGGACCCCACTGCGTGTGACTCTGGACTCTGGGGCGGGCACCAAACTGAATGACCGTTATGTGATCTACATTACTGGCACAGTGGATTAGAGCAAGTGTAGTTTACAGATGGCGTGCTCGTTGCAGTGCGGCAGTGCGCGTGACATCCGGTTTACAACCTTCTCGTTTCTGTGTTTTCTGTGCAGTGCAGCAGTGCGCGTGCGCCTCGATGTGTCCAGTGCCCTGCGTCCATATCCGGTTTACAACCTTCGGTTAGTAAGATGGATCTGTGGCAGAGCGACGGGCGCTGAGCAGACTCCTGTCAATCATGGAGAATCCACTGCATCCACTAAACAGGATCATCTCCAGACAGAGGAGCAGCTTCAGCAATTTACATAACATTTCTATTATTATTAAAGTTATTAAGCAGTTCGCATACGTTTGCAACCTGAGATTTTTCATCTTTTTTGCATATAACAAAGACATATGCTTTTAATTTGCCAATCCAACAGATTGCACATCACAAACATTAACACTGCTATCTTTTTTCGTGTCTGCCGTTTCTATAGGAGGGTGACAATGAGTTAAATTCCAATGGATGTTTTTCAAATGTTGACAAGCAATAAGCAAAAGGAATCACTGAAAACCACAGAAAACAAAAACAGCAAAAAAAAAAAAAAAAACAGTACGAGGAAAGTTTGAAGAAAGAGATTTTTTTACAATGTTTCTGTTTGGGGATCGTTGTGCAAACGTGCAGAACTGAGCTGTGACCACAGATCTAACTGCTCTGTGGATGATTCATTCAAGCATTTCAAGGTCACTTCGTTGTAATGAAAACATCTGCTGAATGTACTTCGTAGTAACGCGATTTCTATAGACTCGTGTCATATGGGGAAACTGTCGGGACCGTAACAATACTTTGTTGTAATAGTCTCTCACCTCGGTCTCTCTCATCTCTCTGCACCGCTGCAAAGCCCCGCCCACCAAGCGTTCTGAAAAGTCTGAGTGAGTCGCCATTGCCAGCAGTTCTCTCGCGGCCCGGCTGTCAGACGGCTGTGGACCGGTAGTGGGCCGCGGACCGGGGGTTGGGGACCCCTGCTGTACATTACCACAATGAATTGTAAATGAAACAACTCTGATGCCGTTGAAGTGCAGACTTTCAGCTTTAATTCAGTGGGGTGAACAAAACGATTGCATAAAAATGTGAGGCAACTAAAGCATTTTATTAACACAATCCCTTCATTTCAGGGGCTCAAAAGTAATTGGACAAATTAAATAACTGGAAATCAAATGTTCATTTCTAATACTTGGTTGAAACCCTTTGCTGGCAATGACAGCCTGAAGTCTTGAACTCCTGGACATCACCAGATGTTGGGTTTCCTCCTTTTGAATGCTCTGCCAGGCCTTTACTTTCAGTTGCTGTTTGTTTGTGGGCCTTTCTGTCTGAAGTTTAGTCTTCAACAAGTGAAATGCCTGCTCAGTTGGGTTAAGATCAGGTGACTGACTTGGCCATTCAAGGATTTTCCACTTCTTTGCTTTAATAAACTCCTGGGTTGCTTTGGCTGTATGTTTTGGGTCATTGTCCATCTGTATCATGAATCACTTTGACTGCTGTATTTAGCTGGATTTGAGCAGACAGTATGTCTCTGAACACCTCAGAATTCATTCGGCTGCTTCTGTCCTGTGTCACATCATCAATAAACACGAGTGTCCCAGTGCCACTGGCAGCCATCACACTGCCTCCCTCCACCGTGTTTTACAGATGATGTGCTATGCTTTGGATAATGATCTGTTCCACGCCTTCTCCATACTTTTTTCTTGCCATCATTCTGGTAGAGGTTGATCTTGGTTTCATCTATCCAAAGAATGTTTTTCCAGAACTGTGCTGGCTTTTTTAGATGTTCTTTAGCAAAGTCCAATCTAGCCTTTCTATTCTTGAGGCTTATGAGTGGCTTGCACCTTGCAGTGCACCCTCTGTATTTACTTTCATGCAATCTTCTCTTTATGGTAGACTTGGATATCGATACGCCCGCCTACCCCCTGGAGAGTGTTGTTCACTTGGTTGGCTGTTGTGAAGGGGTTTCTCTTCACCATGGAAATGATTCTGCGATCATCCACCACTGTTGTCTTCCGTGGACGTCCAGGTCTTTTTGCGTTGCTGAGTTCACCAGTGCTGCTTGCTTTCTTTCTCAGGATGGACCAAACTGTAGATTTTGCCACTCGTAATATTGGAGCAATTTCTCCGATGGGTTTTTTCTGTTTTCACAGCTTAAGGATGGCTTCTTTCACCTGCATGGAGAGCTCCTTTGACCGCATGTTGTCTGTTCACAGCAAAATCTTCCACATGCAAGCACCACACCTCAAATCAACTCTAGGCCTTTTATCTGCTTAATTGATAAGGACATCACGACGGACTTGACCAGACCTGCCCATGAAATAGCCTTTGAGTCAATTGTCCAAATACTTTGGAGCCCCTGAAATGAAGGGATTGTGTTCAAAAAATGATTTAGTTGCCTCACATTTTTATGCAATCGTTTTGTTCACCCCACTGAATTAAAGCTGAAAGTCTGCACTTCAACTGTATCTGAGTTGTTTCATTTCAAATTCATTGTGGTAATGTACAGAACCAAAATTAGAAAAAAGTTGTCTCTGTCCAAATATTTATGGACCAAACTGTATCTGTCTATCTTCAGTCGTCGCCAAAAGTTGTGAGAGTGACCCAAGTGTTGGTTTTCACCAAATTTGCTGCTTCAGTGTTTTTAGATCTTTTTCTCAGTTGTTTCTCTGGTGTACTAAAGTAGAATTGCAAGCAGTTCATAAGTTTCAAAGGCTTTTGTGGACAATGACATGAAGTTTATGTGCAGAGTCCATATTTGCAGTGTTTGCCCTTCTTTCTTTTTTAAGACCTCTGCAATTTGCCCTGGCAGGCTGTCTGACAATCAACTTCTGGGCCAAATCCTGACTGATGGCAGCTGCCCATTCTTGCTGAATCAGAATTTGTGGGTTTTTGTTTGCCCACCCGCTGCCTCTTGAGGATTGACCATAAGTTCTCAATGGGATTAAGGTCTGTGGAGTTTCCTGGCCATGGACCCCATAATGTTGATGTTTTGTTCCCCGAGCCACTTAGTTCTCAATTTTGCCTTATGGCCCAGTGCTTCGTCATGTTGGTCACCAAACTGTTCTTGGATGTTTGGCAGATGTTGCTCTTGGTGGAGGTTTTGGTCCCATTCTTTATTCAGGGCTGTGTTCTTAGGCCAAATTGTGATTGGCTGAGAAACAACCCTACATGACATGAAGGGTCTCAGGATGCTTTTCTGTTGGCATGACACAGGACTGATGGTAGCGCCGCTCACCTTTTCTTTTTTTTTTCCGGATGCCCCAAACAATCAGAAAGGGGATTCGTCAGAGAAAATGACTTGACCCCAGCAGTCCAATCCCAGAATCTCAGTCTGTCCCTGATGGCTTCTTTGCTGCCCTTCTTGACACCCACCAGGCCATCCTACAAAAATCTTTGCCTCACTCACACCTGCCTGCTGCCATTCCTGAGCAAGCCCTGGCCTGGTGGTGCCCGCAGCTGAATCAACTTTAGGAAACGGTCCTGGCGCTTGCTGGACTTTCTTGGGTGCCCTGAAGCCTTCTTCACCTCTCTCTTGTAACTCAATCAGCGTGACATTGTGATCTCAGGCCTTGTCCTCGTCGACACTCTCACCCGTGTTAAAGAGAGGATCACTGAGATGACGTCAGCAGGTCCTTTTGTGGCAGGGCTGACTGACATGCAGTGTTTTTTTTTTTTTTTGTCATTAAGTTCATTTTCATGGCAAAGAGAGACTTTGCAATTAATTGCAATTCATCTGATCACTCTTCAGAACATTCTGGAGTCGATGCAAATTGCCATCCTAAAAACCGAGGCTGCAGACTTTGTGGAAATCAATATTTGTGTCATTCTCAAAACTTTTGGCCACGACTGTATTCTACGGGGCAGCCTTTAACTGTCCAGACATTACGCTCCGACCTCGACATTCTGCTGTAAGACTTGAGGTACAGGCACATGGCCTTATTGGGCTGTTAAAGCCTAGAGAATTTAGTATTTGTGTTAAAATTCACATCTTTGTGCAACCCCAAATCTGAAAAAGTTGGGACAGTATGGAAAATGCAAATAAAATTTATTTCATTATAGACAGTATGAACCCAAGATATTTCATGTTTTGTCTGGTCAACTTCATTTGTTAATTTTACCATCCAATCCTTAGGCCTGCAACACGTGCCATTAAAAAAGTTGGGATATTATGGAAAATGCAAATAAACATTTTAATTCATGTCTGTTGATCGTGCATCATAACCGAAAGCAAAGCAGATATGTTGCATTTTGTTTGGTGGCAGCAGCATGTGTATTGTGTTTTGACTTGAGACTCCGCTTTTATCGGGAACAGTTAGGGTGTGAGTCCTTTACAGAGCGTATTAGGGCCACAGTGAAGAAAAAAAAAAAACTAAATGTCGAGATTAAAGTTGACATATTGACTTTATTCTTGCCATTTACGTTGAGATTAAAGTCGACATGTTGACTACGTTGAGATTAAAGTCGACATGTTGAATTTATTCTCGACATTTCCACTTTATCTCCCCATTTATGTCAAGATTAAAATCGACATGTAGACTTTATTCTCGACATTTCCACTTTATTCTTGCCATTTACGTTGAGATTAAAGTCGACATGTTGACTATGTTGAGATTAAAGTCGACATGTTGAATTTATTCTCGACACTTCCAGTTTTATCTCGCCATTTACGTTGAGATTAAAGTCGACATGTTGACTTTATTCTCGACACTTCTTTATTCTTGCCATTTACGTTGAGATTAAAGTCAACATGTCAACTTTATTCTCGACACTTCCACTTTCTTCATGCCGTTTACGTCAAGATTAAAGACGACATGTTGACTTTTTTTTCCATAATTTTTTTTTTTTCACCGTGGCCCTAATACGCTTCTGTAGTCCTTCCTGGTGCTTCCTCATAATTTTTCTGTTCTTTTTCTGAAGTACACACACTAATTATGTCTGTTCCTCTCTTTCTAATGACTACTGAAGTATGCACAATTACAATTCTTTCATGTCGCTAAATAAATAAATAAATATATAAAATGGCACAATGTTGGTGACGGGTCTGACTCAGTTGTCATCGGATTATTGCGAGACTGGCATCATCATCATCATCTGACAAAGTACAGCCATTGGAATTTAAATGTTATATAAATGGAAAGCCACCTGCCGCCCAGGAAAATCAACTGAACTGCCCAAATTGAAACAGCAAAACCTCAAGTTTAGAATTGGATGGCAATGGCCATTTAAGATCATATCCTACATTTATTGTGTTTGGACGGTATTATTATAAGATATCTCGACTTTAACCTTTTCTTCAACGCTGCTGGTTTTGTTCTGGACATGCTGTGTCTCTTGGTATCTCAGAGGATGCAAAATGGCAGTGGGGAGAGTAAGAGAGCAATGCTATTCCTTATTTATTCTCTCTACCACTAGGGGGCTCTGCCCCCTGCTTGCTTTGCTCGCCCACCCCTGGGTTTGGTTTACAGGATATACAATTTAAAGAGATTGGGAATTGTTACATATGCATTATTTTCACTTTTACTTTAAAACAATACTTGTCCTTTATTTCCGTCCCCGGGTGTGGTTACATCTCTTTCTCACAGGACGTATAACGCTGCTTGCGTTGTAAAGAGGGTGCGGCTGAACATTCGCTGAGGAGATGCCGTCGGATCATCTGCTGTTTTTCTGCTGCTGGTGAGCTGCGTGTTCTGCTTGTTGTGCTGCACGTCGATCATTTCAAAGCCTGTACAGCAGCTGTCCTTTGGCCACTTCGTGTCTCTGCCGCTCGCATTGTGAAAGGTGGACAGGGGAGTTTAGGGTGGATGAACGAACGCTAAGGATAATGCGGTCAGATCATCTGCTGGCTTTCTGCTGCTGGCGAGCTGCATGTTCTGCTTGTTGTTTTAAGAGCTGGGAGCACATGAAGCCAAAAGCAATCCAACAACTGCTAGGTTAGATGTCCATGGACTTGTTTTAAATGATGTCTTACTGCCTTGTCTTGCTGGACGTTATAAAAACAATACTTGTCCTTTATTTCTGTCCCCGTGCGTGGTCATATCTCTTTCTCGCAGGACGTATAACGCTGCTTGCGTTGTGAAAGGGGGGGGGGGGCAGCTGAACCCATGCTAAGGAGAAGCAGTCTGATCATCTGCTGGCTTTCTGCTGCTGCTGCTGCTGTTGTGCTGCCCGTCGATCATTTTAAAGCCGCTGTCCTTTTGCCTATTGGCATCTCTGCCGCTTGCGTTGTGGTGGGTGAGGGGTTTTGGGGTTAGGGTGGCTGAACGCACGCAAGGAGAAGCGGTTGGATCATCTGCTGGCTTTCTGCTGCTTCCGAGCTGCGTGTTTTGCTTGTCGCTTGTCGTTGTTTTAAGAGCTGGGAGCAAGTTAAAGTGTTTCTCGCGGGACTTCAGATTGTCTTCCGAGAAGATCACATCTCGTCTCCATCCCAAAGATTTTTTTTTATAATAGAGAGATAATAACTGTAAATGCCAACATAACAATAGGCTCCATAGGCATAACACCTGGAACTAATATAAAATCTAGGTCAAAGCTAACATATGTAACAATGTACTACCTTCATTTAAGACTATAAAATGCCAACAAAAGTTCAGAAGCAATGTCTCTATGACCAAACAGCGAACTTTGTGAGCTGGAATGTCAAAGGTCTCAATCATGAATTAAAGAGGAAAAAAAGTATCCTCTCGCCTAACAAAATGTCAAGATAGTATTTTTACAGGAGTGGATGGATGGAAACGGGTCACTCATTAAGAAAAGGGTTAGAATGAAAACCTGCAGCCACGGTGGTCCTCCAGGACTGGAGTTGGTGACCCCTGTTTTAGGTACTTAAGTCCTCTCTAGTTCATAACCGCTACAGTGAATGAGAAATCAACTGTTAAAGACTGGCATCAGCACCGTACCATTTCAAACACATAAATCAGCAAGTAAAAAGCTTTCCGTGCACACAATGAATTGCTAATGAAAATAAATATTAGTAAGTAATTATCTTGAATACCTGCAAACTTGGTTTTGGTAGACATTGAAGTTATCACCAGAGCAGCAGACAAGAGCACTTCTTGATGGCCTGCAGTGTTTATTGTGTAACACCCTCGCCATGCCCGAGTCCCAATGTGTCTCCCATCTCGGTGCCCTTTACACCAATCAACCCAACCTGCACAACTTCCGACTTTAGAAGGAAACCCACAAGTGCACAGGAAGAACATGCAAACCCCACAGAGACGGAGGGCTTGAGCCCAGAATTCCCCCTATTGTCCCCTATTGCTGTGGTCAGGTCCAGGGGTGTCACAAAGCTTTATGTTTCTGAAGGGCTTACTTGAAAATCCTGTCATCGGCAGGCCGAGCCGTGATTCGACACTGGGAAGAAGCCAAAGCTCTTTTAATTCTTGTTGTATAATCGGCTGGTGTCTTTATCCAGTCTGACTTGTATTTGTGTTACAGCCGGTCACGGTGGCAGTTGGATCCCAAGACAGGTTAGGTGGCTCACTTGAACCAGCAATGGAGGTGCTACACCATATGGCCTGCCTAATGCTCAGCCAAGTCCTGTCACCTGTCGCAACTGGTGACAATAAATCACAACATTATGAGGACACTCAAACCAGGAAGCACACCCGACTCCTCGCCTTCTCTTCCTAATAATCTTCACGGCTGAAAACAATAAAGAGTTCATTGTCAAGACCCATTTACATATGAGCCACGCAGCCGATGAATAGCGGAGGAGCTGGAACTGGGAGAAGAGACGCGTCCTGTTTATTGAGCAAACATTATGATGAAACCGGAGAGCGCGCATTACCATAAGAAAGCAAATGTCAGGACCGATTGCATTTTATTATCCGTGCCCGCGGACGGTAGCGTTCTCGTCATGAGCTGTTCCCTTATTTTTACTCATTTGATTATTCTGCTGCAAACCAGACTTATTAAAGTTGTGCTCATTTCCACCAGCTTTACGCTTGAATTCATTCTCTTTATGAAATGGAGGAAAACAAATTTTGCCAAGAACTGCTCCTGCCTTTTTTTTTCCTCCCAAGATATCTGTCTGTTAATTTTTTCCTTATCTATATATCTATTTTAAATACTGTATTTTGATGAGAGGGGGCCCAAGGAAAATCAAAGCCTGGAATAGATGGAAAGATTTAAGGTAGCAGAAAATATCATTTTAATATTATATGCATTACAAAATACATTCCAACAGATGGTGCACTGCAAACATTAACACTGAGGTCTGCCTTTACTACCTTGATTTAAACCCTTCTAGATTTAACAATATTAAAGATACTTATGTTTGGGACATTGTGAGCACAGAACTGGACATTTGGACCATGTGACGTGAGTAACTTGAATTTTTTTTTTCATGTCCATTTTAATATAATTGACCTTGGCTCCCATTGCTTTAGAAGGACATGAGACAAGAGATTAAACATTTCTCTCAGCCCTCACTACAAACAACACGGGGTAATAAGAGGTTAAAAATAATCATTTCTGGGCGTTGTGTTACTTTAATGACTGCAGGATTTTTTTTTCCACCTTTGCTCTTATCATCTGGCAGCTTCCCGTCACTTGTTAGTTTTCTATTTGACTCCTAATGATTTTGGACTTTCCTCTATTAGCTTTAAACACAAACTCACTGAAATTCATTACCTTGTGATTTAAATCCCATACCTACTTTATATACATGAGAGCAGAATTAAAAATATTACATTTAATTACTGAAGTAATCTGTTTTGTTTTGCATTTCTAAATTAGGCCGATCACTTCTAAATACTGCCCTGAAAGTGAATTTCTGGTTAACAGTAAATGGTCGGGGACCCTGTAGTTGTTGCTACTTGTGTGAGACTCCCAGACCCGCCACTGTCTGTTTGGATCCTGCGTGTTCTCTCCGTGCTCCTGTGAAGACCCCCATGAAAGTAGTGGAATGGCAAGCCCACCTCATTGAAGACATTTGGGACAGAAATCAAAAGACGAATGTGAGATGAGAGCGGACAGCTTCAGCTTTTAGTTCCTGTCAGCGACGTCTCGATGTGTGAAACGACACACAACCGAGTTTACAAAAATCTATCTATCTGTCTATCTTATATAGTGAATTTCATTTCTATCTATCTATCTATCTTATATAGTGCCTTTCATATCTATCTACAGTATCTTATATAGTGCCTTTCATATCTATCTATCTATCATATATAGTGCCTTTCATTTCTATCTATCTATCATATATAGTGCCTTTCATTTCTATCTATCTATCATATATAGTGCCTTTCCTATCTATCTATCTATCTATCTATCTATCTATCTATCTATCTATCTATCTATCTATCTATCTATCTATCTATCTATGATGGCATGGAAGGCGGCACCATCAATGCTGATCAATATATACGCTGCCATCCAGATGACCTCTTTTTCAAGGTTTCAGCAGGACAACAGCAGACCCTCATTCTGCCACAACAGCCTGGCACCACAGTAGAAGAGTCTGCGTGCTGAACTGGCCCTCCTGCAGTTCGGGTCCGTCACCCATTGAAAACATTTTGCCATATTATGAACCGAGGAATACAACAATGGAGACCCTGAACCATTGAACAGCTGATATCCGAGATCAGGCAAGATTTTGCTTTCCATAACTTCAGCCATTGTTGTGACAAGAAGAGGTGATGCCACACTGCTACATCAGGTCCGCAGGTCATCCCTAATGGGTGGTCTGTTCTTTTGTTCTGTTTTTCCAGGCTGTGGTCGCATTCACCTCTTCACCTAGGACTGCGCGGAGTAGTGCAGCTTCAATGCCGTCTTCAATTCTGCTGACAACATCGCCGTCCTCACTGCTCTCTTCTGTTTCGTTTAGCACATCGAGATGGCGATGGAAGCAAACAAAAAGCTGGAATTCTGAACTCTCATCTTATACTCCTCTTTTGATTTCAAACCCAAGTGTCTTCAGTCTATGGCAGAATCGAATGAATTTTCTTTGCTGTTCCATACTTGCGGAGGGCACCGCGGGTTTTTGTCCCGTGTTGTATGTGGGAGCCTCTACTAAGCTGTAATAGTGTAAGACCCCCACCCTGAATGCCTGATGTATCGCGTCTCTCACTGCTTTCTTCACTGTAAGCAGCAGATCAGAGAGCGGCCCCCGAGATCAGAACTGACATCACTTTCATTTTGACTCTGGAGGTCTCGCCTCTTCTGCCCCCCAGAGTTATTTGAAACTCCTATGTTCAATCGGGAACCTGCTTCCAAAAAACATGGAGCTCCACATACAAAAACCCAACATACTCTACAACAGATTTCACACAGACAAGTTGACATATGGTGCCATGGGCTTAGTAGGAGAATGCCACCCTTAGTGCCACCTGCAGGACCTTCTTTTAACTTTAATGCTCTTGGCTGTAGCCTTGGTGATGCACTCCACATCCACATATGGCATACTGTCTCATGGTGGTGCCCATTGCAGTTGCTAGCATGGCATCATCCGTGCCGCCTGTTGTTTCAGAGGGGATGCGTTGTCTGATATCCTTAGTAGAGGTGCACCACTTCTGGCACCCTCTTACTGGACATTCCTGTCTGCAGTCTTTCTGAGCCACTGGTTGGTGGTGCCCAATACAGTTGTTTCCATGGTGTCATCCACATTGCCAGTTCTTTCAATGGGGAAGTGCTGTCCTATGTGCTCAGTTGAGGAACACCATGGCTAGCACCCCCTGCTTTTGGGCTCTTGATTGAACACACACACAAATGGCACGCCACTTCTTGGTGGTCCCCAGCAGAACTGCTTTCCTTAGATCACCCAGTGCATAGTAGATGAATGCCAACTCTGGTGCCCCCAACTGGCTTTCTTTTAAGTTCACTGTTACTGCTTGTACGCATTCAGTATAGATACAGAATATTGCCCCTTGCTTGCATGGCATTATCCATGCCACCTGTTCTTTCAGAGCGACCCATAGTCCCATGTGCCTCACTGCTGGTTCCTCTGCTGTACCTTCCTGTCTGTAGTCCTTCTGAGGTAAACTGCATATATGAATGTAGCATGCCACCTGATAGTTGTGCCCAATGCAATGGCTCCTTGGCATTGCCCATATTGTCAATTCTATCAGTATGGTCTCACATGCGTAATACAGCAATGCCACCTCTGGTGCCCCTGCTTGACTCCTTCTGCATATACATTGTAACAAGGCGCTATATAGGCACCTGACCCAACACAGAAGGACACAGAGGCACATATGAAACCAACAGAGACTTTTATACGTCTTCCCCGTGACCCACAGCCACAACACAGTCCCACAAAGCACAAGTCCAACACAGCAACAACCTTTCTTTTACCACCACTTCTCCGCAAACGTAGTCCTCCTCCTCCCAACCCTGGCTTCTGAGTGGTGGTGGCTGCCCTTTTTATAGCCAACCCAGAAGTGTTCCAGGTGCTTGACCACCTGGTCCTAATTGCACTTCCAGGTGGGGCTGAAGATTCGACCAGCTAGGCTGCAAACTCCATGCAGCTCCCCCTAGCGGCCATCCGAGCCCCCAACCAGGCTGTGGAGGACTCCATCTCCCATGGAGCCATGCGACAGGTTGGGGGATCACCGTCCATCAGGGAGGCTGCCACCAAGCATCCCGGGAGAGGTATTGAGCTGCCCATGGTTGCTTCCCCGGAACAGATGCAGCAGGGGCGTCCCTACCGGGCATGGGACCCGGCTGTCCGCCACAACATATATTGTACTACCCCCCCACCCCAGTGGTGCCCAATGCAATTACCTTTGCCTGTTTCTTCCAGGGTTGGCAGCACCTTGTGCCATCTCAATCTGTCTGCAGTCCTAAGGTAATTAAATGTCAATTATGAGGAGAGCTCGGAGTACTGCGGTTGACTTTACACCATTGGCACAAAGCTAATTGAAATTTCACTTGAGCTCAAAAGAACAAAGTCTCCAAGTCCCAAGCGAGCCCTCGGTCAGTCAGCCATGGTGCCTACAGTTTGAAATCTTTTAATTATGCTGAATATTCGTCATGAAATTTGATCAGAACAAGCTTTTTGGAAGGTGAAAAGGAGCACCTAGCGAAGGGGCCTGCACGCTGACCCATGACTCTCCGCCAGACGCCGTGAAAGCCCCGTGAAATGAATGGCTCCCCAGTGATTTGAAAGCAGAAAAGTAAACGCAGATGAGTCGGACGAGATACGAACAGCAAACACAGATTTCCGATTTTTTGGCTCGGATGGCCTTAAAACTAGAAGATTACAAAGTGGAATAGTATGATAATACTTTACAGTAGAAATCACCTTAAATGATGCCACAGCAGCTCACAAGGCGCTATATAAGGTGCTGTATGGTGTGGTCAGCTAGCCAGTGGTGGACAAGAGCAGGATCACAGTTGGCACTTGTTATTCATGGCATTTATGTGGCATTTATGGCACCTTAGTAACTGTCATTTTTTTCCGTGTTCTCCTTTTTTTGGTTTGCCAATTTCGTGAATGAGGATTCCCAAAGTCCTTACAAGTTCTGCATGACCTGGTCCATAACACTTCCAGTAATGCCCACTAGAGGGGGATATACTGGCAAACCCCGGCTAGTCACAAGGGCTAGCAACAAATATTCTAAAATCAAAAAGGTTTACATCACAAAGGCTCTGTAAGTACAAGAAGCCCCAAAGAGCACAAAAACAGGAGCTGCCAGCGAGGCAATCCAAGGATGAACAATGACCCCAAAAACACAATGCAAAGGTGAAGTCAAGAACAATCCAATAAATCACAAAGCACAGTAGAAAAATGCAAGAAAACCCCTCGCCTACCTAGCGTCTTTGAAATGAACCACCTGGAACTGCGGGAGACCCTCTGGATTTATAGGGCGGAGGGCGGTGACCTGGCAGGTGGCCCCGCCTCTTAAGGCGACCACCCACAAAACACACAGAACATCACAAAGGCAACTTATATAATCTGTCACGATAATTAGATGCAAGAGTCATAAAAAGGTTTGGGGCAGCCGCCTGTATAATATTCCCTGGCTTCAAAAAGGGTAAATTGCTAGCATTGATGTGCTCAGAACCGAGTCCAAAACAGAACTGATGTGGTTAGTAGAATATGGCGGCTTTAAAGGCCAGAAAGGGAAGTGACGCCATCGAGGGCGGAAGCGGAAGGGTCCTCTTCCATAGGCTCGGACCTGAATATAATGTCATCAGAAGGGCTGAAACCGGAAGGCTCTTTGTTCATTGAGTTCTGTAATGGAAGTGACGTCATCAGAAGGGCCGGAACCGGAAGTGACGTCATCAGGGCCAGGTGGAATTTCTCGTGAACGGTCTGCAGGAAAGTGAGAAAAAAGGTCAGCGCACTCCGCCACCCCCTGGTCTGGCATGGAATTACTCTCATTTAGACCCTTTAGATGCCTCCCGTGTGCACGTGTGGGACAGCACATAAACAAAACCAAACAAGGAGTATGATAATCAACATAAAATAAGAATAAAAAATGAACGCAAAACCTGAATCTGAACTCCAGCCGGGGGACGAACCCTCGCTGCGACACAATAGCAGAGTTTTTTTTTCCAAGTCGCTTCATTTTGATTGGTAATAATGTTATGAACCATTGTGTCCACCGTTTTTGCTTTTTATGGTCCCTGCCATTTTTGGAATGCCTGTCGTTACAGCAAATTCAGTTGTTGCTAGGGGGCGTGTCCTCTGAGGTCACGAGACAACACAATACGTTAAAAGGTCCTGCAGGAAGTCACGTCATCATCCAAACCCTTTCCCAGTCGCTCTTTCCATCTCTTTTTGGAGGCCGCCTTGCTCTTGATTTTTGACCTGGTGTTGATGTTGTTACATTTGATCTCCTGTTTTATTTATTTATTTATTTATTTTATTTATTTATATTTTTTTGCCATTCGTCTATTCTGATCTCTCACACTTGTGATAATAATGACCGTCACCCCCTGGGTGACCCATAACCTCTACGAGAAAACAGACAGGAGGAAGTTTAAATCTGATACCGTTTATTCTCATCCTTGAAGAGGGAGCACTCTACTTACCGGACCATTGTGTCCACCGTTTTTGCTTTTTATGGTCCCTGCCATTTTGGAATGCCTTTCGTTGCAGAAAATTCACTTGTTCCTAGGGGGCGTGTCCTCTGAGGTCATGAGACAACACAATGCATTAAAAGGTCCTCCAGGAAGTCACGTCATCATCCAAACCCTTTCACAGTCGCTCTTTTGAACTCTTTTTGGAGGCCTCCTTGCTCTTGTTTTTTGACCTCGTGTTGACGTTACTTTTGATCTCCTTCTTTTTGATTCTATTTTTTTGCCATTCATCTATCCTGATCTCTCAGTCTTGTGATAATAATGGCTGTCACCCTCTGGGTGACCCATAACCTCTACGAGAAAACAGGCAGGAGGAAGTTTAAATCTGATACCGTTTATTCTCGGCCTTGAAGAGGGAGCACTCTACTTACCGGACCATTGTGTCCACCATTGTTGCTTTATAATAAATAATTCATTACATTTACAGTGCATCCGGAAAGTATTCCCAGCGCTTCATCACTTTTTCCACATTTTGTTCTGTTACAGCCTTATTCCAGAATGGATTAAATTCATTTTTTTTCCTCAGAATTCTACACGCAACACCCCATAATGACAACGTGAAAAAAGTTTACTTGAGGTTTTTGCAAATCTGTTAAAAATAAAAAAACCGAGAAAGCACATGTGCATAAGTATTCACAGCCTTTGCCATGAAGTTCCAAATTGAGCTCAGGTACATCCTGTGTCCCCTGATCATCCTTGAGATGTTTCTGCACTTCATTGGAGTCCACCTGTGGTAAATTCAGTTGACTGGACCTGATTTGGAAAGGCACACACCTGTCTATAGAAGGTCCCACAGTTGACAGTTCATGTCAGAGCACAAACCAAGCATAAAGTCAAAGGAATTGTCTGTAGACCTCCGAGACAGGATTGTCTCGAGGCACAAATCTGGGGAAGGTTACAGAAAAATTTCTGGTGCTTTGAAGGTCCCAGTGAGCACAGTGGCCTCCATCATCCGTAAGTGGAAGAAGTTCGAAACCACCAGGACTCTTCCTAGAGCTGGCCGGCCATCTAAACTGAGCAATCGGAGGAGAAGGGCCTTAGTCAGGGAGGTGACCAAGAACCCGATGATCACTCTGTCAGATCACAAGAGGTCCTCTGTGGAGAGAGGAGAACCTTTCAGAAGGACAACCATCTCTGCAGCAATCCACCAATCAGGCCTGTATGGTAGAGTGGCCAGACGGAAGCCACTCCTTAGTAAAAGGCACATGGCAGCCTGCCTGGAGTTTGCCAAAAGGCACCTGAAAGACTCTCAGATCATGAGAAAGAAAATTCTCTGGTCTGATGAGACAAAGATTGAACTCTTTTGGTGTGAATGCCAGGCGTCACGTTTGGAGGAAACCAGGCACCGCTCATCACCAGGCCAATACCATCCTTACAGTGAAGTATGGTGGTGGCGGCATCATGCTGTGGGACTGGGAGACTAGTCAGGATAAAGTGAAAGATGACTGCAGCAATGTACAGAGACATCCTGGATGAAAACCTGCTCCAGAGCGCTCTTGACCTCAGACTGGGGCGACGGTTCATCTTTCAGCAGGACAACCACCCTAAGCACACAGCCAAGATATCAAAGGAGTGGCTTCAGGACAACTCTGTGAATGTCCTTGAGTGGCCCAGCCAGAGCCCAGACTTGAATCCCATTGAACATCTCTGGAGAGATCTTAAAATGGCTGTGCACCGACGCTTCCCATCCAACCTGATGGAGCTTGAGAGGTGCTGCAAAGAGGAATGGGCCAAACTGGCCAAGGATAGGTGTGCCAAGCTTGTGGCATCATATTCAACAAGACTTGAGGCTGGAATTGCTGCCAAAGGGGCATCGACAAAGTATTGAGCAAAGGCTGTGAATACTTATGGACATGGGATTTCTCAGTTTTTTTCTTTTTAATAAATTTGCAAAAACCGCAAGTAAACTTTTTTCACGTTGTCATTATGGGGTGTTGTGTGGAGAATTCTGAGGAAAAAAATGAATTTAATCCATTTTGGAATAAGGCTGTAACATAACAAAATGTGGAAAAAGTGATGCGCTGGGAATACTTTCTGGATGCACTGTATATGTGCGCCTTTCTCAGTACTCAAAGTGCTATCCACACAGGGAGGAACTGGGAAGCGAACCCACAATCTTCCACAGTCTCCCGCTCTCTCAAACTCTTTTGAAAGCTGCCTTGCTCTCGTGTTTTGATGCACACCATTTTTCTGCTACTTGAGGTCTTTTTATACACACGTAGAAGTTACAAAATTAGATGACTTACATCATACAAAGTTTCTTATCATCATTGGCTGCTTACGGTTGCTAGCCGGACACTGGGCAAAGTGAACCATACCATGTTATACGTAAGCATGGTCAGCAAAATCATGTACAATTGTCCTACAGACAGATGATTACTTCCCAGCGTCGCGTGCGAGTTTGGCCATTTTCAGCTCCTACAGAAGCGAAGGCAGCTTCCTTTCTCAGCAGTAAATAAAACCTGCAGTTTCCTGCCGACAGCCTAGCGTAGTCTGCTTGTATCCCCTCTCAGCTGCCCTGAGGTACTTGAAAAAACGCCTTTACATTACATAATAAACTTTGCTAAATGTGCTTAATTACTTCAAACTTCACAACTATTCAAAATATCATAACAGGACAAATTAATTACCACACTCTCACTCCCCTGTCCGATGGCACACATTACGCGGCTTCTTTAACGTAGAGGAATTTGTTTTCCGTTTTCCCGCAACGGCAGTTTTTTTTTTTTTTATCGCTACTGGCATCGCCGTTATTAACAAATCGAGCACAGCTGTTGCTCTGCGGTTACTAAGCAATGTGCTGTGTGACATTGTGAGTCATAGGTTTGAAAGGGCAGCCACTGGTGACTTGTCCGAGTTTGCGGACAACTAAAGAATCCTCAGTCACGTGTTTCCAGAGAGTTCTCCTTGGACCGAGATCGATTTCTGAATTACGACTTTGAGTTAACGTGCGGTTTTGGATTTGACTCTTGCTTTAGTAGTCTTCCTGGCTTTGACCCTCTGCGTTTGTCACATCTCCCGTCTGACTTCTTTCACTCTGGTGACACCTTTTCTAGTGGCATAACTGTGACATGCTATATCTCAGAAATGTGATGGAGAAGAACCAGTGGAAGAACACAAGTGTCAGAGCGGAACTCATGTGGAGTGGGTGTTGAAACGATTTGGCCGCATAATAAGGGTACAAGAAAACAAATGAGAAAAGCAAAACGGGTAATAGAGGCAAAGCCGGGGGTTAGTACTGTTCTTTTTATGTTAGAGAATCTAGTTCTGTTATTTATTTTTAATTTTCAGTTTTGTTTTAAAATAGTCAATGATTTTTTCGCTCTCTCATAAAGCCATAGCAGTGCCGCCATTTTGTGAGTTGTTTTGTTTGCGGTTGCTACCGTGTTGCTATGTGGGGATGAGCAGGGGGTGCTCAAAGCATGATGTCACCATGGCGACAGTATTAGGCTCGGCATTATTCACTTCCTGCTTGTCCAAGATTACGGATACTCTCAAACCTTCTAGTAGTGCTGGGCGGTATACCAGTTCATACCAAAAACCGTTTTTTATTTTTGTTATGATATGGATTGTTCTTCTACTGGAACACCGGTTTAAATAGCCTAAAAAACTTTCAGAATGTGGAGCAGCAGGAAACTGTTTAAGGGGGGACCTTTTTCACTGCTGCACCGCTAAACAGGCATGCAACGGAGTGCATGCGTTAGTGGAAGTATTGAGCGGTGAAAATGGACAGGGAACATTCCTAAACGGAAGCTGTAGTAGATGATAAAGTTGAACATGATGACACAGGAGACCTTTTGATGAAAAAAGGAACCATGTCTGTTGTCTGAAGATACTTTGGGTTTAAAAGTTCGGATGTGGACCATTATGTTCAAATGTGTGAATACTGTTTCTGTACTACTGGATAATACTGCAAGCCAAGTTGTACTGGTTTTATTTTATTTTTTTCCAATACTGTGTAATGTACCCGGTTACCGTGTAATACTGTGACATGCCAGTCCACTACAGACTCCCTCTTCCCACATGGGAGTCTGTTGAACCAACACCGTCGATTAGTTATGACCGAGATGAGCTGAGAAATCTCATTGAAGCCAGGGGATGGTGGAAAGTGCTCAAGTGCTTTTGTTAAAAACAGTCAAAGTAAAACCAACAGTGTCCATTGTGTAGTGTTCAGAAACAGTACCCAAATAAATAGCAAATCCATAAAACCAGTGAAATGTGGAGATAAACTCCATAATAAATAAATCCGTTAAAATCCAGCCACTTCTCCCTACCTACACTCTCTTCTTCACCTCTCCTTCACACTCCTTGTTACTCCTAAATATTTAAACTCCTCCACCTTTGCCAACTCTACTCCTTCCATCCTCGCCATTCCACTGACCTGCCTCACATTCACACACATGTGTTCTGTCGTGGTGGTCCTACTGACCTTCATTCTTCTCCTCTCATATCTCCACCTCTCCAGGGTCTCCTCACCTGCTCCTTACTCTCACTACAGATCAGTGTCATCAGCAAACATCACAGCCCACAGGGACTCCTGTCTAATCTCACCTGTTAACCTGTCCATCACCATTGCAAATAAGAAAGGCGCTGAATAAATAAAACATTATTATTATTATTATTAAGCAATGGATCTCAAAGACACTTTAAAGGGGCAAGATTGGGTTGCAACACGAAAATGTTTAAGAAACCCAGCCTTAGAAGATGACTGTTAACTGATGTGACCACAAGTGGGTGCCACTGAGACCCTAAAGACAGTTTAGGGACAAATACTGTGTGTGTGTGTGTATGTATATATATATATACTGTATACAGTACTGTGCAAAAGTTTTAGGCAGGTGTGGAAAAATGCTGTAAACAAAGAATGCTTTCAGAAATGGAAGTGTTAATCATTTATTTTCATCAATCAACAAAATGAAGTGAATGAACAAAAGAGAAATCTAAATCAAATCAATATTTGGTGTGACCACCCTTTGCCTTCAAAACAGCATCAATTCTTCTAGGTACACTTGCACACAGTTTTTGAAGGAACTCGGCTGGTAGGTTGTTCCAAACATCTTGGAGAACTAACCACAGATCTTCTGTGGATGTAGGCTTCCTCACATCCTTCTGTCTCTTCATGTAATCCCAGACACACTCGATGATGTTGAGATCAGGGCTCTGTGGGGGCCATACCATCACTTCCAGGACTTCTTGTTCTTCTTTACGCTGAAGATAGTTCTTAATGACTTTGGCTGTATGTTTGGGGTCATTGTCCTGCTGCAGAATAAATTTGGGGCCAATCATACGCCTCCCTGATGGTATTGCATGATGGATAAGTATCTGCCTGTATTTCTCAGCATTGAGAACACCATTAATCCTGACCAAATCTCCAACTCCATTTGCAGAAATGCAGCCCCAAACGTTCAAAGAACCTCCACCATGCTTCACTGTTGCCTGCAGACACTCATTATTGTACCGCTCTCCAGCCCTTCGACGAACAAACTGCCTTCTGCTACAACCAAATATTTCAAATTTTGACTCCTCAGTCCAGAGCACCTACTGCCATTTTTCTGCACCCCAGTTCCTATGTTTTCGTGCATACTTGAGTTGCTTGGCCTTGTTTCCACGTCGGAGGTATGGCTTTTTGGCTGCAACTCTTCCATGAAGACCACTTCTGGCCAGACTTCTCCGGACAGTAGATGGGTGTACCTGGGTCCCACTGGTTTCTGCCAATTCTGAGCTGATGGCACTGCTGGACATCTTTCGATTTCGAAGGGTAATAAGCTTGATGTGTCTTTCATCTGCTGCACTGTTTCCTTGGCCGACCACTGCGTCTACGATCCTCAATGTTGCCCGTTTCTTTGTGCTTCTTCAAAAGAGCTTGAACAGCACATCTTGAAACCCCAGTCTACTTTGAAATCTTTGTCTGGGAGAGACCTTGCTGATGCAGTAGAACTACCTTGTGTCTTGTTGCTGTGCTCAATCTTGCCATGACATGAAACTGTCTTCCACAACCTCACCTTGGTAGCAGAGTTTGGCTGTTCCTCACCCAGTTTGAAGCTGTTTCTGTTTCAGTTAATGACTGTTTTTCAACCTACGTGTGACATTGATGATCATTAGCACCTGTTTGGTAGAATTGGTTGATCAGACACCTGACTAGAATCCTACAAAATCCCTGACTTTGTGCAAGTGGACCTGTAAGAATTGATGCTGGTTTGAAGGCAAAAGGTAGGAACACCAAATATTGATTTGATTTAGATTTTTCTTTTGTTCGCTCACTTTGCATTTTGTAAATTGATAACAATAAACAATCATTATTTATATTTCTGAAAGCATTCTTTGTTTACAGCATTTTTTCACACCTGCCTAAAACTTTTGCACAGTACTGTATATGTGTGTGTGTGTGTGTGTGTGTGTATATATATATATATATATATATATAATATATATATATATTTTTTTTTTACCCAGAGACACATTCACAGGCGTTCTTTAACAATCCAACACTGTATTTGTCATTAACGAAGCCCCCTTTTTTCGTCTTCCATCTCCTTTCACTCCTCCACCTCCTCAGTTTTTGCCCTCTGCCTCTTGATTCTCCCCCCTAGGTTATAGCAGAGCAGCTTTTATGTCAGACTCGGGAGCGCTTCTGGTGTCCTTGCATTGCTTGCTAGAAGCCCTTCTCAGTCATACTCTTCAAAATGGTGATGTCCATTCTTCACAATGCCCCTCCTGTGCTGCCCAAGGACCCTGACAGGATTTCCCTTTCAAACTACAATACCCAGGCAGTCCTGCGGTTGTCCATTCTGGGTTCTAGCCAGGGGAACAGCGCCACCTTTCATGCTGAGGGTCAGTAGATCCACATGTCCCAAGTTCTTCAATTATTTGATTATCCCAACTGGGACAGAAACTGAGGACCATCCCACCCGGGGTGTGTCTCCAATCTTGGGCTCCTTTTGATTACACCGTCCCGGTCAGGCAGGTAGTCATTCCCAAAACCATTTGGGATGCCATTCCGTGCAGTCCGGCTCTTACACTGAATAATTTTAAGTAAATGCAGTATTTTACATAGAAAAGGAGAGCTGCTGAAAAAAAAGACACATTCCTGTTCCCCACAGCTGCCCACAGGGCTACCACTGGCATTTGATCTCAGTCATGCTGTAACATTTGAAACATATTGATCTCCTTCTCTACTCCAAAGGTTAAGTGAGCCCTCTTGTTTGATTTACTGCTATAAAATTCAATTTACTCACCTCTTCTTTTCACAGTGCCAGCTCACAATGCCCGTTCGGCCTGCCTCCTCACAAATCCAAGGACCTGCCTTCAGAGTTTGCACTTCTGCTGGTGGGTTTTGCCCAAGTTTCATAGTTTCACCCAAAGCACAAATGTCTGGTTCCAAGGGTCTTTAAAATCTTTCCATAAAAGGCCGATGAAATGGGCTGCTTAGCCACTAAAGTGTCTCGTGATGATGGTGTTATTATATTTGGCATCCTATTCATGACGGGTAATGTTTTATCACACAATAAAAGCAAATGACCCTGCTTGCTCTCTCCGCATTGCCAAATGACCTATGTGGAGGATGGCATGTAGGGACTGACAGCATGGCCGGAGCTGTACTGGGAACCCAGGCCTGCTGGGAAGGACAGGGGGTGACAACTTGTTGAAGACATTGTCTCCCCTGCAACACTAGATAGCAGCTCCCCTGGATTGTGGCATCGCCACGGATTCCCATAAGACATCTGGAGAATTGGAGGATGTTGGGTTCCATGAATGCCGCCCGGGGGCACTGAGGGGATGGGTGATCCCTGCTATGTCAGGCTCCACCTTCACATGGACGTGCTTCCAAGCCACAGTTTTGGGACACCGGGTGTGACATAAAAGCAGCAGCCCCACTTCAGCCTGGAAGTCAGAGTGGGGAGAAGGAGGACACAACTTGTGGAGGAGCAGAGGAGGCTCAGAGGGGAAGACAGCGACAGAAAGTTACAGAGAGTGCTGTTGTGCATTATAATTGTAATTGTGGTGGTGGTGTGGGAAACTCTTCTCTATAAGAGATTGTGACAATAAAATCCTTATTCATTGGCAACTTGTGTCTAAGTCTGTGTTCTATTTGGAGTTTGGGGAGCTGCAGCACCCCCTGGTGACCACATGTATCATGAGAGAGGCTGTCAGGGACACCTCACCTTAAAGCATACGTACCCTTTGATGACATGCACAGATTCTTCTCCTGTAGATCCACTGTAAAGTTCATGGGATTATCGTCCACTAGCTTGAGACTTCTTTCAGGTATGACTATCAGAAAAGAACTCCATTTCCTAGCCCTCTAAAATAAAATGGAGCAAAATGAGCACACAGACAAACAAGCTGAATCTGTTTTAATCAAATAACTAGCGCCATAAACAAAAGCAACTAGAGACGTGGCATTTCAGGCCGTGCAATCTTGATCGACATGGAGCTATGAAAGCAGACAAAGATCTGAAACTCATTCTGTTAGGAAGGCGTTACGTATTGAAATTATTTGTTGGTTTCTTAACATTTTTCTGCAAGTTCATTTTGTGGTTTTTGATAGCTCCTGATTCAAACCAAAACTGCACCCAGACGAGGCCTCACCAGTGTGTTATAAAGCTGCAGCAGAACCACCTTGGACTTCTACTGTAACAAGTTCTGAGATGGAAAGGCCAAAGCACTCACACACACACACTGAATGGGAGTTAAGCCTGATGACAAGCATGTTTATTTAACAATGAAGGATCCGTAGCCGTACTTTCAGAAGATTCACCTTCCCGCTGTTATGGCCATGATGAGAGCCTCACGAAGTAACAGTCGCTGCTATAAGTCGCGTTCACTCTCCCTGTGTTCCCAATTATCTTCCTGAGTCGTGTGATGTGCCCCTTTCTTTCATTTCCCCCTCTTATCTTCTGTAAGGCTCTTATGTATCCAGTTTCTCAAGCGTGTCCACCTGTCTTCTTGAACCTTCGCTGCAAACCAGTTGAAAAATTCTTGTTTAGAGTATAATTATAAAGTCGCTGATGGTGATGAAAAGTTGAGGAGAGTATTTGCGGAGTTTTAACACAAGTTTTAATGTATGCCCATTTAAGAGATGCTTATTTCAATTAAGCCAGTCTTTAGCGGTGCATTCAAAGTCTCCACTTGATTTGATCATTTAGTTTTATTTTGACACGTCTTGCGTCTCGTATGCAATGCCGATTTGAGAATTAATACATTGGCCTCGTTTTCTTATTGCCTATTTTTCAGCTTGGCTTTTAGGAAGTCAGGTTGTACTTGCTCAAATATCATTTTGTTAAAAGGTCAGGTTTCAGGTTATTGTTTAAGTTTAAACCATGGCATTACATTTTTAAAATGTCCTTCATTCTACATTAATTTTGTGATTCAGTGTTTATTTACTTCATGATTTATGTATTTATTTTATGATTGCATGTTTTAATTTTAAATGTGATTTAATTTTTTAATCAGCTCCTAAGCCCTAATATATATATATGTATATATATATATACTAGACATTTAGCCCATTACAATAACGGGCGCTAGAACAGTAGTCCATAAAGATTAGTAGGAACAGTCTATATTAAATGGCAAGGGACCTTTTACCTCATTAAATTTTTTCCGTAAAATGCCTGTAATTTTCTCTGACAGTAACACTGGCTTTGCTGTCCGTAATATGCTTTTAATTTTCTGTCACAACAGTGGGCAATCAGCAGATTCTCCCCAGCAACTGATGTAATGTGTGCGAAAATAAATCTACTTTTAAAAGTCATCGTATTGTAATATCATGAAAATTCGTATATTTAGGAAAATCCCTTCAACGACTAACACTGTACACTTTACTGGGTCAACAATGGGGAAGCTGGTCTCCGCGTCTCAGTACCCAATTGGATTTTTCGTGTTTTATGTTTTAGGTCTTACCTCATTAACCGAAATCGCACGGAAGATCCAATCGGATATTTTATAGGTCCCGCCCTCTCTGTCTTGTGTGACGCGTCAGGCAGCCTTTGAAGCATCGCACCGTGTCGTGCGCATGCGCACTTCACCAGAAGACACACACGGACACTGGACGCACGCAGGGGTTTTATTAAAGAGGATATTGTGATGAAATAAGATTCGCAGACATTTATAAAGTGTTGGGGATTTGCCCCGTATATTGCTTGGATGCAAAAATGGTCAAAAAAGATTTCAGAAAAATCATACATTCGACAATATGCATAGGTCTTCCGTTCGTTTTTATACAGTAGGTAATAAAATGGCCGAAGGAAATGATGTGGCAGGAAGTTTTGGGCGCAGTGGTGGCTCTGAGGCTAAGGATCTGCGCTGGTATCCAGAAGGTTGCCAGTTCGAATCCCTGTCACTGCCAAAAAGAGATCCTACTCTGCTGGGCCCTTGAGCAAGACCCTTAACCTGTAATTGCTCCTGGGGCACTGTACAATGGCTGACCCTGCGCTCTGACCCCAAGGGGTATGCGAAAACTAACATATTACTAATACAAGAAATTGTATAAGGCGAAATAAAGGAAAAAAAAGAAAAGTGACGTCATCCAGAAGTGACGTCATCAGTGGGGGACTGGAAGTGACATCCTAAAAACGGGACCGGAAGTGGATTTTGCTGGGAAGCCTTTTTCCATGGTAGAAGTTGTTGATGATGTGTGTGTGTTATTTCTCTTCTCTGGTCCTAGAAAAGTAGGGAGAGAGGCATTAATACCGCAATACAACCCTTCGTCTGATAATAAATCGCTCACCTCTGGGATTGTTGACTGCCTCCCAAGCGCACGTGTGTGACAATATACAGTATATATAATATAGTCTCTTGGTCAGCCAGTAGCTTGACCAGTTCCACAAGGTTGGCTGGGTCTGCCATAGTTTCGGCCTTGAATCCTGCCGACTACGCCACCTGTGGCCGGGTGAGAGAATGACAACTCAGGTCTGCAGCAAGAAGGTTTGGAGTACCAACCTTTTATTCGTCTGCAGCCAAGAAATGAAATTGCGCTTCTTGGTGTGCATCCCTTCAATGGGAAATCAAAACACCGGAAGAATGGAGTTTTCATCGTTCTTAGTGGAGCTCCGTCTCGTGGGTTGCTCTGGCCGAAAGTGACACCTCCGTCTGGGTCGCCTGGGGTTTTATGGAGGAACTAAGTTCCTTAGATGGGCGTCTTTTCTGCATTGTGGGGAAAGAAGGAGATGATTGTGTTAGTGGCAGCTTCACCTCTCGCCTTGGTGGGTTATTACAAACCTCGATAGAGCCTGCAGCTCTATATAGTTACATGCGCGTGCATGGGAGGCAGCTTTACGACTCTAGTGAATGTAGTTAACCGCCGAGCCAGATGTTGGCACTGTTTTCTGATTCTTCCTCTCCTTCGGTCTCTGCAGACAGGATGATTGACAGCTCTTCCATCATTGATGACATCTCCAGTGCCTGTCCTCCTGGACCCACCCCTTTCCTACCATCTTCTTTCATAACCCGGAAAACCAGTTACCTACTTCAGATCTGTTTGGATTTGTGTCTCTAAAGACATCTCCACAACTAATTGAGTGTTAATTTGCACATAAAACCTGTCATACGGGATACCAAAGTGGTACCCCAACTCTTGCTTTGTGTTCTTTGTGCCATTTCACAAAATTATATAATTTTATAAGTTTAGGCAGAGTAATGGATTTGCATTGGTAGTCCAAGTCCTCGTCCACTCAGCCACTCTGCACACACCAGGTCGGCCCTCAGCGGCTTCCCCAAATTCCAATATGAATTTCAGGTGGTTATGGCCAATAATTTGTATGACATCAGCACCATTGCTTCCCAGTGGCCGCATTCTTGTAGGCCTAAATGGATGAGCATAAAACATTTCCCATCAATATTTGATTTCCATTCCATTTTCACTTCCCATCACCGCTGATGAAAGCAGCCCTCAAAGGCTGGAATTGGCACCGAGAGGTGGAATTGTTTTCTCTGTCTCTGTGCCGGCAGGAAAGCAAACTCCAATAATGGCTTGTGACAGCTGGAATTAACCTGAAATTATAACTTCAAGCCTTACAGATGGGTTCCACAGTTTGTCTGAGCGGATTTTCAAGTGCAGGCTTTTGAGGTTTGTGCAGTGCAAATAATTATTTATCTTTTAGTGGACTGTCATCAGTCTGACTGAACTGAAATGGAATTTATGTAACACCCTGAAATGGAAAAGAACAAGAACCAAAAAGGCCACAGGTTGACTAGATCATCAGGCAAAGTTTACTGATATAGCACCTTTCAAAGCTAACGGCAACACTCTGTGCTCACATTGAAACATGGACGACAAGCACCAATGCAGTCTAACATGACCACAGTGAAACACTGGCATTCTGGGACGAGCCTGCAAAGGACTGGGCATCAAATCAGAATCTGATAAGGCGAGTCGGGACTGTAATGAATTCTGCAATTCTTCTTTTTCATCATTACTTTTGCTGGAGCCTTTTTGATTTTTTTTTTATAAACGGAATGGGATCCTCCATGACACACAGGGGACCATCAAGCTGGACACATAAGAAATTTGACAGACAAGCGAAGACCATTCAAGCAATCAGGCTCGATTGTGTAGCTACCGTATACACTTGCAGATAGGTTCTCCCACGGATAAGTCGGGGTTTGATTTTACCGTATAATTTCCGGTATTTTATAATGTCGGTCGTAAAAGTCAAATGCGGAAAACTCACGCTATTGGTCCAAGAGATTATGATATACTAACGCCCGCCTGAGAGAGTCACCATGGAGCACATGGCCTTTTTCTTTCTATGTATTGTGCCTACATGACCACACGGTGATACCCAAACTATTCCAAAGTGACGTTTACACTATTTTGTGTTTTTTGTATCTCACACCCTCATACACTTTTATCGTAAGAGCATCCCTTATCTACGGTGGAGCGTTCGATCAGAAGAAAATATGAAGCTGGTTTTAAATTAAGTCGTTGAAGTGTCGAAAAAATTTGGTAACTGCATTGCTGCAACAAAATTCAATGTGTCTGAGAAACTGGTGTGAGACTGGAGGAGGCAAGAGGATGTAAAAATAAAACCAAGTGTCGCATTTTTGAACGGACGTCTAAGTCGGGGTCTGATTTTATGACCAATTTTTCGGGTTTCAAGACCCGACTTAATCATGAGTATATATGGCAAAAGCTCAGCTATCTCAACATCTCCTCCTGATCATTCTTATAAAGGTTGACAAGATTTCTACTTCAACTCCATTGCTCGGTAGTCTTGTTCTCGATTTCCCCCAACTGTGTGACTAAAGAAGTGGTTTCTGGTTTTGGTCCTGAATTCACTTCCCTGTAATTTCGTGATTCGCCATTTTTAGTTGAAAGAATTCTGGTGGATCTACTTTGTCTTTGCCTTCGAGCAGTGGTCCTTCAGCATTTATTTTTTGTGACCCACTTTTGTCTTTTTGTGTCTTCGAGATTTAGATTTGCCACCGATAGTCGTTTCGCTGTGATCAATTACCATGCCACTGCCAGTTATCCTTGAGAAATCTCTGCCGACATCCTTCCTGGTGGAAAGGAGGTGGGGGTGGGGTCCCTTTAAATGAATCCGTGATGAGAGTCACAGCAGAGCAGTGGTGTTTGCTTTAATGATCCATCACAAACCATATGCGACCCTTTTCCATTGATTAAAATTCTAAATCGTGATACTAACAACACGTGACTCGAAATGTGTTGTGACCCATAGTTTAAGAAGCTGTGCCTTCGAGGATTTTGAAGGATCCCGATTAGTTCCCCACACAGTCCCCTCTGCTTACAACTAAACAGGCTTACTTCTCTAAGTCTGTCGTAGTAGGACATGTTCTTCAGACCCATGATGCACCTGGTGGCTAAACCTCTGCACAGCTTCATGTGATGCTGTGTATCTTTTTTAGCGTGATGATCAGAACTCCACACAACACTCCAGATGTAGTCTCACTTATCCATTAGGTAGTCATGAATGAAATGAAATCAAACAAATCACCAGGACCAGATAATATTTACCCTCGAGTTCTTAAGGAGGCTAGCGAGTTCTGATATAAACCCTTGACACATATTTTTAGGAAGTCACTGCACACTGGAGAGATTCTGAAAGACTGGAAAATGGCAAATAACATCCCATTATATAAAAAGGGTGACTGGCCAGATCCAAGCAACTAGAGGCCAGTAAGCTTAACATGCATCACAGGAAAATTAATGGAAGGAATTATTAAGGATAAGATTGAACAACACCTGGCAAGGACAGGACAGACAACATGGGGTCAGAAGAGGGAGGTCGTGTTTTACTAACATGCTGGAATTCTATGAGGAGACAACAAAAGGATACGATCAAAGTGGAGCAGATGTTATTTATCTGGACATTCAGAAAGCATTTGATAAGGTGCCACATGAGAGGGTGGGCATCAAATTAAAAGAAGTGGCAGTCCAGGGTGATGATTTTAGATGGTGATGGTGTGAGGAACCTCCTCAGAACTGGCCGATGTTAAGAGTGGTGATCAGCAGGGGTCAGTGCTGGGGCCGCTGCTATTTTTAATATATAGAAATGATTTAGATAGGAATATAAGTAACAAGCTGGTGAAGTTTGCAGATGATACCAAGATAGTTGTATTAGTAGATAATTTGGAATCCATTATATCATTGCAGAAAGACTTGGATAGCAGACAGGCTTGGGCAGATTTGTGGCAGATGAAATTTGATGTCAGTAAATGTAAAGAATTACACATAGGAAGTAAAATTGTGAGGTTTGAATACACAATGGGCGGTCTGAAAATCAGGGTACACTTTATGAGAAGGATTTAGGAGTCACGGTGGACTCTAAACTATTGAATGCCAGACAGTGTTCAGAAGCCATTAAGAAGGCAAACAGAATGTCAGGTTATATAGCGACTTGATGTGTGGAGCACAAGTAACAGGAGGTTCTGTTCAAGTCTTTATAACACACTGATGAGGCCTCATCTGGAGTCCTGGGTGCAGTTTTGATCCCCAGATTACAAAAAGGACAAATCAGCACTAGAAAAGGGTCCAGAGAAGAGCGACTGGGCTGATTCAGGGCTACAGGGGATGAATTATCAGGAAAAGATTAAAAGAGCTGAGCCTTTACAGTTTAAGCAAAAGAAGATTAAGAGGTGACCTGAGTGAAGTGTTTAAAATTATGAAGGGAATTAGTCCAGTGGATCGAGACTGTTATTTTAACATAAGTTCATCAAGAACACGGGGACACAGCTGGAAACTTGTTAAGGGTAAATTTCACATAAACATTAGGAAGGTTTTCTTTACTCAAAAAATGATAGACACTTGGAATAAGCAACCAAGTAGTGTGGTAGTCAGTAAGACGTTGAGGACTTTCAAAACTCGACTTTGGAAGAAATAAGTGGAGAGGACTGGTGAGCTTTGTTGGGCTGAATGGCCTGTTCTCGTCTAGAGTGTTCTAGTCTGGACATAACGGCCCATAGATTTGTTTTTTATGTGACCTAACATTTTATTTGCTTGTTAAATCATTTTCTGTACGTTGATTAGATGATGAAATTGTTATGTCAACAGAAACTCCTAAATCCTTCCCAGAGGTTGCTTTCTGTAGTTCAGTGTCTCCCATCTTATATTTCTAATTGATGTTCTCAGCGTTACCCAACATGTAACACTTTGCACTTTTCGACATTAAACTGCATTTTCCAGGAGTCCACTCAGTTCGGAAGGTCCAGGACTTTTTGAATTGTTTTTGCTGCCCTCTAAGTGTCTTCTGTTCCCCCAATTTTAGTGTAATCTGTGGATTTCACAAGTTTACTAACTACACTGGAAATTGTGTCATTAAACCCTGGAGTTGTCTCCCAGGCATGCGTGTGTGACATCGGGTACCGGGTTTTCACTGTAAACCACTTTAGTCAGCTTGTAGTTGTGTTAAATGTGCTCCATAAATAACACTGACTCGACTTGACTCCATATGGCTCGATCCTGCATGTCCTCTCCAGTCGGACCTTTTTCCTTCAGATCTTCTTTATCTTTATCCATTCACCTCCGCTTTGGCCTCCCTTGCTTTCTCTTCAGGTTAGGTGGATTGGCGATTCTAAATTGGCCCTAGTGTGTGCTTGGTGTGTGGGTGTGTTTGTGTGTGTCCTGCGGTGTGTTGGCACCCTGCCCAGGATTGGTTCCCTGCCTTGTGCCCTGTGTTGGCTGGGATTGGCTCCAGCAGACCCCCCGTGACCCTGTCTTCGGATTCAGTGGGTTGGAAAATGGATGGATGGATGGATAGATGCTTTCTCTTCCCCTGTGCTTCCATTCCCATCACACTTTTGCACTCATCTTCTTTGTCTTTTCTCATCGCAAGTCCACAGCCCCATTGGGTGAGTCCTGGGCACTGAGCTTGGAGATGAAACGACAGAGGAGGAGGAGGGACCTGATTTTGACTACTTGATTTGACCCCTGTTGGATTTATTTATTGATTGACTGAATGATTTTTTACTCCCAAAATGAGTACCTGTTTTTACTGGATTATTTATGGACTAGCTGTACCCCGTGGCTGCACCCACATAGTAATGAACCAGGACAAACTTTAAAAATCAATAGACGTTGGCACTGTACCTGATCATGTTCAGCTGTGATGGGAGAGCGTTTCCTGGGTGGGGAGAAAAGCACATGGCCGTGATATCTCTGGCAATCAGCAGCTACCCTCTACAACACATGGAGTTCTGATCTCTCTCTCAAAAACGTCAAACGTTACTTCTTAACAATCTCTAGATGATGATGTCTGCTGAACAAACAAATATCGCTAGCTAAGTGGAGGCGAGGTGCACTCCAACACGTGGCGAGACTTAGACTAACTCGAACAGAGGCTGGCGCGTGAATGAGGAAGGCCCCCATCCCCTGCTCTTGGTCCACAGCCACTCTGTTGGATTTGCATTAATACATCGGTACTGCAAGCGAACTCTGGTACTTAGCGTGATGAGAGAAGTCACAAAATCAACCGGAAAGCTCAAGCAAAATATAGAAAACGTCCAGATCTAAATCCGTTAAGTAATTCTCTCATAAAAAGCGGACAGACATACAGACGGAGCTCGCTTGGACCACGAAATTTTTAAAACCGTTTCTTAGCGAGCACCTATGGGCCAAGGGAATCCTTCATTCCAAATTTCAAGTCCCAAGTCCTCGTGGTTCAGAGATTTCATGATGAGTGAGTCAGTGGGATTTGGCTTTTATTTATATATATATATATATATATATATATAATGTATATATATGTATATATACAGTATGTGTGTGTATATATATATATATATACTAGTTATTTAGCCCGTTACAATAACGGGCGCTAGAACAGTAGTGCATAAACATTAGTAGGTACAGTCTATATTAAATGGCAAGGGACTTTGACCTCATTCTTTTTGTTGGTCGTATTTTTCTTTCTTTCAGCCTTTCTTTTGTTGATGTTTACTTGCTGAGCTGACCGTTCTTCGTGGGCTGCTGCCATGTATTGTGTGTCTTTAATTTTCTGTGACAGTAATACTGTCTTGTACGGCTGTATTCAATAAGGGCGCGCACAAAAAGGTGAGCTTCAAAAGGGCGACCTCAATTGAGCGCGGCGAATAAAGGCGTTCGTAGATGATTTAGTTCAAATGGCTCTGGAATATGTGAAGAGCAACAAAGGTGCAGATCTTTATTTATGCGCGCCTTTATTCGCTGCGCCCAATTGAGGTCGCCCTTTTGAGGCTCGTCTTTTTGTGCGCGCCCTTATTGAAGGATACTGGCTTGTACGTCCGCTGGCTTGTACGTCGGTAATATGCCTTTATTCTGCCCTGACAGTAATACTGGCTTGTATGTGGCTGTAATATGCGTCACTGTATTGTGTACCTTTAATTTCCTCTCGCAGTAATACTGGTTTGTATTTCCGTAAAACGCCTGCAACTTTCTCTGACAGTAATATCGCACATCGCACCGTGCCCCACGCATGCGCACTTCACCAGAAGACACCCACAAACGGACACTTGGACGCACATAGAGATTATATATATATATATATATATATAGATATATAGATATAGATTTTAGATTAATGCATTTATTGGACACTTATGGTTTGAATAAAATGCACTAAGCACTTTTTGATGTACCTCTCTTGTCTGTGTGTCCTCATTGCACTGGTGCACCCTCTGTATCGTGACTATCGATGTCCTTGGTACAGGAAGATGACATGCTGTGGGCACCCTGGGGCATCACAGTCCTTCTCTTGTCTGAAGTGATACTTACTAGTAGCATCTTTCAGATCACTCCTTTCTCTCAACTCTCATGGTGCAATCCCATCAGGCCTTGGGGTTTCCAGTTTTCATCATATTGAGAGGCTGACACAAATGTGACTCCTCTTTTTTAAATCTGTAATTGTGGAGCTCATTAGGACTTCTTCCTGAGGTGTTGCATTTATTTCTTCCTCTATGAGTACTTGAATGAAATATGTATTTAATTCATTTGCTGTTTTTCTGTTCATTACGGAGGAATTTTCTTAATACTTTTTCTTATCATAGTAATTCTATTTATTTTTTTATTCTCACAGAAAAGTACTGAAGGAAATCTCTGTTGGAAATCTTGGACCCAATGATACAGTTCAGGCTCATCAGGAGGCACAGCTACTGTCCCAGTTACAACATCCAAATATTGTCAAGTTCTACTCCAGTTTCCTCGAACAGGACAAGTTTTGCATCATAACGGAGTACTGTGAGGTACGTTTCAATAGCTTGAAAAGAGCTTTTTTCATATATCAAGGATAACACATTAGGGAGTCATATTTAAAAATAAGAGGGAAGATCTTCTACAGGGTGCATCTTGGTGGTGCAGTAAAGAGAGCAGAGTTCCCATTTTGCATGTTCTCCCTGTGTCTATGTGGGTTTCTACTGTGCTCTGGTTTCCTCTTACTGTCCAAAGACATGCATGTTAAGTGAACTGATGATGCTAAGTTGGCCTGTGTGTGTGTGTGTGTTTGACCTTGAAATGACTGATTCCCCTATCCAATGTTTGTTCCTGTCTTGCACCCTATGCTAGATGGGATGCACTCCTGCCCTTATCATGACTGTCTGGTCTGGAGTAAGTTGGTTACAAAATGACATGTCATGACCTCCTAAATGAGCCAATGGGGAGGAACAATCCTGTCATGGATAAAGTAGACATTTCTGTTGAGGTCCTACAGTCAGAAATGTTCCATACGTGATTAGTCAGTGTCGGGTGTTTTCAACTGGTAAAGCATGGAAGTCCCAAAAGGGCTTCCAAAAATGCACATTAGAGGGGGAAATCCCGCCTAAAACCCTGGAGAGACACAAAAAGGACCACATAGAAACATTATAAAATAAAAGTTTAATATCACAAAAATGCTCTTCAATAATAATAATGAAGCTCCATGGTGCACGCAAGTCCCAAAAGTGCTTCCAAAAATGCATATTAGAAGGGGAAATCCCACCTAAAACCCCAGCGAGACACAAAAATGGCCTCATAGAACCTTTCAAAAGTAAAAGTTTAATATCACAAAGATACTCTTTATTAATACAGTAATAATGAAGCTCCATGGTGTACGTAAGTCCCAAAAGGGCTTCCAAAAATGCATATTAGAGGGGTAAATCCCTCCTAAAACCCACATGAGACACAAAAAGGATCTCGTAGAACCTTTATAAAATAAAAGTTTAATATCAAAAAAATGCACTTCAATAATAATGAAGCTCCATGGCGTACAAAAGCAAAATGATTTGCCTTAAACAATAAGGTTTTTTAATGCAACCGGAGTCCCAATGCAGTTAGTCAAAAACAGAGCGGGAAGTCAAAAAGCCCAGTAGATCACAAAACATAAGAGCTTACCACTCCCTGGTACATTCAGAATGAACCACTAGGAACTGCGGGAGACCCCCAGTATTTATTGAGTGGAGGGCAGTTCCTGGCAGTGATTGGCTGGAGACCAACCACAAAACACAAAGAGCATAACACAGGCAAAGAGAATACAGCAGATGATTCACAAAAGTCACATTAATTATTATTGTGTATTGTGGAAGTGGAGGTGCTTTGTGCACATTATTGTAGTAATAAAAATATTGCTGGGACTTTTTTTACCTGGTGTTTGGACGTGTTGTCTGTGGGTTTTATGGAGCGACAGCGACCCCTAGTGTCACAGCACATAAAAAACAACTTTATTACTTGGGAAAACTGACGTATTAAAATTGATGAAAGAGTTTGAGCAAATTCATTAATCATATTGACAGCCAGCCAATCAGGTGCATGTAGCAATCACATCTTGCAAAACTCCCATAGCATTTTAAAAGAAATATGACGGACTAAACGAAGAGGACAAAGCGATGTCAGAAGGGGGTGCCAGCAACTGGCGGCCGTTTCCATCTGATCGTCAGCAAAGCATCTCATGAACAACTTTGAGTGCCGAATCAATGCCGCCCTGTGACATCTTTAACTTTTTCGTAAACCATTTTTTAAAGACTGCTAGGGGGCTCTGCCCCCTGCTTGCTTCGCTCGCCAACCCCCATGTGGGCGCTATGTGCCAGCCACTTCGTGTCTCTGCCGCTCGCGTATGGGGAAGCGGATGTACAATTTAAACAGATTTTTATTTTCATGGGAACTGTTACATATGCATATTACAACTAACTATTTTACATTACAGTGAGTAATTAATCATAGTTAATAATAGTAAAATGTAATTAATTGAAATAAAATTATGTTTCATGTTGCGTTACAGGTATTCGTTGAGTTATATGTTTTCATTCTGTTTGGCTTTGAAATTCACACTTTTTAAACTTCTCTCTTTGATATCTTCGTCTTTCAAAACTCTTTCAAAACTAATTTGTCACATGTTAGTTTATTATAAATGCAACCGTGATCTTTTCGGATTCGTTTAGAAATCCAAGAAAACGTCTTTGTCTGTGTTTTGCAGACAAATCTCGTGTAAAGTGTGATACTTTTGGACGTATGGATATGTATCCATTATTGGCTGTAGAATTTCTAATACGTCTGGTCGTTTAACTCTTTCGATTCTATGTTGCATCACTTCTCCATGATCATAAATATACACCTGACCGAATTATAGTTTCTTTGAATTTAAACTTGTCGTAGCTTTAATTGTTGTGGGACCACAGATTCTCATAGCGTATGGTCCTGAATCATGTAAATCTACGTTTTGAGCATTGAATGTTGTGATTGTGAACAGATTATTGTAGGTTCTGATATTTTTGCCTGTAGTGTTTGTGGATTTCACTTTCACCAAATAACAAATCTTTTAATTCTCGTGGATACGCTTCTTCATTGGGAAGAAACACTACTTTTCCCTGATGGCAACACGAATTAGACGATTTACAATTCTCCAACTTAAACATTAAAGCCAAACAATATCTACATACTTCTGTCATAGTCCATATATTTGATCTCTTTTTGCTGTTCTGTTATTTCACCGAGTAGTAATTTCCGCTTGTTATCACTAATGCGATCTTTACTATCGGTTTTTTGTGACTTTCAAATCTTAGTACTTTCACAATCTCCAACCTGCTCTGCACGTGTATCGCGGCAATGTTGACTTTAAATGAGGAAAACGTAAAAATTTATAAGAGCTGAGAGCGCAGGAACTGTGTCCGACAAAAGCATTCACACGAATGAGAGACGAGTGGACCGTAGGCATGTTTGAAAATGGTTGAGAGGAGGGAGGGACTTGACAAAATCTCTTGGCAAAAAGTCTTGTCTCAAGATTTCCTTTTATAGTAGAGAGATATATGTCCAGACTTTGCTTTCCACATTTTCTTTTATGCTTTTCTTTACTGGTGTTATTACTCTTTAATAAATACCACAATGCTTTTAACTTTCTCTACTTTGTCTTCATATTTAGAGTGATTGAGGTAATAAGGTTATTTTTATTAAGAGCAACTGAAGCAGTCGGAGGTTTGCATTACGCTCCGTGCTGCGAGGTTTATTAAGGCTGAGTGTGAGAGCTCCACGCAATAGTAGGGAACTGGATGTAAAGTAAGGCCTTCTTGGTGGATAAATGGCCGATAGCCAAGGATGTTGAGTCTTTGTATGTTTAAATATACATTCCAAGAGGCCAAAGTAATATTCACGTCTGAGATATATTTAAAACATCTGTGATAGACGGCCGGCAGCTCAACCCTGCCGGAACGACCACAGAGTGGAAGGATGGGGGAAGGCAGCCTCTTTGGGACACTACTTTCCCCCAGTTGTTAGCTGGCAGCTTCCCTGCAGTATAGCAGTGCTCCGGATTCCCGCAGGGCACCATGGAACATGTAGTTTTATACAACGGCACTTCTGTGTACTGTGGATGCCACCAGGGGACACTGTGAGAGAACCTAGGGAGTCCTGTCCTCCCCATAGCCTGGAAGTACGAAGTCACGAGGACAGAAACCCTGAAGTACTTCCAGGCTGATTAAAGAACTTAAGTTCTCCTTCTGACCCAGAAGTGCTAGCAAGTCACGTGAGAGGAAGAACAGAAGCAATTCCAGGTCAAGAACTATATAAAGGACTGCTGAAGACCCAGCAGGCGAGCCGGAGTCGGGTGGAGGTGGGCAAAGCTTGCTGTGAGGTATGAAGGAGAAGATAAGGAGAGAGAATATTATGCTTGGTGATTGCATTTACCTATTTATGGTGGCTGTGGTGTTTGGAGGGCACTATACAAGAAGAAAAGAATTAATAAACTAGCCATATGCGCCCAACTACGTTGTGCGTGTTAAAGTTGTTTGTGAAGAGCTCCCTGTTTAAACGCGGCTGCCAGTCGTGAACAGGGCCCTTCGTCGCACAGCATTATGATTTTTTATAAGGGAAACAAAATTACAAAAGAAAACCCTTGGACATTGATTCGATAGGAACGGCCTACTCGGAATCACTGTCCGAATAGTAATTATGTGGTGGTGGAGGAACATTTCTGCTTCTCTCCGTTCACAGTCCGTCTCGTTCTCACGACGCTGTTGTTTCCTTTCACAATCTCTTCTCAACCTTTCTCCAATCTCACAGGTTGCTTTGTGGCAATCCAAAGAGTAAGGCAATATACACGGAGCAATGGTTATAAAAGGGGGACACATAGGTATCCAGGCTCTTTAAAGCATAAATAGGGATCACTTCACTGACATGTGAGCAAGCCAGGGTACAACTGTGAGACGCGCAGCACTCACCGGCTACAACGTAACAATAATAATTTCCGGAATGTGCTGTTACGTTGTCATTCATTTTACCCACTGTCTTTCTTTCATTCATATGTTACGTAGGCACGTACCTTTTATCTTCGGCAATCTCATTCTCTAACCAGGCCTCAGGAGCTAACCAGCGTAACACTGTCCACCACCCCTTTCGTTATTCCGGCACATTGTTGACATCCGTGAGTAACAACAACGTACTAAACTGGAAGGCGGTCTACGCATGTGTAGAATTCGCAGACAAACAAAGATCAAGATCCAAATGAAGATTATATACTAGCGACTTGGCGCGCGCGCTACGCTGCGCGTTGGATGAGCACAGTTGAAGGACTCCCTGTTTAAACGTGGCTGCCAGTCGTGAACTGGGTCCTTCATTGCACCACATTTGATTTTTGCATGGGAAACAAAATTTCAAAACAAAACCCATGATTCACGAAGTGTGTGACACAGACTAATCAGAATCGTATACGTTGTGTAAATGGTTGTAAGGAAGAGGAGGATCATACCGTTGAGGACGTCATGTGCTTGTCGAGGGGGCATGTAGTGGTACTTCATTCTGAAGAGCAAAGCGATGTAGGTCATTTGAGTGGTCTTCATTAACTTCGTCAGTGACATGCAGCACTGTGTCATCGCGTCCGTCACCTTCATTGCCCATACTAATGTCTGTGTAGTCACACAGTCCCGTGGCATTCGAGTGGACAGAGTCGAGTACTTCTTGCTAAACAACGTTCTCTGTGAAGTATTTATTAGTATCTTGTAGTAATTTCCCTTGACTTTTGCAAGGCAATGTTTTGACTTTCACTTTTGGAAAACCTTTTCCTCTGGAGAAGGCGACATAGAGCTGGCCATGTGTGAAGACAGGCACAGGAAGGAATATACCTACAAGATGTAGTGTTTGACCCTGCACCTTATTTATTGTAATAGCGTATGCCAATCGGAGTGGGAATTGCCTTCTGTGCATGTCAAAAGGCAGGTCAGAGTCATCCATAGTATCGAGACCTATCCTGGGGATGAAGACATGTTGACCACAGTGTTTACCAGTGATTATGTTTGCTTCAAGTAAGTGGTCATGCGTAATGTGTCCTCTCTCTCTGTAGGAGTTTGTCTATTACGGTTGTTTTGCAATCGTAAGGACCTGTCGTCGGGTGTCTCATTGGCACGCTTTTGCCTCTTTCTTTCGCGATCACGGCGTAATCTGTCTTCTCTCTCTGTAGGGGTTTCAGTTGCCTTTCGTTGTGCGGCAGAGACGCGTCGTTGAGCTAATCTGTGTGAATGCTGAGTGTCCGTTTCTTGCGAGCGACTGGCACGCCTTTGCCTCTTTGCTTCGTGATGATGGTGTAATGTGTCCTCTCTCGCAGCAGCAGGTTCAGTTGCCTTTCGTTTCGGCATTGTTCCGTAAGGTCTCCTCCGTACAAGTGTACATGGGTATCTGAAGACGGAAAGGCATAGTGGGCCGGAAGGGAGAAAATAGAAAATCGCGTCTTGAAATAAAGCACAATTTGTTTAGTTTGAATGTCTGTGTTTTGAGGTGTGACTGGAGTACTACAGTCTTCAGTAGTATAAGCCTGGAGGAGATTCTTAATGCAATGCCTATGTTTTAGCTGTCTCTCTACTGCCATCTAGTGCTTCTTCTTCTAATTCATTCGCGGACAAACAAAGATCAAGATCCAAATGAAGATTATATATAGAGATATCTTCTTGGTGGTTTTAATCTGTGTCCTGTGTGTCTGTCTGTTGGGTTTAAGGGGTAACAGTGACCCCCTAGCGTTCACACATCATATGTTGTTTTTGCTGTCAGTAAGTAAGTCTCTTGAAGTGCTTAGAGGGTGACAAGTTGTGTTATTGATATGGCACTTGTGTGGTTAAAAGTGGCAGAAGTTAACCAACTGTGTGTGTGAGTCATTTATAAGGCACTGTTGAGGTTCTGTGTGTCTGCGTATGTCTGTGTACGTGTGTGTTAATCTTAAGGGGTGACAGTAGACCAAACCAATAACAAACCTGATGAGTACACGTACCCCTGAAGAAAATAGGTAAAGGGTAAGTAAAGGGAACTATCACGATAATACAATAAACAAGGGGCCGCTCTGTCATGAAGTGTTGCAGTGGCATTTCTCCTTCTGGAAGTTTCTTCCATCTCGACACAGGTTCTCTGGTGCTCAGCGAGAGTGGTCATCAGGGTTTTGGTCACCACTCTTACCAAGGCCACTTTTCTTGTTATTGCTCAGTTTGGCTCTAGGAAGAGTCCTGGTTGTTCGAAACTTCTTCCGTTAAAAGATTATAAAGGTAACGGGGCTGTTGGAAGCCTTCAGCACAGCGGAGTTCCCCAGACGTTTGCTTCGACACAACTCTGTCTCTGAGCTCTGTGAGCAATTCCTTGGACCTCACGGCTTGGTTTTTGCTTAGCTGTGGGACCCTCTATAGACCGGTGTGTGCTTTGCTTTTCGTAATCAGTCCAGTCAATTGAATTGAGCACACTTTGTAGAAACATCTTAGTGATGATCAATGGAATGGAATGCATCTGAACCAAAGGGTCTGAACACTTGTGTCAAGGTGAGATGTGTTTTTTATTTTTAATAACATGATCATTTTTAAATGTCTAAAATTCTGCTTTTACCATATCATTCTTGAGTATTAAGTGCTGCTTGATGTGGGGGAGTAAAAAAAAATCTAATTTGTGTAAGGCTGCAACATAAGAAAACGTGAACAAAGTGAAGGGGGTCCGAATTCTTTCTGAGTCCACTGTATGTTGCTTTAGAATGATACTGAAAATTGAGACCAGAAAAAAAGGAAAGAAAATATTCTTCATTGTAAATAACAAATGAGGGCTTAAATGCTTCTTCATTTCAGGGAAGAGACTTGGACTGCAAGGTTGAGGAGTGCAAAGAAGCTGGCAGGACATTCCCAGAAGCTCAGATCATCGAGTGGTTTATTCAGCTCCTGTTGGGTGTGCATTACATGCATGCAAGGTAAACGCAAAAGTGACATTCGGGATTTTATTGTCATAAGCAGACTCCCGTTCTTTGTGTTTTTCTTATTTGTGTGCCATTACAGTATTTAAAATAGGAATGGGGTGCACCAGTCATCATAACCAAAATTAACAATAAGAATGGCTTGATAAGGGCACAACATTCTGCGCCGTATAGCTGGCCGATCCCGGTGTAGTAACAGTCTGCTCAAACTCGGCTTTAAGACACAGAGAGGGGTTTTCACGAGGTCACTGGAAAGGGGTGTGTGGCGCTCCCAATATCTGCAAAAGAATGAAGGTCCAAGGCTTTAGAGTCCTGGTGCTCAGTGTTTGAGAGACATGGATGCTATCCAGTGACCTGAGATAAAGACTGGACTCCTTCATGTGTGTCTCTTTGGAGAATCCTACAGTACCGCTGGCTTGACTTTATGTTGCTCACAGAGTCCTGAATGAGGAACATGACCGTCATTGTGAGGCAGGGTCAGTTACAGCACTTACGGACATGTGGCGCTATTCCCCGAGGGGGATACGGCTCACAGTACCCTCATTGTTGAGGACCCGAATGATTGGACCAGGCCAAGGGGACACACACGTAATACCTGGCAGTGGCAGATAGATGGATGGGACTGGACCGTGTGTCTGCCTTAGGGGTTGCCAACCAGGACCTTGTGCTGTTTCGTCGTGTGGTGGATGCGGCAATGCGCTGTACCAGTGCAGGCTCCTTAGCCTCACCTGACCTGAACAGAAGTTGGGACACCTGTGCACATTTTTTGCTTCAACTTGCAAGGCTTCATTTACTGTAACTGCTGCAGAACATCTGTAGGTTGTAACCCATTAGTTGTTCTCTGAAGAAGGCCCATTTGTAATATTCTGAAATTTCTTTTTTTTTAAATTTTGCTAACCTAAACTTTAATTAGTTTACTGCTTACCTTTTTACCATTTTAGGTCTTTCATTGCATTTCAGCTGATTAACTTTGAAAGAAAAACTGAGGTGTTCAAAAGCTGTTCACTGGTAGTGTAGGTAAGATGGGCACTTTGTGGTAGACCAATGTGAAAGGCTCTATATGATAGATAGATATGAACAGCACTATAAGATAGATTAGCACTATATAATAGATAGATAGGAAAGGCACTATACGATAGATAGATAAGAAAGGCACTATATGATAGATTTTTAATCTTAGTAAAGTAGGCAAGATAGATAGATGGATAAGAATGGCACTATACGATAGATAGATAGATAGATACTTTATTAATCCCAAGGGGAAATTCACATACTCCAGCAGCAGTATACTGATAAAGAACAATATTAAATTAAAGAGTGATAACAATGCAGGTATAACAGACAATAACTTTGAATAATGTTAACGTTTACCCCCCCGGGTGGAATTAAAGAGTCACATAGTGTGATGGAGGAACGATCTCCTCAGTCTGTCAGTGGAGCAGGACGGTGACAGCAGTCTGTCGCTGAAGCTGCTCCTCTGTCTGGAGATGATCCTGTTCAGTGGATGCAGTGGATTCTCCATGATTGACAGGAGTCTGCTCAGCGCCCGTCGCTCTGCCACGGATGTCAAACTGTCCAGCTCCATGCCAACAATTGAGCCTGCCTTCCTCACCAGTTTTTCCAGGGATGAGGCGTCCTTCTTCTTTATGGATAGATATAGATAGATGGATTAAAAAGGGATTTTTAATCTTAGTAAAGTAGGCAAGATAGATAGACAGACAGATAGATGGATAGATAGATGGATAAGAAAGGCGCTATATGATAGACAGATAGATAGATATATAGAAAAGGCACTATTTAACAGATAGATTTTTTAATCTTTAGTAAAGTAGACAGGATAGATAGATCGATAAGAAAGGCAGTATATGATAGATAGACAGTGTGACAGTTTGAGGTCCTCTCGACCCCTTGAACCCTCTGACCACTCTTCAGACACCAGGTAAAAGTCCAATAATTATTTATTTGGACAATAATAAAGTGCACAAAGCACCTACACTCCACAATACTCATATAATAAATCAATAATACAATAATCAATAAACAATCCTCCACTCCCAGACGCGTTGCCACCCTTCCACCCAGCTCAGTTCAACGCTCCGGTGTTTCACTGTCCTTTTTATAGTCCTTGACCCGGAAGCATTTCACCCTCTCTGTCCATGTGACCTGGAACACTTCCGGGTCAGATAAAAATCCTTCTTTTCTTCACCCAGGAAGCACATCGTTCCCTTTGTCCACGTGACTCTGACGTACTTCCTGGGCGTAAGGCAAATAATCTCTGTGCCTCCCTGCAGCGTCCTCTAGCGGGCCCCAAGGTATCCAACAGGGCTGAGAATAAAAACTACATTGTCCAGTATTCCCTGCTGGCATTCGGGGCACCTCCATACTGCAGGAAGGGTTCCACCTGGCGGCCTGGGGGTATTGGCCGGGATGAAAGGCCGGCCACATATCACAACAGATAGATGTTAAAGGCACTATATAAAAGAGGTTAGATAGATATGAAAGACACTATATGACTGATATTTAGATAGAAAGAGTACTATATGATGGATGTGAAAGGCATATGTTCGATTGATAGGTAGAGAGGTGCAAAAGGTTCTCTATAAGATAGATATGAAAGGCGCTATATAATAGATAGATGTGGAAGGTGTCTATTAGATGGAATCAGATGGAAGTTGTTATAGCTGCAAAGGGGCACCAACTCCACATTAAAGTCTATGTATTTGAATGCAATGTCATTAAAGTCCCTGCTGGTTTAATGGTCAGGCGTCCCAATACTTTTGTCCATATAAATATAGATTGGTATTTATGAAAGGCACTATATAATAGATAGTTGTGAAAGGCACTTTAGGAGAGTAGCGAATGTCATTTGCCAGTTCCAGATCCCTTGACTATAAGTATGGTTGTGTGCCAGTGGCCCTCTGCTGGGTTATCAGCCTGTCCAGTCTTGTGTCCTGCTTTGTGCCCAGTGCTACTAGGATGGGCTGTGGCCATGTGTGACCCTGAACTGGATTACGTGGGTTTGACAGTGTTATGTTATGAATTTCTACCACTTTCTTTTTTTGCTTTGTTTTTTTTTTTTTTTTAAATAAAGTTAAACAGTGCAAAATCCAAAGCACATATGACCTCTCAAATAAATGAACATATTACTGAATCATTCATTATTGTGTGTTTAATTTGACAGGAGGATACTGCACAGAGATCTGAAAACAAAGAATGTTTTCCTTAAAAATAATGTGATCAAAATAGGTAAGCTACTTCAAATATTTTCAGAACGTTTTAAAAGTTATATACTTGTAATTAGCTTATGCTGGCCGGGTTTTTTAATGGCAGTTTCACTGGAAAGTCTGCTGCTTAAGGAGTGTGGAGAGCACATTTGATGTTTGCCTCAAAAACTTGGGCTGAACTACTGAAACCTAATCAATCAATAAATCAATTGCCTGTCTGAATGAGTCAATCAATCAATCAATCACTGAGTCCTTGTGCGTTATGTCTGAGGCAGTCACAGGTTCTCTAACTCTATTTGTTCTACCCTTATGGAGGATTCCTCCACATTGCTGCACCAATAAAAATCTAAAAACTCCTTCAGCCTTTCACAGATTTGTGTGCCATCAGGACATTTCTGCATGAAGGGGAAAATCCTCTGTAAAAAAAGAGTAGCCGAGAGTCACCTTAGTAATGAAATTCAAGATGGACACTTTTAGTAGGAGAAGCATGAAGGGACTATCTATCTATCTATCTATCTATCTATCTATCTATCTATCTATCTATCTATCTATCTATCTATCTATCTATCTATCTATCTATCTATCTATCTATCTATCTATCTATCTATCTATCTATCTATCTATCTATCTATCTATCTATCTATCTATCTATCTATCTATCTATCTATCTATCTATCTATCTATCTATCTGTAGGCCCTTGCCCGGCTGGGATGCCTCTACAGTGGAATGACCAGGGGCCTCATGTATAACGCCGTGCGTAGAACTCGCACTATAACATGGCGTAAGCACAAAAGTGGGAATGTGCGTACGCACAGAAAAATCCAGATGCAGGAATCTGTGCACACGCAAACTTTCACGTTCTTCCACTACATAAATCCCGATCAGCGTGAAAAGTAACGCACGTGCACGCGCCTTCTGTCCCGCCCCAACTCCTCCCAGAATTACCCCTCTTTAAATATGCAAATCGATATAAATAGCCTTCTGTGAAAAGACAATGGGAAAAGCACAGGGGAAAATATAAGAATTTCAGTGAATACCAAGTGGAGGCAAAGGAAAAATGTACTATTTGTTGGTTTAAACAGTGGGATAATCAACAAAAGAAAGTTGATCGAGTGACAGAGTGTTGGAGAAACTCGAAAGCTCAAGTTCACAAAGTCGCACAGTGCCCGAAATAAAAAAGAAATCACATATCAAAGTCGCCATGAAAAGGCGAGTCGTAGCCCACCGTCTGAGTGTCATATGAAAACTTATTAGGGTACAGACAAAAAAATAGGCACACAGTGGGAAAAAAAGCACGAAATGTCAACTTTAATCTTGAAATTTCCACTTTAATCATGTAGTTTATTTTTCATTAAAGTAGAACATCATAAACTTCATCTTAAAATCATTTATTTTACTAGTTTCTCAAGTAGCACGTTAAATGCTTTGTTCTGTGTTTGATCTTCTATGTGCTCTATGTGTGTGAGTCACTACCTGCTTCTGTTCTTTCTCTTTCTCCGACAGGACACAGAATCCATTGCATTTGTGATATTACAGCTCTCTGAATAATTAAAATACTGAGATATATACGTGATATCTTTTTCATGATGAGAGGAATGAAAGCATGTTATTAAACATGGGAACACGGTGGCGCAGTGATTGTTCATATCTCACGCAAGATGCTTGCTGCGCCATGTGCGACCTTCGATGAAATAATTTATCACAGAAGTACTGTCTCTTTCAAACGTACTAACCTCCAATTCCTGTCCTTACTTTTCTTTCTCCAAATACCCAATCAGCTCTGTAATAGACGTTAAGCCATCTGTAAGCTTAGAACGCCGATTCTTCAAAACATTTAAGGAACATTGAAATATCTTCGTAGTACATGTTTAATTATTCTATCCGTTTATCCTTCCAGTGTCGCGTCAGCACCAGCAATAATACAGCGCAAGGCAGGACCAATCTGTGAACTAGCCAGCGCTGCGGCACCGTGTCCTCACATGTTTAATTATTAACAATACTGATTATTTAAATAAAGTTAAAGTTTTATCTGTATACTATAAGCAACATATTTTGCTGCATTTCATCTTAAAAATGATATTGTCATCATACGCGCTTTATAAAGTGGTGCAGGTTGTGCAATATTATAACTGTAGTGCAAGTTTACAGTGAGGTGATTGTACTTATAAGTACTAACAGTTCTACAAGGACCACTTGATGGACTGATTGAGTGCGTTTATAGTTCTTGGGATGAAACTGTTTCTGAAACGCGAGGTCCGTACAGGAAAGGCTTTGACGCGTTTTGCCATGGTTGAGGTAGTGTGTACTTGAAACTGTATACCGATAATTCTCTTTCCAATCAGCTGCTGCTGTGATTCACACTCAGATACAGTGATATAAATACTCTGAGTGGTGCAGTGAGAGTAATATGGAAAAAGATGATCTGCTGTGGCAACCCTTAACGGGAGCAGCTGAAAGAAGAAGAAGATGCAGTGAGAGTAACAACGCTAAAGCAGTTCTGGTATTTGGAATACTATGGCTATTCCCTGGACCATTATATTGCTACAGGTTAATTACAATCAGATGCATTACACTAATAAACAATATGCAGTTAATTTCAGTGTATTTATAAAGCCGCGTCAGGAATGTGGATCTAAGAAATAAAGAAAGGGTGACCACACAGGAACAGTAGCACTGCTTTGACGCTGGGTGCCGCCAGTCTGCAAAACCGAGCGGAGAAATTGCGTACGCCAAGGTATGAGGTACCGTGGAAATGTGCGTGGCTTTACGCCAAGTTTAGGTTTATACATCGCGATTTGAGCGTGGAAACATTAGTACGCAACATTTCTGTGCATACGCACCGTTTATACATGAAGCCCCAGGGGAGGGAGCGTATCCACGGCATCACCTCCCCCGGAACACTAGGTGGCAGTGGTAGCCCCCCCTGGGTTGCAGTGGTGCCTCAGACTCTCATAGGGCTCCATGGGAGTTTGGAGTGGCCCTGTTCGGTTTCGTGGGAGCTACCAGGGGGTGCTGCAGATATTGTTGAGCCCTGTGCTGCCGGAAGAAGATCTGGGTGCCCTATGAAAGGAGCCAGCTGCCCCTACTCTGGGAGTCCGAGTCAAGAGGAGGTGTGGAGGCAAAGAGAGTGGAACAGGAAGAAGAAAAGTGTGCTTTTGTGCCGTGTTCTTGTGTTTATTGTGCTGTGCAGGTGGGAAACGAGGGAAAGTGTTTCCCACAAAGAAAAAATAAAAGAATGTGTGTTGAACTTCTGTCCTGTATCTGTCTGTGCCAGGTTTGGGTAGGAGGAGTGCCCTCTCTATCTACTGTATCTATTATGTAATGTCTTTCTTATCTGTCTGTCTGTCTGCCTATTATATATTGCCTTTCACACGTATCTATCTGTTATATAGATGTGAAGGACAGTATATAATAGACTAATGCAGTAGACATGCTTTTTGATACCAATAGATACACAGTATAAATCCTTTTTTAGAGAACAGTATTAAGGTCTAAATTATCCCATAACTGTACACAAAATATTAAACTAATGATATCCTAATATAAGTAAATATTGTCCCTCCCTCTGCTCATGTGGTAGAGTGACAGGGCACAATGGGCCTGGTACTGGAGTCAGCTGGTGACACAGGGCAGCGTGTTATGGAGAGGATGGGCCTTATGAGATATAATGGATTCTTATTTTGCCATTTTTTTCTACATCCATCCATCCTTCCATCCATTCTCCAACTCGCTATATCCTAACTACAGGTTCATGGGGGTCTGCTGGAGCTAATCCCAGCCAACACAGGGCACAAGGCAGGAAACAAACCCCGGGCAGGGCACCAGCCCACTGCAGGGCACACACCAAGCACACACTAGGGACAATTTAGGGTCACCAATGCACCTAACCTGCATGTCTTTGGACTGTGGGAGGAAACCCAAGCAGAGACGGGGAGAACATGCAAACTCCACGCAGGGAGGACCCTGAAAGCGAACCCGGGTCTCCTAACTGCGAGGCAGCAGTGCTACCCACTACGCCACCGTACCACCTTTTCTACATCCAGTAATTGTCATGGAGCAAATATGGAAAACTTTCAATAGCAACATCACAAGCACATTTGAGCCATTAGCATAACCTGACAGAGACGTTCAGTGAAAGATCTATCTATCCATCCATCCATCCTGCCAGCCCCCCTATACTCCATTATGGGGTCACAGGGTGTAAGAGCCTATTGTGGGCACATTAGGCACAACGCAGGATTCAGCCCTGGGTGAGCCACACACCTTCACCCACCTATGCTGCCCATCTTTGAGATTTAGAATAAAATCAGAGTATTTGGAGAAATCAGAGTAGACACAGCAGGGATGTGGAAGTTCTGTACAGACACATTGGATTCCCGGTCCCTAAGCTGTGAGTGCCGAAGCACCAACCGCTGTGCCAATGACTGTTGATCCAGTGCTGCAGGGAGTTGGTTTAGTTTTTATTCCAAACTGGGAATTACAGACAGGTGTGTTTTCTTGTTTTACAAGCCCATTGCCCGATGGCTGCCGCTGCCGCTCTTGTTGCTACAAATGATCGTTCATCAGGCGACGTGTTGCATACGTTGGGGAATAAAAGCTTTAGTGTTCCAGTACAAATAGACATATACAAAAGAAGACATTTTGACTCCAGGGATTCTTTCCCTGGATCCAGAAATGATGGATGGATTCCTTTGTCCAGGGTGCTGTGGCGGGTCAATCTCATTAGTTACTAAAGTGGCGACATTGTTTGTCTGGCCGCTCCAGATAGTGAAAGCAAAGATCACTCAAGTGAAGTGGATTTCATTTATCTCCATTCTTTAATACACAGTCGCTTCAACTGTCCACAGACTTTGAGTGACAGATATAAAAAAAAAAATAAGGAAGCCCCTTGGTAGCGTGGCACCCCCGGCACAAATGAATGTCCTAACTTATGTATGAGAAAAGCCAGCTGCTTTCATTTGGATTTCTCTGAAGTGACATTGTCACCTCATTCCTGTCACCGATTGCTGGCTTTATCCTCACAGTTCAGACTCCCCACGTCCGCTCCTGCAATCTCCGCCATGTATTCCCAGTGCCCGTGTTCTTTCACACATATGGTGATGGTGATAACTTTACGAGGCATTTTGTGAGAGTGATTATATTGAAAGGTGGCATTTAAAATAGAGTGACCGACGGGTGGGCAGCATGGTGGCACAAGGGGTTGGCACTGACTCAGCCTCACGGCTACAGAGATAAAGCCCCAGTGCTGGTCACCGTCTGTGTGTATTCAGCACATTTCTCCTCATGTCTGTCGTCCCGTTGTTACCCACATCCCCAAGACGTAATGAACATTTAGTGGGGAAACCTTTGTGATTATGGGTTATTGAGTTTAGGATAAAAAAAGGCTAATTTCTCCATTTAAAATGAAGTCTCCAGCACAATAAAGTGTACAGAGAATGAAGGGGTCTGAATCCACCGTGTATAAAAGCAAAGTCCCAAATTATAACCAAAATGGGAGAGGATTACCATAAACCCCTGGATTGTTAAAGGGATGGGCGATGATGAATCTTCATAAAAGGAGGATTTATCTACAAAAATATAACCAAATGCTCAAAAAGAAGCAAAAGGGGTCACCACACAATTAATCTGAAGACAAAAAAAGTCTCCACACAATACAGTAAACCGTGACGGACTGGCACCCTGTTACTGCCTTGCACCCTATGCTTACTGGGATAGGTGCCAGCTTCCCCGTGACCCTTCTCAAGATAAAGTAGGTCTGGAAGATGGATGGAAATCCTGAAACAGAAGTTAAGAGTGGGAAAAAAACAGAAAATCTAATGAAAAACACCAAGCTCATAAACGGCGTTACATTTCAGCCAGGGTTCATCTCCGGGCTGGGGTTTAAATCTGTGTTTTTATGTCCTTTTTGTTCATTTGTAAGTCAGTTACTTATGTTGATGTTACTGTTGTTAATTCTCTTATTACATTCCTTGTGTTTTGTGGGCGGTTCCCCCAGAGGCAGGGCTACCTACCAATCACCACCTCAGCCATATAAAGGGGAGGGGCAACCCACAGTATCTTGCATTTCATTCAAATGCGCTTGGGAATTGGTGAGGGTTTCTACTGCATTTTTCTGTGCTCTTTGTTTTTGGTGGTTTAACTGGAATTTCTGAACCTCTGCTCTGTTTTTGTGTCTTTGGTTCTTGGATTTCAAATTCGAAAGCCTCAGCTGGTAACTCCTTTTGGCCTTTAGTGCTCCACAGAGCTTACTTTGTTTAAGAGCAGTTTTGAATAATAAATACTTCTATTGATAATGATGCTGTGTTTGCGCTCATTACTAGCCGGGCTTTGACTGTAATATCCCCCACTATAGTGGGTATTTTTGACATTTTTTTGGGGGGGGGGGGGGGGGGGGGATTTGTGCTTGGGAACTCTCAAGAATTTGTCTTTGCTGAAACAGAAGGATTTTTATTTCACGATCAGAAGTGAGTACACACTTCTTTTGGCAAGCCAGAAACGTGAACCAAGACTCAGAATTGTACTCCAGGATGAAAGTCACAAAGCCGATGATGAGAATTCCGAGAAGCACAAGTTAAATTGTTTTAGATTTAACTAAACCCAGATACCCATGCTTTGTTATTGGCTTGTGTCTTATGACGTTACGTCAGCACGCTCCCATGGACTGTTTCATGTCCTTGTTAGGTTTTAAGTCATTTATTAGGTTACTGTTACTTTTTGTTGATCGTTTGCTTTATTTCCTACTCCTTGTATGTTGTGGGTGGTTCCCCAAAAGGTGGGGCCACCTGCCCATCACCACAAGGGTCTGTCCTCAGCACTATAAAGGTGGGGACAATCCACGGCCCCTTGAGGTCCATTCAGATGCACTTGGAAGTTGGCGAGTGTTTCTAACGTGATTGTTCTGTGCTTCTTTTTTTTGTCGATTTATTGGATTATTTGAACTTTTGACTTTGCCTCTTGGATTTCGTGTTGGGACATCGTTCACCTCGAAAATGCTTTGTTGTCAACTCCTTCTTCTCTTTTGTGCTCCACAGAGCTTACTTTTTTCAATAGCCTTTTTGAATGATACATATTTTTATTTATAAAGATTCTGCATTTGACCTCATCATGAGTTGGGGTTTAATGGTAATATCCCCCTCTAGTTGGTGGGGCTTGCAACTCTGTGCTTGGGAACTCTCAAGAATCTTCACAAACGGATCTCCCCACTCCACCAAAGTGTGTACAATTACACTGAAGGCGACTTCTTTTCCCAGCCTTCATTTATGGGGATGGGGTGGTCCTAAGTAGTGATGTAAGTATAAATGGGTAACATTATCAGAAATATTCAGAATAAATAAAAGTGAAAATAAATGGAAAAGGCAAAGAAGAGGAATGAAAGTATAAACCAAGGTAGGACCCCCTCATTAATAAATTAATAAATTAATTCGGTAAGGCTCCTACTTTATTTACCTTACATTTCTCTTTAGGAGGCGCTCTCCAGCTGTTAGACTTGAATCAAGGTAACTGACACTCGTTTTAAGAAATGGAATAATGCAATTTATTGTTAAACACAGGGAATATGGCAATATGATAACTGCATTTTTTATATATAATATAATATATCTATATATAATCTTCATTTGGATCTTGATCTTTGTATGTCCGCGAATGAATTAGAAGAAGCAGCACTAGATGGCAGTAGAGAGACAGCTAAAACATAGGCATTGCATTAAGAATCTCCTCCAGGCTTATACTACTGAAGACTGTAGTACTCCAGTCACACCTCAAAACACAGACATTCAAACTAAACAAATTGTTGTGCTTTAAATTAACTAATCTTTATATATAATCTTCATTTGGATCTTGATCTTTGTTTGTCCGCGAATTCATGTTCCCCTGACACTGCCTTGGTTGTTACTTTTTTTTTACAAACACTGTTGATACCACTCTTTGTGTTTAGATCTGGAATCAACACCTGCTTCGTTGTCAAGACTGTGGTTTTTTCTGTTTCTATCCACTGTCATTGGCAGCACTTCGTCCAAATCGAATGTTCACCCGCTTCTTGGAGTCGGCAGTCAGAGTATATAAGTCGGACACACTTCTGTGATTTTCCATCAGTCAGCGTTTGGAGTTCAAGAAAGAAACATTGGTTCTTCCTTACTCTTTGAATTGCCACAAAGCAACCTGCGAGATTGGAGAAAGGTTGAGAAGAGATCGTGAGAGGAAACGACAGCATCGTGAAAACGAGACGGACTGTGAACGGAGAGAAGCAGAAATGCTCCTCCACCACCACATAATTACTATTCGGACAGTGATTCCGAGTAGGCCGTTCCTATCGAATCAATGTCCAAGGGTTTTGTTTTGCAATTTTGTTTCCCTTATAAAAAATCATAATGCTGTGCGACGAAGGGCCCAGTTCACGACTGGCAGCCGCGTTTAAACAGGGAGCTCTTCACAGACAACTTTAACACGCGCAATGTAGTTGGGCGCACATGGCTAGTGTGTATATATATATATATATATATATATATATATAGTGACAGTAGGGGACACTATTGCACTTCCAAACCCACAGACAATACGCCAAAACACCAGGTAAAAGTCCCAATATTAAATTTATTATAATAATAATGTGCACAAAGCACCTCCACTTCCACTATTCTCAATAATAAACAATAATAAGCAATAATAATTCATAATACTCAATACTCAAATCCTCCACTCCACCGAGCAGCTCTGTCGCACTTCCTCCCAACTCCGGCTCAGTCTGCTGGGTTTCCCACAGTCCTTTTTATAGTCCTTGACCCAGAAGTGCAATCTGTCCTTCACTTCCGGGTCAGATGAACTCCTCTTTTTCTTCAGCCCGGAAGTACTTCATTTCTTCCGTCCCTGTGACGAGATAGTACTTCCGGGCTATAATAAAAACAGTTGTGCCTCCCTGCGCCATCCCCTGGTGGCCCCCATGGCATCCAGCAGGGCTGTGCAGCCGAACTCCATTGTCCATAATGCTCTGTGGGAATTCGGGGCACGTCTGTGCTGCAGGGAGACTCCCTCTAGCAGCCTGGGGGTGTTGACCGGGATAAACTGCCGGCCATCCCTCACTATATATATTGTAATAGATATTTATATTGTAATAGATAGCCCGGCCACAGACAGACACGACACCACAATGTCCACCACACAGCCGTTTATTTACAACACGCTATTTACAACTTGCTCAGTCCTAGTTCCTTCCTCCGTCCTCTTCCACCTGACTCCGGCTCTCCGAATGGAGTGAGGCGGCCCCTTTTATCCTGCCCCGGAAAAGAATTACCCTAAAGTACAGAGGTAGTCCTGTGCAAACAAGTCCCAGTGCGCAATCCAACAGTCAAAAACAAAACCATTCAAGCATGCAGAAATATCATAAGAAGAGCACAAGGCACAGCAAAACACAAGAACTCTGTGTCCCGAGTGCATTCACAATGAACCACCAGGAACTGTGGGAGATTGATAGGGCAGAGGGCGGGTACTGGCAGTGATTGGCAGTTGGCCATGCCTCTTGGGGAACCCCCCACCTCATATGGGTTATAAAGACCTATTGGATTATTACCTAACCAGGGGTTTTGCTGTCAGGTGTTTATTTGATATCATGTCATATTTACGATCTGTTTTACAGGGGTAAAGTTTTGGCCACAGTATGTAAGCATGTGGAAAATGCCCTCCAAAACTGTAAAGTAGCATATTTTGAGTGTCCAAGTATCTGTGAATTTTGAGACATTTAGTCAAGGAATGTATTTTGTGTGAAAGCAATGTGAAATGATTCACAGTTTAGCCCACATACACTAATGTTATGCTGACTGTGTGCAGAATTTTGAGAAAGTGACTTCAGTATTGCAGGACACGTCTTAGCAAAATGTAATGCCCGTAGTTTTGGACTCCTGTAGATCTGACTGAGGGGTCCACAAATGTTTGTCCATATAGTGTATGAGTTTTAGCCTGGAGTTACTTTACCTGAGCTTAGGTACACATTTCTTTTCTTTTTCTTTCATGATACAAAACAATTTTGTGTGTGGAACAACACGGGTGGCCTCATAAAAAGCGATCAGACAAATGAGAAGCATAATTAAGATTTATTTGTTTTTATCATCTCGGCAATAGAAGATGGTGAAGTTCAGTCTCTCTGTGCCATTTGCTTCTCTACTCCGTTCCTGTAATTAATCTCAATAAGTGGAGCGGCCAGCTTTTAATCACCGTGCACTCTGGTCACTCTTCTGGAGTACATTTCACACACACGCACTTCATTCCGTTTGCTGTGGGGACCTCACTGTGGTCTGCGCTTCAAGTCGAGTCAGCAGACGTCCTCCTAAAATGTATGTGAAGATTTAGAATCGGTAGGAGACGAAACTCACGTACCTTTTGTTTAGATTTCATGCAGGATTGTTGACTGGACTTTATCTTATTTTTTGTTTATTTCATCTTCTCAAATATTCTTTTGTGTATTATGTTGTGAGTGAAATAGCCGAATCGAGAATGATAAGATGAGGAGGACACGTATGGTGCCTGAACAACTCAAGGACTGCAAGAAGAACAGAAAGATGGATTTGGGTAGGAAGGAGAAGAGCAGAAAGGCAAAGAAAGACAGAAATGGGGATAGAGGAAGCAACCTGGAGGAACTGGCCCAGGATAGAGAGAAATGGAGGAAGCTTTATAACAGGCGGGGACGCAGTGCTGAAGATGATGGAAGTGTGGCTAACTAACTACTGTATTATGTTGTTAATTCTGCTCTTGGTTTCTTTATATTCTGCACAGTGCCAATCAAAGCCCATTTGGAGCTCTAGACAGGGTTGACAGAGGTCTCCCCTCGTTGTCCGTAGCAGGTAGTTGGTAATTATTAGACTAACCCTACCCTAATCCTAACCCTATTTGTGCAGAGCTTGCATCCCCTCCATAGCATAAATGACTCCCTGTGGACTTTAAGGAGCATGTGTCCCTTGGTGGATGAAGGGTGACCACATTTACTTTCAGAACAGGTGCCCAACAGGTAACTGTGCCCACTTAGTATCCCACGTCCCCCTCGGGCTTACTTTAATTAATTGCACCCATCATAGTTGGATCACCATGGGGGACCAGAGTGCACGCTTTCAGAAACACAAACTCCTTTGTGTACGTACCACGGACATAATTATTATTTCTATGACCCCTTTTCATTCCCCCCTTTCAGTGTCTGGAGTGCATACCCCTTTCCATTCATAAATAAGGCCCCTTCTATGATGGTTCCCTCGATGGCCGCCTATGTCACCTCATGGATTGACTGGCTCTGATTCTGTGTATTGATTGGTTTACTTGTTTTGTTCTGTTTTGCTCGTTATTTGTGTTCTTTGTTATCTGCCCTGTCTCCTGTATGTGGAGGCTAAGGAGGCAGGGCCACTGTGTTGGGCTGCATCACTGAGTTGGCATTAGTTGAAAGTTTTTCCTTTTTCTTTAATAACTATTTTTAGTTATTTATAGCAGTAGAGTGTTAGCCATAGATTGATACAAGAGAAAGTAGGGTGAAATGACACCTTTTATTGGCTAACTAAATAGATTACACATGCAAGCTTTCGAGGCAGCTAAGGCCCCTTCATCAGGCAAAGGTGCAACAAAGAAACTGAAAAATACTCTCGCTTGTATTGGGACACCATCTTGGATGGGAGACCATCTTAGGAAAAGCTTGGGTTGCTGCTGGATGAGGTGTTGGTCAGGCCAGCAGGGGACACATACCCAGTGGTCTGTGTGTGGATCTCAATGCTTTCCAGTGTAGTGACAAAGACCCCACGCTGTAAAAATGGGGACCATCCTTCTTTTGAGACATAACACCAACATCCTGACTCTCTGTGGTCTTAAAAGATCCTTGGGCTTCCTTCATAAAGAGTAGGGTGTACGTGATGTCCAGGCTAAATTGCCCACCACAGCCTAAGTCATTCTAGCCTCCTAAATCCTAATCATCCCCTGTCTCTAATTGTCTAACTACTGTATGTCACTCCTTCACCAAACAGCTTAAGTGTGGTGACCATACTGGTGCAAAAATGGCTGCCGTCACATCATCCAGGTGGGTGCTGCACATTTGTGGTGGTTGAAGTGGCTCCCCACTCACAATGTAGTTAGGGCAGTGCAATATAAATGTGAAGAATTATTACTAAGTTTGCAGATTAATAACAAAGGATTAGCATGTGCTCCATTAGTTAGTGATCTTCGTAAACGACTTTGCTCTACGTATTGAAAGAAATGAATCGGGATAGAGATTGTGAAGGGTTAGGGACCAGCCGGGTACCCAGTTTAATATAACATTCGCACCCTCTTGTGGACACTGAACGACATTACACCTGGGCAGGGGCACAGATGCCAGATGTCCTTTCACTTTATAAAGAGTGGTGGCTCTGAGGTTAGGGATCTGTGCTGGCAATCGGAAGGTTGCCGGTTCGAATCCCGTAAATGCCAAAAGGGACTCTGCTCTGTTGTCCCATAACCTGCAATTGCTGAGCGCTTTGAGTAGTGAGAAAAGCGCTATATAAATGCAAAGAATTATTATTATTATTATTATAAATGAAGGGATAATAATAATAATAATTCTTTGCATTTATATAGCGCTTTTCTCACTACTCAAAGCGCTCAGCGATTGCAGGTTAAGGGCCTTGCTCAAGGGCCCAACAGAGCAGAGTCCCTATTGGCATTTACGGGATTCGAACTGGCAACCTTCCAATTGCCAGTGCAGATCCCTAACCTCAGAGCCACCACTCCACCTATGGGATATGGCTGCTTTCTAATAATACGATGTCACCAGGCCCCCACCACTGCAGAGACATTCTACGGTCCATGTCTGTATATGTGTATGTATGCTAAGCATAGGTTGTGTCACACATGCGTGTCAGAAGATGTGATAACCCGCCGGGGTGAGAGGGGGCGCTGTTGCCAACGTTCTCTTCTCCTTCTCTCCCCGCAGCACTGTACTTAGCCCCGCCCTTTCCAAGTCACGCACTATAAGGAAGTCCAGAAGGAGGAGGCGTCATTCTCCACTGAGAGCGAAACACCAGGCTGAGCTCCAGGGACCCTTTCCTTAAAAGCTGAAGAACTGAACCCTTTGTTGTTTTGTACCCGAATGGCCTTTTCTTCTTTTCTCTTTTGTTTTGAACAATAGCATTAAATGAGACGACCCACTTGGTGTCCCAGCTTTTCACTGTTGACCCTATCCTGTTATTCCAGCACCCGGCCACAGCATGGCTCATGGGCAACGCCTTGATACGGGACAGCCGGTCCCCTGTCTTGTCTGACCAATCATTTTAATGAAGCTACCTTTGTGTGATTTGTTTAGGAGACTTTGGTGTTTCTTGTTTTCTAATGGGATCTTGTGACTTGGCCACCACCTTCACCGGAACGCCATACTACATGAGTCCTGAAGCCCTCAGCCACCAAGGCTACGACTCCAAATCTGACATATGGTGAGTCTCACAAAGGAAGGTAATGCATTTTGAGATTTTTAATGGTGCAGGTCCGTGTACTTTTTGGTATTTGAAATTTCGTTTCAGAAAATATCATTTATAAAAGAAAAAGAGACACTTATTTAATTTTCAGCATAAAAGGGAAAAATGAAAAACTCAAAACAATTACTTTTTTTCCTTTTATTCTTTCGCACATCAGAAAAGAAAAATACAAGAAACAAGAACGAGAAAAGGTCCGTGTACTTTTTGGTATTTGAAATTTCATTTTAGAAGCAAAAACAAAAATACGAAAAATGAAAGGAATTTTCAGATTTTGATTTTTGATCAAAGAATGAAATGAGGGAAAATAAGGTATTTTTTTAATTCTGTGGTAACAAATAGCAGTGATAAACATAAATTTACACATACTTTTCTTGATTATTTTGTGATTCAAATAATGAAAGTGTTATAGCTCAAAAACAACAAAACAGGCGCATTTTCGTTGTCTGAAAGCGGAGGTACTTCTTCTTCTTCTGCACGATTTTTGATGACAAGTATGGTGATTTGGTGATTTCATTTACTAACACTAAGTCTGGCAATTTTTATAGTGCTAGCATTTTGAATGGTTGCTCATTGACTTTTACCGGCTACTATACAGTAAACGTTTCGAGTATTAACAGTGTGCACAAATGTAACAACATGTTAGGAGAGCAACGTGATTTACAGAAAGTTTTCTTAACATGTGTTACACTTGTCAATGAGCAACCATTCACACACTTACACACATTCAAAATGCTAGCACTATAAAAATTGCCAGACTTAGTGTTGGTGAATGAAATCACCAAATGTTAGCTGTTTCACAGTAAGTAATGACGATAACGTTCATAAAAGAACTGCCACATCAATGAAGCAAAGTGTGCAAAGCTTGTAGTTTTACCTGAAAGATGCGACTCAGTTTTTCTGCAGTTATGTCCTCGTCCCGGAGTGTCACTCTTTTACTGTTCCGAAAAACAACGTAATGGTCCATCCTCTGCTGATGCCATGCAGTGCAACTTCAAGGCCGTAGGCTGATGTGTTGTGAGGAGGAGGAGGACTATTCGCACGTGTTGTCAAAAATCGCGCAGAAGAAGAAGTACCACCTCCGGTTTCAGACAACGAAAATGCGTCTGTTTTGTTGTTTTTGAGCTATAACACTTTCATTGTTTGAATCACAAAATAATCAAGAAAAGTATGTGTAAATTTATGTTTATCACTGCTATTTGTTACCACAGAATTAAAAAATACCTTATTTTCCCTCTTTTTATTATTTAATCAAAAATCAAAATCTGAAAATTCCTTTCATTTTCGTGTTTTCGTTTTTGCTTCTAAAATGATATTTCAACCACCAAAAAGTAAACGGACCTATTTGCTACCATAGAATTAAAAAAATACCTTATTTCCCCTCATTTTATTCTTAATTCAAATTTCAAAACCTGAAAATTCCTTTCATTTTTTTTTTTTCATTTTTGCTTCTAAAATGAAATTTCAAATACCAAAAAGTACACGGACCGGTGCAGCATTGTTCTGATCATGTTCGGTTTTCATTTTCTTTCATTATTTAATTTGCAAATGAATGACAATAATGTTTTTTGGGGTTGGGGAATTAATTTCCATTATATTTTTTTTTTCATTTTGTGTCCTTTTCAAGTTCTTCAAAAGTATTTGCATCTTTTTCTAATGGCATCTCAACAACAGGCGGTGAAAAAGGTCCACCGTCTCAGATTGTCTGACTGTCTCTCTTGTCAGTTTACCGCCTAACAGTTCATGGGTGGTGAGCCTACTGGTGCATAAAATGGCCGCCGTCGCATCATCCAGGTGGATGTGGTGGCTGAAGTGGCTCCCCACTCACTACGTAAAGCGCTTTGAGTAGTGAGAACAGCGATATGTTAATATAAAGAATTAGTATCATTAATTAACGGATCAAGATTTGAAATGGGGTTGAAAAAAATATAACTGGGGCCAATACCAAAAAGACACATCAACCTTTCACCAAGCAAGAAATCAGAAGCCATGGAATGTGAAGAAAGTCAGAATACCGAGATAAGAAAGACAGAAGAGAATCACACGTAAAGTATGTTTGTCCAAATGAGAATTGCATGAGCCGGAAACTTATAGGTCATGCCGATGACAACACGCGTCACACATACCTGTGAAATTCAGGGAGAATTGCCCGCACAATGCTAAAGTGAGGGCAGCACGGTGGCACAGTGGTAGCGCTGCTGCCTCGCAGTTAGGAGACCCGGGTTCGCTTCCCGGGTCCTCCCTGCGTGGAGTTTGCATGTTCTCCCCGTGTCTGCATTGGGTTTCCTCCCACAGTCCAAAGACATGCAGGTTAGGTGGATTGGCGACTCTAAATTGGCCCTAGTGTGTGCTTGGTGTGTTTGTGTGTGTCCTGCGGTGGGTTGGCACCCTGCCCGGGATTGGTTTCTGCCCTGTGCCCTGTGTTGGCTGGGATTGGCTCCAGCAGACCCCCGTGACCCTGTGTTCGGATTCAGCAGGTTGGATAATGGATGGATGGATGCTAAAGTGATGTCAATTTTTGGTTAAAAAAAAAAAACCCCACACCTTTCCACCACTGAGGTTACCAAAAAAATACAAAGAGACAGGCACAAAAACTGAATAAAATAAAATACCAGTTGTAGCCGGCTAGGAAGAGACCCCCCTCTATCCTCCTGAGGGTTCTGCCTGCCCCGAAAAGTGCTTCCTGGAGGCCATATAATGGCATACTGTAACAATTACCCTAAGTTCAAAGAGGCCATGCTACAGTAACAATAAATTTGTCAAGCTCTTATTGACACATTGGACCAGGCTCTTCTGCCACTTCTCCCCTCCAAGCTTAGTATTAAGCAAAGACAAAAACAAAAAGAAACAAGAACACAAGAGAACATTTTACTTAGATATATTTAAACTAAACAACTACACACTTCTACTCACTACCACCACAAAAACAAAATAAAGTCCCCTTTAACAGTCCTTCAAGCAAGTGCCCATCCCATAACATACACACTCCCCTAAAACACACCAAATTCTCACTTTTCATTAGAAAGGATGGCCAGTGCCAACAAACCCCACATACTGTATCTTACAGTGCATCCGGAAAGTATGTTTGTTATGTCACAGCCTTATTCCAAAATGGATTAAATTCATTTTTTTCCTCAGAATTCTGCACACAACACCCCATAATGACAACGTGAAAAAAGTTTACTTGAGGTTTTTGCAAATTTATTAAAAATAAAAAAACTGAGAAATCCCATGTCCATAAGTATTCACAGCCTTTGCCATGAAGCTCCAAATTGAGCTCAGGTTCATCCTGTTTCCCCTGATCATCCTTGAGATGTTTCTGCAGCTTCATTGGAGTCCACCTGTGGTAAATTCAGTTGACTGGACATGATTTGTAAAGGTACACACCTGTCTATATAAGGTCCCACAGTTGACCGTTCATGTCAGAGCACAAACCAAACATGAAGTCAAAGGAATTGTCTGTAGACCTCTGAGACAGGATTGTCTCGAGGCACAAATCTGGGGAAGGTTACAGAAAAATTTCTGTTGCTTTGAAGGTCCCAGTGAGCACAGTGGCCTCCATCATCCGTAAGTGGAAGAAGTTCGAAACCACCAGGACTCTTCCTAGAGCTGGCCGGCCATCTAAACTGAGCGACTGGGGGAGAAGGGCCTTAGTCAGGGAGGTGACCAAGAACCCGATGGTCACTCTGTCAGAGCTCCAGAGGTCCTCTGTGGAGAGAGGAGAACCTTCCAGAAGGACAACCATCTCTGCAGCAATCCACCAATCAGGCCTGTATGGTAGAGTGACCAGACGGAAGCCACTCCTTAGTAAAAGGCACATGGCAGCCCACCTGGAGTTTGCCAAAAGGCACCTGAAGGACTCTCAGACCATGTGAAAGAAAATTCTCTGGTCTGATGAGACAAAGATTGAAATCTTTGGTGTGAATGCCAGGCGTCACGTTTGGAGGAAACCTGGCACCGCTCATCACCAGGCCAATACCATCCCTACAGTGAAGCATGGTGGTGGCAGCATCATGCTGTGGGGAACTGGGAGACTAGTTAGGATAAAGGGAAAGATGACTGCAGCAATGTACAGAGACATCCTGGATGAAAACCTGCTCCAGAGCGCTCTTGACCTCAGACTGGGGCGACAGTTCATCTTTCAGCAGGACAACGACCCTAAGCACACAGCCAAGATATCAAAGGAGTGGCTTCAGGACAACTCTGTGAATGTCCTTGAGTGGCCCAGCCAGAGCCCAGACTTGAATCTGATTGAACATCTCTGGAGAGATCTGAAAATGGCTGTACACCGACGCTTCCCATCCGACCTGATGGAGCTTGAGAGGTGCTGCAAAGAGGAATGGGCCAAACTGGCCAAGGATAGGTGTGCCAAGCTTGTGGCATCATATTCAAAAAGACTTGAGGCTGGAATTGCTGCCAAAGGAGCATCGACAAAGTATTGAGCAAAGGCTGTGAATACTTATGGACATGGGATTTCTCAGTTTTTTTATTTTTAATAAATTTGCAAAAACCTCAAGTAAACTTTTTTCACGTTGTCATTATGGGGTGTTGTGTGTAGAATTCTGAGGAAAAAAATGAATTTAATCCATTTTGGAATAAGGCTGTAACATAACAAAAGGTGGAAAAAGTGATGAAGCGTTGTGAATACTTTCCGGATGCACTGTATATATATATATATATATATATATATATATATATATATATATATATATATATAATATAATATACAGTGGTACCTCAGTATAAGTCCACTTTGGAATAAGTCCAACTTGGTGTACGTCCTGTTTGGACGCGAAAAATTTTGCTTCTTATACGACCTTTGTTTGGAATACGACACGCATGCTAGAACGCTGTGTGCTACCCTTGTTTACCTCTCTCTCGAGACAAAGCCAACACTGCTTGGACATACTTGGAGTTAGTGCATACCCTGGACACCAAATACTTTTTTGCTGCACTTTATGTAAACATCACAATTCACAAAGAAGAAGTGAAATTTTAATGGAGCACATTTTTTTTTCATGCAAAGAGCATCACAATTACTGCACCACTGATCATTTTACTCACTGCTAATGAACTGTAAAAACTATTTAAAAAAAACTACTGGAACAATATGTACAAGGTGCAACTGACGCCATGGATGAAATTCAGTAAATCACTGAGCCAACTGCGCTTGAACTGGCACACAGAGGTAAGCGCTGACGCTGGCAGGCTAGTCTAGTGCAGGCTGCAGTGCTGCAGGGGCCAGCACAGGTCATGAGCTCAGCGAATGTACGGCACTGACTGATCAGCTCTGGCGTGCTGGTAAATTGCACTGGGAACCGACAATAGCCGGTTACTGCGTTCAATGAATGTACGTCACCAAATATACTCGGCTCCTACGTGCTGGCAAATGGCACTGGGAAACAACTATAGCTGGTTGCAGCAGTTTAAGGATTAAGAAGAACAAAACGGAAAACACGAGAACACTCGGCTGGAGAAGCGTCACAGGGCAGCAGTCAATCAGCAGCAAGGAGAAATGAATAACGCTGTAGCGGTTTGGTGCCACTAAGATTCACACTTTATATTCGGCTATTGCAGTGTTCTTGAATAAAATACAATAATTATGAAGAGTTCTTTATATAAATACACTTTATTGAGTTATACCCAGCAACAAACACATAGAACCATATATGTGGAACCAGCGTGTAGGTTAACTAACTTATTACACTGCCGGTCAAAATTCACATCCCGTATTGCATGTTCAATGGGGGAAAATATAAAGTGGCCTCGTGAAGTCCAACATTTTCCTAAAAGCGAAAGCGGAGCTTCATTGCATGCTTGTGTCAGTGGGGGTCCAGCTTAAGCACAAGCAGGCAGACACAGACAGAGCCGATTTTAATTTAATGTTATTTTTTCTGATTCAAATAAATGACAAAACATTCGTACAAAATAAATATTTGTCAAAATCCACCATTTGTGCTTATCCAAATTCAGCTCCACCCCTACATTACAGGGTATGGCAGAACGTTTAATCTGCAGCTAAACCCGATCCGGAATGTCACCTAGAACTGAACGAGCTCACATTCAAGTTCTTCACTTGCAAATACGCAACGTTAAGTTCACCATTCTGAGAAAAATGAGCTTGTTCAATGAACGCACTCTTTTGAGCTAGTTTATGCCCAACACTGTCGGGCCTCACCCAGACAAGTCAGATTTGGGAATGAAGAAGGACGAAGCCCCCCCTGGATTGGAGGTGGAGGGAGCAAGAAAGAGAGGGAAGGATTGAAAGCGGATTGTGTTGTGGAAGAGAAGCCCACTTGAAGGTATTTTCTATTGAGTACTCAGTCTTTTGTGTCTGATGAAGTTGTGTCAGGGGTTTTAGGGGTGGGGTTGGGGGGGGGGGGTCTAAGATGCCCCCCTCCCCCAAAAGTGCTCATACCCAACAACACTAAACACCTTGATTTTCCACCACCAGTCCTAAACCGTGAAGACCCTTTGCAGTAATGAAAGGCTCGCGATGGCATCAGGCAGCGTGCGCTCCCTGAGAGAACAGGCAGGTCTTCACCAGCTGTCCGCAAATCAAGTGCGTGGTGTTAATGAGCATTTGATTACATTCGTAAAGTGAGTAAACAAAGCGTTTATTAAGTTTAAGGCCTTGTCGGCATCTTATTACTTTGTGGATTTTCATTTGTTACGTCGTCGCCAATTAGAACAAAAGCAACAGCAATGGTGATGGTCACCCCGCAGTGGATGACCCCGCGTAACATTCCTTTAATTCTTTATTATTGACAGCCTTAGAAATGAAATGAGGACAATATTTTTTATTATTATTATTTCTTTTTTTTTTATGAATTTTTGTCTGTATGGCTTATTCACCAAGAATAAACCTCGCTGGCAGATGCTTTTTACAAGTGAGGTTAGGCTTTAATTAGGTTTTCCAGGTTATTTGATTGTACTGACATGTCTTTATTTCTGCCTATCGGTCTTTTCTTTGTAAGCTATGGCTCTTATCCTTCATATTATAAAATGTCAAGTGTTACTTCAAAAATAAATAAATAAATAAGGAAAGGTTTCTTGGAGTGTTCCTTTTTATTTAATAAAACTCCTTTATGAACAAAATACCCGTTTGACTTTCAAGGTGTATGGAGGTCCAACCCACACACACCACAGCATCCCCTGGCAATCAATTTGACCCGCTCACACCTCTCTTCTGAGAATAAAGTATATTAAGTCATCTTCTATTCTTGTGCCAGAAACGGAATCCTTACCTGGAGACTTTTTAGTACACGACTTAAAATGAAGGCTAGCTCTCTGTTTCTGAGGAAGTTTGTGTGTTGTGAGTAAGGTGTGTAAGGTGGCACGGTTGTTAATGTGGGCACCTCACAGAATACCCAGCTGTTGTCCGTGTGGAGTTTGCAGATACCCTCCATGTGTCTGTTTGGGCTTCCCTTTGAGTGCTGTGTGCTTTTATACTCCCAATACGGGTTAAACTCTGGGCATCTTGTAGCTCACGACCGACTAGAAACTAGCAGTGAGTGAAAGGCAGGGAGAGATTGGGCATCAAACTAAAAGCAGTGGGTGTTCAGGGTATGGATTAGACAAGGGAAGCAGAGGATGAGAAAGCCCAACAGAATCTTTACTTCCTGCAAAGGCTGAGGAAAACCCATCTCCCGCCACCCATGCTCACCACCTTCTACAGAGGGGCTATCGAGAGCTTCCTAAGCAGCTGCATCACTGTCTGGTTTGGGTCATAGATCACAAGAGCCTGCAGAGGATAGTGAGGATAGCTGAGAAGATCATCAGAATCTGTCTTCCCTTGTAATGGACGTGTACATCACAGGCTGCATCTGCAAAGCTACCAGCATTGTGGAGGACCCGACGCACCCTACACATAAACTACTCCCCCTCCTGCTGTCTGGAAGAAGGTACCAACGCATTTGGGCCTTCACCACCTGAATGTATGATAGTTTCAGGTCAGGTCAGGTTGAGGAGCATGAACCGGTACAGCGCATTGCCGCACCCACCGCACGACGACACAGCTTGGGGTCCTGGTTGGCAACCCCCGAGGCAGACACACAGCCCAGTCCCACCATCCGGAAATTACCCTCTATCTGCTGCAGCCAGGTGTTATGTGGGTGTCCCCTTGGCCTGGTCCAGCCATTTGGGTCCTCAACAATGAGCCGGATCACCTCAGGGAATCGCACCACATGGCCGTAGTGCCGTAACTGACGCTACCTCACAATGCAGGGAATCCATGAGCAACACAAAGTCGAACCAGTGGTGTGCAAGGCTTCTCCAAAGAGACACACATGAAGGAGTCCAGTCTTTGTCTCAGGTCACTGGATAGCGTCCATGACTCACAAATAGGAAGCACCAGGACTCTAAAGACTTGGACCTTCGTCCTTTTGCTGATATCAAGAGCGCCACACACCCCTTTCAGTGACCTCATGACCCTCACGATGCTCTCCCAGTCCATCTACTGACTTCACAGGAAGAGTCACCAGAGACATGAATGTCTTACCTAAAGACTCCTAAACACTCAGGGACGAGACTGATAACACACACACACACACACACACACACACACACCTTCCCACTCAACTAGAATATGTCTTTATATTTATTAGTATACTGTTACCTTCTTCCTACTTCCAGTGTCATGTTTACATCTGTTTCTTCTATTAAGATATTGTCACATTTTGGCACATCCTGATACTTTATTTATTTATTGTACATTTAGTTATCATAAATGTGTACTGGTTGGTGCCGCACTGTCCTTGTTTGTACCACTGTCTGTCTTTGTACTGTCCCGCAGTGTCTGCCCATGCCTGCACACACGCACTTTATGTTGTAATGTGTAGTTTTCTGTATTCTGAGTAGCTCTGTGGTCCTGGAGATACAGTATGTTGTTTCGTCTCACTATGTACTGTGCTAACTGGATAGGGTTGAAATGACAATAAAAGCTACTTGATTTGACTTGGTGCAAGGAACCTCATCAGAATTGGCCGGTGTTAAGAGTGGTGTCCAGCAGGGGTCAATACTGGGGCCAATATTAATATCTATAAATGATTCGGATAGAAATATAAATAACAAAGGCGGCACGGTGGCGCAGTGGTAGCGCAGCTGCCTCGCAGTTAGGAGACCCGTCTGCGCTTCCTGGGTCCTCCCTGCGTGGAGTTTGCATGCTCTCCCCGTGTCTGCATGAGTTTCATCCCAAAGTCCAAAGACATGCAGGTTAGGTGCATTGGCGGTCCTAAATTGTCTCTGGTATGTGTGTGTGTGTGTGTGACCCTGTGTTAGGAAATAGCAGGTTGGATAATGACTGACAGACTATAAATTACAAAATGGTTAAGTTTACAGGTGATGCCAAGATAGGTGGATTGGCAGATAATTGAAAATCCATTAAATCATCACAGGGGGATCTGGACAGCAGACAGGCAGAGCCGGACTGACGTTTACAATCAGCGGGAGCTTTCCCAATGGACCACTGCCTGGCCTGGCCTGGCATTCAGAGTGACCAGTGAAATAAACTAATGGTGAAATTATACAATGTTATTATACAGGCTTGGGCAGATTTCTGCAGGATGAAATTTAATGTCAGTAAATGTAAAGTGTTACACATAGGAAGTAAATATGTGAGGTTTAAATACACGATGGGCGGTCTGGAGATCAAGAGTCCACCTTACGAGGAGGACTTAAGTGTCATAGTGGACTCATCACTGTCAACTGGCAGACAGTGTACAGGTGCCATTAAGAAGGCTAACAGAATGTCAGGTTATATAGCGCCTTGATGTGTGGAGTACAAGTCACAGGAGGTTCTGCTCTGGCTTTATAACACACTGGTGAGGCCTCATCTGGAATCCTGGGTGCAGTTTTGGGCCCACCAGACACAGCAGCACTAGAAAAAGTCCAGAGAAGAGCAACTAGGCTGATTCAGGGCTGCAGGGGATGAGTTCTGAGGGAAGATTACAAGAGCTGAGCCTAATGCTTTCATTAGGTGTAGGTCTTGTTAGGTTTTAATTCACAATTGGAGGTCTGAAAATTGAGAGTACATCTCATGAGAAGGATTTAGGAGTTGTAGTGGACTTGATACTATTGTGTTCAGAAGCCATTAAGAAGGCTAACAAAATGTCAGGTTATATAGCGTCTTCATGTGTGGCGTACAAGTCACAGGAGGTTCTGCTCAAACTTTGTAAGACACTGGTGAGGCCTAGTATGGAGAACTGGGGGCAGTTTTGGGCCCACCAGACATAGCAACATGAGAAAACGTCCAGAGAAGAACAGCTAGGCTGATTCAGGGCTACAGGGTATAAATTATGAGGGAAGAATAAAAGAGCTGAGCCTATACAGGAGATGAAGAGGAGACCTGACTGAAGTGTGCAAAATGATGAAGGGAATTAATCCAGTAGATCAAGAGTTCATCAAGAACATGTGGACACTGTTGGAAACTTGTTAAGGGGAAATTTTACACAAAAATTAGGAAGAGAACCACAGACACTTAGAATAAGTGACCAAATAGTGTGGTGGACAACAAAACTTTAGGGACCTTCAGAACTCGACTTGATGTTATTTTGGAGGAATTAAGTGCAGAAGACTGGTGAGCTTTGTTGACCTGAATGGCCTGTTCTCATCCAGATTGTTCTGCTCTTTTAAAGATTTGCTGTTTATTGCATCAAGTGCCAATAAAAACAATAATCAAAACTCAGTGTTGTGCTTTTATGTCAAATGCCATCAATTTAGCAATGACATGCAAAAAAATCAGGAGTGGTCTCCCCTCAACCTTCTCATATACTCAGATATGGGGATGGATATTTAAGGAGTAAACCACAAGACAAGGGTTATATTTTTATATTATGTACATTAAAGGACCATCAACAACAAATCAAATCAAATTAATAATATAATGAACAATTATTATAAAAGTAAAGGTGAATAAATCGGACTCTGTAGCTGCATGAATAAAAGGTAAAGTACCACTTCTGGTTAGCAAAAATAGCCCAAAAGTTGATAGAAATCTACGTTTTACCTAATACTTGTATGCAAAACTTGGTTGACTGAAGTGAAAGCATCCTTAAGTTATCGTGTTAACACACACACACAGACATAATTCCAATAATGGTATTTTCGGACTCGGGGAGGTCTAAAACATCGAGATTCATCAAAATCTCGAGGTCGAATATTTGGACGATTACAATACAAAAACTTTGTATACGAGAGTGAAAAAGGGAAAATAAAACATATGCAATATTTACAACTGCACCTCAAGTGCTACAGCAACAACATCTTCAATAACCTTCAACATCTGCAATAGGATGCTGCAGATGTTCTATCAGACGGTTGTGGCGAGCGCCCTCTTCTATGCGGTGGTGTGCTGGGGATGCAGCATTAAGAAGAAAGATGCCTCACGCCTGGAAAAACTGGCGAGGAAGGCAGGCTCTATTGTTGGCATGGAGCTGGACAGTTTAACATCTGTGGCAGAGCGACGGGCGCTGAGCAGACTCCTGTCAATTATGGAAAATCCACTGCATCCACTAAACAGGATCATCTCTAGACAGAAGAGCAGCTTCAGCGACAGACTGCTGTCACCGTCCTGCTCCACTGACAGACTGAGGAGATCGTTTCTCCCCCAAAGTATGCGACTCTTCAATTCCACCCTGGGGGGGCGGGGGTAAACGTTAACATTATATAAAGTTGGAGTATGTGAATTTCCCCTTGGGATTAATAAATTTATCTATCTATCTATCTATCTATCTATCTATCTATCTATCTATCTATCTATCTATCTATCTATCTATCTATCTATCTATCTATCTATCTATCTATCTATCTATCTATCTATCTATCTATCTATCTATCTATCTATCTATCTATTTCTAGAGCACGTTTTCATACAAGTGATGGAGCTCAAAGTGCTTTATAGGATGAAGAAAGAAAAAAGAAAAATTAAGTTCAAGCAATGATAAGTAACAAAGAATAAAGTAAAGTCTGATGGCCATGGAGGACAGGAAAAAGAAACCAAAACAAAATCTGCAGGGGTTCTGAGGCCAGGAGACCACCCAGCCCCCATAACACTAATGATCTCAATCAGTCCTTGTGGTTTTCTGGCTTCACATGGAAGAATTTGATGATGCTGGTCATGTGGACTTCTGCCCTTCAATCTAATCTAAGGTCGGCATGGTGCCCTAATCAGGTGATGGTGGCGCAGATCACCACCACAGAGAACTGGAAATAGAACAGCAGAGCAAGTAGGGGTTAGTTTGGATTGTGGAGCCATGAAGAAAAAAAATAATTCAGTGCATATAGAGAATATTAGGGATACACTAAATGAAGCTCTGAGAAAGCCATGTTAACATAATGAGTTTTCAGCAGTTTTTTTAAAGTGCTCCACTGTATTAGCCTGGTGAATTTCTATCAGTAAACTCGTATTCCAGATGTGAGGTGCCTAACATCAGAAGGCCGCCTCACCACTTCTTTTAAGTTTAGCTCATGGAATTCTAAGCAGACCCTCATTTGAAGATCTAAGGTAACGATTTGGAGTGTAAGGTGACAGGCCTTCTGAGATATAGGATGGAGCAGATTATTGAAGGCTTTGTATTTTAAAGTCCATTCTAAATGACACAGGTAATCAGTGTAGTGACGCTAAGACTGGTGTGATGTGCTCAGATTTTCTTTTCCTAGTTAAGATTCTGGCAGCTCCATTCTGCACTTGTTGCAGTCGATTGATGACTTTCTTGGGTGGTCCTGAGAGGAGTGCGTTACAGTAATCTAGTCTACTAAAAACAAAGGCATGAACTAATTTTTCAGCATGTTGAAAAGTTATAAGAGAGCTAACTTTTGTTATATTTCTTAGGTGAAAAAATGCTGTCCTGGTAATCTGATTAATATGTGATTTGAAATTTAGGTCAGAGTCAATAATGACCCCTAAATTCTTTACCTCTGTCTTGACTTTTAAGCCTAATGGATCAAGTTTATTTCTAACACCCTCATTATATCCATTATTGCCACTCACTATGATTTCCCATTTCTCCTTATTTAGTTTGAGGAAATGACTACTCAGCCACTCAGAAACGCAAGCAAAACATTGGGGTCAGTGAACCAAGAGAGTCGGGGTCATCAGGTGCTATTGATAAATACAGTTGTGTATTGTCAGCAGAGCTGTGGTGGCTCACATTAGGCCTTGAGATAATCTGACCTCATGGAAGCATGGAGACTAAAAAGAGCAGCGGACCCAGGAGAGACCCTTGTGGGCCACCATATAGAATATCATGTGTCGTCAAAGTATAATTACCACAACTAACAAAGAATTTATTTTCCTATTGCTTGCTTTCTTGCAGGTCTTTAGCATGTATCCTCTATGAGATGTGCTGTTTGGACCACGCATTCTCTGGACACAATCTGTTGTCAGTCATGATGAAAATTGTGAATGGAAAAACTCCGTCACTGCCAGAACGATACTCGGAGGAGCTAAACACAATCATGCAAAGGTAATTTTAAATTTTTAAAAAATTAAACGTCTTCCCTATCGACCTGAAAACAGTAGTCCTTTAGAAATGATTCTCACAGCACAATATACATAGAAACATTGAATCCTTCCTCTTTCTCTTCTTCTTCCCCTCTTCACAAGAGTTAGAGTCGGGAGGCAGAGGGCTCCTTTAGAAATGTTTCCTGGAAGTACTTCCAACTCTCAGTCCAAGTTTAAAGGAAGCACTTCAGGGGCAGGGGGAAGTTTTACAAAGTACGACGATTCACTCCTGCAGCACCTTCTGTTTGGAACCCATGGCATGCAGCAGGGTTGTTCCATGGGACTGTGATTCCCAGCATGCCTTGTGGTCTGGAAAATGGGAGCAGTGACACAAAAACGCTGCCTGGTAATAATTCATTGAGGGGTTATATACTCTGAAATACCCAAACCTTCCATTATCCTGGCCTCCCTTCCTAGCAAAGGATCCAGTTCTCAACCTGATCAGGATGCCAGTCCATCGCTGTCCTTCAACTCTGGTCTCCCTTCCTAGTGAGGGGCCACCTTTCCTCCTGGATGGGTTGCCCTCCCTATAGCTTTCCATGCTGCTCTAAAAAGGTGCACTCTCACAATCATAATATACTCATAAACGATATTTCCTCAAATTTTACATTCTCTGATACACTTAAAACATGACCCCATCCCACACCGTCCTGATGACACGCTCCTGAAACAAAAAGTTGGATTCGACATTCACGGTGTAGTGATTATGTTTAGTTTTTAATTCCTATTCTGTTTTAATTTTCTTTATTTCAAATCAAAGTTTTCATGTTTGTTGAGGTTGCTGAATTAATTCCCAATGTTATTTTTTTTTTTTTTTTATTTGGGTTTGTTTTTGTTATAACTTCAGGGACCGGTCAGAAAAATTTTGTGTGAATAGACCCGGGGGGAGAAAAGACAAAGTCAGGAAACAAAGCAAATCATTAACTCTTTTAGGGCGGATGTCGACTTTTGTCGACAGGAGGGGTTGAGGGCGAATGTCGACAAAAGTCGACATCCAGGGATAGGGGGCGACAATCAGCTGTTAATGGTGACAAAACTCACTGTCACGTCACAGGCATTCCCTCTGTGCTTGGAGGAATGCTAGACTCGTTGACTCGGCAACTAATCCTTGCGTGTGCGTGAGTTGCGAAATGTAAACAATGGCAAGATGGCATCGACATGTCACAAGGGAGCGAAGCAAGTGCAGAAAAGAAAACACTCAGCAGACAATGTTTTGCGCATTATCGCGGAGTTGGACTCTGATTTTTCAGAATCGGATTTTATTGACAGCGATCAGGAGATCGAACAAGACAGTGAGAAGCCGGCATCAGCTGATCGGACAACAGCCGATGCCGCGCCAGCTCATCCGCTGCCAGCTCAGCGCATTCGCACAGCCGATGCATCTACGGCAAGGTTCGCGTGGGAGGAATACACAGACATTGATCCGTGGGAGCAGAACTGGCTACCGGACTTCACAAGACGGCATGGCTTGCTGTTGGACACGACAGATCACCAGCTTCTGAACTACTTCAGGCTGCTGTCTCCTGATGCTGCTTTTCAGCTACTGTCAGACGAGACAAACAGGTAGGCAGAGAAATTTTTTGAATCGCGGGCTGCGCTTGCATCGCATTCTCGTTTTTCAAAGTGGAAACCCACAACAAAAGACGAGATGAAGCGCGCTGTGGCATTACAAATAGAGATGGGACAGAACTGGTGATATAACTTCAGGGAGCATTGGTCCAAACGTGCTTTGTCCCCTGGTGGCTTTGGACAGGTTATGCAGTGTGATGATAGGTACGTGATGCCGCAAAGTTTTATTCACTTCTGTAATAAACAGAAGCAAATCCCATGGAGTGAGCCAGGCTATAACACCATGCATAAAGTTCAGCCCCTGCTTGACATTGTGGAACCAACATAGAAACAATTTTATCAGCCTGGCTGTGATTTGTCTGTGCATGAATCTATGATAAAATAAAAGGGACACCTTTTTTTCTGCAAATATATGCCAGACAAGCTCACAAAGTATGGCATAAAGGATTTTGTACTGGCAGAAGCAAACACTGGTTTCTGCCTGAAAGTAATTACATATACAGGAAAGTATTTCTTTCAAAGAGAGAACTGTCCCTTGACAAGTCAGGTTGTGCTGGAGCTGCTTCAGGGCTATGAACATTTGGGTCATGTTGTGTACATTTGGACAATTTTTATACATGCCCAGAATTGTTCATGGAGCTACAGAGCAGAGGAATTGGAGCTTGTGGCACAGTGAGGGTGACCAGGAGACACATGGCTTCACAGTTGAAGCCAGACAGGCTGAAGATGAAAAGAGGTGACAATACGGTTTTCATGCGGGCAGAGGCATGGCACGATGGCAAACGGGTGACTTGTCTCTCTACAGTACACACTAACAATATATGTGAGAAAGTGCAGCAACAGACAATTGAAAAGTAGGCACCAAAGCAACACATATGGTAAGCAGTGCAATGTGGCAATGACTGAAATTGGCTGCTTTGAGCGAGATCAGACTTTGCAGGACTTTGCTCTGTAAAATGTATGTGAAATCATAGAGTATGCAGGCTCATACAACATGCAAGACAGTAACATTTGTCAAAAGGAAATATTTTTTTGTTGATTTCAATTGCTTTGTGTTCTTTTTTTTTTTAAAAAAATTGGTTTTTGGAAAAATATTCAGCCCCGGGAGAAAAGAAACAAAAAAAAAAATTAGCCCTAAAAGAGTTAAAACCAGAGATCATAGCAAACAAACGACAAAAAGTAAATTCCGAAAAATTCTCAAACCAAACCACGTAGTTTGCAAAGAATGAATCTAATCGACCTTTAAGTGGACACCCCGATTATGTCACTATCATAGTGCATTGTGGGAAGGATTCCCATGACAACAGGTGATACGCATAATGTTGACATAATGGTACATCTTAATACATAATTCGCCAGTCTCCTCACTCACTCACTCACTCACGTCCGTCCGAAGCCGAATGCGCAGTCGCCTTCTGCGCAGCTGCCCGAAAAACCTTACGAGACCGACATCGCGACAGGCAGTGGATTTACGGCCGCGAAAATTCAAAAAGAAAGGCGACTTCGACCGACATCCAACCCCAACATCACGGGAGGCGGCGGATTTACAGCCACAACAATTCAAAGAGAAAGGCGACTTCGATTAAAGCTCTAGAGACCTGAAAGGCGATTTCGACTACAGCTCAAGGCCTAATTACGCATTCATTCAATACACCTTTATCAGGTTTGTGGTGCTTATACTTATTATATATTATACTATTCCACTCGTGCCCGTTTCATCTTGCGTTGTCGAAACGGGCTCTTTGTCTAGTAGAAAATAAATCAAAAGGAAGTTAAAAAAGATGGGAAAAACCATAGATGTCAAGATGAAACTGACGCCAGGAAACAAATGCCTGGGTTAGAAAATTCCAGAATATACGTGTGTATTACTTTTATTGCTTCAGGAAAACCAGAGGAAAAATGAAATGCAAATTACAATTATAACAGTTTTCAGCAGTTTAAAGTAAATTGTCGCCTTTTCTTGATGCAATCGTGGTTTTCATGGGTGCTGCCATTTTGTGGTATTTTTGCTGAGGGTAGGGATCTGAGCCAGCAATTGGAAGGTTGGTGGTTTGAATCCCGAAAATGCCAGAAGTGATTCCACTCCATTAGGCCCTTGAGCAAGGCCCTTAACCTACAATTGCTCTGTCCTGGGTATGACGTTAACCTGCAACCAGCCCTGCAAGCAGGTCCTCCATCTTACAGGGAAGAACTTGGAGGTTAGTGGCAGGACTGGCACTCCAGCCACAAAAACCTCACGCTATTCCAGTGTGGTGCTGAGGTGTCACTCGGGTTGCAATCCACGCACCATAATCAGCACATGCTCCCCACCCATATTACTATGGAATTAGAATGTTAACGTCTGACGGGTGATGTTATCATCATGGAAGGTCAACCCTGGGCGTACCAAGTCATCCAAAATTTGGATAACGACAATAAACCTTGCAAGTGTATTTTATTTTTCTTGATTTCCCAGTATAAAGACTATTTTGCATGAAGTTCACCTATGGTTTTATTGTGAGCTAGGAGTCTCAAAGCACAGAATCAAAAAATCAAAAAGTGTTTGCAAAAACACTTTCAATAGTACACAAAATTATTCATACTAGCCATCAATTTTGACTTGATTCTCTAGTATAACAAAAAACACCTCAAGGTCTCAGATTAGGACCTGAGTGACACCTCAGCACCACACTAGTTCAGATGGAGTGGAACAGTGTGAGGTTTTTTATGGTGGCTGTTGTGCCAATTTTGCCACCAACCCCCAGGTTTTTCCCTGCAGTTTGGAGGGCCTATATGCAGGGCTGGATACAGATTAACATCATACCCAGGATGGAGCAATTGCAGGTTAAGGGCCTTGCTCAAGGGCCCAATGAAGCAGAGTCACTTTTGGCATTTACAGGATTTGAACTGGCGACCTTCTGATTGCCAGTGCAGATCCTTAGCCTCAGAGCCACCACTCCGGCCATTTGTCATGTGGTGGGTGCGGCAATACGCTGTATCGGTGCGTGCTCCTAACCTCTCTACTACCTCCAGCAGGTCCCGAGGATATCCCATAACTGAGTCTGCCTTCTTTATCACCTTGCTGATTCAGTGGGCCTCTCTTGAAGTGATGTTACCAGCTGAGCGCACCACACTGGCTTTCACAGAGTTAGGAAAGAGTAATGGATGTCAATACCCACTTTAAAGGAATGCAGCATTATTCACAATAGCTATCAGGTTTGACTTGATTCTCTACTACCTCCAGCAGGTCCCGAGGATATCCCATAACCAAGTCTGACTTCTTAATCACCATGTTGATTTGGTGGGCCTCTCTTGAAGTGATGTTACCAGCTGAGCACACCACACTGGCCATCACAGAGTTATAGAAGATATGAAGGATGTTATTACCCACTTTAAAGGAATGCAGTCTCCTAAGGAAGAAAGAGTCTGCTCTGGCCTTTGTTATATAGTTCCTCTGCATTACAAGACCATTCATCAGAGCAGGCCAACCATCTTCTGTTACTCTGTTGTCCAATTCTGACACTCACATTCCCATTGTGACTATTTTCGGTTTTGGACAGGGGTCAGCTTGGGCACACTGACCCCTGTCTGTGGCTATGTAGCCAGCTGTGATGCTGTTTATGTTCTGTCACCTTTCTCTCATGGCCATCTTTAAGTGTTTCTTTAATTTTTGCTCTATTAGCTCTTCTGGTGGGCTAGCCTTCGTTCCCCACGCCCCTCTGTGAGCCTCAGATGCCCGTGACCCTGTCGACAGTGGACGACTTTTTGTAGGTACTGGCCACTGCACTCCTATCATCTAGTCATCAAAATCTGAACTTTGTCGAAGTCGCTCAGATCCTTATGATTGCCAAACACATCACCTTCAAGAACTGACTGGTCACTGGTTGCCTAATACATCCCACCCTTTGACAGGCACCATTGGAACGAGACCATCAATGGTATTCACTTCACCTCTCAGTCATTTAAATGTTGGGGCTGATTGATGTATATAATGTCTGTAATTTTTGCTTTTCGTGGTATTTTAACTCTAAAATCATCAGGTAGACAAACCTTTTGTTGGAATCCCATCTCGAAAGGAATGGACAAACGGAGCTAGGGAGTCAAGATTTTTGTAAGATTACCTACGTTTGCCTCCCTGTCTAACTGGAAGTCTTTTAGTGTTTATCATCTCACTGTCTTTAACTTCGGCTCGTTCCTGACTTTGTTCTCCCCTCATATCTCGCGGTTCTCATCAATCTGTTTGCCTTTTCTTTTTTTTTGGAGTGTTAAGCTTCAGTTTTGCAGAACGATTGTATTCTGCCATTAGAGTTATGCGTTGTTGATAGCAGAGTAACATAAAGCTACACCTTCATCTACAAAAATAATGCAATATTCACCCTTAAGAACACCATCAATAGCGCTTTTCAAACACAAAGACAAATCTCAGTCCCACAAAGTAAATTGTTTCTAAATAATAGGATTCTAAAAATACACTACTTATGTAACCGTTGCATACAAAAATAAAGATGAAAATCGGCTGATTTTTAGAACCCCGCTGCTTCATCTGTAACCAATTATATTTCAGCTTCAGTTGGCTTCTGGAAGTTTTCATTTTTAACCATCTGCATTGCAATGAAGGCGCATTCAGACGGTAGCGGAGAAAGACAAATGTAATGGCGGTCATAAGTGAGCATCAAACAGATTGCAGATTAATACACTGTACAGATGAAGATTTTGGTATCTTTTCAGACAAAACGGTGTTATTAATGTTAACTGTGACTATTCAAAGTAACAATTCATTGTTAATCAGCTCCTTTGCATGTCACAGCAGCAGCCATCATTTTATGAAGATTGAGGGAGACGAGTTTTATGATGTGCTGACCACAGTTAGTTGTTCCTTGCTGCTTTGGAGCCTAATTTCTAGAGGTATTTAAACAGGAAATATTCATTTCAATAGATAGATAAAATGAAAGGCACTAAAGAATATATATATAAACATAATGAAAGACACTATATGATAGATAGATAGATAGATACAGTACATCCGGAAAGTATTCCCAGCGCATCACTTTTTCCACATTTTGTTATGTCACAGCCTTATTCCAAAATGGATTAAATTCTTTTTTTTCCTCAGAATTCTACACACAACACCCCATACTGACAACGTGAAAAAAGTTTACTTGAGATTTTTGCAAATTTATTAAAAATAAAAAAATTGAGAAAGCACATGTACATAAGTATTCACAGCCTTTTCCGTGAAGCTCCAAATTGAGCTCAGGTGCATCCTGTTTCCCCTGATCATCCTTGAGATGTTTCTGCAGCTTCATTGGAGTCCACCTGTGGTAAATTCAGTTGACTGGACATGATTTGGAAAGGCACACACCTGTCTATAGAAGGTCCCACAGTTGACAGTTCATGTCAGAGCACAAACCAAGCATGAAGTCAAAGGAATTGTCTATAGACCTCCGAGACAGGATTGTCTCGAGGCACAAATCTGGGGAAGGTTACAGAAAAATTTCTGCTGCTTTGAAGGTCCCAATGAGCACAGTGGCCTCCATCATCCGTAAGTGGAAGAAGTTCGAAACCACCAGGACACTTCCTAGAGCTGGCCGGCCATCTAAACTGAGCGATCGGGGGAGAAGGGCCTTAGTCAGGGAGGTGACCAAGAACCCGATGGTCACTCTGTCAGAGCTCCAGAGGTCCTCTTTGGAGAGAGGAGAACCTTCCAGAAGTACAACCATCTCTGTAGCAATCCACCAATCAGGCCTGTATGGTAGAGTGGCCAGACGGAAGCCACTCCTTAGTAAAAGGCACATGGCAGCCCGCCTGGAGTTTGCCAAAAGGCACCTGAAGGACTCTCAGACCATGAGAAAGAAAATTCTCTGGTCTGATGAGACAAAGATTGAACTCTTTTGGTGTGAATGCCAGGCGTCACATTTGGGGAAAACCTGGCACAATCCCTACAGTGAAGCATGGTGGTGGCAGCATCATGCTGTGGGGATGTTTTTCAGCGGCAGGGACTGGGAGACTAGTCAGGATAAAGGGAAAGATGACTGCAGCAATGTACAGAGACATCCCGGATGAAAACCTGCTCCAGAGCGCTCTTGACCTCAGACTGGGGCGACGGTTCATCTTTCAGCAGGACAACGACCCTAAGCACACAGCCAAGATATCAAAGGAGTGGCTTCAGGACAACTCTGTGAATGTCCTTGAGTGGCCCAGCCAGAGCCCAGACTTGAATCCGATTGAACATCTCTGGAGAGATCTTAAAATGGCTGTGCACCGACGCTTCCCATCCAACCTGATGGAGCTTGAGAGGTGCTGCAAAGAGGAATGGGCGAAACTGGCCAAGGATAGGTGTGCCAAGCTTGTGACATCATATTCAACAAGACTTGAGGCTGAAATTGCTGCCAAAAGTGCATCGACAAAGTATTGAGCAAAGGCTGTGAATACTTATGGACATGGGATTTCTCAGTTTTTTTATTTTTAATAAATTTGCAAAAATCTCAAGTAAACTTTTTTCACGTTGTCATTATGGGGTGTTGTGTGTAGAATTCTGAGGAAAAAAATGAATTTAATCCATTTTGGACTAAGGCTGTAAGATAACAAAATGTGGAAAAAGAGATGCGCTGTGAATACTTACTGGATGCACTGTAGATAGCAAAGGCACTACATTATAGATAGATTAATGTGAAAGTCACTACATAAGAGATAGTGTGGTCAACGGAGGACATGGGGAAGTTGAAAAAGTGGATTGTCAGCCAGGTCGTCCCATTTAATAAAATGATGTAAACACAAAAGAAAACAAGCGCAAAACAATTGACACAATAGACAATGGTCGTCTCAGATTAAGTAATGCTGCTCATGTGGGGCAGGTCTAGTGTTTGGCAGAGCTCCTTCCTCCAGTCAGCTTTGGTCTCCCGGAGACAGTAAACGTTTATAGGGCTCCGTCTGGAACGGGTGGAGTCAGTTGCTCTCATGGGCCATCTTCTCTGCACTATGAAAAAAAATTGCACCCTCCAGTCCTGTACTGAAAAAAAAATGGCACCTCCTGTCCAGGAGTGGAGGTACACACCTCCAACAAGCCTGAAGGTAATCCTCTGACATGCTTGCATAACGATAGATAGATAGAGAGATAGCACAAGTCCAAAGCAAGATGCTTATTTCTCAGGGGAGTGATTTTCCTTCTCTCCCCATCTCAAGACAGTACATCAAGCAAAAAGCACACAAGACTCAGCCCTCTTCTTTCTTCTCTCTTTCTCTGCCGCCTCCACTCCTCTCCCAGCAAACTTCGTCCACCTGCTCCTGACTCTGGCTCCTTGAATGGAGTGAGGTGGCTCCTTTTATTCAGCACCTGGGAGTGGTCCAGGTTGCTCATCAGTATTACCTGGAATCACTCTCAGGTGTGGTGGAAGTCCAGTATAGGGCTCTGAAGCTCCCCCTGGCAGCCTCCATGCAACCCAACAGGGCTGTACCAAACTCCAAGTCCTAGCATGCCCTGTGGGAATCTGTGGTGCCCAACCGCACAGGAGGGCTGCCTTCTAGCGTCCCAGGGGAGGTAGTGCCTCACAGATGCTCTCTCTTCCCTGGTCCTTCCATCCAGTTGGCACCCTGGCTGGGTAATGGCTGAGGCAACCCTTCACAAGAAATAGATGGACAACCTCCATTAAACACAAACAGAACAACTGCAAAAAATAAGAACAAGCTCCTTAATTCTCAAAAAAGTGAGCGGTCCCACTGCGGCACTATAGATGCATTTTGCTGTAAGTATAAAGGAGCCCCAGAAGTACAATACAATACAATTTATTTTTGTATAGCCCCAAATCCCACAAGATGTGCCGCAATGAGCTTTAACAGGCCCTGCCTTTTGACAGCCCCCCAGCCTTGATTCTCTAAGAAGACAAGGAGAACTCCCAAAAAAAAAGGAACTTCATTTAATGGAGTAATATTTAAACTTTGAATTTCAACTTTGTAAGTTATAATTAAATCTAATGTGTGTGGTTATGATTATGAGTTGGACCTTTGACAATCTGACAAAATCCTACTGAGTTTAATAAATAAGTGAAACATTTGCTAAAAGTGTCACTTTCCACATCAATTTGTACATTAAAATCCCCCATCAGTACTACGTGACCATAATTTATAACCAAATCAGATAAAAGGTTGCTAAATTCAGTCATGAACAATGATATGGCCCTGGTGGTCTGTAGACTAGCACTATAATTGTATTGAAATCTGTTTTAATATTTAAAATAAATGCCTCAAAGGATGTAAAGTCACCTAAATTTTTAGAAGTGATTTGCATTTTGTTACAATGATTTATTCCATGGCCTCCTCCTCAACCAGAATCCCTAGACTTATGAAGGAATGAGTATCCATCTGGTGACGCCTCAGCTAGGGGTACAGTGTCACATTTACTAAGCCAGGTTTCGGTGAGAAGACACAGATCAGATTTTGTACTTAATAAAATATCATTTACCAAAACAGCTTTACTTCTAAGAGAGGTAATGTTCAATAAACAGCATTTTAAACTGCATGCTTCTTTCTGAACTGGTGATATATTTTTTGTTTTAATTTGAAGTAAATTTCTATTACAGATGCCCCTGGTGGAGGGTCTGGTTTTATCTCTTGGCCTAATTATACACCTTATTTTTTGTTTATCAAGTAATTTAAGGTTTGCATCAAGACTAAATTGGGATTATGGGTAACAGCTTCAGGATAGTAACAGGGATAAACAATAGCCTGTGATTTAAGATCACATGACTGCGGCCTGGATGGTGCTCTAATCAGTCAATCATGCAGTTTTGCTGCCATATTTTGGGATAATACATAAGATCCCCTCCAGTTAGGATGAAGACCATCTCTTTTGAAAAATCCAGGCCTTTCCCAAAAATCATCCCAATTGTTCACAAACGCTATGCTTTTATTTGCACACCAGGTTTCTAGCCAGCAGTGAAGGGAACGCAATCTGCTATAAATCAGATCTTGAGGTGATGTTACCAGCTGAGCACACCACACTGGGCATTGCACAATTATAGAAGAGTAAAGGATGCCACTAACCACCGGAATGCAGCATTACTCATTACAGTCATCAGTTCTGGCTTGATTGTCACTTACCTCCAGCAGGTCCAGAGAGTGTCCCAAAACTGAGCCAGCCTTCTTAAATGGATTGTTGATTCGGTGGGCCTCTCTTGAATTGATGGTACCAGCCGAACACACCACATTGTCTATCACAGAGTTAGAGAAGTATAAATGATGTCAATACCCACTTTAAAGGAATGCAGCATTATTCACAATAGCTATTAGGTTTGACTTGATTCTGTACTACCTCCAGCAGGTCCTGAGGATGTCCCATAACTGAGCTGGCCTTTTTAATCACCTTATTGATTTGGTAGGCTTCTCTTGAAGTGATGTCACCAACCCAGTACACCACTTTGGCAATCACAAAGTTGTAGAAGATGTAAAGGTGGTCACTACCACCATTAAAGGAGCACAATCTCCTAAGACAGAAAGAGTTTGTTTCGCTCTTTCTTATATAGTTACTGTGTTACGAGACCAGTCCAGCCTATAACTGATGAGGACCCCCAATTACTTGTGGCAGTTCAACATTTCCTCCTCATCCACTCCCTGAGTAGTGACCAGACGTAGATCCTCTTTGGTGTGGTTAAAATCAATAACCTCTTCCTTGGATTTGTTGATGTTGAGTTGCAGACAATTCTCAAAATTCTCCACCTGACCCCTCTCCTCTGTCTCATCCCCCCTTATCAATACACCCCATTACCACAGGACCATCAGAGAATTTCTACACGTGACCTGATGTCATATTTACAGTCTGAGGTGTACAGGGTAGACAGAGAAGGTGACAGTTCCTTGTGGTGCTCCAGTTTTGCTCACACAGTCCAGATTCTCACACACTGTGTGACCGACTGACAGTACATTTTTCAGATGATTATAATTTTGTTTGCTGTGATGATTAACTTACCTCGTGCAGCAGAAGAAGTTGGTGTATTGGTGTATAAGCAGGTTGGCATTTGACTAACTTGGGTTGTGGATCCGATTTGCCGTCAGGTGCGGGGCCATCAGACAATTACAAAAAGGACACTCTGCATAACATGCTTGTTAAAGTGACTTGTCACCGGTAAATTTGAAACTGTGCACTAATCCATAATTTCAAGTCATACAGAATGTTTCTCTGTTTTAAATTGGATGAGTCTGTAAATTCTCCAAAGCTTCTTACTAGAAGATTTTGAGTTTTTCAAAACATTGATTTCAGTGCTCTGCTTAGGAGATCTCTATGAAAATTAAGTTTTACCGGACGCAAATTTTGAAGAATAAGCATGCCAAGCTTCAACAAAATTGGTCCACTGGGAGGCTGCTTGTCTCATTTGGACAGCCAAATGGCCATAGGGAGTGTTCTATGGGTGCTGGACATGAGGGAAATCTGGGGAAAGACATGGATGAGACACCGTCACTAACAGATTTACCATTTGTCACTCTGAAATGGAGGAAGAGAAATACCTAGAATGATGATGAGGTCACTGCCACCTTCTCACCACAAACCCTACACCTTCTGGCTCTGTCACTATAAAAATGAACCTACCTCAAGATGTTGCTCTTCATTCCTGAACCAGCATCACAACAGGACCAAGCATCATCTTGAAGCCTTTTTTGCTATTGGCATGAAGACAAACTCTTGTCCCGCACATTTGTGCAACTCTCTTGTCCTCCAGCCAATCTCAATTTAAATGAGCCATCCCACGGGACCCTGACACTCATGGTGCTTTCTTTGTTGTCTCAAAATAGACATGGCAACCAAGGTTATTATAGTTTTGCCTTTTTATATTAGTTTTTATTTCTATATTTTTTCTGACCTTACTTGGAAATTCAGTTTAGTTTTAGTTTTCCTTCATCGTTATTTTTAGTTTTAATTTAGTTTTTATTTCACAAAGACATTTCTATTTTATTTTATATATTTTAGTTTCAGTTTAGTTTTAGTAATTATGGAACGGTTAAAGAGCTACTAAGGAGTTTAGTTTTGTGTCACAGTCAGACAGAACTGTACACTTAACGGATTTGGATATGAGTTTAATGTTTGTGGAAGCTGACTACACTACATGGTTTGCTATCTGGTTTTGTTTTTGTCTGATAGAAACAAGCATAATCAAAACCAGATACTGCATATGAACAATTTGCACAATTTAATAAATTTTTAAAAATATTTTCTATGTCATTTGTGCCGAACAAATCTGTGATGACTGTTGGCACTATTTATCTTTTCCTTTTTTTTGCACAGAATAGGCCAATTTGTGATGAAATTTAGGTGAATTTTAAGGTTTGAGGGTTTTTTTTACTCTAAATGGCTACAGCACACAACATATCCTGTTCCAAGACAGGAAAGCTGATTGACGAGACCCACTCTGTGTCATAATATGAAGTCTTACACATGGCAAAGGACTTCAATAGCCAAGCGTTAATCTTAACACAGGTGTCCTCCCTCGGGCTTCATAGGCCCAAAAGGTATTTCCATCCATCCATTTTCCAACCCGCTGAATCCGAATACAGGGTCACGGGGGTCTGCTGGAGCCAATCCCAGCCAACACAGGGCACAAGGCAGGAAACAAACCTGGGCAGGGTGCCAACCCACCGCAGGACACACACAAACACACCCACACACCAAGCACACACTAGGGCCAATTTAGAATCGCCAATCCACCTAACCAGCATGTCTTTGGAATGTGGGAGGAAACCGGAGCGCCCGGAGGAAACCCACGCAGACACGGGGAGAACATGCAAACTCCACGCAGGGAGGACCCGGGAATCGAACCCAGGTCCCCAGATCTCCCAACTGCGAGGCAGCAGCGCTACCCACTGCGCCACCGTGCCGCCCCCAAAAGGTATTTGAACCTTCAAAAAAAAAAAACCTTAAATATCCCAAAATTAACACAAAAATCCACAAGAGAAGGGATGGCCTTAAACCGTCAGCTTGTATTAAACCGGGAGTCTTTATAAATGAAAGATTTATGTACAAGAATCATGAAAAAACAAAAAAAGGGCTAAGAAGGACAAAAAAGGGCAGAAGGACTTGTCTTAAAGGCAATCCTAAGCAAACAACTCCAAGTACGCAACACAAAAAAATCTGACTCCATAATCACAAGCACAAAAATCCCCAAAAACAGAAATTCCACACAGAAAGCAATGCTTACAGAACTCTACATTCAAATGAATGATCTCCAACTCCTGAGCCTTCTCAGCTCACTTACATAGCCGAAGGGTGGGCTCAGGACAGTGGACGTCAGGGTGGTCCCACTTTTTGGGGCTCCACCCTCAAAGAACAGGGAGTAAATGTAAATTGAAAGAGTTGTTACAATAATAAACATCATTGAAAATATGTGAAAACATGAGACATAATTGGATGGAAAACAATAAAAACACTTCGGTTCACTTGGTGGGCAGAAGATGAGACTTCAGCATGTTGAGTATGGGAAAGGCACCATAAAAATAAATTGTATTACTATTATGATTCATTGTTGCTTTGCCACACTCCCATGCTATTTGCCCGTTTCTGTAAATGGCAGATCTTCACTTTTAATGAGGGTTTCTTGCCATTAATGACATTCTTCTGTTTTCAGTATGCTGAACAAGAATCCCTCATTAAGGCTGTCGGCCACAGAAATTCTACGAGTCAAATTCATCGAAGATCATTTGCAGGTAATTCTTTGGCTGTTATTTATCTCTGCATTTTTTGCTTAAGTTTAGCAGCTTGTGCTCAGTAATTTTTTGTATACAATATATTATATATTAATTATGTACATTATATATTTTATATATACATATATAATACACATACTGTATGTATACATTATATATACAGTGCATCCGGAAAGTATTCACAGCGCATCACTTTTTCCACATTTTGTTATGTTACAGCCTTATTCCAAAATGGATTAATTTTTTTCCTCAGAATTCTACACACAACATGAGGTTTTTACAAATTTATTAAAAATAAAAAAAACTGAGAAATCCCATGTCCATAAGTATTCACAGCCTTTGCTCAATACTTTGTTGATGCCCCTTTGGCAGCAATTACAGCCTCAAGTCTTGTTGAATATGATGCCACAAGCTTGGCATACCTATCCTTGGCCAGTTTGGCCCATTCCTCTTTGCAGCACCTCTCAAGCTCCATCAGGTTGGATGGGAAGCGTCGGTGCACAGCCATTTTAAGATCTCTCCAGAGATGTTCAATCAGATTCAAGTCTGGGCTCTGGCTGGGCCACTCAAGGACATCCACAGAGTTGTCCTGAAGCCACTCCTTTGATATCTTGGCTGTGTGCTTAGGGTCGTTGTCCTGCTGAAAGATGAACCGTCGCCGCAGTCTGAGGTCAGGAGCGCTCTGGAGCAGGTTTTCATCCAGGATGTCTCTGTACATTGCTGCAGTCATCTTTCCCTTTATCCTGACTAGTCTCCCAGTTCCTGCCGCTGAAAAACATCCCCACAGCATGATGCTGCCACCACCATGCTTCACTGTAGGGATGGTATTGGCCTGGTGATGAGCGGTGCCTGGTTTCCTCCAAACGTGACGCCTGACATTCACACCAAAGAGTTCAATCTTTGTCTCATTAGACCAGAGAATTTTCTTTCTCATGGTCTGAGAGTCCTTCAGGTGCTTTTTGGCAAACTCCAGGCGGGCTGCCATGTGCCTTTTACTAAGGAGTGGCTTCCGTCTGGCCACTCTACCATACAGGCCTGATTGGTGGATTGTTGCAGAGATGGTTGTCCTTCTGGAAGGTTCTCCTCTCTTCACAGAGGACCTCTGGAGCTCTGACAGAGTGACCATCGGGTTCTTGGTCACCTCCCTGACTAAGGCCCTTCTCCCCCGATCGCTCAGTTTAGATGGTCGGCCAGCTCTAGGAAGAGTCCTGGTAGTTTCGAACTTCTTCCACTTATGGATGACGGAGGCCACTGTGCTCATTGGGACCTTCAAAGCAGCAGAAATTTTTCTGTAACCTTCCCCAGATTTGTGCCTCGACACAATCCTGTCTCGGAGGTCTACAGACAATTCCTTTGACTTCATGCTTGGTTTGTGCTCTGACATGAACTGTCAACTGTGGGACCTTATATAGACAGGTGTGTGCCTTTCCAAATCATGTCCAACCAACTGAATTTACCACAGGTGGACTCCAATGAAGCTGCAGAAACATCTCAAGGATGATCAGGGGAAACAGGATGCACCTGAGCTCAATTTGGAGCTTCACAGCAAAGGCTGTGAATACTTATGTGCATGTGCTTTCTCAATCTTTTTATTTTTAATAAATTTGCAAAAATCTCAAGTAAACTTTTTTCACATTGTCATTATGGGGTGTTGTGTGTAGAATTCTGAGGAAAAAAATTAATTGAATCCATTTTGGAATAAGGCTGTAACATAACAAAATGTGGAAAAAGTGATGTGCTGTGAATACTTTCCGGATGCACTGTATATAGATATATAGATGTGAAAGGCACCATATAATAGATAGATAGATTGATGAAAGGCACTATATGATAGATAGATGGATGTGAAAGGCACTATATAAAAAAGAGGTCTCTGCCTCATCTTAGATAAACTATCAACGTAATTTTCCAAAGTTAGAATGAGGTAAATGAGTAACGAACAACCCTGCAGAAATGAAGCAGTCTTTAGAGTAATGAGAGAATCTACATGAGTCCGAAATTACCGGTGCCGTTAATTGACAAAAGGAGGTAATTAAGTTCTGCATTTTAAGAGTGAGATGACAAATATCATGTATTCGATAAAGTCACACATGCTACACTGCCAATCCCTTGGGCGACTTACCATGACCCAGTGGTTTAGAAACAGTGCCATTCAAGGACCTGGTGCACGGACACTGAGACTCGAAGAGACCCTCTATTGCAATGACCTCTATACATTGTAACTGATGTGCGGCCAATTGGCCGGTCCCCAAAGGAGCTGTAAGTTGTCCCATAACTGTACCAAGTAAAGAGATTGAATACTTGTGACAGTGTAGTAGATTTGCGAAAATTCTTGTAAACCCATTTTTGCTTGTAGTTCCTGGGTACTGAGTGTTACTTGATGAAGAGAAAAATTAATTGTAATGATTTTAGTACAAGGCTGCAACGTAACAAGATGTGCCCAAAGTCTGAGGTCTTTCTGAAGGCCATGAGTGTCTCTGCCATGTGTTGAATCCCAGACTTTGGCTACCTGTGAGCTTGAAAAAGCAAAGCACCAACAAATGGATGTAATGTTGCCTCTTTGCACTTTCTACATGTACAGTTTGTCAGATTCCTGTTGTGTCTGTGGCTTAGTTTGATTTGCTATACTTGAAAATGAGTTTAAAGCGGTGCATCCATCAAGTAATGGCCTCCTGTAATGATGCCTCTTCCCATGACATGTTGTTTGATTTTGTGTTACAGAGTATAAAATTAAAGTTTTCCGGCATGACTCTGAACTGCCAGAATGATTCCCGACACATCATTAACGCCCTGTAAGTACGCCTTGTCTTTTTGCTCTCCTACGCTGTTTTTCAACATCCTGGTGGGTCTTTCTCACAACTGGGCCTGTTAAGTGAAGTAACTCAAATGCAAGTGTCATTTCGTATCTTTAGCTGGTATGTCACGGCGGGCATGAAGATGCACCTCAAATGATCTGAGATAATAATAATGCAGTGTAAGCCCTGGGTGCTTTGGGATACAGGATGGCACTAAGCAGTGATGTGAGGTGGCAGTTGGAAAGGACAGGGACACTTAAGCAGACAATGAGGGAATTTATTACAAATGAAATCTGCGTAAAATGGTAATAAAGGGGAGTGGCAAAAGGAACAAAATATGAAAGAAAAAAGCAATGTCTTGATAGAGATGAACGCTACCAAGACAAAGGACCTGGTCATGGACTTCTGCTGTGCCAGGGAGCCCCATAAGACCTTAGGACATCTGAACTGGAGAATCGATTAAGTAACAGTATAGAGCTGCTGTGCTAAGACCAATGCTATTTTTAATATACAGTCAATTCCTGAAAAACCACGGGGATACAGAAACCACCGATACGGAAGTGTTGATCCTATGGGAAAAATGGGTTTAGGTTTAGTCTGGACGCCGACTTTAGGTGGGGTCTGCAGTGGGGGAGACGCATTTGTGCAGATGCGCTGGCCCCCTACTCTTTCTACTTGAGGCTCGGTAATGATCCTTCCACTGCTTCACCTACAGAAATCTAATTACAGCATTTAATTCTTCTATAGTCAGGTTTCATCATCTTCTAAGTGCTGAGCCCGAGGTCACAAGCAATTGCAGCAGGCCTGATCTGAAGACCTCACTAAACCATCCTATCCATAGTAGTGGAAGGTGGTGTGTAAAAAGTGCAGGGACTTAATTATTGTGAGCTTATGACCCGCTCTTACTGGGAATTCCTCATTTGTTCGGGAACAATTGCAAGCCCAGTTCTCATCATGAACAGGGTTCAATGGCTTACCCATTCCTCTCTGCATGGGGGAGACAAACGTTTATCCATTTGGTGTAGTGCCAGTGTCGCCCCAGACATCTAAGGGCATCACAGAAATGTTATCACTCAGTCTCACGTGTCACTCACACATGATGGGGGTCTCTGAATTTTTTTACTTCTGCTGTGCATGGCTGGGAATGCAATCCCATGATGTCTTTTCCTGGCTCATCCCGTGGTACACAGTTGAGGGCTTTATCCGTGAATTGGTGAAATCAGTCTGTGGGTGTTGAGAATGTGTTACTGTTTTATAATAGTGAAAAAGTGAATCCATGAGAACGGCATCTAGATATCAAGGATTTATTGTGTGCATATATATATACAGTACAGTGGAACCTCAGGTCACGACCGTAATTTGTTCCAAAACTCTGGTTGCAACCCGATTTGGTCGTGACCCGAAGTAATTTCCCCCATAGGATTGTATATAAATACAATCAATCTGTTCCAGACCATAGGAGCTGTATGTAAATATATACAGTGCATCCAGAAAGTATTCACAGTGCTTCATCACTTTTTCCACATTTTGTTATGTTACAGCCTTATTCCAAAATGGATTAAATTCATTTTTTTCCCTCAGAATTCTACACACAACACCCCATAATGACAACGTGAAAAAGTTTTACTTGAGATTTTTGCAAATGTATTAAAAATAAAAAAAACTGAGAAATCCCATGTACATTAGTATTCACAGCCTTTGCCATGAAGCTCGAAATTGAGCTCAGGTGCCTCCTGTTTCCCCTGATCATCCTTGAGATGTTTCTGCAGCTTCATTGGAGTCCATCTGTGGTAAATTCAGTTGACTGGACATGATTTGGAAAGGCACACACCTGTCTATAGAAGGTCCCACAGTTGACAGTTCATGTCAGAGCACAAACCAAGCATGAAGTCAAAGGAATTGTCTGTAGACCTCTGAGACAGGATTGTCTCGAGGCACAAATCTGGGGAAGGCTACAGAAAAATTTCTGCTGCTTTGAAGGTCCCAATGAGCACAGTGACCTCCATCATCCGTAAGTGGAAGAAGTTCAAAACCATCAGGACTCTTCCTAGAGCTGGCCGGCCATCTAAACTGAGCAATCGGGGGAGAAGGGCCTTAGTCAGGGAGGTGACCAAGAACCCGATGTTCACTCTGTCAGAGCTCCAGAGGTCCTCTGTGGAGAGAGGAGAACCTTCCAGAAGGACAACCATCTCTGCAGCAATCCACCAATCAGGCCTGTATGGTAGAGTGGCCAGACAGAAGCCACTCCTTAGTAAAAGGCACATGGCAGCCCACCTGGAGTTTGCCAAAAGGCACCTAAAGGACTCTCAGACCATGAGAAAGAAAATTCTCTGGTCTAATGAGACAAAGATTGAGCTCTTTGGTGTGAATGCCAGGCGTCACGTTTGGAGGAAACCAGGCACCGCTCATCACCAGGCCAATACCATCCTTACAGTGAAGCATGGTGGTGGCAGCATCATGCTGTGGGGATGTTTTTCAGCAGCAGGAACTGGGAGACTAGTCAGGATAAAGGGAAAGATGACTGCATCAATGTACAGAGACATCCTGGATGAAAACCTGCTCCAGAGCGCTCCTGACCTCAGACTGGGGCGACGGTTCATCTTTCAGCAGGACAATGACCCTAAGCACACAGCCAAGATATCAAAGGAGTGGCTTCAGGACAACTCTGTGAATGTCCTTGAGTGGCCCAGCCAGAGCCCAGCCTTGAATCCGATTGAACATCTCTGGAGAGATCTTAAAATGGCTGTGCACCGATGCTTCCCATCCAACCTGATGGAGCTTGAGAGGTGCTGCAAAGAGGAATGGGCAAAACTGGTCAAGGATAGGTGTGCCAAGCTTGTGACATCATATTCAACAAGACTTGAGGCTGGAATTGCTGCCAAAGGTGCATCGACAAAGTATTGAGCAAAGGCTGTGAATACTTATGGACATGGGATTTCTCAGTTTTTTTATTTTTAATAAATGTGCAAAAATCTCAAGTAAACTTTTTTCACGTTGTCATTGCTGGGTCCTGTGGGGAACGCCAGGAGGAGCTGTTGGATTTGGGAGTCCCTACTCAGTACGGCTCCTGCCTCACTTGGAGGTGCTTTGGAGCAGCAGCATCATATCAGGGGAAGCACTAGCGGGGATTAGATAAAAGGTGTCTATTTATCTCGGTGCCGGGTAAGGTCGTCGCTAGGGTTGTCCTCAATAGGATCTGTGATCACTTGCACACCTACCAGCGACCGGAACAGTCTGGTTTTATTCCCTAAGAAGTCTACCATCGACCACATGCTGGCACTGAGGGTTCTCATGGAGCATATCGGCAGAGTTTTTTTGCAGTCTTTGCCGATTTTTGTAAGGCATTCAACTCAGTTGATCGAGCTGCCCTGTGGGACATCCTGAGACCTCGCAGGTTCCCCTCATGGTTGCTGGGTATCATGGCCGGCCTGTACACTGGTACTCTGAATGCTGTGCAGAGTGGAGGCAGAACCTCTGCGTTTTTCCCAGTTGATTCTGGGGTTCGTCAGTGGTGTGTTCTGCTCCTACTCTGTTCAATGCTTGTATGGACTGGGTGTTGGGCAAGGTCGTGGGGTCAAGCAGCTGGGGGGCATCTGTTGGTGAAGAAAGACTCGTGGATCTTGACTTTGCTGATGATGCTGTGATCTTCGCGGAGTCAATGGAGGCTTTGATCGGGGTCTCGAGAGACTGAGTGAGGAGTCTGAGTGTCTGGGCTTGCAAGGGTCCTGATAGAAACCAAGAGCCAGGCCTTTAATGACCTCTTGGGCACGGCCATCAGCAGTGCGTCTGACTGTGGAGAGAGTTTACTTACCTCGGCATTGACTTTCATGACTCTGCTGACTCTTCCTATGAAGTCAGTAGATGGATTGGGAGAGCCTGAGGGATCATGAGGGCACTGGAAAGAGTATATATTATGAAAACCCAAACAGAACTATAAACAAATCCCCTTTAGAACATTCTACACAAAAAAATGAACAAGTAAACAGTAATTAATATGACAATCAAAGGCTTATCTTTTTCTTTGCTGTGGGGCATCTGTTGGTGAAGAGAGATTCACGGATCTTGACTTTGCTGACGATGCTGTGATCTTCGCGTAGTAATGGAGTCTCTGATCGGTGGTCTCGAGAGACTGAGTGAGGGGTCTGAGTGTCTGGGCTTGCGAGTGTCCTGATAAAAATCAAGATTCAGGCCTTTAATGACCTCTTAGTCACGGCCATCAGCAGTGTGTCTGTCTGCGGAGAGAGTGTCGACCTCGTCGAGAGGTTTATTTACCTCAGCAGTGACATTCATGTCTCTGGTGACTCTTTCTATGAAGTCAGTAGACGGATTGGGAGAGCATGGGGAGTCATGAGGTCACTGGAAAGGGGTGAGTGGCACAAAAGGACGAAGGTCCAAGTCTATAGAGTCCTGGTGCTCCCTGTTTGTGATGCATGGACTCCATCCAATGACCTGAGATGAAGACTGGACTCCTGTGTCTCTTCAGAGAACCCTTAGGTGCTGCTGATTTGACTTTGTGTTGCTCACGGAGTCCAGAATGAGGCACATGACCTGCATTGTGAGGGAGCGTCAGTTACGGCACTCTGGCCATGTTGCGCGTTTCCCCGAGGGTGATCCGGCTCATAAGATCCTCATTGTTGGGGACACAAGTGGCTGGACCAGGCCAAGGAGGTCGCCCACATAACACCTGGCTGCGTCAGATTGAGGGGCATTTTCGGAGGGTGGGACTGGACCGTGTGTCTGCCTGGGGGATTGCCAACCGGGATCCCAAGTTGTTTCATTGTGTAGTGGGTGCCGCAATGTGCTGTACCAGTTCATGCTCCTCGACCTGACCTGAAACTATCATACATTCAGATGGTGAAGGCCCAGATGCATTGGTACCTTACCTTCTTCCAGACAGCAGGAGGGTGAGTAGTTTACGTGAAGGGTGTGTCGGGTCCTCCACAATGCTGGTAGCTTTGCAGATGCAGACTGTGATGTACACATCCATTACAAGGGAAGAGAAATTCTGATGATCCCCAACTTGACTTGACTTGACTGCCTCACATCAAGGAGCCAGAGTTGGGAGAAGGAGGTCAACGCTTGCGTGGAGGAGGCAGGGACAGAGGGAGAAGGAAGAAAAGAGTTATAATAGTGCTTGTGTATTACTGGTACTTGAGGCTGTGGTGGGAAACACTTATGAAAGAATTTCCCACAAATAAAAAGTCTTTAGTCTTTTAACTTGTGCCCGAGCCTGCTTGTTTTGGGTGTTTGAGGAGCTGGAGTGCCCCCTGATGTCCACTATATCTATAGAGAGAGAGAGATACAGTACATATTTAGGGAGACTTTCTAGGCACAACCAAGGAGTAGAGGGGGTCCGGCTCAGGATCCCATTTTTCTGTTTTTGCAGATGATGTGGTCCTGCTGGCTTCATTGGTCTGTGACCTCAGACATACACTGGGTGGTTTGTAAATGAGTTTTAAATTACAGGGATGAGGATCAGCACCTCTTAGTCCACTTTCAGGGTTCTTAGGCAGAAAAGGCCGTGTTTTTTAGGAAAGGCACTATATGAAATAAAAAATGTTTGATGGATTGGCTGACTGATCTTGACCTCTATTAGAAACCTAGCATGGGAGAGCAGACAGTTGCTTACTCAGTATTACTCAGTATTATCTTATGTGCGCCTGTTTTGATTTTGTGAGGGTGTATTGTGTGCTAAGCACAATAAAATATAAAGATTTCTTGTTTGCTTGTTTGATTGGAGTCTCTAAAGGTGTGAAATTATTAAAATGTGACATACCACTTGTGACGATTAAGTCTGCTGGTGGCTTTAATTATGAGCCAGTTATTTCATAAGGAGATGGGTGTAGGAGTTTATAATTAACTATTGCTGGCTATATAGCGCCCTGCTCATTCAGTCATGAGCTTCATGTAATTGACAAAAGAATTGCTGCGTTTGGCTTCACTTGTAAAAGGTTGTGCCATTCTTTATCCAGACATCCCTGAGTGACGTTTAACATTGCCCAAGACTTTTTAATTTGTGTTGCTAACAATAAAGCTCTGGATTGCTTGCAGTGTCCTCGATGGACTCAATTTGTTGCCCTAAAGGCCAGACATACATCAGCACTTATGAGTTTATGGCCCGTTGTTTTATAGGCAAATTAAAATAAATACCACAGGATGCAAACGCCAGATTATATTAGCATGCGTCACCCTGGTCTCACTATCCGCATAGTGGGCATTAATGCCAAAGCCATCTCAGTGGTCATGCCGAACTGACCGCAGATGACCAGACTCATCCATAACACTTACAATAACTGTTTTCAAGAAAGGATTTGCGGCTGACCAGCTCCATGAAAACACAAATTAATTTCCGCTCGTGTGGTTCAACTAATAAAAAGAGAAGAGTCAGCGGGTGAGCCAACAGTTTGACCTCCCCAGGTCTATTAAAGACTGTGGTTTATCCCCCTGGGCATTTAAAGTAGTGGGTTGCAAGTTCCTATGGTTTATAATGGTAGTGGGTCACGGTGGGTGATGAACTGCTCCAATGATTGTGCTCGGTCCCCCTTGCTCTGATGATAGCCCACCCATCCTCACTCTCTCACGACCGTGCTTAGCTCACCAAGGGGGAAAACCTCATACAGTCCCTTGGTGGGTCACAAAGACACATACATTGGAAAGAATGGATCATGATACTGGAAAGGTTGAGAAACACTGATTTAAAGCCCACCATGAAAAGCTTGTCATAGCGAAATTGAGGCAATCTGATTAACACTCTTCAAGACTTCACAGTTTTTTAGCGAACAATGGCGGCGCGCTTAGACGCTGCGGCTGTGTGCTCTCCGACTCAGATTGTGTTTTTTCCACCCTGCCTGGATAAATACACGTATAGCCGGCAGGATATTTTATCTATCGGTTTACGGAGCGAGAGTTGCTCGACCTCCGAGTTTCTCCGCGTCCACAACATTCCGGATGACATTGCACAAACACCGGGCTCTCCGTGGATTACAATCCCAGCTTCGAGGAGCCGGCGGCGGCGCAAAGAACGTAAACAAAAGAGGGGGTGCCGAGGCAGCGTGCTAGTGAGGCTAAGGAAGCGGCCACACAAACCACCGCTTCCAAGCATTTTCTCCTCAAATGTGAGGTCGCTGGCAAACAAACTGGACGAGTGGCAGCTGTGGATTGCAACGGAAAAGATCATCAGGGACTGCTGCATATTGCTGATCACGGAGATGTGGCTTAATCCACTCATACCGGACACGGCGATCGAGATAGCAGGCCACACAGCACACCGGCAAGACAGGACAGAGCAATCCGGTAAGAAGAGAGGAGGGGGGCTGTGCATTTATGTGAACAATAGCTGGTGCACAAATTCCACCATAGTCACCAGACACTGCTCTCCAGACGTGGAGTTTATGACAATTAAATGCAGACCCATATACCTCCCCCGTGAATTCAATGCTATACTGCTAACTGCTGTGTATATAGCACCTGATGCTAATGCTAACTCGGCTCTGGGGCTTTTGCATGACACCATCAGCAGTAAACAGAGCAAGTATCCTGAGGCTGTTCACATCATTTCTGGGGACTTTAATCATGTAGATCTGAAAGCAGTTCTCCCTCAATTCCATCAACACATAAAGTGTGCAACCAGGGGAGTAAAAACACTGGACAAGTTGTACACAAACATCAGACAGGCCTATAGGGCTAAACCCCTAGCACACCTTGGCCAGTCTGATCATACATCTCTGCTTCTAATCCCTGCATATACTCCCCTCAGGAAACAAGCTCCCATTATGACCAGGACTGTTACCATATGGCCCGAGGAGGCCTCCCAACAGTTGCAGGACTGCTTCCAGAGAACCGATTGGGAGGTTTTCTATCACCAAGACTTGGAGTACCACACTACTGCAGTCCTGGATTACATCAGGTTCTGCACGGACAACGTCACCAGGGACAGACGCATAAGGATTTATCCTAACAGGAAGCCCTGGATGACGAGGGATGTCCAGAGTCTGCTGAAAGCTAGGAATACTGCTTTCAGGTCTGGGGATGGGGCTCTTTACAGTGTAGCCAGAGCGAACCTGAAGAGAGGCATCCGAGAGGCCAAGGCAGCATACAGAAGGAGGATAGAAGATCATCTGAGGAGTAACAACACCAGGCAGGTGTGGCAGGGTGTCCAGCACATCACCGGCTACAAATCCAGCAACTCCTTGGCTGCTGAGGGAGACGCTCCTCTGGCAGAGGAGCTGAACATCTTCTTTGCCCGCTTTGAGGCGACACCAACAGCAGCTCCATCACAACAGCCTGTTCACAACAGCAATTTACTCACAGTGGAAGTGTGTGAGGTGAGGCGGGTGATGAGGAAAGTGAACCCGAGGAAGGCTGCAGGACCCGACGGTGTGGCTGGACGGGTGCTGAAAGACTGTGCAGATCAACTGGCAGGAATCTTCACCAGGATTTTCAACCAGTCCCTGTCCCAGGCCACTGTCCCATCCTGCCTCAAGTCCTCAATCATTGTTCCACTGCCAAAAAAATCCAACATGAACAGTCTGAATGATTTCCGCCCAGTGGCACTCATCTGTCATCATGAAGTGCTTTGAGAAACTGGTGCGGAGTCATATCATCGCCTGCCTGCCAGCAGACCTGGACCCATTTCAGTTTGCTTACAAAGCAAAGAGATCCACGGAGGATGCTGTGGCCACAGCCCTTCATGCTGCCCTGACCCACCTGGAGCAGCAGGGGAGTTACGCCAGACTGCTCTTTGTAGACTTCAGCTCGGCGTTTAACACCATCCTCCCACAACGACTGGTGTCCAAACTGGCAGATCTGGGACTTCCATCACTCACCTGCAGTTGGATACTGGACTTCCTGTCGGGTCGCTCCCAGAGGGTCAGGCTGGGTCTCCACACATCCACTGCTCTCAGCCTCAACACCGGGACGCCGCAGGGTTGTGTGCTCAGCCCGCTCCTCTACACCCTCTACACATATGACTGTGTCCCCACTCACCATAGCAACAAGATTATAAAGTTTGCGGATAACACGACGGTGGTCAGACTCATCTCGGGCAAGGAGGGTGAGCTAGCATACAGGGACGAGGTGGAGCGACTGTCAGAGTGGTGCACAGTCAATAACCTGCTCCTCAACAACAAAAAAACAAAGGAGCTTGTTATTGACTTTAGGAAAAACAAAACTGACATCCAGCCACTCACCATTGGCGGGGCCTGTGTGGAGAGGGTCCCGGTGTTCAGGTTTCTGGGTATGGAGCTGGAGGATGACCTGACCTGGAGTGCCAACACCAAGGAGCTGCTAAAGAAGGCACAGCAGAGACTGTATTTTCTGAGAATTCTCAGAAAGAACCACCTCCCAAAAAATCTGCTCCTTGCTTTTTATCATTGTTCCATTGAGAGTGTGCTCACGTACGGACTGTGTGTGTGGTACGGCAGTTGCACTTCCTCAGAAAAGAAAGCGCTACACAGGGTCGTCAGGATAGCGGAGAGAACAATTGGTTGTACCCTTCCCACTCTGGAACAAATCTACACCTCCCGAAGCCGCAAAAAAGCAATAGACATTTCGCAGGACTCATCACATCCCGGTCATTGCCTCTTCCAGCTTTTGCCATCGGGCAAGAGATACAGAGCTATGAAAACTAGGACAAACCGCCTTAAAAACAGCTTTTATCCGAAAGCAATCATGGCCCTGAAATCAAAATAAAACTGCTCTATATTATTCTTCCAATGTGCAATATATACCTTAGGTCAACAAGTGCAATTTGTATATTTATTACTATTCGGTTTGTTATTATATTCTGTCTTTTTGTCATTTTAACCCTTATTCCTCACACTGAGTTGATTGCACCTTCAATTTCGTTGTTCCTTTGTAAAAGTGACAATGACAATAAAGATCGATCGATCTATCTATCTATCTATCTATCTATCTATCTATCTATCTATCTATCTATCTATCTATCTATCTATCTATCTATCTATCTATCTATCTATCTATCTATCTATCTATCTATCTATCTATCTAATGCATATGGCGACCTTACGGTATTCACTTTGATAGTAATACTAATAGTAATGATAATTCTTTTCATTCTTATAGAGCTTTTCTCACTACACAAAGTGCTTTTTACATATTACCGTAGATACTCGCGTATAAGTCGAAAAATGTATGCCTTAAAATTCATTCAAAAAAACAGAACCGACTTATCCGCGGGGCAACACAATTGTCCATAGAATTTGGGTAATGACATTGTACACTCAACGCTTCACGGTGTTAAGTCACCGGTCATCTGCTGTTTCCCATGGTCTTTGAAATAATTATAAGCCAGCAATACTATTTCTAATTAGCTAGTTTTTTTCTAATTTCATTAAATAATTCTTTAAACTGTGAAATACTTGAATTTGAGCATTAGCTTTTGCAGGTTTTGGATAACAAACATACCATTAGCTGCCACGTGCAACCAGATTTGGAATCAAAAGAACCAAGGCAACGCACGCTATCAATGCGATGCAAGCGCAGCCCGCGATTCAAAAAATTTCTCTGCCTACCTGTTTGTCTCGTCTGACAGTAGCTGAAAAGCAGCATCAGGAGAGAGCAGCCTGAAGTAGTCCAGCAGCGGGTGATCTGTTGTGTTCAACAGCAAGCCATGCTGTCTTGTGAAGTCTGGTAGATGCATCGGCTGCGCGAATGCGATCAGCTGGGGCAGCATTGGCTGGTGTCTGATCAGCTGATGCCGGCTTCTCACTCTCTTGCTCGATTCCTGATCACTGTCAATAAAATCCGATTTTGAAAAATCAAAGTCCGACTCAGCGATAATGTGCAAAACATCGTCTGCCGAGTGTTTTCTTTTCTGTGTTCGCTTCACTCCCTTGTGACATATCGACGCCATCTTGCCTTTGTTTAAATTTGTTTACATTTGGCAACTCACGCACATGCAAGGATTAGTTGCCGAGTCAACGAGTCTAGCATTTCTCCAAGCACAGAGGGAATGCCTGTGACGTGACAGTGAGTTTTGTCGCCATTAACAGCTGATTGTCGCCCTCTATCTCTGCCTACCTGTTTGTCTCATCTGACAGTCGCTGAAAAGCAGCATCTGGACAGAGCAGCCTGAAGTAGTCCAGCAGCAGGTGATCTGTCGTGTCCTACAGCAAGTCATGCTGTCTTGTGAACTCCGGTAGCCAGTTCGGATCAATGTCTGGGTATTCCTCCCACGCGAACCTTGCCATAGCTGCATCGGCTGCGCGAATGCGTTCAGCTGGCGCGGCACCGGCTGGTGTCCGATCAGCTGATGCTGGCTTCTCACTCTCTTTCTCGTTTCCTGATCATTGTCAATAAAATCCGATTTTGAAAAATCAGAGTCTGACTCAGCGATAATGTGCAAAACATTGTCTGCCGAGTGTTTTCTTTTCTGTGTTCGCTTCGCTCCCTTGTGACATATCGACGCCATCTTGCCTTTGTTTACATTTCGCAACTCACGCACACGCAAGGATTAGTTGCCGAGTCAACGAGTCTAGCATTCCTCCAAGCACAGAGGGAATGCCTGCGACGTGACAGTGAGTTTTGTCGCCATTAACAGTTGATTGCCGCCCTCTATCTCTGATAGCTATCAAGTTTTACCCTCGACTTATATGCGGGTCATAACAAATTTCATAATTTTTACCTTAAACAATACACTCGACTTATCTGCGAGATCGACTAATACGCTAGTATCTACAGTAAGTTTGGATCCACCTCAATCACCACTACTGGATGATGTGATGGCAGCCACTTTGCGCCAGTGCGCTCACCACACATTAGGTGTTAGGTGCTTAAGGGGTGAGAGACAGTTAGCCAATTAGAGACAGGGGATAATTAGGGGTCCAGAACTACTAGGCCAAGGTCGACAATTTAGCCAGGACATTTCTATTAGTTCTGCAAAGTGTTGTGATGCTGCAACTTAATGTTCAAAATGAAGGAGAATCGCCATAGTTGGGTGTCTTAATCACACTTAGCGACTCAGAAAACCCTCTAAAACAAGTGTAAGATGACCAGAATCGAGTCAGAAAAACATATAAAAAAATCAGGAAAAGGAACCCAATTGTAACACCTTGGAGACGGTGTCTCGATCGTGAGAGAGTGAGGATGGGTGGGCTATCCTCACAGCAAGGGGGGACCGGGCACAATCATTGGAGCAGTTCATCACCCACCGTGACCCATTACCATTATGCAGGAGACCTAGCCCCAGACTCAAAGAGGCAGGCCTCAAGTCCTACACAGGCCTCCAAATGACAACACTCAGTCTGCTCAGTGTGATCTCTGTAAGCAGACTGGAGGTTGAGAGTGAGCCGGGAGAAAAGGGACAATAGTAGCAGATCAAAAAGAGCGAGTGTCAGGGCAAAAAGTTGTGTTTGAGAAAAAAAAAAGTAACCAAGGCATTATCAAAAAACATTTAGAGTTTGAAAGAGCGATTTGAAAGGGGGTTTGAATCTACAAGTAAGGTGAGGAAGTGATTTGAGTCCTGTTTTGAACTTGAGAGTTCCTAAAGTCCCAAAAAACTTCCAAAAAGGCCCACTAGTGGGGGAAGCTGTCAAAGCTGGCTAGGGACCAGAGGGCAAACCCAGACTCTTTATAAATAAAAAGGTTTATTCTTCACAAAAATATTCTGTAACTACTAGAAGCTCAGTGGAGCACTAAAGGCAAAAAGGAGTTTCCTAAAAAGGTGTAGTGGGCATTAATGCCAAAACCATCTCCGGGGTCATGCTGAGCTGACCGCAGATGACGAGACTCATCCATAACAGTTACAATAACTGATTTCAAGGAAGGATTTTTGGCTGACCAGCTCCGTGAAAACACAAATTAATTTCCGCTCGCGTGGTTCAACTGATGAAAAGAGAAAAGTCGTTGGGCGAGCCAGCAGTTTGACCTCCCTAGCTCTATAAAATGCCAATCGAACTGAGGTTTATATCCCCGGGCAGTTAAAGTAGTCACAGGGTGCAGCCAGTGGGTCGCAAGTTTCTATTGTTTATAATGGTAGTGGGTCACGGTGGGTCATGAATGGGTCACTGCTCCAATGATTGTGCTCGGTGCCCCTTGCTCTAATGAATAGCCCACCCACCCTCACTCTCTCACAATCGTGCTTAGTTCACCAAGGGGGAAAATAATGATAACTGAAAAGGCAAAGGCAATCCAAGGCAACCAAGTCCAAATCACAAATCCAAAGAGTAGTTGAAATACAAAACACAGAGGTCAAAAATCCAACAAATCACAAAGGACAAGAACTCGCCAATCCCAAGAGCATTCAAATGAACCGTAAAGGAGTGTAGGTTGCCCCTGCCTTCATGAGGCTGAGGGAAATCCCTTGTGGTGATAGACAGGCGGACCGGCCTGTTGTGGAGCCACTGAGAAAAGAGAAGGAACATAACACAAGCATCAGGAACAAAGCCAATAATAAATATTCTTTGTCTTCTTTCGGGCTGCTCCCATTAGGGGTTGCCAAATCCGATCATCTTAAATAAAAGTTAAAAATACATAAATCAAAGACTTAATGAACAAAAAAGACATAAGCAAGAATTTGAATCCCGGTGAGTGGCGGGACCCTGCCTGAAATACAACAAATCCATTGCGTCTTGTTGTGCCATCACAAGACGCGTCTCTAACAACAAGCAAACTTGTCCCTAACGACGCGAGCTCCAAAATGTCTGTGAGTTTGAAAACCAAATATTAACCAATATTAATCTTCAAAATGAAGCTGTGTTCACCACAACTGGATGTCAGAATCAAGTTTAGTGACTTAACACAAAACGAGTGCAAGATTAATGAATTCAATACAGAAAAACCATATAAAAAAATCATAAAATGGAGCCCAGTTTTAACACTTTGAAACAGGCCTCACCACAAGAAGCCTGGCCCCAAACTCAAACAGGCAGGCTTCAAGTCCTGCACATGCCCACAGTGTGGCTCATACTTTAACACTTTGAAAAACACTGCAAACAAAGGGTCTGAATGCACATATACAGGGGATTCTTTATTGTGTTGTAGATTTCCTTTTAAATTAATAAATTTGCAATTTTTACTCATCAGTCTGCACTCAATAACCCAACATGGCAACGTGAAAACGTGTGTTCATAACGGTCTACAAATGTATTAAAAATCAAAAACTGAATTCTCTCCTTCCTAGAAGCATTCAGACTCTTTGCTGTGGCACTCCATATTGTGCTCAGGTCCATCCTGTTTGCTTTAATTATCTTTGAGATATTTCTAGAAATTGATTGGACTGCACCTGTGGCAACCAAATTGATTGGACTTCATTTAGAAGGCACACGTGGACCTGTGTAGAGAAGGTTCCACAATTCACACCAACATAAAACCCAAACCATTGAGTCCAAGGAACTCTGCATAGACCTCTGTGATCAAACTGTGGGGAGACACAGATCAGGGCAAGGGGATCAAACCCATTTGTAAAGCTCTGAGTGCTCCTAAAAGTGTGAAATGGAAGAAGTTTGGAACTACCAGAACTCTTCCTAGAGTTGGCTTTCTAGCCAAACTTAGTAATCAAAGCAAGAAGAACCTTGGTCAAGGAGGTGACCAAAAACCCCATGGTCACTCTGACAGAGTTTATGAACTCCTCTGCTGGAATGGGAGAACCGGTTGGAAAGACGACCGTCTCAGCAGCACTCCATCAATTAGACATTCAGAAGGAATCCACTCTTAAGTTGAAAGGCATATGACAGTTTAAAGGACTCCTCGAGTCTGATGAGACGCAAATTGAACTCTTTGGCAGGAATTTCAAGCACCATGTCTGACGAAGACCAGGCACTGCTCATCAGCTGCCTAATACCATCCCTACAGTGAGATGTGATGGTGGCAGCATCATGCTATGGAGGTGCCGGGACAAGGAGACTGGCCAGAACTGAGTGAAGGGAGAATGCAAGAGTGGTCCTTGAAGAAAACCTACTGCAGAGTGCACACCACCCCAGACTGAGGGGACGGTTCACGTTTCAACATCACAATGACCTAAAGCATACAGCCAGGACAACGCTGGAGTGTCTTTAGGACAGGATTCGGAGTGTCTGACTGGCTCAGCCAAAGTCCACACAAAGCCCTTAGAGCAAGACCTGAAGATGGCCGTTTACAGACACTTCCCATCCAACCTAATGGATATTGAGAGGATCTGCTAGAAAGAATGAGATAGACTGCCCAAATCCAGGTGTGCAATCTTGTAGAGACCTTCCAAAAAGACTCAAAGCTAATGTGGCTGCCAATGGGGGCTTCTACAAAGCACTGAATGAAGGGTCTGACTTCTCCTTGGAAGAGAAATTGCAAACCATTCTGAAAACAAGATGTCACTTTGTCATTATGGGCTAATTGAGTACAGACTGATGGGAAAATGGAGCATTTCTTCATTTCAGATGACATCTACAATGCAGCAAAGTTCTGAATAGTTTCTGAATCTGCTTATAATTCAAAATATCCATCAAAAAATGAACAAGAGCAGGAAACAATTTTATTCTGTTCATAAAGAAATGAAGAAGGAGCCTCCGTTCATGACACTCCTGTGGTATTAAGAAGCCCGCATGTGTGCCCCTCGCCATTAAACTAGACAGAGATATCGATGTGCCTCCATACCGCCCTCTACAGGTTTAAATACACGCTAGCTGCAGTTTCATGTTGAATCGCCCTGCCCGATGTGTGGGCCGCTGTTCATTTCCCAAGTATGAAGTTTAATTCATGGATGCCATCTTTACACGGCTTTGTAGTTTCCTTTTTTAAGCAGGAAATGTCTTGAATGAGCTCTCTTTCTGGCAGGGATACGACTTTTATTTTAACCACACGCTTGCAGCACATTTTATATTTTTCAAGAAGCTTTGGCAGTAAACATTTCATCGCATTGTTTTATTAAGCAGGATACACATTTCAAAACCTGTAATTTGTCAGCGTGGTTTAGGTTTTTAATTACAACTGACACCGTACAAGCTTTTAAGAGTCTGTTTTGTTAAAGTTTTATTTTAGTGCGACTTGTAATTGTAACCTCACGATAGGCCTACAGTCTAAAAAAATAAAAAAAACAAAACAAAAGGAAATTGTGCCTTTCACTGGGCTCCTTATGAAAACAGTGGGAATGAAATGAATTAGGAATCATTGGTTTTTCTGTCCATTCTTATTTAGTGTACAGTTACAGCAGCAGATATGTTTCCTTAAGAGGCATTAGCTCTCCGGAAATGTGTTCTTTTGAAATTGCGGCATGTTAAGTGACCGAAAAATATAGAAATATGACATAAAAGGCGACATCCCTCCCATAGTGATTACGGCGGTACAAAAAAAAAAATCACATTAGCGACAAAGATATACTTTAGCTTACTTTACTGACAGTTTTACACGGTATTACAGACGGGAAGCTTATGACATACTCTATCAAAGTGGGAATCTTGATCTACGCAGTCTGCCATCTTTCGTCGCCACGCTGAAAGGATTTTCCGGACGGAGGACATAATCTTCCGTCCGATAGCTTCAAAGTGTATTGGCAGTAAGTCCATCCTTATATACTGGTTGCTCCACTTGCAGGCTCTTTCTGGTCTCCAAACAAGGACAGGAAAGGACTCAAACCCCACCTTCAGAAATACAGGAATAGCACAGTGCCTACATGCAGTTCTCATTCTCCCAACACGGAAAGAGGATTTTGTGCTGACAGAGGGCAAATGTATATTATTCTGTCTTTAGGCTGACTATTCAATCCTCCAGTTGTCTTTGGCTTATCTAGTCCTGTGCTTGGCTCAGCAATTCTAAATGCTGAGCTCCTGCGTACCATACTTGGTCTGGCTGTATGAATGAATCCATAACAGTGTGCACAGAGACAGTGACATTAAACTTAATATTATAACAAACATGTTATAACAAGATACAAGGCAGGAATCGAGCCTGGGTGGGATACCAGTTTCAAGGGGATGTGACGCTTTCATACGGGTCAGTTTAGACTCAACCAGTTAGAACATTGAAACAACTGTGATGAGAACGGGCCATTCAGCCTGACACCCAATTTATCAAAATAACATCAAGTCGAGATTTGAAGGTCCCTGAAGGTCCCTAAAGGTCCCTAAAGTCCAACACTGCACCGCACCACTTGGAAACTCATAAAACGCTTCATAACCTAACATCCCGTCCTTGAGCGCTTCTGTCCACCATCTGGGTGTAGATAGTGAGGAGTGCACTGACTCCTGGGTCCTTGTCACGAGGGAGGAGTACTGCCACATTTCAGACCTCACATTGTGTCCTCAAGTCTAACATTTTTACATCTAATACTTAGTTTACTTAACTGTGTCTAACTTGTGATATGGAGACCCAAACTGCACACAGGACTCCAGGTGAGGTGTCACTAGTGCAGCGCAAAGCTTAAGAAAAGCGCCCTGGACTTGTACTCCACTCATCAAGGGGGCTAGCTATTTGGTATATAGTGCCGTTCATATCTATCTATCTATCTATCTATCTATCTATCTATCTATCTATCTATCTATCTATCTATCTATCTATCTATCTATCTATCTATTGTGAAAGACCAGCCTCAGCACAGACAGACATGGACTCCAAATCTTCAAAACACACACCCTTTACAAAATCAATGACAGTGCACAAATCACCACACTAAACTAGTCCTTTTCCTTTCTTCAGCCATCTCCACTCCTCTCTCTCAAGCTCTGTCCTCTTCCACCTGACTCCAGCTCCCCGAAAGGAGTGAGGCGGTCCTTTTTATCTCGCCCAGGATGTGCTCCAGGTGCTCCGTGATGGTCTTCCAGCAGCACTTCCTAGTGTGGCGAAAGTGGTGTCCTCCAGGGCTCCAGGACTGTCCAGGCGCCCCCTGCTGTTGGCCATGGATCCCCACAGGGTTAAGCTTCCCAGCTCCATCTCCATGCCCCTGATGAAATCCAGGGGGCTGCCCTCTTGCACCCAGGGAAAGATATTGCCCCTCTCCCGGTCCGTCCTTCTTCCAGGCGTCCCGGTGGGGCAGGATCCCTGATCGTCTGCCACACTATCTATCTATCTATCTATTGTGGGGAACAGCCCGGACACAGACAGGTAGACATGATCGTTTCACCACACACACGTTTATTTACAATATTTACAATTTTCACAGTGCAGAAACCCAGTGCCGCAGCACCAATCACCCCTTAAGTCCTGGCCACACAACACAATGCCTTCTCAGTCTCTGGTCCGCTTCAACTCCTCTCCACTGAGCTTCGTCCTCTTCCACCCGACTCTTGCCATTGAATGGAGGGAGGCGGCCCCTTTTATACACCCCGGATGGACTCCAGGTTCTTCCCGAGGAGCCTCCGTTGACACACCCCTATGTGGCGGAAGCTCTGGCTTTGTACCCGGAAGTCCTCCGGGTCTCCCCAATCCTCTTCCCCCCCAACACTTCCGGGTGTGGCGGAAGTGCTGAGGTCCAGGGCTCCCAAGGCATCGGGGCACCCCCTGGTGGTGACCACGGGCCCCTATAGGGTTGAGCTTCCAAGCTCTGTACCCGTGGCCCCCAAAGCAACCAGGGTGGTTGCCCCCTCATGTTCTGGAGGAGGTACAAGCCCTCCTCCGGTCCTCCTGGGCGTCCTGGCTGGGCATGAACCCCAGCTGGGTGCTACAGTATCTATCTATCTATCTATCTATCTATCTATCTATCTATCTATCTATCTATCTATCTATCTATCTATCTATCTATCTATCTATCTATCTATCTATCTATCTATCTATCTATCTATCTATCTATCTATCTATCTATCTATCTATCTATCTATCTATCTATCTATCTATCGATCGTGATCACCAGGTGGCGTCAACTAGCCCCCAACTGCATCACACAACTACACAAAAAGTGTCCTGGGTGCAAAAAAGTTTTTCATTTACTAATAATACCTTTAACAGGTTTCTCCCTCTTTGTCCAGCCCAATGCAGCACAACAAAACAAACGTTTTCTTCTCTTTTACTGTTCGACTCCTCCCAGGCAGGTGTTGTTCAGCTTCTCTCCCAACTCTGACTCGCCTGGCTGAGATCATGTAGCTATCTATAACCCGAGTGTACTTCTGGTGCTAGGGCATTGCCCTATGGAAGCTCTTCCAGGTCAACCAGGAGTCTCTAAAAAGTAGGGACTACAAATTCCAACAGCCCCCTCTGGTGGCCCCCACATAATCCAGAAGTGATGCCCCATGGTAGTGGAGATCCCACCATGTCTGTCTATCTAATGTTTCCGCCAGAGGGCACTCCAGCTCCCCAAACATGCAACACACACAGTCTCAGATACAAGTCTCGATAAACAAGAGCTTTTATTTTGGGAAACTCTTCCTTGTCAAGTGTTTCTCATGCCACAACCACAGGTACAAGACACATTCAGCACACATCAATTCTCTTTGCCTTCTTTTTCTCTTCCTCCTCCACTCCTAGCTATCATTGTCCTCCTCCTCCTCCCAACTCTGGCTCCCAGACTGAAGCCAAGCTGTCTGTAAACCCAAACTCCTCCACAACTATTGGTGCCAACAGGCACATCTTGGGTCTCACCTGATGTGAGCAGATGCCTCGTACTTACATACTTGCCTGTAGTGAGGTCACAATCATCCAGCATTAGTTATGGTGGCTCGGCCATGTGTTTCAGATGCCCCAGAACTAACGATCCTAAGTTCTGCACAGTCGATTACATCATGGCCAGTGCTCAGCAGGTGGGCAGAAGATGCGATTCAAAGACCAGATGAAGGTTTCCTTGGAAACGCATGGATATGACCTGCAAGACGCTGCTGCTGACCACAGTATCTGGTGACAGCTCACTGTGGTTGGAATGCGTACACTGGAGGAGAGCAGAGGAGGTGAACACACCCATGTAGGCTGCCAGCAACACTTCAACAACATGCCTCATCTGTAATAACATCTGTGCTTCCAGGATTGGACTGTTTAGCCATTGGGAACATACCTTTGAAAGACAGATGTGGACAACATCATCGGATATGATGGACAGCAAGGAGGAAAGGAAAAGGAAGGAAAGGTCAGCACTGTGTAGTGTAGCTAAAAGCCTCTGGTGCAGGTGGGCCGAGCTCACCTTCTGGAAGGCCATAGTGGCCCCTTCATTGGAGGGCTTCATTTCTTCTATGGAGGTCAATTGTTAGTGCTAAAGGATCAGACTTTCTACTTAATTGTGTTGACTCGCTTTTTAAGATTCATCACCCTGTTAAGCAGCGCCATTCTGTGTCTTTTCTCGCTTCTTTATTCTTAACCAGCTGACACTTTGCAATGAGATTTGAATGACAAGGGGGACGGAAGCCATAAGCTCATCATAAGAAAAAACTTAAGAAAAACATTTGGAAATAAATGAGAAGGACAGATCTGCTTCAGTCTTCAAAACATTTGGATGACGTTATCAGGAAAGGAGAAATCAACACTTTTAAGAAAAGTCTGATGTGTGAGGAATAAATTCACAGCAAGATATGACACCTAATTCAGAAACTGGTTGGAGCCACTGTGTCCTCCCATGAACTTCACTCGGCAGCCCTGCTCTGGGGTGTTCTGTCTCTAACCAAGTATCTTCCTTAGATTTAATCTTGCACGATCTTAATCAGTGAGGCTTCATGAAGGTCCATTCCAACCGAGATAGCTCGATCTCTTCTGTTGCCTTTGATACGGTCAAACAGCAGATCCTCCTTGGCACCCTCTCTGACCTTGGCATCACTGGTGTTACAGTTAGGTGATTTGAGTCCTTCCTCTTGGGCAGATCCTACCACGTGTCCTGGTAAGAAGAAATGTTGAGGGTACACCAACCAAGCTCAGGTGTGCCCTAAGGATTGGTGCTGGGTCCTCGCCTCCTGTGTGCCACCTCACTAGGCGCTATCATCCAGTCCCATGGTTTTTCCTATCTGTGCTCTGCTAATTACACATAACTGTACCTGTTGTCCTCTCCAGAGGACCACACAATATCAGCTATAATCTCTACATGTCTTACTAGCAGCCTGGATGAAGAAGAGTGCCATCTAAAGCTCAACCTGACAAAGATGGACCTTGTTATTTTCCCAGCTTATCTGTCTATTCAACATCCCATCTCTGTTCAATTCAGCTCCCTGTCGCTAATGTATATGCCAGCTTGGGGTGGTGATCGATGACCAGCTGTCCTTCACTGACCATGTCACAATGGTCATGTTGGTCATGCAGAATTACTCTACACAAGATCCACAAGATCAGACCCTACTGACAGAGCATGCAGTACAACTCCTGGACCAGACTTTGGTCGTGTCACATGGCGTATGTACCGACATGAGTTACCAAGCTACTGCAGTTGATTCAAAATGTAGCGGCACGCTTGGTGCTCATCCAGCTGTGGCGGGCACATCTCACTCCTCTCTTCAGATCACTGCTTTGACTCCTTATTAAGTTCAAATCCTTGACTGTCGCCTACAGAGTAGTCAGTGGGTCAGCACCCCTCGTATATGGAGACACTTGTGAGGTCCTGTGCACCTTCTCAAGCACTCAGGTCTGTTGATGGCTTCTGGTGATATAACCTCTGTGTGGCATCAAATCTTAGTCCAGACTCTTCATGTGTAGTGTAGTGTAGCTGGTGGAACGAGATGCCCACCGAAATTCTCAAGTTTCGATTCCCTAAATGTGTCTAACAACAACATTTATTTCTGTAGAAGTTTGGGTTACTCTTTATCATATGGATGTTATTTTTTTACACAAAATATGGTCCAAAAATAGCTTAATAAATGAGGGATTTTTTTGGATCTAGAGAGCCACAAATAGACGGGAACCCCAAAAAGCTTGTCATCTTCCGTAATTAGACATTGAGACACGAACGGTTTGTTATAAGTGTTTTTTCTTTTCCCTGACTCACCGGTATGAGTTTGTTTTGGGGGACAATTACTTTTTCACATGGGAGATACAGGTGTTGGTGAACATTTTTCTGTCCATAAATCAGATGATCATTTAAAAACTGTATATTGTGTTTAGTCAGGTTGTCTTTTTTATTAAATTAAATTTGTTTGAAAGACAGAAATTATTGAATGTTATAAATCCACAAAAATAGTGGAAATCAGGCAAGGGGCAAATACTTTTTCACAACAGAGTTTTTCTTATGAGCACAATACACTCACCGGCCACTTTATTAGGTACACCTTACTAGTACCATGTTGGACCCCCTTATGCCTCCAGAACTGCCCTAATTCTTCGTGACGTTGATTCAACAAGGTACTGATATCATTCCTCAGGGATTCTGGTCCATATTAGCATGATAGCAACACCCAGTTGCTGCAGATTTGTTAGCTGTACATCCCCAATCCCATCTCCTGTTCCTCCACATCCCAAATGTGCTCTACTGGATTGAGATCTAGTGACTGTGGAGGCCATTTGAGTCCTGTGAGCTCATTGTCATGTTCAAGAAACCAGTTTGAGATGATCTGAGCTTTGTGACATGGCCTGTTATACTGCTGGAAGGAACCATCAGAAGATGGCTGTCATAAAGGGATGGACATGGTCAGCAATAATATGCAGGTAGGCATTTAAATGATGCTCAGTTGGTAGTAAGGGGCCCAAAGTGTGCCAAGAAAATATCCCCCTCACCATTACACCATCATCACCAGCATGAACTGTTGATACAAGGCAGGATGGATCCACGCTTTCATGTTGTTGACCCCAAATTCTGACCCCACCATCTAAATGTTGCAGCAGAAATCGAGACTCAGCAGACCAGGCAATGTTTTTCCAATCTTCTGTTGTCCTGTTTTGTTGAGTCCGTGTGAATTGGAGCCACAGTTTCCTGTTCTTAGCTGACAGGAGTGTCATCCGGTGTGGTCTCCTGCTGCTGTAGCCCATCAGCTTCAAGGTTTGATGTGTTGTGTGTTCAGAGATGCTCTTCTGCATGCCTCGGTTGTAACAAGTGCTTATCTGAGTTACTGTTGCCTTTCTATTAGCTGAGGCCAGTCTAGCCATTCTCCTCTGACCTCTGACATCAACAGAGAACTGCCGCTCACTGATATGTTCCCTTTTTCAGACCATTCTATGTAAACCCTAGAGATGGCTGTGCGTGTAAATCCCAATAGATCAGCAGGTTGTGAAATACTCAGAGCAGCCTATCTGGCACCAACAGCCATGCCATGTTCAAAGTCACTTCAGTCCCCTTTCTTCCTCATTCTGATGCTCAGTTTGAACTTCAGCAGGTGGTCTTGACAACATCTACAGGCGAAATGCATTGATTTTCTGCCATGTGATTGGCAGATTAGATATTTGTAATAACAAATAGGCGTACCTAATAAAGTGGCCAGTGAGTGTATGTAATTCTTATGAACGCAGTGATGACAAACAAAAAGCGTAGTCCAAGCGTAGTCTCAGCAGTGAGCTTTCTTGACTTTCTGGCCTCTTTCGATTTCTTCATCCTGTGTTTCCTCAGGCACTCCTGGTATTTGAAGGCATTCTTGCGATTTTTGTGGTGTAGCCTTTCTGCTGTGGGTTCAAGTCGGATTCGGGGAATGTGAAGCGGGTGCCGCTTAGCTCTGCTCCTGAATTTGGATTAAGCAGAACCAAGAAGTAATTGGAGGTTCGGACACAAAGACTACACACTTGATGGCTCAGATATGTCACTTCCACTCCAGTTCAAGTTTTTTGCTGAGTGTACTTGAATACGATGGACTCTCATCACTGTGCTACGTGTACACTGAAATGGTGTCGAAGATTTGAACAAACCCAAATTTAGTGTCTTTTTTTTCTCTTTACAGACAAAAGAAAGTCCACCTGCAAACCCTCCGTGACAGGTCTGAAGTCCAAAAAATGACTCCACGGGAGCGCATGAGGCTACGCAAATTACAGGACGCGGATGAAAAGGCCAGGAAGCTGAAGTAATACCGGCCATTCGTTCATGTTTGCTTTTACTACTGCTGTTACTACTTACTACAGTAAAACCTCGATTATCCGTCAGGGGTCGGGACCGAGGCCATGACGAAAAAGAGTAAAGACGGATAGCAGAACAGCTACTTCAAAAATGATATACAGTAGATTAGTCTAGCAAATAGTCATATTTCCAACCTGCTGAATCCGAACACAGGGTCACGGGGGGTCTGCTGGAGCCAATCCCAGCCAACACAGGGCACAAGGCAGGAACCAATCCCGGGCAGGGTGCCAACCCACCGCAGGATAGTTGTATTTATTTACAAAAAAATTAACAAAATACAGTTTTAACAAGATTAAATAATGAATATAATATTGTAATGACCAAAGTAATAATGAAATACAAGTCAGACGTACTGAAGTTTTCTGTGTTTTACATGGAGTCTTCATTCTGTAACAAACGGTGCCCCGTCTTATACTCCATTATCTGGTCACAGAGCTCACCTTCAAAACAATAAAAGAAAGCTTTCTCTACCAATAATTATCTCCTGTCACTCACATTCTGTCTGTCTGTATATCGCAAACACTCCTGCTTATTGTCTCCTGACCTTCTACTCAAAACTTCCTTCGGCCGCACCTTCTTTTAGCTCCTCCTGTCACTCATCTCCTAAGAGGCGTGTCCGCCCGTCACAGAGCAGAAGCCACGCCCCCAGTCCCATCACTTACGGCAGTGAAAGGCAACCTTTCTCGAGTTGCGGCGCACTAAGTCCAAAATTTTCTTTCGCGCCGCACCTGAGGGACTGCCCATAAATAAAGTTGTGACGACACAATCTATGGACAATCGCCAATAAAAACAGTTAATTTTACAAGTTTAAAAGACATTTTATTAATAAAGGAATCAAAGGATAAATCTTAAATTTAATTAATGTGAACGTTGAGATTGTTTTTCAGCACATATGAGATTGATGCGAGGATCACTTTTCGAAAGACAGACGCGCATTTCCTTGTCGATCATTTAAAGTCTCTCGTGTTTCTTGGACTTCATTTCCGTATCTGTACAGTGAGCGAGATCTTCTAACAACGAGACTTTTTAAGTCTCACGAGATGTGTTTTTGACACCGCTGGTGTTGATATTATGATGAATGGTGAACAGCGAAAATTTTAACTTGCATATAAAAAAAAACATTTGTTTATTCAACAATCTGATTAACCGTTATCTGTTTTTCCAACATAAAATATATTTTTTTTAAACATTATCTTTTTAATCAACCAAAAGTTCAAAAACACTAGCAATTTTAAATATTTTACAAAAGTTTTTGCAGCGCACCGGTTGCCCGACAGTGACTTACAGCATTCATTCCACCCTTTCTGCTCCCGCACATCACAAGATATGAATTTAAAAAGAAAATTACAATGCAGAAGAACAATAATATTAATACAGAAATAATATCGTTTCCATTTTCGAATTGTTTTTCAATTTTTTGTCGGCATCTCGCTTTATATCGTTCACTGTTGTTGTTCCTACTCCGTAAAATGAAGCGATACTTGAAACGCTTTTGCCGTTTTCAAACACATTTAATAATTTCAATTATTTGTGACAACTGAAACACCATACACATATCTTTATCGGCCATAACAATGTATAGTAGTTTAATTATAGCAAAAGAGAAAACTACGAAATGCTATTAAAGATGAAGGTATGTAACTGACACTGCGATTCCAAAATGCGGCCCGACACGTGGTGCTGTTGAAGAATACTACGTGCTGGCAGAAGGGAGAGTTGTTCTGACGTGCAGACTCGCAGCGTATCGTGCGACAGGAGTAATCTGCCCTGACAGTTAATGGAGACTGACAGTTTAATCGAGTGACGGATAATCGAGGTTTTACTGTACTGTGTTCTGGGGTGGAGAAAATCTAACTTAACATTTTATCTCCTGGTTGCAGGTCCTGATAGTCCCAATTTTTCTCAACTCGCAGTGTTTATTGACCCAAACCTTTTACTTTGTCATCCACCTTGCAGGCAATTAGCAGAAGAAAAATACCAAGAAAACCACAAGCGGATGCAGGAGTTCAGATCTCGCAATTTTCAGCAAGTGAACATCGATGTTCTAAACGTGAGTCTTTTTTTGTGACCTCATGCTTGGGGGCTTGTGAAGCGTGGAATTAATTTTGCTATGTCGCTGTCTTATAGATCTACCTTTGTGTGACTGTTGATCTGGCCTCTCCTTGTTTGGTTGTGATTGAAATCACGTATTCCTGAATGAGCTGAAGGCCGTTTTAATGTATCATTGTAAAAATATGAGCAGCTCCAGCTGTGGCTGGGTGTTTGACTTCCTAACAAAGAGACTCCAGTCAGTAAGGATTGTCAAAACGAAGTCCTCCACAACATTTGCCGACATCGGGGTTCCACAAAGCTGGTGTCTCAGCCCACTGCTGAGCAATGTGTTCGCATGTGACTGTGTAGCAAAGCATGAGGCATAGCGCGAGTTTGTGGCACTTGGGGTGGGTTGGTTCTTCAACTTGCAACCCTCTAACATTAATAAATTAGTTAACCTATTTAAATAGAAAATTAAAATGACGTATAGAGAAAAATTACAATACATTTTGCATAGTGTGGCGGACAGCCAAGTCCCATGCCCGGCAAAGACGCCCCTGCTGCATCTGTTCCGGGGGAGCAACCATGGGTAGCTCAATACCTCCCCCGGAACGCTTGGTGGCAACCTCCCTGGCGGATGGTGATCCCCCAACCTGTCGCATGGCTCCATGGGAGATGGAGTCCTCCACAGCCTAGTTGAGTGCTCGGATGGCCGCTAGGGGGAGCTGCATGGATTTAGCAGCCCGGACACAGACGGGTAGACAAGTTGTTTCACCACACACACGTTTATTTACACTAATTATATTTACAATAGTGAGCGCACCCCAGTGCCTCAGCATCAATCACCCCTTCAAGTCCTGCCTTTACTCTTCAGACCGCCTCCACTCCTCTCCTCCGAGCTCCGTCCACTTCCACCCGACTCCAGCCTTGAATGGAGGGAGGTGGCCCCTTTTATTCACCCCCGCATGGGCTCCAGGTGCTTCCTGATAAGCCTCCGTCGACACGCCCCCGTGTGGCGGAAGCACCGGCTGTGTACCTGGAAGCCCTCCAGGTGTCCCTGATCCTCTTTCCCCCCAGCACATCCGGGTGTGGCGAAAGTGCTGAGGTCCAGGGCTCCCCTGGCGGTGACCACGGGCCCCTACAGGGTTGAGCTTCCCAGCTCTGTATCCGTGGCCCCCAACACAACCAGGGCGGTCGCCCTCTTGTGGTCTGGAGGAGGCACAAACCCTCCTCCAGTCCTCCTGGCCGTCCCAGCTGGGTACCACCCCCAGCCGCGTGCCACAATAGATTTATTCATATATAGAGAAACAGCAATAATTTTTCACATATAATTATTTATAAGCATCAACTAGACAAGAATACAGTAAAGATGAACTGATAAGTCGTGTTCTAATTATTAGTTTAATATAATTACGCTGCGAAAACCAGAACCAGTGTAGTGTACAAGTGACAGGTGGGGATGAGCAAGAACGCAATCGGATTGATAACGAAATGAAATTATAAATTGTAAATTAGTTCTTTATCTTCCTAGAAATTCTTATCGGTGTAGTGTTTGTTTATTTTTGTTATTGCCTCATAAATTTCAACTGCTGTGTCTGATGCCGTCACAGAAGAACATTCAGAAAATTATTTTTGAAGCATTTGTGGATACAAATCTTTTTTAATTCATGGGTGATATTTTTCCAAACCCTGCTGCTTACACACAAATTGTGCTGAGCCTTTTGGCACAATATATCAACCTTCCTTCTGTTCCCTGTAGGGGGCAGTAGCTCCCTACTTGGAATAAGTTCTTTTGTAATTGCGGCGTTTTAAGTAACCGAAAACTATATAATAATGATATTAAAAGGCGATATCCCTCACATAGTGATACGGCGGTAAACATCACATAAGAGAAAATAACTTATCTGTCTTTACTGACAATTTACGTGGCATTACAGATGAAGGAAGCCATAGCAAGACAATCACCAAGGTGGGAACTGAGTGTATACAGTCTGCCATTTTTCGTCGCTGCGCTGGAAAGCTTTTCAGGATGGATGGCGATATCACCCATCCGTCCATCGGCTTCTAAGTATTTGGCTGCTGTCCAAGCCTTTTATACTGGTTCCTCCACGTGCAGACCCCCACGTCGGCAAATAGTCCATTTTCAAACAAGGAAAGAAGATTTTGTGCTGACTTTTAACAGAGGACAAAATAGTATACACCTGTCTTTAGGCTGACTATACATTCCTCCGGCTCTCTTTGTCTATCTTGTCCTATACTTGGCCCAGCAATTCTAAATGCTGAGAGCCCCTGTGTGCTAACTTTTGGCCTGGCCTGTACATGTGAGTGGATTTATAAAATAATTTTTGTACAGAGCACAGTGACATTAAACTTATATTCTGATTAAACCTTCTCTCCATCATATCTGCTCTCTCCACTTACCATCAACAACAACAACATTTATTTATATAGCACATTTTCATACAAAAAGTAGCTCAAAGTGCTTTACATAATGAAGAAAAGAAAAATAAAAGACAAAATAAGAAGTTAAAATAAGACAACATTAGTTAATATAGAAAAGGAGTAAGGTCCGATGGCCAGGGGGGACAGAAAAAACAAACAAAAACTCCAGAAAGCTGGAGAAAAAAATAAAATCTGCAGGGGTTCCAGGCCACGAGACCACCCCGTCCCCTCTGGGCATTCTACCTAACATAAATGAAATAGTCCTCTTTGTAGTTAGGGTTCTCACGGAGTCACTTGATGCTGATGGTCATACAGACTTCTGGCTTTTAATCATTGCATCATTGTTGGAACATCATGGTACTTTGAGTAGATGCCACCACCAAAAGAACACCAGAAAATGAAACAGAAGAGAGTGTAGGGGTTAGTACAGATTTTAGAGCCACCATGAATAGTTATTATAATGAATTGGATATACAGAGTATCAGGATTTAAATTACAGTGAAGTTATGAGAAGGCCATGTTACAGTAATGTGTTTTCAGTAGTTTTTTAAAGTGCTCCACTGAATCAGCCTGGCGAATTCCTACTGGCAGACTATTCCAGATTTGAGGTGCATAACAGCAGAAGGCCACCCGCCTCACCATTTCTTTTAAGTTTTGCTTTTGGAATTCTAAGGAGACACTCATTTGAGGATCTGAGGTTACGATTTGGAATATAAGGTGTCAGACATTCCGATATATAAGATGGAGCGAGATTATTTAAGGCTTTATAAACTATAAGCAGAATTTTAAAGTCAATCCTGAATGACACAGGTAACCAGTGTAGTGACATCAAAACTGGAGAAATGTGCTCGCATTTTCTTTTCCTGGTTAGGATTCTAGCAGCTGCATTCTGCACTAGTTGCAAACAATTTGTCTTTTTTGGATAGTCCTGAGAGGAGTGCGTTACAGTAATCTAGTCGACTGAAAACAAACGTGTGAACTAATTTCTCAGCATCTTTCAATGATATAAGAGGTCTAACTTTTGCTATGTTTCTTAAGTGAAAAAATGCTGGCCTAGTGATATGATTAATATGCGATTTAAAATTTAGATTACAGTCAACAGTTACCCCTAAGCTTTTTACCTCCGTTTTGACTTTTAATCCTAATGTATTCAGTTTATTTCTAATAACCTCATTGTATCCATTATTGCCAATCACTAAGATTTCAGTTTTCTCTTTATTTAACTTGAGAAAGTTACTATTCACAAATTCTGAGATACAAGTCAGTCATTGTGTTAGTGAATCAAGAGAATGGGGGTCATCAGGTGCTATTGATAAGTACAGCATAGCTGTGGCAGCTCACGTTGTGCCCTGAGATAATCTGACCTAACGGAAGCATGTAGATTGAGAAGAGCAGCGGACCCAGGATAGAGCCTTGTGGAACACCATATAGGATATCATGTGTCTTTGAGTTGTAATTACCACAACTAACAAAGAATTTTCTCCCTGCCAGGTAGGATTCAAACCAATTTAAGACACTGCCAGAGAGGCCCATCCATTGAACTAAGGCGATTTCTAAGAATATTATGATCGATGGTGTCAAATGCAGTACCAGTCACACTGCCAACATTCACAGTTCCTACCCTCAGTTCCACTCTCTTTACCTTCCTCCTCTCCTCCTGCCTCCGGACACGTCTCCAACCCTTCTCCTTCTTCAGAAAACAGTAGCCCCATTTCTGACAGCACCCTGTTGGCTAACAGTACTGGTGGTGGGGTTCGAAGACAATTACACGAGAAAAAGTGAGTGGCAGCGGGTTGCAAAGTGAGTCACAGTGGGTTGCTGCTCCGACAGTCACGCTCGATAAGACAATGGGGGAAAAAGTGGGTCACGACACCAGAGAGGTTGACACATAAAGTTCCTAATTCCACAGAGCTGAGGAAAGGGACCGAGGCAAAGTTATTAATACTACAGAAAAATGTGAACAAACAAGGGAGCAGAATACAACTGCAAAATTTGCACAAAAAAAAAAAATGGAAAATTTAATGCAACAAAAATATAAAAACTTGAAGAGGACCAACTCCTCTGGGCATGCTTGCTCTTATTATATACCAGCCATCCCCCGTGGCTCCGCCCACATCGTAGTGAAACATGACAGTGAGGTGGGCCCCACCCAGCTCCCCACTCCTGAGGTCCCGCCTTCCTCGGCCCGCAGCCTCTGTCTCGGATTAACACGAACATATCGCTCCAGCAAGCGAACTATGATTCTTAAGAGAAAAGATGAGAAAAGTCGCAAAATTAACCGCAATGTTCAAGCAAATTATATAAAAAAAAAAGTTCTCTCGTGAAAAGTGGACAAACATACAGGCAGACAGAGAATGGATTTATATTTATATAGAGAGAGACTGACCAAATTGACCAGAATGGAAGAGCATATGAATGTGACACGTGCAAAAGTGCTGGCACCCTATCAGTCTGCTCTTCGTAAGGATCTCATCTGCCGCCAAACACCCCCTTGTGACGCGTTAATCCCCCAACACACACACGCTCTTCCTTGCAGATGTCTTTCATGCAGGGTCTCCCCATAGATTTGTCACAATATTCAAGTCTGGGGTCTGTGACGGCCATTCCAAAACCGCCACCCTTTTATCCTGTAAGTCCTTTATCGGCTCCTTTCCAGGTTCTGTGGTGGAGGCAGTTGAGGCCACAAACCTGCTGCAGTATGTATTAACAATACAAGCTTCTATTGTCCTAAACAAATTGTATGCTGTGTGTCTTCACAGGATAGCATGAATCCGGCTGGCAAGGAATTCAATCAAAATCAGCTGTTGGCTGTCCAAGGCTGCAAGACCCTCGGTGTTCACAGGCCATCGGAGAGAGAAGAACGTGACAGGCTGTGCATGTCTGAGCCATCACCTCGTGGTATGCTATACAAATGAATCCTTTTGCTACATGTCGAGGGCCGTCTTTATTGTTTTTCCTGTTTTACATATCTGTTCACTTTTGTATTGGGCTTTATATATTTGGAAAGTAATTATGTGTGAATGAGGTTATAAATGGGGAAGCACAGCAGGGTTAAATATCCAATGTATTCATCTCCATCTTAACCAGTTCAGGGTGTATGTGGGGTGCCTCTTCCAGCAGCTATGAGGGCACAAGGCAAGAACCAACTCTGAACAGGGTGCCAGTCTAACGCAGGGCACATTCACATAATGTTGGACTTGATGGACTGAGTCTTCAGACCCCTTCACTTTCTGTACACGTTACTGTGTTGTAAAAATACTTTCAAATGGAAAAAAAATCCAATCAGTCTACACTCAGTAATCCCATAATAACAAAGCCAACACACATTCTCAGAAAGGTCTTCAAATTTATTAGAAATCCAAAACGGCAAAATTCAGTTTTAGCTGTGTGTTTTGTCTTGGTAGAGTAATATATCGCTCTACTTTCCGCTATTGTATCTATACTAATAAAAGGCAAAGCCCTCACTGACTCACTCATCACTAATTCTCCAACTTCCCATGTAGGTAGAAGGCTGAAATTTGTCAGGCTCATTCCTTACAGCTTACTTACAAAAGTTTAGTAGGTTTCATTTCGAAATTCTATGCATAACGGTTGACAACGTCCGCCATGTTAAACTTTCTTATTTATGGCCCCATCTTCATGAAATTTGGTAGGTGGCTTCCCTGCGCTAACCGAAACCGATGTACGTACTTATTTCTGTGGTATGACGCCACTGTTGGCCACCATATTGAACTTTTCAACGGTCTTTGTTACTTCTGGGCCCATCTTCAAGAAATTTGGTACGCAGGTTCCCAACGCTAACTGAAACCTACTTACGTACATATATATACATCCATAGCCTGCAGCTCGGTCGCCGTGTGAGGAGGCGTTGGGTCCCCCATCCCCACGACTCCCACATAGTTGGCTGCCTGCCTATATAAGGCCGTCAGTCGCTCCGGTCTCTTCATTCTCTTCCTTGCTTCACCACGGTATTCACGTCTCCCTCCTGATAACTGCAGCCAGTTTATTTAATCCACGACTTCTCTGTTGTTTTATTGTTCGTTTATTACAATTATAGTTATTGTGTAGGTATTTTAGACTTAGTTTACATTGTTCAGGTACCCATTTCCTTTATCATTCCAACCGTACCCCCATTAACATGTCTATGGAGGTGATCACCATCGATCAGAAAACTGTCACTTACCGAGTGGTTTCCATGCCCGGAGATGCCGCCTGCCTTTTCCATTCTCTGTGTTACATATTGTACGGCCATATCAGGCTCACTCTTGATATCCGGAGGAACATTGTGTCTTATATATTGAATGACTGGGACAGGTTCAAGGTGTGGACTGATGACGGTACAGGAGATAATTATACTACACAGGAGCACTAGAAGAGTGAAATGCTTAAGCCCTTCACCTATGGTTCTGCATGTGAGTTGATGGCTGCCGCTGAATTGTTCGATTGTCGCTTTCAAGTGTACCGAAATGGCCAAATATTTTACACCTTTGGACAACCGCCAATGCCTCTTAAACATCTTAGATTCACAGGTGACGATTTGAGTAATGGACACTTTGTTTATGAATGTTTAAACTCTCAAAAGCTGGATGCGAAGTTATCGATGAAACCCATTTCAATTCAAACGCCTCCAATTTCCAGTAAGGTTCTGCTTCGCAATGACAACAAGTCTCAGGGACAAACCCTAAAAAAGGTTGGCATTGAATTGAGGCGAGATTGCTTTTCACATGGCCAACTATACGTTGCATGCCCAAGAGTAAGCTCAGTTCGTCTTATTACAACCGGAGGGCCAAACTGACAATGTGGTATACAAAGAGATCCTTAACAAATAATTATTGGTATATTTTCCCTCAGTTTAAAAAGGTTTACTTTTCTTCTTAATAAAAATTTTAAAGCAGTACTTCGCCGCTGTGAAGCGCGGGTATTTTGCTAGTTATTAATAAGTAGCCTTTGTCAGAATGCCTAATCCCGCAGATTTACCACTGTGTATAAGGTATTACAGTATATAACTTATCCCCACCTTCCCTTCTATATCTATAACCTCAGGAAATTAGATGTAGTAAAAAGACAAGTAGGAGTTAAGTTACACATAAAATAATGTATTATTGATAATATTCATAAATAATAACAATATGCAAAGTACATTTGAATATTGGCAACCATACAACCTGGGATTTATGGAGCAGAAGAACGTGGAAGTTGGTGTACACACAGATTTATGCATCTGGATTTTTTTTTTGCATACGCACATTTCCGCTGTTGTCCGTATGCCATGTTTTAGTGTGAATTCTACACACGCCATTATGCATGAGGCCCCTGGATATTGCAGACATTCTTATAATATTACCCTTGCCCCTGTGGACATCGCCATAATAATCTTCTTCCTAGCAGACCTTCTCATAACAAATTTCCTTTTTGAAACGCATGAAACCATGCACATTCAATTAAAAATAATCAATTGAAAATCAATACATATAAACCTAAAAATGTGGCCTAGAAGATCACCATAAACGAAACCTAGACATGAACAATGTCAGCCACTAACAGAACGAATCAGTCCACAATAGTAGATACTTTATCATAAAGTTTACAACCATATAATGTCAAGAATATATTGAATCCCAGAGATTCAAAGAAATGTGGCCGATGCATTTCAAGGATTCACCTCTTCTTCAGGGCACAGCAACTAAGTGAGAAACTTGAAAAGTATATACAAGGTGGCGCACGAAAAAACTTAACCGCCTCTGACCAGCTGGCTCGAGCTATTATACAGGTGGGTGCCGTTGCGATCGCAGAGCCTCGTTGTCGTGATGGGGTCAGCAGCCCCAACTGTGCATTAGTAAGGAAGCTGTGAGTGCGTGAAAGACATCCGAAATATGTATTCTCTGCAACAGAGAATTGGAATAGTGCATGCGTATGTGTCTACCGGTTCTTTTAAGGAAATGCAGAAAATTTTTGCACAGAAGTTTCCTGGCGTAAACCTACCAGCAAAGAGCAGTATTCATGAGTTGGTGAAGAAGTGGCGTAAGACTGGGTGAGTTGCAAACTGCAAGTAGAATCGGGCCCCATCCGTTTGTACACCTGCGGTCGTAGCAGATATTCAAGAACGGATGGCCAGAAGCCCTAGGAAATCGACACGTAAATTGGCACAACAAATAAATGTTTCACGCAGGTCTTGTCAACGTGTGTTGCACTCACTACAAATGAAGCCGTACAGAATGACTTGTGTCCAAGAACTGAAGGACGACGACAAGGAGAAACGTGTATTTTATTGCACATGGCTCTGTCAAACAATTACAATTGGATTTTTGTACTGCATATCTTTCGTTTCATGTATGGGCTAAGAAATGTATTTTGACATTGGAGTCGGAGATGCTTCAGTTACCTGGTTATACATATTGTGGCGGATGGCCCGGCCGGGACACCCCTTTGATACTGGATCTGGGGGAGCAGCCAATGGATGCACACTACATCCCCCGGAACATTTGGTGGCAGCCCCCCTGGGTTGCATCGGGGCCAATACCTTGGAACATCAGAGCTCATCCCTGTTGGGCTCTGTGGCCACCGCTAGGGGGAGCTGCAAGGCTTCCTGAGCCTGTGTGGGCAGCAACGCAGCCACACCCGGAAGTGCAGCCGAATCTATGTTAGGAGCACTTCCGGGTGAAATATAAAGAGAATCTGCGGCCACTACACAGAGCGCCAGTCGGGAGGAGGAGGATGAAGCTGTCTGGGAGGAGTAGTGGAGGAAGAAAAGTGTGGTTTGGGGTGATTTACTTTGTGTGTTGTTTTGGGATTGTGTTAGGGCTGAGGGACACAGGAAGACGTGGACCTCAGCTGAAGGAAAATAAACCTATTCATTTATTTCTATATGTGCCTCCGTTGTCAGTCTGTGTCGGGTCGATGCCTATATAGCGCCTTTGCCACAATATATATATATATATATATATATATATATATATATATATATATATATATATATATATATATATAAAATATACACAGGTCCATAAATATTTGGACAGAGACCACTTTTTTTCTAATTTTGGTTCTGTACATTACCACAATGAATTGTAAATGAAACAACTCCGATGCAGTTGAAGTGCAGACTTTCAGCTTTAATTCAGTGGGGTGAACAAAACGATTGCATAAAAATGTGAGGTAACTAAAGCATTTTTATAACACAATCCCTTCATTTCAGGGGCTCAAAAGTAATTGGACAAATTAAATAACTGGAAATCAAATGTTCATTTCTAATACTTGGTTGAGAACCCTTTGCTGGTAATGACAGCCTGAAGTCTTGAACTCCTGGACATCACCAGATGTTGGGTTTCCTCCTTTTGAATGCTCTGCCAGGCCTTTACTGCAGCGGCTTTCAGTTGCTGTTTGTTTGTGGGCCTTTCTGTACGAAGTTTAGTCTTCGACAAGTGAAATGCCTGCTCAGTTGGGTTAAGATCAGGGGCCTCATGTATAAACGGTGCGTATGCACAGAAATGTTGCGTAAGAACGTTTCCACGTTCAAATTGTGATGTATAAAACCTACACTTGGCGTAAAGCCACGCACTTTTCCACGGTACCTCATACCCTGTTGTACACAAGTTCTCCACTCGGTTTTGCAGACTGGCGGCACCCAGCGTCAAAGCAGTGCTACTGTTCCTGTGTGGTTACCCTTTCTTAGATCCACATACACTAGCAAGCTTGAGCTTCGTTCACGGTTTGTTCCTGCCTCGCGCTGTATTCATGCTGGGGCTGGCGCGACACTGGAAGGATAGATGGACAGATGGATAGGATAATTAAACATTACGAAGATATTTCGATGTTCCTTAAAAGTTTTGAAGAATCGGCGTTCTAAGCTTACAGATGGCTTAACGTCTGTTACAGAGCTGATTGTGTGGCGATTGGGTATTTGGAGAAAGAAAAGGAAGGACAGGAATTGGAGGTTAGTACGTTTGAAAAAGACAGTACTTCTGTAATAAAGCATTTCATTGAAGGTCGCGTATGGCACAGCAAGCATCTTGTGTAAGACATGAACAAACACTGCGCCACCGTGTTCCCATGTTTAATAACATGCTTTAACTCATATCATGAAAATGATATCACGTATACTTCTCAGTGTTTTAATTATTCAGAGAGCTGTAATATTACGAACGTAATGGATTCTGTGTCCTGTCGGAGGAAGAGCACGTAGTGATTCAGGCACATAGAGCACACAGAAGATCAAATACACAACGAAGCATTTAATGTACTACTTTAGTTACGATGGGATTTGAGAAACTAGTAAATTAAACGATTTTAAGATGAAGTTTATGATGTTCTACTTTAATGACAAAATAAACTATGTAATTAAAGTGGAAATTTCGAGATTAAAGTTGACATTTCGTGCTTTTTTTTCCACTGTACCCTAATAAGCTTTCATATGACGCTCAGACGGTGGGCTACGAGTCGCCTTCTCACGCGAACTTTGATATGTGACAACTTTTGTATTTCGGCACTGTGCGACTTTGTGAACTTGAGCTTTCGAGTTTCTCCGACACGCTATGTCACTCGATCAACTTCCTTTTGTTGCTTATATAACTGTTTAAACCAACAAATAGTACATTTTTCTTTACCTCCATTTGGTATTCGCTGAAATTCTTCTATTTTTGCTCGTACATTTGCCATTGCCTTTTCACAGAACACTGGGCTTAAGGGATATTTATATTGATTTGCATATTCAAAGAGGCGCAATTCTGGGAGGAGTTGGAGTGGGACAGCAAGCGCGTGCACGTGCGTTTATTTCCACGTTGAGTGGGATTTATGTAGCGGAAGAACGCGGAAGTTGGCGAAAGCACAGATTCCTGCATCTGGATTTTTCTGTGCGTAAGCACATTTCGGCTTTTGTGCTTACGTCATGTTATAGTGCGAATTCTACGCACGGCGTTATGCATGAGGACCCAGGTGACTGACTTGGCTATTGAAGAATTTTCCACTTCTTTACTTTAATAAACTCCTGGGTTGCTTCGGCTGTATGTTTTGGGTCATTGTCCATCTGTATCATGAATCAATTTGATTGCTGTATTTAGCTGGATTTGAGCAGACAGTATGTCTCTGAACACCTCAGAATTCATTCAGCTGCTTCTGTCCTGTGTCACATCATCAATAAACACTAGTGTCCCAGTGCCACTGACAGCCATGCACGCCCAAGCCATCACACTGCCTCCCTCCACCGTGTTTTACAGATGATGTGCTATGCTTTGGATAATGAGCTGTTCCATGCCTTCTCCATCCTTTTTTCTTGCTATCATTCTGGTAGAGGTTGATCTTGGTTTCATCTGTCCAAAGAATGTTTTTCCAGAGCTGTGCTGGCTTTTTTTAGATGTTCTTTAGCAAAGTCCAATCTAGCCTTTCTATTCTTGAGGCTTATGAGTGGCTTGCACCTTGCAGTGCACCCTCTGTATTTACTTTCATGAAGTCTTCTCTTTATGGTAGACTTGGATATCGATACGCCCGTCTACCCCCTGGAGAGTGTTGTTCACTTGCTTGGCAGTTGTGAAGGGGTTTCTCTTCACCATGGAAATGATTCTGCGATCATCCACCACTGTTGTCTTCCGTGGACGTCCAGGTCTTTTTGCGTTGCTGAGTTCACCAGTGCTTGCTTTCTTTCTCAGGATGGACCAAACTGTAGATTTTGCCACTCGTAATATTGTAGCAATTTCTCAGATGGGTTTTTTCTGTTTTCACAGCTTAAGGATGGCTTCTTTCACCTGCATGGAGAGCTCCTTTGACCGCATGTTGTCTGTTCACAGCAAAATCTTCCACATGCAAGCACCACACCTCAAATCAACTCCAGGCCTTTTATCTGCTTAATTGATAAGGACATAACGACGGACTTGACCACACCTGCCCATGAAATAGCCTTTGAATCAATTGTCCAATTACTTTTGAGTGCCTGAAATGAAGGGATTGTGTTCACAAAATGCTTTAGTTGCCTCACATTTTTATGCAATCGTTTTGTTCACCCCACTGAATTAAAGCTGAAAGTCTGCACTTCAACTGCATCGGAGTTGTTTTATTTCAAATTCATTGTGGTAATGTACAGAACCAAAATTAGACAAAGTTGTCTCTGTCCAAATATTTATGGACCTAACTGTGTGTGTGTGTATATATATATATATATATATAGTATATAGTATATATAATCAAAAACTAAACAATTAAAAGAATTCCAATGTGTACATACAACCATACAATTTAAAAATATTACACTACCTATCATACAAGGCCAGGTACTCACAGTGGTAGATCCACCAAAACCTAATTCCCCATAAACGAAAACTGTATTAAAATAAAAAAGTAAATACTAAAGACAATACATAATTGGAGGTGAAGCTTACCTCAACCATATATTAAAAATACGCACTGAGAAACTCTTGAGTAAAGACCTAGTAAAAGGGCTGAAATGAAACCAAAGAGGGGAATACAGACGGCGTCATGTATAACTAACAGTAGCAAGTGCAAAAAATTAAAAAAAACAATTTACGTCATCCACTACACGTGCATCACAGAGCCCAGTGACTATCAGAACGGAAATGGCAACAGGACGCCAACCCAGACTTGGTGTTAAATCACAAGAAGCAAGCCAAATCATGCGACTCATTTAATCCAATGGGGTGTAAAGTATTTAATTGAAAAATCCAGTGTGCCACCCTACATAGCAACAGCTTATTGAAGTTACCCCAACAGGGTGGTGGGGGGCGGGTTAGGGGGGTCTTTACAGTTTCAAGGACAACAGATCTGAGGTCTGAAACTTTATGGTTGAAGGTAATAAAGTGCTTAGACGCAGAATGCTTAGTGGAGTTTGTTCTGATTATTACTTTTGTGTTCTGCGAAATAATGACGAGTAGAGCAAATAGTTTTGCCAATGTATAACACGGGGCAAGGGAATAACAGCAGATAAATGACACCTTGGTGTTTGTCCTGACATGTGGTATGAATTGTGGGACCTTCAATACACAAGTGTGTGCCTTTCTAAATGATGTCCAACCAGTTCAGTTGGCCACAGGTGGACTCCAGTCAGGTTCTTGAAATACCTCAAGGACCATTAAAGCCTACAGGAGGAGCCTGATCACAATTTGGAAGGTCACTGAAAAGGGTCCGAATGCTTCTAGGAAGGATAGATTTCAGTTTGTGATTTTTAAAATAAATTTCCAAACCTTTCTGAAAACATGTTGTCACTTTGTCATGATGGGTTATTGAGTTTAGACTGATAGGTAAAAATGACATATTTATCTATTTTATCTTAAGCACAGTAAAGTGTGCAGAAAGCGAGAATGAATAACCAGTCAAGTATTTATGGCTTCAGGGGGCGCTAGAGAGCATCAACAGGGTCAATTTAAAAATGAGCATGGCCCAGGAAAACAGAAAACGCCAAATGTGATATCCGAGGTCCTGCCTGGGCACAGTGTGCTGTGCAGGCTGCCATGAGGTACCACAGGGGTACCAGATATCTGTGGAAGGAGCAGCCCAGTAGTAAAGAGATAGTGTTTGTCCAGGACGCTAGGGGTGCATTATGGGGGTATATTTCATCATACTATTTATTGCCAGTAGATGGGGCTCTTTCAGCCTTTTTTTAACAGTTTTGGTGACCAAAGAATGCAAAATGACTTTGAAGCCAAACAGACAGCGCTGCTCATTTTTAAACTCTCTTCACATGGCCGATCCTTCATGTGCTTCACAGAGATACCAGAAGATCCAGAGATTGCTGAGCAATATTACTATGAAGATGGCTTTGAGTCGTGTTCTGATGAATCCGATGAATTTGAAACCGTGGATGAAGAGACCGTTTACAATACGTGTGAGCAGGTGAGACATTTTTATGCTCTCTAAGAATTTATAACATTGTCATTTTTAGGTTTTCCCAAAAACGAAGGCCAAAACCATAAAACTCTCCCTAAAACCAAAACTCACCAATGCCGGTTTAATTTAAATATTGTAGCACTGCTTGGTGCTAAGGGTGGCATGTTCGCAGAGTGGCAGTAAAAAGACCTGGAGCTCTACCACATACTGTATCTTGGGATCTCCAGCTGCTCCAATTTCCACCCACAGCCCAAAGACGTACAAGTTTAGAAATGAGGACATTAGAGGATCAGCTTAAGTTGGACGGTTGGAAGACAAAGTCAGAGAGGCAAGATGGCGTTGGGGTATATTGGGAGAAGGGTACTAAGGATAGAGCTGTCAGGTAAGAGGAGAAGAGAAAGGCCTAAGAGAAGGTTTATGGATGTGCTGTGAGAGGACATGTAGGTGATGGGGTGACAGAGCAAGAGGGTAATGCGGGCTCTGCATCGGTCTGTCGTGGTGAAAAAGGAGCTGAGCCGCAAGGCAAAGCTCTCAATTTACCAGTCGATCTATGTTCCTAATAATAATAATAATAATAATTCATTACATTTATATAGCGCTTTTCTCAGTACTCAAAGCGCTATCCACACAGGGAGGAACCGGGAAGCGAACTCACAATCTTCCACAGTCTCCTTACTGCAAAGCAGCAGCACTACCACTGCCTCACCTATGGTCATGAACTATGGGTAGTGACCGAAAGAACGAGATTGCGAATACAAGCGGCTGAAATTACTTTCCTCCGCAGGGCGTCTGGGCTTTCCTTTAAAGATAGGGTGAGAAGCTCAGTCATCCGGGAGGGGCTTAGAGTAGAGCCGCTGCTCATCTGCATCGAGAGGAGTCAGATGAGGTGGCTCGGGCATCTGATCAGGATGCCTCCTGGGCGCCTCCCTGGTGAGGTGTTCTGGGCACGTCTAACTGGGAGGAGGCCCAGGGGAAGACCCAGGACACACTGGAGGGACTATGTCTCTCGACTGGCCTGGGAACGCCTTGGGATTCTCCCGGAAGAGCTAGAAGAAGTGGCCGGGGAGAGGGAAGTCTGGGCATCTCTGCTCAAGCTGCTGTCCCCGCGACCCGACCTCGGATAAGCGGGAGACGATGGATGGATGGATGGAAATATAGAGCCATAATCATCTGAATATCTCTCAGAGATTATCATCTTACCTCTACGAAGTGGAAACGTCGACATTTGATTGCAGCAACCTGTGCAAAGTCTGACTTGTTAGACCCAGCCAGATTATCACATGACTGGCGTGTACAATGAATTTTTCGTTCCATGTGCCAGCTGCAAAGTAACTTATATTGAATTTTTTTAAGAGAAAATATATTATTATTGTTTGTTATATATATGTACAGTACTGTGCAAAAGTTTTAGGCAGATGTGAAAAAATGCTGTAAACAAAGAATGCTTTCAGAAATGGAAGAGTTAATCATTTATTTTCATAAATCAACAAAATGCAGTGAATGAACAAAAGAGAAATCTAAATCAAATCAATATTTGGTGTGACCACCGTTTGCCTTCAAAACAGCATCAGTTCTTCTAGGTACACTTGCACACAGTTTTTGAAGGAACTCGGCTGGTAGGTTGTTCCAAACATCTTGGAGAACTAACCCCAGATCTTCTGTGGATGTAGGCTTCCTCACATCCTTCTGTCTCTTCATGTAATCCCAGACACACTCGATGATGTTGAGATCAGGGCTCTGTGGGGGCCATACCATCACTTCATACCAGGACTTCTTGTTCTTCTTTATGCTGAAAATAGTTCTTAATGACTTTGGCTGTATGTTTGGGGTTGTTGTCCTGCTGCAGAATAAATTTGGGGCTAATCATACGCCTCCCTGATGGTAGTGCATGATGGATAAGTATCTGCCTGTATTTCTCAGCATTGAGAACAAATCTCCAACTCTATTTGCAGAAATGCAGCCCCAAACATTCAAAGAACCTCCACCATGCTTCACTGTTGCCTGCAGACACTCATTACTGTACCGCTCTTCAGCCCTTCGACAAACAAACTGCCTGCTGCTACAGCCAAATATTTCAAATTTTGACTCATCAGTCCAGAGCACCTGCTGCCATTTTTCTGCACCCCAGTTCCTATGTTTTCGTGCATACTTGAGTCGCTTGGCCTTGTTTCCACGTCGGAGGTATGGCTTTTTGGCTGCAACTCTTCCATGAAGACCACTTCTGGCCAGACTTCTCTGGACAGTAGATGGGTGTACCTGGGTCCCACTGGTTTCTGCCAGTTCTGAGCTGATGGCACTGCTGGACATCTTCTGATTTCGAAGGGTAATAAGCTTGATGTGTCTTTCATCTGCTGCACTAAGTTTCCTTGGCCGACCACTGCGTCTATGATCCTCAACGTTGCCCGTTTCTTTGTGCTTCTTCAAAAGAGCTTGAACAGCACATCTTGAAACCCCAGTCTGCTTTGAAATCTTTGTCTGGGAGAGACCTTGCTGATGCAGTAGAACTACCTTGTGTCTTGTTGCTGTGCTCAGTCTTGCCATGACATGAAACTGTCTTCACAACCTCACCTTGGTAGCGGAGTTTGGCTGTTCCTCACCCAGTTTGAAGCTGTTTCTGTTTCAGTTAATGACTGCGTTTCAACCTACGTGTGACATTGATGATCATTAGCACCTATTTGGTAGAATTGGCTGATCAGACACCTGACTAGAATCCGACAAAATCTCTGACTTTGTGCAAGTGGACCTATAAGAATTGATGCTGGTTTGAAGGCAAAAGGTAGGAACACCAAATATTGATTTGATTTAGATTTCTCTTTTGTTCGCTCACTTTGCATTTTGTAAATTGATAACAATAAACAATCATTATTTATATTTCTGAAAGCATTCTCTGTTTACAGCATTTTTTCACACCTGCCTAAAACTTTTGCACAATACTGTATGTATTTATTCATTGCATTCGCGGTCTGAATCACAATCTGATTGTATCGGTGGTTACCTACCAGGTAACGCTTGTGGTTGGTCAGCAAGTCGGCTAACATCCGCCACGGTGCCCTCTTTCAGTTGCGAGAAGCAGATCATTGAATGGTTGAATAGTTTACTGTCAAATAATGCAAAGAGTACGCGACACGTTTTTCGCCCTAATTGTGGGCTCATCAGGCGTACACACTCACTGCACCCCCCTCTCGGGGAATCGAACCTCGGACGTCAGGTTTGTTCATTTGACAGCATGTAGATCGAGGTAATTACATTTTTGGCATTCGTAGTATGAATCACAATCTGATTGTATGGGTGGCAGTGAGTGTGTACGCCTGATGAGCCCAGAATTAGGGCGAAACACGTGTCGTGTACTCTTTGCATTATTTGACAGTAAACTATTCAACCATATATATATATATATATATAGTTGAGTTTTGCATAATAAAAAATGCTTTTAGTTAGTAAATTAAGTAACACCCTCATTTATATTGGCATTAGGAACAAATGTACTTGTTTTCTCTGTGGCAGTCAATGTGTTAAGCTAAATCATTTTTTTGTAGGTCCTGTTCGGTGCAGTTGGTGCCCCCTCTTACCTTTCAGAGAAAATGATTTTGTGTTAAAACAAACTATGCGTTTTTATTTTATTGGTGCTCTCTTATTTGTGAGCTTCGTTATTATTTCTTTGAGAGAAAACTGAATGTGAAAGATCAGAAACAACATCCAGGTTTTGCAATAAGGCCAGACGGTCGACAGCATTTGGGAATTCGCTTAGCTTGATTTCAAACCTGAGGGTCGGCAGTAAGATGAATTCTTCTCTTGCAAGTTTGGGGATTCGTTGTTTTGTTGAATATATGCATAAACCTTGCAATTTTGGTTGGAGCTGAAGCATTAAATGAGACAAAGGTAATACTTCTTAAGACAGGATAAATCCAGCTGTTCACACGCTGTGTCCTCCGCTCCCAGGATAAATCTGAAGCTGTTAATACTCGGAGGCATTTAGCAAAGAGGGCTTTGTTTTACGTTGAAAATAATTGGGCTCACAGGGAAGATAAAGTGGCATGGCCTCCTTTTCCGCTCAAGGAAGTGATAACGTAAGATGGGGGGGGGGGGCCCTCTTTCTTCGTGCATGTAGGTGCGTGTTGAAGAACTGTTAACGTTTCTGTTTCAGTTTCAGCTGTAACTACACTTTAACAATCTGTTAATACATGTGCTGTTTAAGATCAGGCTCAGGGTCAACTTCAAGTTTTTTACCATGTGAATGAAATATGACGATAGCTCTAGTGACCATAGTGCAGCACAAACCGCAGATAATGAATACAAACACTGCGAGCCAATGCATCATCAGATGACAGATAAGAAAACATGTCAGAGCCACTCATGAAGTTGTCAGTACGAGCCGTGGCCTTGTGACCAGAGGGTGAAACTGTCCTAGATCAAAAGGTGCAGAAGCTTAATGGACCATGCAGGATGGCTGAGGTCTTCAGTAATACTACATTTCGGCCCTTGGGCTCGGTTTGATCCCTCAGCAGAGATCAGAGATGTGGTCTCACTAGTGCAAGCTGTAATATAACGTCCCTCAATTTCTGTTCTGCAGTTTTAACAATAAAAATTTAACAATAAATCCTAACATTTTTTTGCCTATTGCTTCTGTTGCTCAGATGATGAGAACATTGTGTCAGAATAAAATCCTAAGTCCTTTTCAGAGGTGGCTCCCTATAGGTCAATGTCTCCCATCCCTGTGTGGCATTTTGCACATTCCTAAGTTATGCTGCATTTTCTATGTGTTTGCCCATTTTGAGGTTTGTTCTCACTGTCTCATCAATATCTGATATATCTCCAGCTTTAGTATCATCAGCACATTTCACGGGTTTACTAACTCTACCGGGCAGCACGGTGGCACAGTGGGTAGCGCTGCTGCCTTGCAGTTGGATTCATTTCCCGGGTCCTCCCTGCGTGGAGTTTGCATGTTCTCCCCATGTCTGCATGGGTTTCCCCCCACAGTCCAAAGACATGCAGGTTAGGTGCATTGGTGATTCTAAATTGTCCCTAGTGTGTGTGTGTGTGTGTGTATGTGTGTGTGTGTGTGTGTGTGTGTGTGTGTGTGCCCTGCGGTGGGCTGGCGCCCTGCCCGGGGTTTGTTTCCTGCCTTGTGTCCTGTGTTGGTTGGGATTGGCTCCAGCAGACCCTAGTGACCCTGTCATTGGGATATAGCGGGTTGGATAATGGATGGATGGACTAACTCTACCTGAATCTATAATATTAATAAATATATCCAGAAAAGTAGCAGGTCAAGGACAGGCCCCCTCAGAGACCCCACTGATACCCCTAGTGCCTTATCTTATCTTGTCTTGTCGTATCTTACCTTTTCATTTCTTATCTTGTCTTATATTAGCTTATATTACCTTGGATTTCTTTCCCTTGTCTTATTTTATCTTGTCTTGTCTCAGCATCCCTTTTGCCTTGGCTTATCTTATCTTGTCGCATTTTGCCTTGGCATGGAGCTAGACAGTTTAACATCTGTGGCAGAGCGAAGGGCGCTCAGCAGACTCCTATCAATCATGGAGAATCCACTGAACAGGATCATCTCCAGACAGAAGAGCAGCTTCAGAGACAGACTGCTATCAATGTCCTGCTCCACTGACAGACTGAGGAGATCGTTCCTCCCCCAAACTATGCGACTCTTTAATTCCATCCGGGGGGGTAAACGTTAACATTTAACATTATACAAAGTTATTGTCTGTTTTTCACCTGCATTATTATCATTCTTTAATTTAATATTATTTATTGTATCAGTATGCTGCTGCTGAAGAATGTGAATTTCCCATTGGGATTAATAAAGTATCTATCTATCTATCTATCTATCTATCTATCTATCTATCTATCTATCTATCTATCTATCTATCTATCTATCTATCTATCTATCTATCTATCTATCTATCTGTCTGTCTGTCTGTCTGTCTGTCTGTCTGTCTGTCTGTCTGTCTGTCTGTCTGTCTGTCTAATCTTGTGCCATAATCGTGGCTTGTCTGATATGATCTTATCACACCATATCATGTCTTATCATCCCTTATCTAATCTTATATTATCTTATCTTATTGCTCCACTTCATTACTTATCTTACCTTGTCTTATCTTATTGCTCCTGCATCATCCCTTATCTTATCTGATATATCTCCAGCTTTAGTATCATCAGCAAATTTCACGGATTTACTAATTCTACCTGAATCTATAATATTAATAAATATATCCAGAAAAGTAGTAGGTCAATGATAGGCCCCGTCAGAGACCCCACTGTTGACCCTGTTGTCTTATCTTGTCTTGTTGTGTCTTACCTTTTCATTTCTTATCTTGTCTTATCTTAACTTGTATTACCTTGTATTTCCTTCCCTTATCTTATTTTATCTTGTCTTGTCTCATCATCACTTTTGCCTTGGCTTATGTTATCTTATCTTGTCGCATTTTACCTTATCTTGTGCCATAACCCCCAATCGTAGCTTGTCTGATCTGATCTTATCACACCATATCATCTTACTTATCTCGTCTACCTTATCTTATTTTATTGCTCCGCTTCGTGACTTGCTGTCCCTTTTCTTATCTTATTGACCCTGCATGGTCCCTTATCTCATCTTATCTTTAATCATCTACCTTATCTTATTGCTCCTCTTTGTGACTTACCGTCCCTTGTCTTATCTTATCATCCCCCTTGTCTTGTCTGATCTTTAATCTCCTATGTTATTTTATGTTTAATTGCCTGGCGGTTAACCAACTCAAGATCAAGTTTTTTAGGTTACTTCTGATGCCCACAGCTTCTAGTTTCAAAACTAATCTCTGTTATGGGCTTTTCTGAAGGTCTAAGTAAATTATTAGAGCATAAGAAATTTGACGAATCAGAGGAGACCATTCAGTCCATTCTAGCTAACCAGTATGTCATCTCCGGATCCTTCTTAAAGTTTATCAAAGTGTCTACCTCAACTCCATGTCTTGGTAGATTGTTCCAGAATCTCACAACTTTTTGCATTAAAGAAGTGCATCCAGACTTCAGTCCTTAATGCACTTCCCCTTAATTTCCACTGACTTCCTTGAGTGTGTGATCCATCATTTACTTGAAAGAATTTAGCTGGTATCTACTTCTGTTGATGCCTTTGAGCATTTTGGAGATCCTCAGTGAGGTAACCCATGCAGTCTCCTCTGCTCGAGACTGAACAGGTTTAATTTTCCGAGTTTGTCACAGTGGAACATGTCCTTAAGTCCTGGGATGCACTTGGTTGCTTTCCTCTGCACAGCTTCAGATGCTGCTATGTCTTTCTTGTAGCGTGGTGGCCAGAGCTGCAGACAATGCTCCAGATGTGTTTATATCGTATGCTTTGTTTTTGTCACCTAATCCAGTAGACATTAATATGATCCTGATTCTACAGCCATCACAGTCTCACACTGAAGAATCTTGATCATCAACTAGAATAAATAGTCTGAGGGTGGTGCTTCAGCAGTGACATCAGGGGGGCCTGCCTCCTTAGGCCCCACCCACAAAGTATGAGGCACATAACAAAAGATTTTTACTTAATACCTACATATTGATTAATGCACACTAAATTTGCAATATTAACAAAAATCATAGCATTTCATACATTTAATAAGGTCAGGTCAGGTTGGGCAGCGTGCACTGGTAAAGCGTATTGCCGCACACACCACACGACAAAACAGCTTTGGATCACTGTTGACAACCCCCCAGGCAGACATCCTCCAGAAATAACCATTTATCTGCTGCATCCAGATGTTATGTGGGTGTCCCCTTGGCCTGGCCAAGTCACTTGGGTCCTCAACAATGAGCATCCTGTGAGCCGATCACCCTCGGGTAATCGTGCCACATGGCTGTAGTGCCATAACTGATGCTCCCTCGTAATGCAAGTAATGTGCCTCATTCGGGACTCCGTGAGCAACACAAAGCCTAACCAGTGGGACCCAAGGATTCCCTGAAGAGACACAGTACCAAAGGAGTCCAGTCTCAGGTCACTGGATAGCGTCCATGTCCCACAACCATATACAAGACAGGAAGCACCAGGACTCTAAAGACTTGGACCTTCATCCTTCATCCTTCATCCTTAGGAGTGCCACACACACCTTTAAAGTGACCTCATGACCCCCCCCCCCATACTCTCCAAAACCATTTACTGACTTCATAGTGTGGACGCTAGAGGCGCTGTTGCCTCGCTAAACCCACCAGACAGACGTCCAGGACACACGTGTAAAAGCACCAAGAAGATTTCTTTTTAATAAATTCTTCAATACAGTGCACAAAGCACCACGCACTCCACAATTCTCCAATACTTAAAATAATAAATAATCAATACAATAATCAATCCTCCACTTCTCCCAACAGTTCCGTCACTCTAACACCCAACTCCGGCTCACCCTGCTGGGTTTTGACCAGTCCTTTAAATAGTCCATGACCTGGAAGTATTCCTTCTCCGGGTCAAACGCCACACCATCCTTCAAGTAGCCCGGAAGTACTGCGGGCTTCCGTCCTCGTGACTCCAAAGTACTTCCGGGTTGTCATAATAGTAGGAGTCCTCAGGTTTTTTATGAGCTCCCCTTGGCGACACCCACAGCACCCAATAGGGCTGAGGAAACGGACTCCACATCCCAGGATGCTTTGAGGGAATCCGGGGAACCGTTCCCATCCAGGGGAGCTGCCACCTAGCATCCCGGGGGATGCAGTGCCCTGAAAACCCTGCTTTTCCTCCTTCTTTCTGTTTAGGGGCATCCCGGCCAGACTGAAACGCCGGCCGTCCATCACAATAGGAAGAGTCACCAGAGTCACATGAATGTCACTGCTGAGGTAAGTAAACCTCTCGACGAGGTCGACACTCTCTCTGCAGACACACACTGCTGACGGCTGTGCCCAAGAGGTCATTAAAGGCCTTTAATAAGGTTAAAACAAATCCATAAACATAATAAAAAAAAAACTGAAAACAACAAAACAAAAAAATGAATAAAATTGACCATAATTCATGACGCCTAATACATACATTTTCGTGTGGGTTCTGTAATGCATAAAAATGATCACTTATGAATTGCTGAGTAAATACTGTACATCTTGTGATGCTTCTGGTCACATCCTCAGTGATGTTCTTGCATTCCTCACGTGTTTCGAGTCTTTCATCATCCTACACTCTACTCCAGGTGACCAAGCTTAGGTTGATCAGGCTTCAAGTTGTGACCAGTTAGCAAATAGGCCACTTCACCCCAATGGCTCTTCTCTATTGGTCATCAAAGCCATCTAGAGGCTAACGCTGCCACTTTGGTGGTGTTGCTGATAGCTCTTCTATTGCTCTGTCCTTTGATGTCCAATGACCTGAGGGCTCTGGCTGAGGATTGGCCTGCAAAACCCCTTCATCCTAGCTTAACTGACATAACTGCCTTGTCTACAATTGCTGACCAGTTCCTCAAAAGCCTCAACCCTATGATCTTCACTTGGAACCATCAACTCCAGATGAACAACTTGTTTGGTGGCTTCTGAGGTGGGGACAAAATCTGGTTTCAAGGTAGTGATTGTAATATGTTAGGGGAACTTCATCTCTTACTTCAGTTCCTAGCAGAAGCCAACATTCACATTCCTGCACGTCTTTTCATGGGGATTTTAGCTTCTCACTAGCTTTAATGAAGGTGGCAACTGATTTAGAAGGACAAACCTGCTTGTTTTACTTAATCCCCTCGCTGAAAGCTTCTGTCACAACCTCCAAGACTTGAGCGTGTGACCACTAGTATCTTCTCTCTCCTAGAGCCTTGGAGCTACTATTTAAAATATGCTCCATTGCTAGCCATTTGGAACATAGTGGACAAGATGGTATTTGAACTTTTTCCCATATTTGGGGGTGAGATGGACCAGGGAGCACATCATACTCTACCTGTATGATGGATTTAACCTTTTGAGCCCTCGGCCCTCTCCATCTTTGCCCAGGTCAACCTCCTCTCCAAAGTGCTCTCCTATGTTTTCTATGTATCCTGTTATTTCTTTGCCACTGTTCTGCAGGACCACTCTTCCTCCAATGCTGCTCTCACTTCTACCTGGACTAGATACCACTGTCAATATGTGAGGCTGGAAAGGATCCAAGACCAGCTCCACCACGACTCACCACATCCACCAGCCTTCTGTACTACAGTCTTACTTTGGCTTGCCGGACTGCTTCTTCTCTTTGCCTCGATTCTGGATGTGTCTACCTTTGGGTTACATGTCTGCTGGTACTGCGGCACTTCCCTGGTTTTTCATCATCTCATCTCTTCTTCTCAGCTGTTCTTCCTGGTGAAGGTCGTGGCAGAAGCAGGCCATGCATGTCAGCCCAAACTTCCCTTTCCCCAGTTACATATTTCTAGCTGTTCCTGAGGAATTCCTAGGTGTTTCTAAGCCAGTCAAGAGAGATATAATCCTTCCAGCATGTCCTGGGTCTGCTGCATGGTCTCTGCTGAATGGGATGTGCCTGAAACTGCTCTAGGGGGAGCCACCCTGGGGATATCCTTACTGTATAACCCAAACCACTTCTGCTGTCCCAACTCAATGCGCTGGAGCAGTGACACTAGTCGGACGCTCTTCCAAATCGCTGAACTTCTCAACCTATCAATGGAGTGTCAGCCCAGCAACCCTACGAAGAAACTATTTCTGCTGCTTGTAATCGCAATCTCATTCTTTTGGTCGTCACCCTCAACTTATGACCATAAGTGAGAACAAGGATGTAGACCGAGAGTTTTGTCTTTAGACTCGGCTCCCACTTCACCCCCTGCCAGACAGCTGCCACCGCTCCAATCTGTTTGTCGATCTTGTGTTCCCTTTTTCTGTCACTGGTGAACAAGATCCTGAGATAATTAAGCTTCTCCCTGCGTTTTTTTACTTCAAATTTCTCTTCCAAAGGTTCAAGCATCAGCTGCTTGTTGCTGCGCCTGTAGAGTACAATGGTACTCGGGCTCCTCAGTAGACCCATTCTTCATCAAAGGTGGTTACTAACCATCCTCTCAAGTCTCATCCATTGAGGTGGGCACTTTGTACACCAGGAGCGGTTATGCGACGTAATATTAAAGAGTGCCCACAGGGTAATGCAACAAGAACTTCGTGATCACGCTGACCCAGGTGTTAGAGATAGTATTGCTGCTGATCCCCAGATCTAGCACCCTGGACTCTGGCTCTATCCTTGTGTGGAGTTGACATGTTCTCCCTGTGTCTCTATGGATTTAACCCCCTTAGACTTGTATGTTGAGTTTATTAGCATTGACTCAGCAGCGGACTACTGTCAAATCCAGGGATGGTTCCTGCCTTGCATGGGGTACTGCTGGGGTAGACTGTTGGCTCCCTGAGACCCTCAGATGGATTGAGCAAACCTAAGAATTTCATGTTATACCCTTCAAAGTCCAAACCACTGAAACAAAAATATGAACAAAATAGGAAATGAAACAACAGGGGAAAGGTAATTTGCACATTATTTTCTATCATGCTTAATCAGCGCACTAAATTTTCATTTAAATTGTTTACTAGGAGGCGGTGGTTGACGCTGGCTAATCAAGTTCTGCCATTCCTGCATGCCCTCCGTCTGCTTTTTGTGGTCTATTAAATCACACCTGCTGTTTGCTACTTTCTCAGACATTTCTTCTTAACCCTTCCGTTTCTTTATCTGTTGTGCCTTGGGAGCTCGACAGGGGTGGGGTGGTCTGCCATTTTCATTAAGTCAGTGAGCTGAGGCCTTGATTTGTGTCATGTTATGTGTAACAGAAAGATAGGACAATGATAAAGAGTTGGGGTGCCAAGGGGACCACCCTGTACAGTCATATGAAAAAGTTTAGGAGCCCCTCTCAGTCTGCATAATAATGGACTCTCCTTTCAACAATACAGATAACAGTGGTATGTCTTTCATTTCCTAGGAACATCTGAGTACTGCGGTGTGATTTTTAGTGACGCAGTATTTAGTTGTTTGAAATTAAAACAAATGTGAAAAACTGGCTGTGCACAAATGTGGGTCCCCTTGTCATTGTGCTGATCTGAATGCCTGTCACTGCTCAATGCTGATTGGTTGATGAGTTCGTTAAGCCTTGAACTTCATAGACAGGTGTGTCCAATCATGAGATATAAAGGGATTTAAGGTGGTCAATTGCAAGTTGTGCTTCCCTTTGACTCTCCTCTGAAGAGTGACAGCATAAAATCCTCAAAGCAACTCTCAAAAGATGTGAAAACAAAAATTGTTGAGTCTCCTGGTTTAGGGGAAGGCTACACAAAGCTATCTCAAAGGTTTAAACTGTCAGTTTATGTAACTGTAAGGAATGGAATCAGAAAATGGAAAGCCACAGGCACAGTTGCTGTTAAACCCAGCAGGTCTGGCAGGCCAGGAAAAATACAGGAGCGGCACATGAGCAGGATTGTGAGAATGGTGACAGACAACCCACAGATCACCTCCAAAGACCTGCAAGAACATCTCACTGCAGATGGTGTATCTGTACATCGTTCTACAATTCAGCGCAATTCGCACAAAGAACATCTGTACGGCAGGGTGATGAGAAAGAAGCCCTTTCTGCACTCACGCCACAAACAGAGTCGCTTGTTGTATCCAATGTTCATTTAGACAAGCCAGATTCATTTTGGGACAAAGTGCTTTCGACTGATGAGACACAAATGGAGTTATTTGGTCAGAACAAAAAGCACTTTGCATGACAGAAGAACAACACCGCATTCCAAGAAAAACACCTGCTACCTACTGTCAAATTTGGTGGAGGTTCCATAATGCTGTGGGGCTGTGTGGCTAGTTCAGGGACTGGGGCCCTTGTTAAAGTCGAGGGTCAACCCAATATCAACAAATTCTTCAGGATAATGTTCAAGCATCAGTCACAAAATTGAAGTTACACAGGGGTTGGATATTCCAACAAGACAATGACCCAAAACACAGCTAGAACTCTACAAAGGCATTCATGCAGAGGGAGAAGTAGAATGTTCTGGAATGGCCGTCACAGTCCCCTGACTTGAATATCATCGAAAATCTATGGGATGATTTGAAGCAGGCTGTCCATCAAATTGAACTGAACTGGAGAGATTTTGTATGAAGAATGGTGAACAAGACCTCCATCCAGAATCAGACACTCATCAGAGGCTATAGGAGGACAGTGTCTAGAGGACAAAAGGAGGCTCAACTAAGTATTGATGTCATATCTCTGTTGGGGTGCCCATATTTATGCACCCGTCTAATTTTGTTATGATGCATATTGCATATTTTCTGTTAATCCAATAAACTTAATGTCACTGCTGAAATCCTACTGTGTCCATAAGGCATGTCAGACATTAAAAGGAAGTTACTGCTTTGAAAGCTCAGCCAATGAGAAACAAAAATCCAAAGAATTAAGAGGGGTTCCCAAACTTTTTCATATGACTATATTTGGAGGGTGGCATGGTGGTGCAGTGGGTAGCGCTGCTGCCTCCCAGTTAGGAGACTCGGGTTCACTTCCAAGGTCCTCCCTGCGTGGAGTTTGCATGTTCTCTCCGTGTCTGCGTGGGTTTCCTCTGGGTACTCCAGTTTCCTCCCACAGTCCAAAGACATTCAGGTTAGGTGGACTGGAGATTCCAAATTGTCCCAAGTGTGTGCTTGGTGTGTGTGTGTGCGTGTCCTACGGTGGGCTGGCGCCCTGCCTGGGGTTTGTTTCCTGCCTTGTGCCCTGTGTTGGCTGGGATTGGCTCCAGCAGACCCCCGTGACCCTGTAGTTAGGATATAGCAGGTTGGATGATGGATGGATGTATATTTGGAGGCAGTGGAACTTAAAAAAAAAACACACACACACACAAATATTGTGGAGTTGTTTCTACAGACGCGAGTTCAAGACAGAACTGTCCCAAGATGGTGGAGCATCCGGTTTTGGGCCCTTCTGACAGGAAGAGGTGAGTACAGGTGGACGAACACAGGAAGTGATGTCAGAGGTGTCCTAGCCTTCAATCACCCTGGTCTGCAGAGGGAAGAAGAGAGAGAGAGAGGGGGGCATTAGGACACAGCGCCAACCCCCATGGGTTTCATCATTCCCTGCATAGACTCAAGCACCACGTGACAGGCACAGCAGAGGAGCCCCGAAACGTAGTGGGGCCTCCTCCATGTTTCAAAGTAGGCATTAGGTTTAGTTCTTTAAAAGTTTCATTTTATTGTCTGTGGATATCGAGCTGATGTGATTTGCTAAAAAGCTCCAGTTTTGTCTCATCTGGCCAAAGGACATTCCATCAGATGCATTGTAGCTTATTTAGCAAATTCCAGTCTGGAATTTTTATGTTTTCGTTTCAACAGTGGGGTCCTCCCAGGTCTTCTTCCATTAAGCCCACTGTCACCCAAAAAGCGATGGATGGTGCAATCAGACCCCGATGGACCTTGTCCTTGGAGTTCAGCTTGTGTCTCTTTGAAAGTTCTCCTTGGCTTTTTGTCTGCCATTCTCATTGTCCATCTGCCTATTCTTGGGGTTGATTTTCCTCTTGCAGTCGCATCCAGGGAGGTGGGCTACAGTCCCATGGACCTTTAACTTCATAATATTTGCAACTGTTTGTCACAGGAACATCAAGGTGCTTGGAGATGGTGGTCTTCTAGCCTTTTCCTTTAAAATGCTTGTCTATCATTTTCTTTCTGATCTCCTCAGACAATTTTCTCCTTTACTTCCTCTGGTCCTTGTTCAGTGTGGGACACATGATGACACCAAACAACATGTGACGACTTTTCTCCATTTAAATGGTCTGAATGACCAATTGTACGATTGAAGACATGTGTGATACGAATTCAAGAAATCAGTTTGAAAAAAAACACTCAAATCCAATTATTGAGGATCTTTTCTTGGGGTCCCAACAGATGAGCCCAGACCCTTTCAGAAGGTCTTTGTTGAAGAAGCGACACCTGCTTTGCTTCACTTGGCGACCTATAGATGTGCATCCTAAAAACGTGTTGAAAAATCACATTTTCCAGGATTTGTAAGGGGGCCCACAAATCTAAAACGAAAGGTTATTGTCACTGTGAACATGAAAAATGAAAGCTTAAAATCAACAAATAGAAAACAAAACATAAAACACACATAAATTCTTTACCAGAATGGCATAGGGTTGGTTCCCACAGTTGACCTCTGATACAAAATGAAAACACTTCATCAAATTTGGAGACGTGGAGACAAGATGAGGAAATCAACCCTGGATTGGATGCCAGTCCATCACAGGGTCCATACATACACATGGGACCACCTAACCGACCTGTAGTTGGATTATCTGGGGGGGGGGCAGAAAACCCCCATGGATATGACAGGCAGACAGACAGATGAAGAACATGAACACATGGACTGCGAGCAGGCCAAGATCTGAACCCTGGAGTCCACAGCGTTGTCCACGTTTACAGACCTCATTGGTCCGTTTCCGTCCTCATTTGTTCCCTGAAAATTGCCCTTCATAGAGAAGCCGGTGGTACACACGTGAAAATGTTATGCGCGTCAGGATTTCATACGGAGGCTCCTTTTCTTATTAGATTTACAGACATTGGATGCGCATTACATTTTGTCCCAGGGATGTTTAATGAAACCTCTGTGGAGTTTTAGTTCAGACAGTTCTTCAAATGACTTCTTTATGTTTCAGGGATGTTATAAATAATGTGTCTTTAATAAAACTGCATCTTTCTCATCTAATCCTAGATTCCCTTACGCGGAGTTCATTTTCTTTCTCCTACAAATGACTTTTTGTAGGCATTAACAGTGAATCTGATTACCATCAACTTAGATTTATATTTATACACGTATGTATATTTATCACACCGCCTGAATACTTCTGTATTTTTAGAACTGAATGTTTGTGTCTCAGCAGAAAGCTGTGTGGTAAATGGCTAATTTAGCAAGAGTGTCAAAATGAGTGGCCCTATTAGAACTCCCGTGGGGACCCGTGGTGTTTCGGTGCCGTGCAAAAGAATTCATCGCCCTCAGAGTTTGTCCTGTTTTGTCACATTACAATCCGGAATTAAAATGGATTTTCATTTCAATTTAACAATGTGGTCCAAGTTGTTGAGGCGGAATGAAAATAAAATACCTTGTATATATAAATTGTGACCACAAGGGGGTGCCACTGAAACCCCTGAAACTCAGACACGATAGTACTCCACACGGTCCCAGGTTCAAATAAAGCATTTTAGTATAAATAAGTCACCAAATGTGCAGTAATGACCAAACACAATTATAATCACAGCAAGTGACTCTTTTCCTTCTTTGAGTGTCACCCACTGCCTCCTAGCTCTGACTCGTCGAGTGAGGTGTGATGGCTCCTTTTTTTATTGGACCCAGGAGTACTTCTAATGTCATGACATAGCCTGACAGAACCACTTCTGGGTCACGTGAAAGCTTCCCAAGGTTGGGTGATCTTCTCCCAGTAGCACCCTCTGATGGCACCCAGGGATCCTGACAGGGTTGCTCTTCTTAGCTGCATGTCCCATTAAACCCTGTGGGAGTCTGAACCAGGGCTGTGCCAGATTAACTCTGCCACCTTTCATCCTGGGGGATAAACTGTCCCTGATAGCCAGTCTCCCCACTTTGATCCCCCACCCTCCCTTTCTATCCATTATGTGATTGTCCCAACTGGGATAGGTTGCACCTCCGCTTATGTACTCCATCCCCTATGGCCTTGTGGCTGGGTAAGATTTCACTCTCGTCTGATGTTGTATCATTTAATGTTACATTTGATGTTGTATCCTCTGATTTTACATTTGATGTTGTATTGTCTAATGTTGTATTGTCTGATTTAACATTTCATGTCTAATGTTCTTTCATCTTATTTTATATTTTATATCTGATGTGGTGTCCTCCGATATTACATTTTACATCTGACAGTGCATCGTCTGATGTGGTATTATCTGATTTCACGTCTGACGTTGTATCACCTAACGTTGTATTATCTAATGTTACACTTTACGTCTGATGTTGTGTCCTCCGATATTACATTTTACATCTGATGTTGTATCACTTGATGTTACATTTTACGTCTAATGTGGTATCATCTGATTTTACATCTGATGTTGTATTGTCTGATTTAATGTTTTATGTCTAATGTTGTTTCATCTTATTTTATATTTTATATCTGATGTGGTGTCCTCCGATATTACATTTTACATCTGACGGTGCATCGTCTGATGTGGTATCATCTGATTTCACGTCTGACGTTGTATCGCCTAACGTTGTATTATCTAATGTTACGCTTTACGTCTGATATTGTATCCTCCGATATTACATTTTACATCTGATGGTGCATCGTCTGATGTTGTATGATCTAATTTTATGTCTGATGTTGTATTGTCTGATGTTATATAATTTGATGTTCTGTTTTATGTCTGATATTGTGTTTCACATCTGATGTAGCATCATCTGATGTTGTATCACTTAATGTTACATTTTATGTCTAATGTGGTATCATCTGATTTTACATCTGATGTTATATTGTCTGATTTAACGTTTTATGTCTAATGTTGTTTCATCTTATTTTATATTTTACATCTGATGTTGTGTCCTCTGATATTACGTTTTACATCTGATAGTGCATCGTCTGATGTGGTATCATCTGATTTCACGTCTGACGTTGTATCGCCTAACGTTGTATTATCTAATGTTATGTTTTACATCTGATGTTGTGTTTCACATCTGTTGTTGCATCATCTGATGTTGTATCACTTGATGTTACATTTTACGTCTAGTGTGGTATCATCTGATGTTGTGTTGTTTGCTGTTACGTTTTACGTCTAATGTTGTATCATCTGATGTTGTGTCGTTTGCTGTTACATTTTATATCTGATGTTGTACTCACTCTCTGTATCTGTGTTTGCTGCACTCCACTCACTAGTCACCATTATGTGTACTTTGAATGTCAACTTGAACTTCAATCTGAAATCACAGCATCAACGCTTTCTCTGACGGCTCTCTTTTCTTGTTTCTCCAGGACAGTGATATTCAGGCTATGGTGCAGTGCATGGAAGACATCCTTGACTGTGGAACTCAAGGTAGGGTTGCTGATCAAATGGGCGCCGTATGTACAGCTTTAAAGGTTGGAAGCTTGTGACCAAAATTTCGAAATTCTGACTTCTCTTCATATGTTTACAGTAATGTTTGGTTTACTTGTTTGTCGGCCACTGTCTGTTTTTGCAGTCACTACACTAAAGAGCCAAAGAGAGTTAACAGGGGATAAGGCATCAAATTCTACATGACGTTGCTGATGTGTCTATGGGATCTGAGATGATGGCGAGGGCTTTCTTTAAGCAGCCATTGCTTGTCCTAAATGTTCTTTATGGATGAAATCGATGAACCTGCCTACAGGCACACCAGGCCTTGAGATCGGTTACTTTACTGAACAGTAGTGCATTGAGTCAGTATGCTGTCCATTGAACTCCTGGACCATGACAATGTGAACTTGGTTAATTTGTTGGTTATTGGGAGCATGTGCTGATTTTACAGATTGAGATCCGAATGCAGCCGTGCAATGGGTGGCACCTCAGAACCACACTGGAACATGCTTGGCCTAAATATTAAACCCTAGAAAAAAATATTAACAGCATTCAATTCCAGGACTAACTTGAGAGATCAGGACTAACCTCTGAAAGCCTTCAAGTCATCTTCCCAGCACTCACTCTTAGGGGCTCCAGGTTTCCCTAAAAGTCCAGACCTCAGCTCTCCTATAGAAGGTCTGATACACTTCACACCATCTGCCTGTTATAATGGGTGTAGGGTTAGGCTTAGGGTTACATCACTGGACCTCTGTCCTGAATTTCACCTACGCTAGGATTTCCTTTCAGTAGAACTTTCATAGTAAAAAGGGTCTCACACAAAAGGAGAAAGTGGTACAATGAGGAGGCAGATGATTGGATGATGCCATCAGAAGTCCTTTCAAGTGTGTGAACATCAAAAGTTCGTAATTTTTAACACCTTCATTATTCAGCCTCAGTTTTGTTTGCGTTAAGCACATCCGTCTCTTGCCATTTTCCAACCCGCTGATCTTCAGGTGTTAAAGTCTCTCTGGTGGATCCCATCTTTTCCACATAAAATATAGTATGTCATCTCATTAATACTCATTTGTATTCCCCTGACTCTGCCGTCTGGGCCGCTTGGCTGTTTAAATGGTGAAGCCATTGATTGTGGGCACAAAGGCTAACTGGAGGCAACACCCTTCACCCGCCTTTGTTCGAGTGATGGGATATTCAGAGTCTTTCATTATAATCCATCATCCTTGTTTTAACACATCCTGAGTCCTTGATGGGCCTTACAATTTATTTTAGTGATTTGTGAAAACTCAGTTGATCGAGCTGCCCTGTGGGACATCCCGAGACCTCGCAGGATCCCCTCAAGGTTGCTGGATACCATGGCCGGTGTGTACACTGGTACTTGTGAACACTGTGCAAAGTGGAGGCAGAACCCTATGTTTTTTTCCCAGTTGATTCTGGGGTCCATCAGTGGTGTGTTCTGCTCCTACTCTGTTCAATGCTTTCATGGACTGGGTGTTGGGCAGGTTGTGGAGTCCAGTGGCTGTGGGGCATCTGTTGATGAGGTGAGATTCACTGATGTTGACTTTGCTGACGATGCTGTGATCTTCGCGGAGTCAATGGAGGCTCTGATTGGGGCTCTGTAGAGACTGAGTGATTGGTCTGAGTGTCTGGGCTTGCGAGGGTCCTGATAAAAACCAAGAGCCAGGCCTTTAATGACCTCTTGGGCATGGCCATCAGCAGTGTGTTTGTCTGCAGAGAGAGTGTCGACCTCATCGAGAGGTTTACTTACCTCGGCAGTGACATTCATGACTCTGGTGACTCTTCTTATGAAGTCAGTAGACAGACTGGGAGAGCATGGGGGTTATGAGGTCACTGGAAAGGGGTGTGTGGCACTCCTGAGATCAGCAAAAGGAAGAAGAGTCCTGGTGCTTCCTGTTTGTGAGTCATGGACACTATCCAGTGACCTGAGATGAAGACTGGACTCCTTCATGTGTGTCTCTTCGGATACCGCTGGTTTGACTTTGTGTTGCTCATGGAGTCCCGAATGAGGCACATTACCTGCATTGTGATGGGGTGTCAGTTACGGCACTATGGCCATGTGGCACGATTACCCGAGGGTGATCCTCATTGTTGAGGACCGGAGTGGCTGGACCAGGTCACATAACACATTGGTTGCGGCAGATAGCGGGTCATTTCCGGAGTGTAGGACTGAACCGCGTGTTTGCCTGGGAGGTTGCCAACCGGGATCCCAATCTGTTTCGTCATGTGTACCAGTGCATTTTCCCCAACCTGACCTAACCTGTTTCTTTACAGCTACCTGTAATAAGTGAATCGATTCATGTGATTCATATTTTTCATCACTAGGATCAAGGGCCAGTGTGTCAGGAAAAAAAAAAAATCTTGGCCCGAGGGGAGGGGGTCCCCTTTGGAAAATCTGCTGAAAACTGAATATTTATAGAGTGTGGCGGTTGATGCATTTCAAAAATATCAACAGAGGTGGGTGACACACTTCAGTTAAGTTGTGAGAACAACCAAAATCAAATAAAGATGAACTCCCAGGTAACGATTTGGTTTGACTGTGACAGAATCAGTGAAAGAGAGAATTGTTTATGGGTGATTGTTTATTTCTTGAATCAAGTAAGAAAGAACTGGAGGACTCCTTTTACAGATAATGATTCCGTTTGAGAATCAAGCAAACAAGAATCTTGTAAGTCATTCACGGGTAATGATTCAGTTCGAGAATTAAGGGAATGAGAATCAGGCAACTCGCTCATAGGTTAAGATCAGTTGAAGGAACAAGTGAACGAGAATCAATTCATGGGTGATGATTCATTTCAAGAATCAAGGAGGGTGAATCGTGCATTTGCTTTTGTTGGTAATGATGATGAGAATTGTGAGAGTCCATGTTTTAAATTCTGAAGTTTGTTCATTTTATTCTGGCTTTACAAATTTCTTTTATGTATAGTCAGGGGAAAATTCAATTTTTGAACTTAAGGATAATGATTCACTTTGAACTTGAAGGAATCGGAGAATGAGAGAATCGTTCACGGGTGACCACTTAGTTCAAGAATCAAGTGAATAAGAATTGAGGAACTCCTTCAACAGGTAATGAAATCAGTTTGAGAATCAAGAAAACTGAGAATCCAGCAACTTGCTTGTGGGTAATGATTCATTTCAAGAATTAAGGGAACGAGAACTGCGTAACTCCTTTCATCGGTAATGAGCCTCATTCACATGTGAGTTAAGTGAATGAGAACAATGCAAATCCTTTTTGTGGGTTTGATTCCGATCAAGAATCAAGAGAATGAGAGTTGTGCAACTCTGCTCAGGAGTAATAAAAGAATCGGTGAGTGATAGTAAGTTTTCATGGGTGATTACTCAGTTTGAAAATCAAATGAATGAGAATTGTGGGACTGCTTTACAAATAATGATTCAGTTTGAGAATCAAGTGAACTATAATCAGGCAACTCATTCATGGGTAACGATCAGTTCAAGAATCAATAGAAGAAGAATCACGCAACTCATTTGTGGGTAATGATTCAGTTCAAGAATCAAGAAAAAGTGAATTGTGTATCTCCTTTTGTCAGCAGTGATCCAGTTTGAGAATTAAGTAAATGAGAATCACACAACTTGTTCATGGGTAACGTTTCAATCCAAGAATGAAGTGAATAAGAATTGTGAAACTCCTTTCACAGATGATTCCACTTGACAATCAAGCAAACGAGACTCATGTAACTCATTCATGGGAAATGATTCAGTTAAAGAATCAAACAAATAAGAATTGGGCAACTGCTTTTGTCCGTGATGATTCATCTCAAGAATCGAGAAAATGAGAATCACGTGATTCATTTGTGGATGAAGGCCCAGTTCAAGAAACAAACGAATGTGAATTGTTGGACTCCTTTTGTGGATAATGATTCACTTTGAGAAACTTAAGACTCCATGTTTTAAATACCAGAGGTAAGAACTGCTGCCTTATAACCAAAAGGTTAGGGTTCAAGTCCAGGCACTCCACGTTTGGAGTAGTGAGCTGCTATTATTATTACTGCAATATAATAAAAATGTACATTTGATTTGAATCTGTAACACCCGGTGTAAATTTTGGCTACTTGTAAAAGTTAGCACTTGTTTTTTTTTTTTTTTATTATTCAGTTTTATTATCTCAGTCACGTTCACGTGGTACAACAAACTTGCCTCTCCCTGTCTGAGTTGATGGCGTTTATCTCCATTCTTTTCTCAAGAACAGCAATGACCACAGTTGGTACTGTGATTGATGCCTGCTCAGAACTATTTGTTGTACTGGCAATCAAAGATACAATGTCCCATGACCGTCATCAGACTATCATGCGGCATTTGTGGTTTGAAAACAAAGAGGCCCATGCAGGACATGTGAAAAATGACAGGTTTTCTGCAATCTCGGACATCTACCAACGTTTTGTTGAGAACTGTGTTTTGAGTTACAATCCAAGGCAAAGACTTTCCAAGTCTGTGGTCATAAAGCTTATGGAGCCGTTTCTGGACAAAAGCAGAACCGTAACAACAGACAGCTTCTTCACAGTACTTTTGCTGGCTAATTGACTATTGCATCACAACGCAACTTTGCTTGGCACCATAAGTGAAATGGGACTTCCACCTGCAGCTAAAGTCACTTCAGTATGTGAGCAATTCACCACGCTAGTGTTTAGATCTGGCAGTGCCACGCTGACAGCAGATGGGCAGCGGGAGAATGGCGACTTCTTGAGGAGATGTATGGAAAGACCACAGATGGCAGATACTGAGAAGCAGAACTTAATCAGAGAACTAGAGGTCAAGGTTAATGTTTGGAGTTGAATTTTTGCAGCAACAGGATGCCAGGGGAGACACCCAAAGCAGAGGAGGAATAGGAGGTGATATGAGGAACCGAGAACACCAGTGGAGCAGCTGCATTCTGGATGAGTAACTGTAGGAAGTCCCACCAGGAGAGAGTAGCAATAGTCCATCCCAGATAGCACCAGTGCCTGAACAAGGAGTTGCACTGCCTAATTAGTGAGGAAAGTTCAAATCCTCAGAATATTATGAAGAATGAGAGAACGGGACTGGGTCATTGAAGATATCTGTTCAACGAATGAGAGCGAAGAGTCCAGAGTCGCACCAGGATTGCTGTACGTGACTGATGGTAAAAGGGTGACATCTTCAAGGGTGCTGCATAGGGACAAATCTGAGGGAAGAGGAATCGGAGGGCGAGGACAGGATATCTGATTCTGAAAGATTAAGCTTAAAGTGGCAATCATTCATCCAAGATGAGATGGCAGATCTGGGCCAATAATCTGGAAAATACGTAGAAGATCAGTCTGTTATCAGCATAGAGGTGGTAGGAGAAGAAGTGACATTACCTAAAGAATGAATGACAAGGCGGGTCCAACACAAATCTCTGTAGGGAAGACGAGTTCGACCAGGAAACACCAAAGGATCAGCCCGAGAGGTATGACAGTCTAAGGTAGAACCGCGAATTCCAAGTTTCCCAAAGGACGAGATAAGCAGGGTCTCGTTTCTGAAGGCTTACTGAGTCTCTGCTGAGAGATCCGCATGCATCTTCAGCACAGAAAAACAGAAACCTGCATCGGCCTGCAGAGCTTGTCAGTAGGATTGTCACTACACAATTCCTTTATGTATCGCCGAAATTCAAAGGGCTGAACCAAAGTCAAAACGAAACTGAAGCCTATCCCAGAATGCTTTTCTGTAATTATCTGTGCATCTCTCACCCAGTCATTCCTTCACTTACTTAAAGCTGGAAGGCACTGCTTCATCGCGGGCAGCCGCCTTTTATCGCAGGGCCATGGGTGCGGGAGAACTTTGCTCATTCGTGAAGTGACATAATTTAATAAATGGTGTTCTTTGCTCAAGCAGGTGTCTATTATCTAATAAGAGTTTGGTTGAAGACCAGCAAATATTCAGTTAAAAGAAAATGTGCAATAATAGAGAAAATCAGGGAGGTGCAAATACCTGTTCACAACACCGTTTTTTTTTTTTACATACTTTAAAAACAAATTATTGCAGTAAATCCTTCATAAATATCCGTTCCTATGAAGTAGGCCTCAGTGTCCCGTACGCCAGTCTGTTATGTCGCATTGGTGGCTACCGCAGCTGCTGCTGGTTCCTCAGATCTCTCCTGAATTAGCCGATACGTGATGTATGGCATCAAACCGTCCTGCCAGTTAACAATGCAGTAAATCATTCCTGACGTGACGTGAAGAATGGCTTGTGTCACATGCGGCTGTCATTGCATTGACACTGATGCATCTGCCTGGCGATTATAGAAATGTTACTGGTAATGTCCTTCTGATCTCATATGTTGAAGTGTTTTTTCCTATCGTTTTCAGCTCATGTTGACTCCAAATGGCTATAACATCGATTATGTTGCTTTCTAAAACCCGATGTTCATTTTCAGTTCAGAATGGGTGGGAGCCCAAGCCAGTCCTAATAGCTTTGGGAATGGGGTTGGAACCAATCCTGGATGGGACAACAGTTCACCACAGATCACACTCCAGTAGACCCCCAAACTCATTTACACCGAACCACGCATGTCTTCAACATTTAAAACATCAGAGCAATCTGGACGAGAACGGGCCATTCAGCCCAACAAACCTCGCCAGTCCTGTCCACTTAATTTTTCTAAAGTCAAGTTCTGAAGGTCACTAAAGTCCTCCTGTCCACCACACTACTTGGTCATGAATTCCAAGTGTCTTTGGTTCTCCGTGTAAAGAAAAACTTCCTAATGTTTGTGTGAAATTTCCCCTTCACAAGTTTCCAACTGTGTCCCTGTATTCTCGATGAACTCACAGTCTCGATCCACTGGACTAATTCACTTCATAATGTTAAACACTTCAGTCAGGTCTCCTCTTCATCTCCTGTAAAGGCTCAGCTCTTTAAATCTTTTCTCATAACTCATCCCCTGTAGCCCCCCATAATCAGCCCTGTTGCTCTTCTCTGGACCTTTTCTTGTGCTGCTATATTCTTTTATTAGCCTGGAGACCAAACCTGCACCCAGGACTCCAGATGAGGCCCCACCAGTGTGTTATAAAGCTTGAGCAGAACCTCCTGTGACTTGTACTCCACACATCAAGGCGCTATATAACCTGACATTCTGTTAGCCTTCTTAATGGCTTCTGAACACTGTCTGAAAGTCGATAGCTTAGCGTTCACTATAACTCCTAAATCCTTCTCATAAGGTGGACTCTCGATTTTCTGACCGCCCATTGTGTATTCAGACCTCACATTTTTACTTCCTGTGTGTAATTCTTTACATTTACTGACATTAAATTTGATCTGCCACATATCTGCCCAAACCTGTCTGCTATCCAAGTCCTTCTGTGATGATATAACAGATTCCAAATTATCTGCTAACCCACCTATCTTGGTATCATCTGCAAACTTAAAACCAGCTTATTACTTATATTCCTATCCAAATTATTTTTTATACTATATATCTACCTTGTGCTTGGTGTTACTGGAATAAAAAACAAAAAAAACAAAAATGGACAGATGGGTTTGCCTTTATATAATACTTGACAAAATAAAAAGCGATTGAAAATGTGGAGTCATGGAATGGTGAATGAAGCTGACAGATGGCTGGCAAACAGGAAATTCTGAAGTCCTCACACCACAATGCAGGTTAATCAGATCTGACAAGCATCACGGTGGGCTTCACTGTAATGATTCTGCAAAACGGTTCAGCTTTTAACTATTTATTGGTATTCTCTTATATCATAGCATGGTTTCCATTCACTGCTTTTTTGTTTAAGATAGATAGATAGATATGAGCAGCACTATATAATAGGTAGATAGATAGATAGATATGAGCAGCACTATATAATAGGTAGATAGATAGATATGAACAGCACTATATAATAGATAGATAGATAGATAGATATGAGCAGCACTATATAATAGGTAGATAGATAGATATGAATAGCACTCTGTAATAGATAGATATATATGAACAGTACTATATAATAGGTAGATAGATATGAACAGCACTATATAATAGATAGATAGATAGATAGATAGATAGATAGATATGAGCAGCACTATATAATAGATAGATAGATATGAGCAGCACTATATAATAGATAGATAGATAGATATGAACAGCACTATATAATAGATAGATAGATATGAACAGCACTATATAATAGGTAGATAGATAGATATGAACAGCACTATATAATAGATAGATAGATAGATAGATATGAGCAGCACTATATAATAGGTAGATAGATAGATATGAATAGCACTCTGTAATAGATAGATATATATGAACAGTACTATATAATAGGTAGATAGATATGAGCAGCACTATATAATAGATAGATATATAGATATGAATAGCACTCTGTAATAGATAGATATGAACAGCACTATATAATAGATAGATAGATATGAGCAGCACTATATAATAGATAGATAGATAGATATGAACAGCACTAAATAATAGATAGATAGATAGATAGATAGATATGAACAGCACTATATAATAGGTAGATAGATAGATAGATATGAGCAGCACAATATAATAGATAGATAGATAGATATGAACAGCACTATATAATAGATAGATAGATAGATATGAGCAGCACTATATAATAGATAGATAGATAGATAGATATGAGCAGCACTATATAATCGATAGATAGATAGATATGAGCAGCACTATATAATAGATAGATAGATAGATATGAACAGCACTATATAATAGGTAGATAGATAGATAGATAGATATGAACAGCACTATATAATAGGTAGATAGATAGATAGATAGATATGAGCAGCACTATATAATAGGTAGATAGATAGATAGATAGATATGAACAGCACTATATAATAGATAGATAGATAGATAGATATGAACAGCACTATATAATAGGTAGATAGATAGATATGAATAGCACTCTGTAATAGATAGATATACATGAACAGTACTATATAATAGATAGATAGATAGATATGAGTAGCACTATATAATAGATAGATATGAGCCGCACTATATAATAGATAGATAGATATAGATATGAACAGCACTGTATAATAAATAGATATGAACAGCACTATATAATAGATAGATAGATAGATAGATATGAGCAGCACTATATAATAGATATAAAGATGTGAAAGGCACTATAAAATTGATAGATAGATAGATGTGAAAGGCACTGTGTAATTAAGTGATAGAAAGACACACACACACACACTATAGTTTGAACAGACACCAGAATGACAATTTTTTAAAGAAAGAAAACTTCTGACTTGGCAGTCACAGACCCAGCGAGGTGCTCTACAGGCGTCTTGCTGTTGTTGTTATTTGTTACATTTTTGTTTTCTTAAATATGGAAAAGGCACTATATAAATGAAATGTATTATTATTATTGTTATTATTCATGTCTGTATATTTATGACCATGACATTACAGCTGTAGGCCCCGTCTCCAGTTCCATTTTAGATTTTTAGATGGCTGCTGTGCCACTATTAACTGTCCAGACTTGGCAGGAAAACAGATATCTAATTTCTTGAGTTTAACTGGGAGATGGGTGGAAAAGGAAAAACAAACAAATATGCAATAAAACGAAGCAACTGAAACTCAAACAAGAGGCAAAAATCACAGTCAAACTTCAGTCAAGAAGTTCCAAACCAGGCAAGACCCAAAAATGAATCACAAAGAGAATACAATTAAAGGTTTTGCAGGATTTATCCGCAGATCAGGTAATGCTCAATGCAAACACTGACCTTTTATCCTGTCTGCTGATGAACTCGAGGTCACGATCCCAGAGACCACGCCCCTAGAATCGCAGGATGTGAACCCTAACAACGGTACGCAAAAAGGCTACCACTATAACAAAGGCTATGAGACCCCAAAATTCAGCCCCATTCCTGAGAGTCACATCTTCTGTCTTTTGGTTCTCTTTTTGAATTCAGGACTTCTTGCTTTGTGGACTTTAGATTGGTTTAATGAATTTGATTTTTGGGATTGTGGACTTATTTTGCTTGCTTTGGTTTGCCTTTTTGGATATTTCTTTTTGAAATTGTTTTTTTTTTTTGCTTTGTTTTGCCTTATTCAGTTTAATTTTTGTCAATAACTCTTTCGTATAATTAGAAGTTATATGTTATGACTGCTGCGGTGGGTTGGCACCCTGCCCAGGATTGTTTCCTGCCTTGTGCCCTGTGTTGGCTGGGATTGGCTCCAGCAGACCCCCGTGACCCTGTGTTCGGATTCAGCGGGTTGGAAAATGGATGGATGAATGTTATGACTGGGAGTCCCAAAGCATGCAAGTCCCAAAAGTACTTCCAAAAATGAGCACTAGAGGGGGGAAATCCTGTCAAAAAACCCTGGCCAGATACACAAGGGTCTACATAGAATCTTTATAAAATGAAAGATTTATTATCACAGAAATTCTCAGTATGTACACAAAGTGCCGTAGAGCACACAAGGCAAAAAGGAGCTGCCAGCATGGCTAATCCAAAGAAGTCCCAATACACAATCGAAGATGAAATCAAAAAGATGGAAAATGGTCAGAAATCTAGAAAGAAATAAATCACAAAGCACAGCGGAACACAAGAAAACTCATCGACTCCATAGTGCATTCGAAAAGAACTGCAAGCATTTGTGGGAGACCCTCCAGCTTTATAGCATGAAGGACATTTCCTGGTAGAGATTGGCAGGACCTTAATAAGCGCTTAATAACTGAAGCACTTAAGGCTATGTGACTTGCTCAGGGTCAACTTGTGATTCACTGGTGGGCTTTGAGCTGGCGGTCCTGTGCTTTGGTGTCCAGTGCCTTTAACACTTCAACAACGCCTTCTGTCTCTGATTTATATTTATTTATTTCTAATATTACATATTGAAAAAATATGCAATTTTCCATGTTGCAAAGCAGTAATAAATCATTTTAATTTCATAATACAAAAAAGTGGAAGAACAGAATCACAATGGCCCTAGCAGACCCTAATCCTGCGCTTCTGCGTATTTTTAGCAGCCTACCGTGTTATTAAGCCTGCCTGTGTGTGGAGCTCACACTGTTTATTTTCTTTGATATTTTGTTTTCATATTATTTTTATAGTCCTAGAAATGTCAGATGGTAAAGCGCATGGCATTCTGTTTTTATTAAAATGTGGGTTCACTAAAGTCTATACAATTATATATAATTACGGCCGTGTCACACGAATGAGAGCCTTGGTGAGCTGAGGTGTTGGGCTCATCAGGAAACAAACAGTCAGCCCCCTGAAGGCTCGGCTCACGTCAGGAAGAGCCGCATAGCTTGACGCTCTTCTCATCCCCCCAATTTAAGCTGCTTTTGTTTGCTTCTCCTTTTGTGTGCATACAACTTAGGAAAAGTACAGCAGTCAAGACGTGGAGCAAATAACACGGTCCGGCGGGCGGTCTGGCGCCTCTTTATTGAATGCTTAAAAAGAAAGGGCGCCAGCTGGTGGTGAAATGGTGAATGTGCTGGACACCAAAGTGCAAGGCCGCCAGTTTAAAAGCCACCGCTGAATCACGGGGTGACCCTCAGCCAGACACGGAACCTTAAGTGCTATTATTAAAAATGATAAAAACAAAACACACATACATAGATGTAAAACAATGATACTGTATCATAAAGGGACAATAAATAAAGAGTGCCTGGGGCAGGGGCACCAGGGGATGGCACAGTGCAAATTAAAGTGTCACATAAGACACACCAGGAGAGACAGAGAGGGACTGTCACACAATCCATCCATTATATAGTGCCTTACACATCTATTTATCTATTGTGGAGACTGGCTCGGACACAGACAGGCAGACACGCTCATGTCACCCAACACATGTTTATTTACACTATTATTTACAATTATTGTGCCACAAACACCAATCTTCCCCAAAGTCCAGGCCAACCACTCTGCCTCTTCGGACCGCCTCCTTCCCTCGTTCTTGCACCTTATCCTACTTCCACCCGACTCCAGCCTTGAAAGAAGCGAGGCAACCCCTTTTATCCGTACCCGGATGTGTTCCAGGTGTGCACCGGCAATCCCGCGGACACGCCCCAGTGTGGCAGAACCGGCTGTCCTCCAGGAAGCACTCCAGGTGTTCCCTCTCTTCTTCCCCCCAGCACTTCCTGGTGTGGTGGAAGTACTGGGGTCCAGGGTCCTTCAGGCAGGGGGACGCCCCCTGGCGGTGACCACAGGCCCCTACAGGGTTGGGCTTCCAAGCCCTATACCCGTGGCCCCCAATACAACCAGGGCGGACGCCCCCTCATGGTCTGGAGGAGGAATGAGCCCTCCTCCTGTCTCCCCGGGCATCACAGCCGGGCATGAGCCCAGTCTGGGTGCCACACTATCAATCTATTATATAGTGCCTTTCATATCTATCTATCTATCTATCTATCTATCTATCTATCTATCTATCTATCTATCTATCTATCTGTCTGTCTGTCTGTCTGTCTGTCTGTCTGTCTGTCTGTCTGTCTGTCTGTCTGTCTGTCATGTAGTGCCTCTCCTGTCTATCTATCTATCTATCTATCTATCTATCTATCTATCTATCTATCTATCTATCTATCTATCTATCTATCTATCTATCTATTATATAGTGCCTTTCATCTATCTATTATATAGTGCCTTTCATCTATCTATCTATTATATAGTGCTATTTCCATCTGTCTATCTTTCTATTGTATAGTGTCTTTCATATTTCCTTCAACTTCTGTGCATTTTATACATACAGTGCCCTTAATGTTTTTTTCATTCATTATGCAGCACTTCTACCGTCAATGTTTTGGCATATTTACACTTTATACAGTGTCTTTCTGGGTGGCACAGTGGTACTGCTGATGCTTCACAGTAAAGAGACCAGGGTTCACATCCCAGGTCTTCTGTGAATGGAGTTTGCATGTTGTCCCCATGTCCCTTGGATGCTCCAGTTTTTTCTCACTGGCCAAATACATGTAGTTTAGGTAAATTGGCCTTAGTGTATATATGTGCATGTGTGTGTGTGTGTGTGTGTGTGTGTGTGTGTGTGGTTGCCTTGCGATAGATTGACGTCCCGTCCAGGGTTTGTTCCTGACCTGTGCCCCATGCTAGATAGTATAAGGTCCGTCCCCGTCCCACATGTGACGCGTGACCCTGATGTGGATTAAGCGGGTTATGAAATGGCATAAAAGTGTCTTTCCTATCTATTACTTAGTGCCTTTCCATGCGTATCTATCTAACAGCAGTGATTTTATATAGTGCCTTGCTATTGCTAACCTCCAGGGTGTGAGTACCTTTTTAATAAGCACTGCTGTCCGAGCCTGACGGGTTCCAGCTTTGTAAACTTGAGTTTGTGACAATGAAAACCAAACCCCAGAGGGAGGCCTGCAGGATTTGATAAAACCAACTGAATGAAGAAAGCCCCCCACATGCCTGATGATGCCGACTATTAGCCGATGGCATCAGCTGATGTTTTCGCTGACTGTAATAAGGTTTTCCACACTTCAATTGGAGGTTCGATTGCATCCCATTGGGCTGATGTGTTGCCCCCTCTGCTTTCCAGCGCTTGTGCGTCTTCAATTTCAGTGCTGATATCCATTAGCGGGAGCTGTGGTGTGACATAACAAGGATCAGATTGGGGTGGCCCGTTTAATAAAAGCCGTGCCACCTCTCATTCCGTGTTCCTTGGGAACTAATAAGATTTTTGGGGATGACTGCCCTCCAGATGGATTGCACATTAAATGACTGTATGTATTTGAAAATTGACCAATTATCCCACCGGGAATGTTACACGGCATCGGAATTGCCATTCACTTAACTACAAAGAAGGCCCTCCTGAGCAGCTGGTGTCTGCTAATGGCCGGGCAGGTCAGACCCCCGGCGTGCAGCACTTTCATCCAAAACTGATTTCTATTAAGTATCCCTCAGAGATTTGGAGGTAACATGTGGTGTGGATGGCAGCAAATGAACAAAACAGCCAATGACAAATGGAATACCAAGGGCCCCGGCAGCTCTGATTTAAGCCTAACGCATCTGGATTAAGTGAGATAGCCGCATCAGTCGGAGTTGATTTCATCCCCGCCGCTCTCTCATTTATGGCACCTTGCAGTTTATTGAATCTGCTCGTGGGCAGCAAGGTGGATCCACATCCAGTGTACCCATCACCACAGGTGGAGACCCCCCGGCACTTCATCATTAAAGGGAGTGTATGAGTCCGCCGGCCTGTGACACAGCAATGCGCCCACAAGCCATTCATGAGGCTCAGGAGACATCAGCGTCCAAGTGGAAATGTCTGGACACATCATTAGCAAGTGAGCGTCAGTGCCAGTCACAGATGAACAGCGTCCAGCCTGGCGTCATTAAGCTCCTGACTCTTTAAGTTTTCCCTCCTTCCTTCACTCACACTACCTGATGAGATGGCGTCAACTTTGAGTCAACACCCTCATGGCACTGCAACCTCCACGCTCAGTGCACACCGTGGACTGCTGGAAGGTGTGCAGGTGGACAAGGGGTTTGTGAAACATTCCTCTCGACTCACCCCCTGAATTCAGGTCCGCAGTGTGGGGTGTTGGAGTTGGAACATTCGAACAATCTGGAGGAGAACAAGCCATTCAGCCCAACAAAGATTGCCAGTCCTGTCCACTTAATTCTTAAAAAATAACATCAAGTCGAGTTTTGAGAGTCTCTAAAGTCTTACCGTCCACCACACTACTTGGTCATTTATTCCAAGTGTCTATCGCTCTTTGTGTAAAGAAAAACTTCTTAATGTTTGTGCGAAATTGACACTTCACAAGTTCTCATTTTAAAGTCACCATCTCGATCCACTGGACTAATTCACTTCATAATTTTAAACACTTCAATCAGGTCTCCTCTTCATCTCCTGTAATGGCTCAGCCCTTTTATCTTTCTTCATAACTCATCCCCTGTAGCTCTGCAATCAGCCCAGTCGCTCTTCTCTGGACTTTCTCTAGTGCTGCTATGTCTGGTGGGCCCAAAACTGCACTCAGGACTCCAGATGAGGCCTCACAAGTGTGTTATAAAGCTTGAGCAGAACCTCCTGTGACTTGTACTCCACACATCAAGGCGCTATATAACCTGACATTCTGTTAGCCTTCTTAATGGCTTCTCAACACTGTCGGGAAGTCGATAGCTTAGACTCCACTACGACTCCTAAATCCTTCTCATAAGGTGGACTCTCGATTTTCTGACCTCCCATTGTGTATTCAAACCTCACATTTTTACTTCCTATGTGTAATTCTTTACATTTACTGACATTAAATTTCATCGTCCATAAATCTGCCCAAACCTGTCTGCTATCCAAGTCCTGGAATCAGCCTAGTTGCTCTTCTCTGGACCTTGTCCTTTTATGTCCTTTTTGTAGCCTGGAGACGAAAACTGCACCCAGACCCCAGATGAGGCCTCACCGGTGTGTTATAAACCCTGAGAAGAATGTCCTGTGACTTGTACTCCTCACGTCAAGGCGTTATATAACCTGACATTCTGTTAGCCTTCTTAACAGCTTCTCAATACTTTCTGGCATTCAATAACTTAGAGTCCACTATGACTCCTAAATCCTTCTCATAAGATGGACTCTCGATTTTCAGACAGCCCATTGTGTGTTCAAACCTCACATTTTTACTTCCTATGTGTAATTCTTTACTTTTACTGACATTAAATTTCATCATCCATAAATCTGCCCAAGCCTGTCTGCTGTTCTAGTCTTTCTGTGATGATATAACGGATTCCAAATTATCTGCTAATCCACCTATCTTGGTATCATCTGCAAACTTAACCAGCTGGTCACTTAGATTCCCATCTAAACCATTTATATGATAACACGTCAGCGAAGTCCTTCATTGAAACCGAGCAGAATCTATCTATCTATCTATCTATCTATCTATCTATCTATCTATCTATCTATCTATCTATCTATCTATCTATCTATCTATCTATCTATCTATCTATCTATCTATCTATCTATCTATCTATCTATCTATCTATCTATCTATCTATCTATCTATCATATAGTGCCTTCCCCATCTACTAGATATCTATGCATCTAAAAAAAACTCCATGGTGGATTAATAAAAATGTAAAAAAGAAGTTGCTATGTACAAAACTACTTTATAAGGCATATAAGACTAATGACTGCAAAGTGAATCGTAGAGCGTTATGAGAACATGAGGGCAACCATTAAGAAGGATAACAGGGAGGGTAAAAAACAGTTGGAGAGGAATACAGCAGATAAGGAGAAAGACGACCCTAAGAGATTCTTTCAGTATTTTAGTAGTAAAAGAACAGTCAAGGAGGAGGTGAAGTGCATCAGAAATAGTAAAGGGGAATTAAAAGATACAGACAGTGAAATAGTGGATGCCCTAAACTTACATTTTTCTGAGGTCTTCACAAGTGAGCAAATGGATAACCTCAGAGCAGTAACAGGGACTACTAAGGAGGTACTGAGGGATTTGGAAATCGTAGAGGGATACGTGCTGCTCAGATTAAATAAGCTGAAATCAAACAAATCACCAGGACCAGATAATATTTATCCTCGAGTTCTTAAGGAGGCTAGCGAGTTCAGATATAAACCCTTGACACATATTTTTAGGAAGTCACTGCACACTGGAGAGATTCTGAAGGACTGGAAAATGGCAAATATAAAAAAAGGGTGACAGGGCAGATCCAAGAAAACTATAGGCCAGTAAGCTTAACATGCATCACAGGAAAATTAATGGAAGGAATTATTAAGGATAAGATTGAGCCACACCTGACAAGGACAGGAGTTATTAGGAACAGTCAGCATGGGCTCAGAAGAGGGAGGTCGTGTTTTACTAACAGGCTGGAATTCTATGAGGAGGCAACAAAAGGATACGACCAGAGTGGAGCAGATGAGATTATTAATCTGGATTTTCAGAAAGCATTTGATAAGGTGCCACATGAGAGGGTGGGCATCAAACTAAAAGAAGTGGCAGTTCAGGGTGATGTTTTTAGATGGGTACAGAATTGGCTCAGACACAGAAAGCAGAGGATGATGGTGTGAGGAACCTCATCAGAACTGGCTGATGTTAAGAGTGGTGACCAGCAGGGGGCAGTGGTGGGGCTTCTGCTGTTTTTAATAAATATAAATGATTTCGATAGGAATATAAGTAACAAGCTGGTTAAGTTTGCAGATGATATCAAGATAGATGGATTAGCAGATAATTTGGAATCCGTTATATCATCACAGAAGGACTTGGATAGCACACAGGCTTGGGCAGATTTGTGGACGATGAAATGTAATGTCAGTAAATGTAAAGAATTACACATAGGAAGTAAAAATGTTAGGTTTGAATACACAATGGGAGGTCAGAAAATCGAGAGTACACCTTATGAGAAGGATTTAGGAGTCATAGTGGACTCTAAGCTATCGACTTCCCGACAGTGTTCAGAAGCCATGAAGAAGGCTCACAGACTGTGAGGTTATATAGCGCCTTGATGTGTGGAGTACAAATGACAGGAGGTTCTGCTCAACCTTTATAACGCACTGGTGAGGCCTCATCTGGAGTCCTGGGTTCAGTTTTGGTCTCCAGGCTATAAAAAGGACATAGCAGCACTAGAACAGGTCCAGAGAAGAGTGACTAGGCTACAGGGGTTGAATTATGAGGAAGATATTTAAAGAGCTGAGCCTTTACAGTTTAAGCAAAAGAAGATTAAGAGGTGACGTGATTGAAGTGTTTAAAATTATGAAGGGAATCAGTCCAGTCTTTCTCCTCCACTCTCCCTCTGGCAAGCCTTGTCATCCTCCTTCTCCTGACTCCTTGAATGGAGTGAGGTGGCCTCTTTTATACCCCACTCGGAAGTGCTCCAGCAGCTCTCTGATCACCTTCTGGCAGTATTTCTGGGTGTGGCGGAAGTGCTGCAGGCCAATGCTCCGGAGCTGTCCAGGCGCCCCCTTGTCGGTGGTCACGGTCCCAGCAGGGTTCATCTTCTAAGCTCCAAGCCCGTGGCTCCGATGCAACCCAGGGGGGCTGCCCTCTCGTGTCCCGGAGTAGGAATTGCCCCTCTCCCGGTCCCTGCTTCTCCAGGCCTCCGAGTAGGACACGGTCCCTGGCCGTCTATCACACTATCTATAATATAACGTCTTTCATGCCAAACCGTCCATGTGTTATACAATGCCTTTCACATTTTATTATTAATCATATAGACATTTCATATCTATTGTTTATATAGTGCCTTTCACACCTTTATACCTAAAAATTATGTTATCTCTATATTTTGTTTGAACATTACGATTGATTTTGCGACTTCTGTCATTTCCCTAAGTATCATAGTTCACTTGCAGGAGTGATATATTTGCGCAAATTTGAAAAGGCTGTGGCTGAGGAATGGGGAGTGTGATGTCAGGACTATGGAGCCACGTGGTGCCCTCCTCACTCACGCGCCAGCCTCCGTTTGAGTCGCTCTACCTCTCGCCACATGTTGGAGTGCACATTGCTTCCTTTTAGCTAGCGATACCTGTTTGTTTAATGATTTTTAAAGTGTCCTGTTTCACTACTACACGGGTGGAGCCACGGGGGACGGCTAGTATAACATAAATATATAAATTATGTTTATATTAAATAAATAGAATTATGTTTATAATGCATTTTACATCTATTTATCTTTCCCTCTATTTATGTCCTTTGAAATCTGTTATATTGTGCATTACACCCCATCTATCTATCTATTGCTACAGTATTTAATGTCTTTCATATCTATCTATTTAATATAAACATGGCACCTTCCAGCATCTGTCTATAAATGCAGAGCCTTTCGCACCTCGCTGCCTGTCTATCTGCCTATATTTCTGTTATAAACACAGTGCCTTTTCATTATATAGTGCCTTTCACCCCCTCTAGCTCTTTCACCGTCAGCATCGAGTTTTCCTGTACTGTCCTTCAGTTGTCTATTCACTGTCCTCACCTGTCTGATTCTTCCTGGACTGAGTCAGTGGCAGACCACCCCCCCTCACCCCCACCCCATCTGACTCGCTCGCCCACTCACTCCTGCAGGTCACTATGAGAGTCACAGGTGGCCCGTCGTGCTGTCTCTGTCTGCCTTCTTGAATGTGGGTCACCATTTAAATAGATGGAGTCACTTGAAGCTGAGGCGCTGCGTTTCTCTTTTAAAAAAGGAAGTTTAAAGAACTTGCGTTGTCACAGTAACCGGGTCACCACTGCAAAATACCTGCAGACTTAAAATGTGCTAAGAGAGGACACCTCAGCATGGGACGCTTGAGAAGGAATTTCATTTACAACAGAAGCAAATTGAGGCCGATTAGAAGAAGAAAAAAAACGTGTGCAGTCAGAACATTCTGGGGGCTTCAAACCGAGCCAAAGTGGAAAAAGGTTATCAAGCAGGAAGTGGGACGTCTCAGCTACCTTTAGCCAGGAGTAAGAGATCACCCAATAGATAAGTGGGAAAGAGAAATGTGCAAGGCACTATATAATAGAAAGAGTAAATAAAGAAGATGCTACTGTATATACAGCATAATAGAGACAACTGTAAAAGACACTTTAGAATAGATAGATTTGAACAGCACTATGTGATAGATAGATAGCTAAATGTGAAAGGCACTATAAGATAGATAGATATGAACAGCACTATATAATAGATAGATAGATAGATGTGAAAGGCACTATAAGATAGATATAGATAGATAGGAAAGGCACTATATAATAGATAGATAGGAAAGGCACTATATGATAGATAGATAGATAGATAGATAGATAGATAGATAGATAGATAGATAGATAGATAGATATGAACAGCACTATAGATAGATAGATAGATAGATAGATAGATACTTTATTAATCCCAATGGGAAATTCACAATCTTCATCAGCAGCATACTGATACAATAAATAATATTAAATTAAAGAATGATAATAATACAGGTGAAAAAAAAACAGACAATAACTATGTATAATGTTAAATATTAACGTTTAACCCCCCTGGTGGAATTAAAGAGTCGCATAGTTTGGGGGAGATAATAGATAGATAGATGTGAAAGGCACTATAAGATAGATAGATAAATAGAAAGGAAAGGCACTATATGATAGATAGATATGAACAGCACTATATAATAGATAGATAGATAGGAAAGGCACTAAACAATAGTTAGATAGATAAGAAAGTCACTATATAATAGATAGACAGATAGATAGGAAAGGCACTATATAATAGAGAGATAGATGTGAAAGGCACTATAAGATAGATAGATAGATAGATAGGAAAGGCACTATATAATAGATAGATAGGAAAGGCACTATATGATAGATAAATAGATAGACAGATATGAACAGCACTATATAATAGATAGATAGGAAAGGCACTATATAATAGATAGATACTTTATTAATCCCAAGGGGAAATTCACATACAGTAGATAATTAGCAGTATTTAATAGATAAATAGATAGATATGAACAGCACTATATAATAGGTAGGTAGATAGGAAAGGCGCTATATAATAATATAATTATTAATTAATCACAATAACCATTTGTGTTCACCAGTTATGTCTTCCACCTTTTTTTCTATACCTGCTTCCTGTGGCAAAGGGTGATGAGGAGTTCAGAGCACTGGATACCATACCATAACCAATCCTAGAGGAGATGCCAGTCCATTAAAGGGCACACTCACACTCACACACCCCCACTGAGTGGAAACACAGGAGAGCAGGCCAGCCCAACAGATTCGGGCAGTGAATTGTTTGGTGGTGATGTAGTCCTCTGTGCCCGCATGCCAACCAGCTTACAGGATGTGCCCGGCTCTCTGTAAGGCCCACTTTGATCCTCTGATATTTTTCTTGTGTTTTTATTCTGCTGCTCTCTGTCTTCTTATTGCTGTCTGACTTTATATGAGCCGCCTACAGATGTGTGTCCCTGTGAGCTCAGACGGTTGTCCTCAAAACCTTTGAGTTGCTGTTTGCTTCACGCTGCAGTCCTGAATTCCAATTGCTTTGTTTTTCCAGTGCACCTTGGTGTGACACTTTAACACACACACACACACACACACACACACACACTCTCTGGTGGATTCTTCACTCCTTCTTTCACTTTCTATTGCTTTTGAAATTTCTTTCTGTCAGCTCATTGAGTTCTCCCATTCACTAAGCTCCGTCTGGCTTCAGAAGGCTGAACTCCTTTGGAGAAGTCGTTAGCACGAGGCTCAGCCATTTTGGAATTATTATTATTAATTTTTTTGGTATCTACAGACTTTTGTTTTTTTTTTTTCACTTAAAGCTTGAATAACTTTGAGGCGTATGTGCCATTATTCATAGATTACAACAACAGCAGCATTACTTTCTATAATACTCCATGTGGACAGTGACCCACCTAGACAGACTCAACAAGGACATGCAAACTTCACAAATGTAGTGATCGGCTACAGAGACTTGGGGAGAACCTTTTCACCAATTACCTCCTAACCTTCTCAATGATACAATCGAGTGTCTGCATGTCATAATCACCAAGGGGGATCCAAATGATCGTGAGACCATCCAACAAAATCACCAAGAGGGATCACCCCCTCACCTCGCTCAGTTAAAACGATCAATTGTCCAAACAAGTGGGAAAAAAAAGACCGAGTGTCCATGTGCTGCATTGTTAAGAGTGTGACCAGCTCTCTGTTCATTAAGTCACCCAAGGGGCCTTTTGGGGGTCTTATTCTAGGGCTGTGGGCGAATACCTGGTTAAGAGAAATAAGACTTCTTACCTGTAAACTGTTATGAGAGAACAAAATATAATGTTAAATGTCATCCGTGATCTCATTTTCTAATTTAAATGCAACGGTGAAATGTCAGGATGTCCTGATTAAACAGTCAGGCAGCTCTGTTCCACCAGCCCAGACAAGCTCCATATGCTTAGTGACCAACCTTTTAGGGATTTGTGTAGATGGACACAAAGGCACAAATGTAGTGACCAACTCAGACAGACATGGGGACATCCTGCCAGCTGTTCTTGTGTACTGATCAACTCAGAGAAACACATAAAGAACATTCACACTTCATTTAGTTAGTACTGGACCAGCCTAGTGAGACACGAGGAGAACATGCAGACTCCATAAATGTAGTCACCAGCTCAGACAGACATGTGTACAACCTGCCAAATGGACTTGGGTAACTGATCAGCTCTGGGAAGCACATGAACAACAGACAAACAGACTTGCAGACAACCTGCCAACTTGAACTTGGTGACTGACCAGATGAGAAACACATGAAGATGGTCAAACTTCATTTGGTTAGTATTAGACCAGCCTAGTTAGACACAAGGAAAACATTCAAACTCCACAAATGTAGTGACCAACTCAGAGAGACGTGGGGACAACATGCCAGCTGTTCTTGTGTACTGATCAACTCAGAGATACACATAAAGAACATTCACACTTCATTTGGTTAGTACTGGACCAGACAATACAGACACGAGGAGAACATGCAGACTCCACAACTGTAGTGACCAACACAGACAGACATGGGGACGACCTGTCAAATGGACTTGGGTGACTGACCAGCTCAGGGAAGCACATGAAGAACATACAAACAGACATGGAGACAACCTACCAACTGGACTTGGTTACTGACCAGATGAGAAGCACTTGGAGAATGGTGAAACTTCATTTGTTTAGTATTAGACCAGCCTAGTGAGACACAAGGAGAACATGCAAACTCCACAACTGTAGTGACTGATCCAGATGGACATGGGGACAACCTGCCAACCGGACTTGGGTGACTGACCAGCTCAGAGAAACACATGAAGAACGGTCAAACTTCATATGGCCAGTTCTTGTGAGACACAAGGAGAACTCCACAAATGTAGTGACTAACCCAGATGGACATGGATAAAGCATGCAAACCTCATGAGGGATGTGGCCAAACTGGGCTCAAAGGCTGGGATTTAACTGAAGTCTCCATACCCTGCTGCCTGCCCGTGACTGTTAGTTATTTATCATTCTGTCACTGTATAAATAAAATGTACTATTATTATTATTATTATTATTATTATTTCTGATCTCTGTAACGAGTGACTTGTTAATTGGGTTTTCATTTTTGGCGAGTTGTGCTCATACATTTCATATTTCCGCCATTTGATCTGCATGTTCTCTTTATTTTTTTCTCCCCTGATCCGTCCGCCTCTACAGCTCGTCCGTTTCCTGCCATCATACCCCCCCCAACCCCGGTGTAATTCTGGTTGTTGTCTCCTTTGTCGTCGTCTGCTGCACTCATTTCACTTCATTTCTTGTGTCATGTCAGCTGTGATATCCGCCGCCTCTCTTGTCTCCTCCATCTCTCCCTCAGATTCTCATTCCATCCTCTCCTCATCAGTCCTCGTGTCACAATCCTGCGCTCCTTGATTCTGATTACCCATCACTCTTTATAGTCCAGCTTCATTATTTCAATCCTTCCTTCATTTCTCGGCTGATCATTTGCAAGATGGATCCTTCGGTTTCTCTTTGACGCCTTCCTGGAATGCTTCAGCCATCATTATTTCTGTAGATGGATAATGAACGTTCACTTCCCGGCCTCTGTTTACTCCTTCTTTCCTGTAACTTTAGGATGACGCCTGACATCCCGCTGGTGTTTCTTTATTCAGCTCAGCTTCTGCTTCAGTCAGTCGCCCATATGGCTGGTAAAGTAGAGCTGTGGCTCATGCTGCTGCTCCAAAGGATTTGGGTTCAACTCCCAACTTGATGGCTCTCTTTGTCTCTGGGTTACTCCTGTCTGCTTCTGTTTGGGAAATGCAGGAATTTTACATATCTCTGTATACTGCGGTGGGCTGGCACCCTGCCCGGGGTTTTTTTCCTGCCTTGTGCCCCGTGTTGGCTGGGATTGGCTCCAGCAGACCCCTGTGACAATGTAGTTATTATATAGCGGGTTGGATAATGGATGGATGAATATCTCTCTATATATAAAATCCAACGTCTATCTGTCTGTCTGTCCACTTTTCACCAGAGAACTACTTAACGGATTTAGATCGGGTTTTTTTCTATAATTTGCTTGAATATTCCGGTTGATTTTGCGACTTCTGTCATTGCCCTAAGTATCATAATTCACTTGCAGGAGTGATATATTTGCACAAATCTGAAAAGGCTGCGGCTGAGGGATGGGGAGCGTGATGTCAGGACTATGGAGCCACGCGGTGCCCTCCTCACTCACGTGCCAGCCTCCATTTGAGTCGCTCCACCTCTTGCCACATGTTGGACTTCTCTCATCCCACTAAGTATCATGGTTCGCTTGTGGTACCAATTTATTCGCGTTAATCCGAGAGACATGCAGTGGGCTTTTTTGCTGTCATTATTATTATTGTTGTGTATTTGTATGTTCAGTAACAAGTTAAATTTATATTGACATTCCTGTTGTTGGTAATTTCCTGTAGAATGTTAGTGGGTGGGATTTTAGAAGGAAAAAGGAAGTTCTTAAAAAAACGGTTTTTGTTTTTTTTTAAGGAGAGAACCTAATGAGAAACTGACACGATTTTACAGTTATTAAAAACTACAAGGGGGCTTCGCTCGCCTACCCCCGACGTTGGGTATCCTGAAATACATTAGTCAAGCTCGTTCGTTTTGGCAGGCCCGGTCTTAGGTATTATGGGGCCCTAGGCGAAAGGGGGGGTCCAGGGGCACCCTGAGGGGGGTGGAGCCCCCCTGGAAGCTCTGCGAAATGTGTGAAAATTAGACCAAGGAGACGTTTCGGGGCCCCCCGGACGCCGGGGCCCTAGGCGGTCGCCTACTTCGCCTATGCCTAAGGCCGGGCCTGGTTTTGGAGCCGTGCCCGCTTTGCCCACGGCATTTCAGACACGCGTTGTAGGCGCTTGCGTTCATTGATTTTATCCAGGCGGGCTCGTGTTTGTATATCCGTCAGTCGAGCTTGTTCGTTTTGAATCCGTGCCTGCTTTGCTTCCGCAGTTTCAGACGCGCGTTGTAGGCGCCTGTGTTCATTGATCTTATCCAGGTGGGCTCGTGTTTGTATCGTTGAGCTGTATTGTGTTTGAATTTGGTGAAAAGCGTTCAGCAGTTTGTATAATCCCAAGCAGCACATTATTCCTAACTTCACTCCGCAGTAGTGCCACTCACAATATGGCGGTGACACCTGCGCCTTCACTCCGCAGTAGTGCCACACACAATATGGCGGTGACGTCTGCGGCTTCCGTACTATCTTTGTGGACCTGTGGGGCCTCCGTAGCCTGTGACGTGTGACTCTGGGTGTGTGCAGCGCAGTATCTTCTTTTTTGTGTGGTTGTGTCGTTAGTGGTAGCTATGGGCGCGTTGTTGCTTCATTTCTCATTGACGTTAGTTGAGCTCTTTCGTTCTTGGTCCGTGACTCCTTCGTTCGCGGTGGGTACGACATCGCTTGCGGGTCTATGAGATGCGTGCCTGCGCAGTACGTCTCATGGTCCCATCGCCGTGTCCCTGCGTCAATATCCAGTTTACAGTAATCCCTCCTCCATCGCGGGGGTTGCGTTCCAGAGCCACCCGCGAAATAAGAAAATCCGCGAAGTAGAAACCATATGTTTATATGGTTATTTTTATATTGTCATGCTTGGGTCACAGATTTGCGCAGAAACACAGGAGGTTGTAGAGAGACAGGAACGTTATTCAAACACTGCAAACAAACATTTGTCTCTTTTTCAAAAGTTTAAACTGTGCTCCATGACAAGACAGAGATGACAGTTCAGTCTCACAATTAAAAGAATGCAAACATATCTTCCTCTTCAAAGGAGCAAATAAATCAATAGGGCTGTTTGCTTTTAAGTATGCGAAGCACCGCGGCACAAAGCTGTTGAAGGCGGCAGCTCACACCCCCTCCGTCAGGAGCAGGAAGAGACAGAGAGAGAGGAGACAGATAAAAAAATCAATACGTGCCCTTTGAGCTTTTAAGTATGCGAAGCACCGTGCAGCATACTTAAAAGCTGCACACAGAAGGTAGCAAAGTGAAGATAATCTTTCAGCATTTTTAGACGAGCGTCCGTATCGTCTAGGTGTGCGAACAGCCCCCCTGCTTACATCCCCTACGTCAGGATCACAGATAGTCAGCGCAAGAGAGAGAGAAAGAAAAGTAAGTTGTGGCTTCTCAGCCATCTGCCAATAGCGTCCCTTGTATGAAATCAACTGGGCAAACCAACTGAGGAAGCATGTACCAGAAATTAAAAGACCCATTGTCCTCAAAAACCCGCGAAGCAGCGAAAAATCCGCGATATATATTTAAATATGCTTACATATAAAATCCGCGATGGAGTGAAGCCGCGAAGGGCGAAGCGCGATATAGCGAGGGATTACTGTATTCTCAGTTAGTAATATGGATATTTAAGAATCCTTATCAACGTCTGTGTGTCGTAATCCGATATTATACTGGATTTATTTACATCTGCTGAATTCAAAGAGTTCACAGAAAGAAATGGGATCTGGCATGTGACAATGCCCCCTTATCATCCAAATATAATATCGGATTACGACACACAGACGTTGATAATGATTCTTAAATATCGTTTTTAATAACTGTAAAATTGTGTCAGTTTCTCATTAGGTTCTCTCCGTAAAGAAATAGAAACAAAAACCTTTTTTTTTTTTAAGAACTTCCTTTTTCCTTCTAAAATCCCACCCACTAACATTCTACAGGAAATTACTAACAACAGGAATGTCAATAGAAATGTAACTTGTTACTGAACATACAAATACACAACACTCCTTTCCCCCAGTTTTAAATATCTTTGTAACGTTTTGGCCTAAGAAGAGCTCTACGGGGCCTTAGTGACACCATAGGCTGCGGGGTCTTAACATCCACAGGTTTACCAGTTTCAGGGGTTGGTGTCACTACTGTATCATCTGTAGTAGATTCAGAAGAAGTTGGTGTTTCTGGGCTACTAGGAGGCCGCTGAACAGTGGTGGCTGGCTGCTGCATTGACTCTGCTTTGGTCACTGGCTCTTCATCCATCATCTGCTCTCGAAGCTGATCAACATGGCAACGGCAAATGTGTCCATCTTCTGTTTGCACACGGTAAGACACCGGGCCAGTTGCCTCTTGCACTACTGCTGGCACCCATCATGGTTCTCCTACAAAATTGCATGCATATACTGTCTGTAAGGGTCAAAATTGCCTAAACACCCCCCCCCCCTGCTTTTGTGCTAGTTCCTCTTGCTTCATATTCATGTCAGCTTGAAAGTCTGGGAGAAGGCGATCAAGTGCAGTGGTCAGTCGTCTTTTCATTAGCAACTCTGCCGGACTCTTCCCTGTGGAAGAGTTGGACATGGTGTGCTGAGATAGCAAAAATCTTGCAAGGCGTGTTTGCCAATTACCAGCTATGATTCTCCGTAGAGCATCCTTTGTTGTTTGTACCATTCGCTCTGCTTGCCCATTTGAGGATGGATGATAGGGGCCATTGTCACATGCCAGATCCCATTATTATTATTATTATTATTATTATTATTATTATTATTATCATCAACAGATCCTCTCAAGCTCAGATAGATTGGATGGGAAGCATCTGCAAATTGTCATCTTATGGTCTGCACTCATGATCTAAGAGGTTTAAGTCTGAGCCATTCAAGGACAGTTATCGTTTTTCCTTGTTTAACCCGTTTGATTGTCGGTTAAGAGCCAGACAGGGCTAAGTGAGTCTCCGCAGAAGATGTCAAGTCTTCTTTGAATCAAGTCTGTGTGTAGTGTTGCGTTGTTGAGATGTCCATTCTGTGTTGTCTCCTAGGGTCCCATTAGTGTCCGAGTATGAGGTGTATCTTGTATAAGTGTAGTATTTGTGCTTGCCATGTATGTGGGACACTGTCAAATGATTTTTTGCTGTTATTATTATTATTGACAGATCCTTTCAAGCACAAACAGATTGGATGGGAAACATCTGCAAACTGCCATCTTCAGGTCTCTGCCCTCGTGGTCAATGAGGTTTAAGTCTGACACTCAAAGTTTTAGATGTTTCAGGTTATTTTCGTGCTGGAAGATGAACTGTCCCCTCATTCTGAGGTGGTATGCACTCTGGAGCAGGTTTTCTTCAAGGACCCCTCTGGATTTGGCTGCATTCATCCTTTCCTCAATTCTGATCAAATTTTCTCTCTGATGCACCCCTGTAGCATGATGCTGCCCCCACCATACTTCACCGTAGGGATGATGATATACCGGTGTTGAGCAGTGCCTGGTCTTCACCAGACTAAGTGCTTGGAGTTCCGCCCAAAGAGTTCAGTTTTTGTCTCATCACACCAGAGAGTCTTTTTCCTCAGGCTCTCAGAATCCATGAAACTGTCATTTGTGTTATCATTCAAGAGGGGCTTCCTTCTGCCTGCTCGATCATAAACACAGGATTGATGGAGTGCTGCTGAGTTGGTCATCCCTCTGAAGCTCTCTTAGATTGATCTTTGGGTTCTTGGTCACCTCTCTGATCAAGGTTCTTCTTGGCTGGTTACTCATTTTGGCCTGATGGCCAACTCTAGGTGGTTCCAAACTTCTTCCATTTCACAATTCTTAAGGCCACTGTGCTTCTGGAACACTCAGAGCTTTACAAACAGTTTCCTTGATCTCTGTGTCATCACAATTTGATCATGGGGGTCTGCAGAGGGTTCCTTGAACTTCATGGCTTGGTTTTCCTCTTGACATGCATTGTGTATTGTAGGACCTTCAGTACAAAGGTACACGTGTGCCTTTCTAAATGACGTCCAGTGAATTCAGTTTACCACAGGAGGACTCAAATCAAGTTCTAGATGCCATCTCAAGGAGAAGGAAAGCAAACAGGATGGACCTGAACACAACAGGAATACTTCTCAGAAGGAGAGAGAGAGTTCACTTTTTGATTTTTAATGAATTGGCAAACCTTTCTGAACACATTTTCACTTTGGCATTATGGGTTACGGAGTGTGGACTAATGGGTAAAAATGGCACATTTATTCATTTAACATGAAATTTAAAGCCCAGTAAAGTGTACAGAAAGTGAACCTGTCTGAGTATTCTCTGCACAATTTTATGAACATCCACTCAGCTGTTTTGGAGTCTACCATCGACCACATCCTGGCACAGAGGGTTCTCATTGAGTGCTAACACGAATATCGGCAGAGTTTCTTTGCAGCCTTTGTTGATTTTCATGAAGTGTTCGACTCAGTTGATTGAGCTGCCCCGTGGGACATCCTGAGTGTTCGTGGGATCCCCTCAAGGTTTCTGGATATCATGGCTGGCCTGTACACTGGTACTGTGAGTGCTGTCTAGAGAAGAGGAGGCAGAACCTCTGCATTTTTCCCAGTTAATTCTGGGGTCCATCAGGGGTGTGTTCTTCCTCCTACTCTGTTCAATGCTTACATGGACTAGGTGCTGGGCAAAGTCGTGGGGTCCAGCGGCTGTGGGGCATCTGTTGGTGAAGAAAGATTCACGGATCTTGACTTTGCTGATGATGTTGTGATCTTTGGGGAGTCAATGGAGGCTCTCATCGGGGCTCTCGAGAGACTGAGTGAGGGTCTGGGCTTGCGAGGGTCCTTATAAAAACCAAAGAGCCAGGCCTTTAATGACCTCTTGGGCATGGCCATCAGCAGTGTGTCTGTCTGTGGAGAGAGTGTCGACCTCGTCGAGAGGTTTACTGACCTTGGCAGTGACATTCATGTTTCTGGTGACTCTTCCTATGAAGTCAGTAGACGGATTGGGAGAGCATGGGGGATCATGAGGTCGCTGGAAAGGGGTGAGTGGCACAAAAGGAAAAAGGTCCAAGTCTTTAGATAGATAGATAGATAGATAGATAGATAGATAGATACTTTATTAATCCGAGTCCTGGTGCTCCCTGTTTGTGAGACATGGACGCTATCCAGTGACCTGAGATGAAGCCTGGACTCCTTCAGTACTGTATCTCTTTGGAGAATCCTTGGGCACCGCTGGTTTGACTTTGTGTTGGTCACAGAGTCCTGAATGAGGCACATGACCTGCATTGTGAGGGAGCGTCAGTTATGGCATTACAGCCATGTTGTGCAATTCTCCTAGGGTGATCCAGCTCACATGACCCTCATTGTTGGGGACCCGAGAGGCTGGACCATGTGTTTTCCTGGGGGGTTGCCAACCGGGATCGCAAGCTGTTTCGTTGTGTGGTGGGTGCGGCAACACGCTGTACCAGTGCATGCTCCTCAACTTGACTTGATTCGTGATGAGGACTGGGGCTTGCAAGCGCTCCCCATGAATGAGGAATTCCCAGTAAGTGCAGCTAAGCATGGTCTTATAAAGGTGTGTAGGTGGCCTCAGCAATGGCAGATGTGTCCTTAATCCCTTTCTTTTCAGTGCCAACAGAGTCCTCCTCTTTTCTCCTTTAGTCTTTCCCTCTCAAAAGAATGTGATTCCAGTGCTTGAATCAGACATATAACTTACGGGGTTTTCTCATTGAACAAGCTCATTTTTCTAAGAACGGTGAACTTAACGTAACGTATTTGCAAGTGAAGAACTTGAACGTGAGCTAGTTCAGTTTTAGGTGACATTCTGGAACTGGTTTAGGTCCAGATTAAACATTTTGCCCTACCCTATAATGAGGGTAGGGGTGGAGCCAAATTCAAATACGGTATTCGGTGTGAGAATGCTAGGGGTCGCTGTCGCCCCATTAAACCCAACAGACAGACGCAGACACAGGTTAAAAGCACTCAGAAGTATTTATAATTCTTCCTCTTTCTAAGCAGTGCGTCCAAAGCACCCCGGCCACAATAAACAGGCAATACAATAAATAAACACAATAATTCTCTCCTCCATACCTCCCAGCAAGCTCTGTCACACTCATCCCGACTCCGGCTTGCTTGCTGGGTCTCCAACAGTCCTTTATATAGTCCTTGAACTTGAAGTGCTTCCATCCTTCCATCCACATGACTCTTTATTACCTCCGAGTCAGAAGGAAAACTTGCAATTTTTTCAACCCGGAATTACTTCTCTCCCCGTAACTTTGAAGTACTTCCGGGCTATGTAATGTAGCAGTTGAGGTATCGATCCACCTCTTGAACCCTCAGGTACCACTCCAAACACCAGGTAAAAGCACAAGACTTCTTTATTTTACAATGATCACGTGCACAAAGCACCCCCCACTCCACACTACTCATATAACTATTACAATTCTCTCAGTACTCACTCCTCCTCTCCCAGACACTTAGCCACCCTACCTCCCAGCTCAGCTCAGTGTCTGGGCTTTCCCAGAGTCCTTTTATACACCCTGACCCGGAGGTGTTCCTGCCCAACAGCCCACAATTCCTTATTCCTTCCGGGTCAGGGTAAACAGTCCATATCTTCACCCTGGAAGCACGTCGTTTCTTCCTGTCCCGGGATTATGATGCACTTCCGGGTTATAGGGCATATATGAGACCCCGGGCCTCCCGACAGCGACTCCCAGTGGTCCCCAAGGTATCCAGCAGGGCTGTGCATAAAAACTACATAGTCCATGAGGCCCTGCTGGAATTCGGGGCTTATCCATGCTGTCGGGAGAGCTCCTCCTGGCGGCCTGGGAGTGAGGGCCGGAATAGGAAGCCGGCCGTCCATCACAGTAACCAGTAGGGAATCCCCAGTCTCCCTGTAGCGTCTCCTAATGGCCATACCCAGCAGGGCTATGTTGCTGAACTCCAAGTCCCATAGTGCACTGTGGGCATCTGGGGCACCGCTACAGTCCAGGGAAGCTACCAACTATCATCTTGGGGGAGGCAGTGTCCTTGATCAGTTGCCTTCCCCCACCTTTCCATTCCATGGGCATCCCAGCCAGGTTGAACTGCCAGCTGTCTCCCACATCGGATAAGCACAAATAGTGGATTTTTACAAATATTTATTTCGTACAAATATTTTGCCATTTATTTGTATTCGGAAAAAAGTAACTTCAAATCAGCGCTGTCTGTGTCTGCCTGCTTGTGCTTAAGCTTCATACCCGCTGACACGAGCACGCGGTGAAGCTCCACTTTCACTTTTAGGAAAATGTTGTGCTTCGCGAGGCCACTTTATATTTTTCCCCATTGGACATGCAATACGTGATGCGAATTTTGAGGTTAGTTCACCTACACGCTGGCTCCAGAGTCACCATCTGTATGACACGGTTGGAAATAGAGCGGTAATTTATATGTATACTTACATCGATTTAATTTCTTTTTTGACTGGGAGGATATTAGCATATATGGTTATATGTGTTTGTTGCTGGGTATAACTCAATAAGGTGTATTTAAATTAAAAAGTCTTCATAATTATTATATTTTATTCAAGAACACTGCATTAGCCTAATATAAGGCATGCAAACTTGAAAAAAGTAAACTCATGGGTCATTTATTCTCACTCCTTAAAAAATACAAAATGAAGTGAACATGAACTACTGTATATACAGGTGCTGGTCATAAAATTAGAATATCATGACAAAGTTGATTTATTTCAGTAATTCCATTCAAAAAGTGAAACTTGTATATTAGATTCATTCATTACACACAGACTGATGTATTTCAAATGTTTATTTCTTTTAATGTTGATGATTATAACTGACAACTAATGAAAGTCCCAAATTCAGTATCTCGGACAATTAGAATATCAATTAAGACCAATGCAAAAAAGGATTTTTAGAAATGTTGGCCAAATGAAAGGTATGAACATGAAAAGTATGAGCAGGTACAGCACTCAATATTTAGTTGGGGCTCCTTTGGCCTCGATTACTGCAGCAATGCGGCGTGGCATGGAGTCGATCAGTCTGTGGCACTGCTCAGGTGTTATGAGAGCCCATGTTGCTCTGATAGTGACCTTCAGCTCTTCTGAATTGTTGGGTCTGGCGTATTGCATCTTCCTCTTCACAATACCCCATAGATTTTCTATGGGGTTAAGGTCAGGCGAGTTTGCTGGCCAATCAAGAACAGGGATATCATGGTCCTTAAACCAGGTACTGGTAGCTTTGGCACTGTGTGCAGGTGCCAGGTCCTGTTGGAAAATGAAATCTGCATCTCCATAAAGTTCGTCAGCAGCAGGAAGCATGAAGTGCTCTAAAACTTCCTGGTAGATGGCTGCGTTGACCTTGGACCTCAGAAAACACAATGGACCAACACCAGCAGATGACATGGCACCCCAAACCATCACTGACTGTGGAAACTTTACACTGGACCTCACGCAACGTGGATTCTGTGCCTCTCCTCTCTTCCTCCAGACTCTGGGACCTTGATTTTCAAAGGAAATGCAAAATTTACTTTCATCAGAGAACATAACTTTGGACCACTCAGCAGCAGTCCAAAGGCGAGATGCTTCTGACGCTGTCTCTTGTTCAAGAGTGGCTTGACACAAGGAATGCGACAGCTGAAACCCATGTCTTGCATACGTCTGTGTGTGGTGGTTCTTGAAGCACTGACTCCAGATGCAGTCCACTCTTTGGGAATCTCCCCCACATTTTTGAATGGGTTTTGTTTCACAATCCTCTCCAGGGTGCGGTTATCCCTATTGCTTGTCCACTTTTTTCTACCACATCTTGTCCTTCCCTTCACCTCTCTATTAATGTGCTTGGACACAGAGCTCTGTGAACAGCCAGCTTCTTTAGCAATGACCTTTTGTGTCTTGCCCTCCTTGTGCAAGGTGTCAATGGTCGTCTTTTAGACAACTGTCAAGTCAGCAGTCTTCCCCATGATTGTGTAGCCTACAGAACTCGACTGAGAGACCATTTAAAGGCTTTTGCAGGTGTTTTGAGTTCATTAGCTGATTAGAGTGTGGCACCAGGTGTCTTCAATATTGAACCTTTTCACAATATTCTAATTTTACGAGATACTGAATTTGGGACTTTCATTAGTTGTCAGTTATAATCATCAAAATTAAAAGAAATAAACATTTGAAATACATCAGTCTGTGTGTAATGAATGAATCTAATATACAAGTTTCACTTTTTGAATGGAATTACTGAAATAAATCAACTTTGTCATGATATTCTAATTTTATGACCAGCACCTGTACTCTCAGTTAAGTTCTCCCACACATAAGTCAGGACTTGATTTTATTGTATAACTAGCAAAATACCCGCGCTTCGCAGCGGCGAAGTACTGCCTTAAAATTGTTATTAAGAAGAAAAGTAAACATTTTTAAACTGAGGGAAAATATACAAATAATTATTTGTTAAGGATCTCTTTGTATACCACGTTGTCAGTTCGGCCCTCCGGTTGTAATATGACCAAGCTGTGCGCTGAGCTTACTCTTGAGCATGCAACATACAACTTGCGGATTTGCCTGCGAGTATTTAGCGAGAGCGTGTCTAGTAACTTGTGGATTTTTCTGCGCCATCCTTTTTCATTGCTTTGCCAAGGAAGCAGCCTTTTTATTTAATCCACGGGTTCTCCGTTGTTTCAGTGTTCGTTTATTACGATTGTTAGAGTTCTGTTTGTATACCACGTTGTCAGTTCAGCACTCCTGTTGGAATATGACCAAGCTGTGCAAGCTTACTGTTGAGAATGCAATGTATAGTTATACAGGAGAAAAGCAATCTTGCCTCAAATCAATGGCAATCTTTTGTAGGTCTATGAACTTAATTTATGCCTGTATGCGTCAGTCGCTTCATATTCTTTTCCTACCTTATCGATTGTGTAATGTGTTTTTTGAACATGTTTAATTCATCGAAGTGATCACTCGTGCTGCGTTCAGTCAGTTCACATGAGCCGCTCTCTTGTGTGATGTTGCGATGTCCACGGCTTTATTTAATGTTAGCTAAGACCCGGCACTTAAAAGTTTCTCGCTACAGCAATTTTAACTCCGTTACAAAGTGATTCAAAGTCTCGTTTATACCTCGTGTCTTTCTCATTAAACTTGTATCTCACGAATATGGTATTGCAAACGGCAGGGGGAGCATTTCTATAAACTTAATTTAAACTTACGGTTTACACCGTGCTTTGTTTCCGCAGTAGCTGCACTTATAAATATGCTTCTATGCGTCACTCGCTCGCTTCTTATTGTTTTGTTGCCTTCTCAATTGTGTAATGAATGTTTTCGTCAGTGCTTTTTGGGGCTGTTCCTTGTTTTCATTTCACTTGATTACGTAGAAGGCGTGATGACGTGATACGCGACTCTGCCTCCCACAGCCATCGAGCTGCACACCATTACACTATATGGACAAAAAAGAGGTTCCAGTTATGACCATTACGCGTAGAATTTCGAAATGAAATCTGCCTAACTTTTGTAAGTAAGCTGTAAGGAATGAGCCTGCCAAATTTCAGCCTTCCACCTACACAGGAAGTTGAAGAATTAGTGAGTGAGTGAGTGAGTGAGTGAGTCAGTGAGGGCTTTGCCTTTTATTAGTATAGATTTCCGGTATTTTATATGTCGGTTGTATAAGTCGAATTTAGAAAACTCACCCTATTGGTCCAAGAGATTACGATATGCTAACGTCCACCTGAGAGAGTCACCACGGAGCACACAGCCTTTTTTTTCCTACGTGAGTGCAGCAATGTGCTGTATTGTGAATTTCCCATTGGGATTAATAAAGTATCTATCTATCTATCTATCTATCTATCTATCTATCTATCTATCTATCTATCTATCTATCTATCTATCTATCTATCTATCTATCTATCTATCTATCTATCTATCTATCTATCTATCTATCTATCTATCTATCTATCTATCGGCGTGTGCTGCTAACCTATCTCTCTCTCTATTGTGCCTACGTGACCATACGGTAACACCCAAACTATTCCGAAGCGACATTTGCTCCGAGTTATGTTTTTTGGTATCTCACACCCTCGTACACCTTTATCGTAAGAGCATCCCTTATCTACGATGGAGCGTTCAGTCAGAAGAAAATATGAAGCTGGTTTTAAATTAAAAGTCGTTGAAGCAGCGAAAGAAATTGGTAACTGCGTTGCTGCAACAAAATTCGATGCGTCTGAGAAACTGGTGTGAGATTGGAGGAGGCAAGAAGATGTAAAAAAAAAAATTTAAGTGTCACATTTTTGAACAGGCGTATAAGTCGGGTCTGATTTTTATGATCAATTTTTCGGGTTTCAAGACCCGACTTATACGTGAGTATATACGGTAGTTCAAAATTGAAATGGTGCTCTATGAACGTGAATTTATTCATTTTAATCTGTGTGAACTGAACTCTGAGTGAGTTCTTGTGAGGTGTGAACTTGCACAACACTGTTAGCTACTGACTGGGAGCAGTTCCTGAAGGCCGTGAGGAAATCCCGCCCTCCAAGGGCGATGCTGTCAATCACCGCCTTTTCACTCTCAGTCCTGGGGTGAAGGAAGCTGCCACGCATGTGGTTAAATGTGTGAAAGGCCAGGCGGTGACATACAATACACACGTGACACACATTTGTACAAAATACAATACAATATCATACCAGCCTCCATGAAGCCATTGACTGCAACGATGAGAAGCCTTCTCCTTCTTCCTCTTCATGTCTTCCCACTTCTTGTGGGGTCCATGTTTTACCATTCAAGTCTTGTTGAGTTCCAATCAAATCCCTGCAGCCATATTCAGATCTGCCTTGTGGGCTCAACTATTCATCACATCTCTGATCTAATGGCCCACATTTTCTTGAAGAACACCTTAGACAGACTTGGATTTGGTGTCCTAGTCCCTGCCATTATGCTGGTGACAACGAGGGAGGTTCAACCTAAAATGTGTGTTCATTGATTTTCAGGTGCAGCGACAGTCACTAGGAGGGTTCCAGCTGTTCCCCAGGGGTCTCGGGTTATCAACTGCACTATGGCAGAGACCAAGATGAAGCGCATGAGGGAGTGAGTAGATGTTCACTTTTAAGAACAATTCAACTGAATTTAATTTTTTTTTGTATACAGAAACCTGATTTGTGTTATTTTAGTGATATGTGCCTGTAATATTGACTTATGTTTCACTCTTTTAAGGCTAATTGTTGTTTTCCCTTTGGTCCCAGGGCTGAATATTTAAAAAAAAAAAAAAAAAATCTGAGTTTTCTAAAAATCAAACAAAGCAATGGCTTCACACACAGATCAACATAAAATACTTATGGCAAATGTCACTCTGTTTTATATTTCACGAGCCTCTACAGTATGTAAATTCACATAGTTATTACATATTACATACCTTTTTGACAACAATGAGGGTCTCTCTTTGAACTGCCTTTCCCAAGGGTTTTTTTGGGAGTTTTTCCTTGTCTTCTTAGAGAGTCAAGGCTGGGGGGCTGTCAAGAGGCAGGGTCTGTTAAAGCCCATTGTGGCACTTCTTCACTGATTTTGGACTATACAAAAAAAATAAATTGTATTGTATACCTGTTTGTTCACGCTTTCTGGAGCAAAAAAACAGCTTGAAGCAGTCAAGTGGCTGGTGGTCCGTCCTGTCCAGACAGAATGTTTCAGTTCTGTCCATAGACGTTCGATGGGATTCACATCAGGGCTCCAAGAAGGTCACTTTAGAATAGACCTATGTTTTGTTCGTAGCCATTCTTGGCTGCTTTCAGCTGAGTGTTTTGGCTCCTAATCCTGTTGGAGGGTCCATGACCCGTGACTGAGACGAGCTTTCTGTCCCTCGGTCGGGAATGTCTTCATAGTCTTGAGACACAAGCGAGCCTCCTCCATGTTTCACAAGCAGGTCACCTTGACTTTTCAGGCCACTCTTTTGTGCTCTCCGGAGCTTTGTGGCTTCCAAAGCAAAGTAAACCTTTCTATTTTTATAAAGATTTTTTCGGCCCTTTGGGTATTTAACAGGCAACTTTTGAAAGTGATTTGGCACCTGTGCTTTCGGGACTCCCGTACCTCACAACACAACTAAACTGCGTAAACACAAAAGTTATTCAAAAAACCAAATGTTGAGAGTTAGAATTATAAACAGTGCTGAGAAAGGTTTGCACAAAGTCTGTTACAAATTAATTGTGGATGACACATCGCGCCAGCGTATAAATCATCACATCGATGATGTCATATGGTGTGACCTCCAGGACACAGCCCTTCACAACCACTGTCACGTCATAACGGTGAAGCTACAAAGTGGTATCGACTTTTCCAAATCTCTTTGCATAAAGTCATGTCTCGCGGGGCTTGAAATTTTCTCTCTCAGGATTTCACTTTCATCAAACAACAAATCTTTTAATTCTCGCAGATACACCTCTTCATTGGGAAGAAACACTACTTTTCCCTGATGGCATCTCGAATTAGATGATCTACAAGTCTCTGACTTAAAGTTTAAATCCAAACAATATCTACACACTTCTGTCCTATCACCTTTGTCCATATATTCAATCTCTTTTTGCTGTTCCATTATTTCACCAAGTAATAATTTCCATATGTTTGCACTAATGCGATCTTTACTATCAGTTTTTTGAGACTTTCGAATTTTAGTACTTTCATTATCTCTAACCTGCTCTGCATGTGTATCTCGCCAACATTTTTTAATTCTTTACGACGTTCTAGTTTGTCCTACTCTTTTTCTTTTATTTCCGGCCTCAGGCATGGTTAAATCTCTTGGCACAAAGTTTCGTCTCGCAGGACATGAAATTATCTCTCTGAAAAAGTCTTGTCTCGTCCCAGGCTAAAAAGTCTAATTTCGTACCAGGATTTTTTTTATATAATAGAGAGATATATTTTAACAGAGAAATAACATTCCATAGAATTGAGACAAATTTAGCATATCAAAACAAAATTCGATCCTCATCCAAGAGAAAGAGAGAAGAGCCAGCGAGCAATAAGCTACTTTATAAAAGGAACAAGAAAAGAAGGGTATCGTTTTCCCTGAAATGGAAGCTTATTCTAAAATGTCCTTGATTAAGTCTGGCAATATTTAAAAAAAAAAGTTTTTTAGAAATCCTCTAAGTGAGAATTTTATTTTTTCCAATTTCAAATATTATAGAACATCAGTTACCCGCTGACTTAAGAGTGGTGTGCTGGGATTCTTCGTGGGAGTCTATGTGCTAATATTGAAGTAAAGGCAATTCCAGTTTGTTTGTCCTTTTCCACTTGAAGCTCCTCTGTGAGCCCACCACACACTGTCCAGGAGCCAAAAATGTTGTGTACTCCCATTTCTACACTCAAATCGCAATGTATAAAACCTAAACTTGAAGTAAAGCCACGCACATTTTCAAAGGTAGCTCAAACCCTGGCATATGCAAGTTCTCCTCGGTTTTGCAAACTGGTGGCACCCAGCGTCAAAGCAGTGCTACTTTTTAGATCCACGTCCCTGACGCAATTTTATCAAATACACTGAAATTGACCGCATATTGTTTATTAGTTTAAGGCATCTGATTGTAATTAACCTGTAACAATATGATGGTTCACGGAATGGCCAAACTATTCCAAATACTATCGCTGCTTTAGTGTTGTTACTCCCACTTCACCTTCTTCTTCTTCTTTCAGCTGCTCGGGGTTGCCACAGCGGATCATCTTTTTCCATATTACTCTTACTGCACCACTCAGAGTATTTATATCACTGTATCTGAGTGTGGAATCACAGATCTACAGCAGCTGATCGGAAAGAGAATTATCGGTATACAGCATCAAGCACATGCTGCCTCAGCCATGCTGTCTATTTGAACTGCTCTCATATGGCAAACACTTCAGAGCCTTTCCTGTATGGACCTCGCGGTTCAGAAACAGCTTCATCCCAAGGACCATAAATGTACTCAATCAGTCCATCAAGTGCTCCTTGTAGAACGGTTTGTACTTATAAGTACAATCACCTCACTGTAAACTTGCAATACAGCTATAATATTACACAACCTGAGCCACTTTATAAAGCGTGTATTTACATATGATGACAATATCATTTTTAAGATTAATTGCAGCAAAATATGTTTATTACATTATACAAATAATATGTTAACATCATTTAAATAATCTATATTGTTAATAATTAAACATGTGAGGACACGGTGTCGCAGCGCTAGCAAGGAGCTGGCGTCCCGTTGTTCCTGCCTCGCGCTGTACTCTTGCTGGGGCTGGCATGACACTGGAAGGACAGATGGATAGAATAATTAAACATGTACTATGAAGATATTTTAATGTTCCTTAAAAGTTTTGAATAATCGACGTTCTAAGACTACAGATGGCTTGGCTTCTATTACAGAGCTGATTGTGTGGCAATTGGTTACTTGGGGAAAGAAAAGGAAGGACAGGAATTGGGGGTTAGTACGTTTGAGAGAGACAGTACTGCTGCAATAAATTATTTCATCGAGGGTCGCGCACGGTACAGCAAGGAACAATCTCTGGACAGAGTGCCAGCTCGTCACTATCACTGTGCCACCGTGTCCCCATGATTAATAACATGCTTTAACTCCTATTATCATGAAAATGATATCAAGTATACATCTCAGTAGTTAAATTATTCAGAGAGCTGTAATATCATGAATGTAAAAGATTCTGTGTCCTGTCGGAGGAAGAGAAAGCCCGTTTAAGAAGCACGTAGTGATTCACACACACAGAGCACATAGCAGAACACATAGAAAACAAAGCATTTAACGTGCTACTTTAGTTACGATGAGATTTGAGAAACTAGTAAGTTAAGCAATTTTAAGATGAAGTTTATGATGTTATACTTTAATGACAAAATAAACTATATGATTAAAGTGGAAATTTCAAGATTAAAGTTCCGTGCTTTTTTCCCCACCGTGTCCCTATTTTTTTTTTTCTGTACCCTAATAAGCTTTCATATGACACTCAGATGGTGGGCTATGACTCACCTTTTCTTGGCAACTTTGATATGTGACAACTTCTTTTTTATTTTGGGTACTGTGTGACTTGAACTTGAACTTTCGAGTTTCTCCGACACTCTATGTCACTCAGTCAACTTCATTTTGTTAACCAGTTTATACCCCTGGTTAAACCAATAAATAGTATGTTTTTCTTTGCCTCCACTTGGTATTCGCTGAAATTCTTCTATTTTCCCCCGTGCTTTTGCCATTGTCTTTTCGCAGATGGCTGCACTTAAGGGCTATTTATATTGATTTGCATATTCAAAGAGGCATAATTCTGGGAGGAATTTGGGAGTTGCAGCAGGCACGTGCGTTACTTTTCGTGATGACCAGGATTTATGGAGCAGAAGAACTTGGAAGCTGGTGTTCGCACAGATTTATGCTTCTGGATTTTTTTGTGCGTACGCACATTTCCGCTTTTGTCCGTAGGCCATGTTTTAGTGTGAATTCTACACACGGTGTTATGCATGAGGCCCCAGGTGTTCATAGCTTATATATTTGCTGCCCAGTAATAAAACTGAAAGTTGGGTAGTGCCATGCCACCTTCTGCTTTAGGTCATTGTACAGTTCATCCAGAACACGGGGACACAGTTGGAAACTTGTTAAGGAAGTTTTTCTTTACACAAAGAATGATAGACACTTGGAATAGGCAACCAAGTAGTGTGGTAGACAGTAACACGTTGGGGACTTTCAAAACTCGACTTGATGTTTTTTTGGAAGAAATAAGTGGATAGGACTGGCGAGCTTTGTTGGGCTGAATGGCCTGTTCTCGTCTAGAGTGTTCTAATGTTCTACAGTAGAGTCGCCCTTTTGAAAGTGTGGATGTTTCAAATTCCAAATAAATGAATTATGATTGAGTCTAATTTCTTAAAAAATGATTTGTTAGTGTATATGGGGAAGCTTTGAAATAGCAAAAAGAAGATTGGGAAGGATATTCATCTTAACAATGCTAACATAAAGTGGAAGGTTGACCATCTAGTCACGTCCTGTTTAAATTTTTTCCATGCAGACAGTAAAATTTTGTTGAAAAAGAGCTTTGTATTTGCTTGTAATATTTACCCCTAGATAATTAAACTGACCTGCTAACATAAATGGGGAGGTGTCCAGTCTGATTTTACGTGCTAGAGAATTCACTGGAAAGAGCATGCTTTTATTCAGATTGATTTAAAAATCTGCTAATGCTTTAAGGACTGCTGACACAGAATGTTGTGGGTCTGATATATGCAGTGCCATATCATCTGCATATTTTCTGTTCAAGTCCTTCTCTGAAAATCCCTTTTATCTCTGATGCGTTTTGAAACTGAACAGCCAATGGCTCAATGGCTATTGCAAAAAGAAATGGTGATAGGGGGCATCCTTTTTGAGTACCATGTTCTAGTTTGAATTATCTGAAGTAATGTTGCTAATAAAAACTGAGGCTTCTGGACTGGTATAAAAGTAATTTGATTCATGCACATATGTTTGGGCCGAATCTATCTATCTATCTATCTATCTATCTATCTATCTATCTATCTATCTATCTATCTATCTATCTATCTATCTATCTATCTATCTATCTATCTATCTATCTATCGATTGATCAGGTGGTCCAGATCTAACTATGCAATTATTGTATTGTATTACATTAAAAGTTGCATAGTTAGATTTGGACCACCCTGTATTTTATATAGTGCCTTTCCTATCTATCTCTCTATTTAAGGCTGACTGTATTTTGCTTTTCATTTCCCGTTGACCCTCCTTTGCTTTCTCACTTTTAAGTTCTGTTTTTCAGATGTTCTTTCTGTTTCCCCATCCTGTCCAGTTCTCTCTTTTCTTCTTCGCTTCTATTTTCACAATTCTGATCCTTAAAACTTTTATTTATTAATATTTTCTGTCTTTGGGGTGCCGTGTTGCTTCCGTGCCCACTTGAGTTATGGCATCCCCTCCTTTTCACATGTTGTAGTCCAAATGTCTCCAGTATTTTTATTTTTTTTTGCGATCCCAAAATGTCAGGTGTGTGCGGTGGGTGCACTGAGTTGTGGATTTTTCCTCTAAAGTAGGTCAGAGTCAAAAAAACCGCAGAAGCAGTCAAAGTCCTGACATTCATTTGCAATCCCCACAGGATGCTTGGCTGAGGGAAACGACAGCACCAGTGAAGTCGACTCTGGCCTCCTCACGACGTCCTTTACATTTACATTGTAAGTCTGGCTTAGTGATGAAGGCAATGGACTGAAAAGCACGAGATCTCAGTTTGATGTTTACCTGTGTGACCCTCGGTGAGTCGCCTAACTTGCTTGGGTCAAGATTGCAAAATATTCAATGTGGAAAAAGACAGCAGCTAAATAAAGAAGTAAATCAGTGTGACACAAAGCCGGTCAAACAACGAGCTCGTTGGACCCCAAGTCTTTTCTTGGTAGTAATGCTAAAGGAACTTTCTGGAGCTCTTTGACCAGTAAAGTAGACTGCTGGCCATGTTGAACCTCAGAGAGTGCCATTCATTGCTTTGTCTCCTTGGCACTTTTGTGGCACACTCAGGAAGAACTCAGTGTGGTGGGAGTCACAAGACGTCTACTAAAGCAGAAGTTTGGGACCAACCAGGACTGAGGGGGTAATAAGAGAGGCAGATGTAAAAAAAAAAAACAGTTGTTAATGTAAATGTCTGCACTAAACAATACAATGTAGTCCTGAGCTAAAACAATTCTTATTGTGAAGAAGCAAAGAAGAAAAAAAATACATAGATAAAATTATGGTGCGTAAAACAACACAAAGGCTGTTACCCTGATGTCTCGCTCAGTTCAGGAAAGGGGATCAGCAGCCATAAAAAACTGAACTCTGTTACAGCCCATGTCAGAAATGCGACTCCGCAGAAAAATATAAATCAAATCAAATGTCAGGAGCCATTTTTGGTTCTCTGGAGCATTGGATACATAGAGCTTTGCAGAAGGAAAGAGGAGGAAATGAAAGGAAGGGACACAGCACACAACTCAGGAGGATGACTGGGAAAACTGGAAGAGTGGACGTGACTTATAGCAACGGCTACTTCAGTACGACTGTAACTTTACGTGGCTCGTCCTGTGGCCACAACAGCAGGAAGGCGAACCTTCTGAAAGTACAGCCGTGTATCATTCATTGTTACAGAAACGTGCTTAACTCCCATTCAGTGTATGTGCGTGTGTGTGTGTGTGCACTTAGGTCTATCCATCTCAGAGCTCACTACAGTAGAAGTCACAGGAGGATCTGCTGAACCTTTTAGTGCACTGGTGAGGCCTCATCTGCTGTCTTGGGTGCAAGCTTGGCCTCCAGACTACAAAAAGGATATAGATAGATAGATAGATAGATAGATAATGAAAGGCACTATATAATAGATAGATAGATAGATCATGAAAGGCACTATATAATAGATAGATAGATAGATAGATAGATAGATAGATAGATAGATAGATAGATAGATAGATAGATAGATAGATAGATAGATAGATAGATACTTTATTAATCCCAATGGGAAATTCATAGTAGCACTAGAAAAGGATTTAGGAGTCGTAGTGGACTCATCACTATCAACTGGCAGACAGTGTTCAGAAGCCATTAATAAAGATAACAGAATGTCACTTTATATAGCACCATGATGTGTGGAGTACAAGTCACAGGAGGTTCTGCTCAAGCTTTATAACACACTGGTGAGGCCTCATCTGGAGTCCTGGGTGCAGTTTTGGGCCCACCAGACATAGCAGTGCTAGAAAAAGTCCAGAGAAGAGCAACCAGGCTGATTGAGGGCTACAGGGGATGAGTTATGAGGAAAGATTAAAAGAGCTGAGCCTAACGCTTGCATTAGGTTTAGGTCTTGTTAGGTTTGAATTCACAATTGGAGGTCTGAAAATCGAAAGTCCACCTTATGAGAAGGATTTAGGAGTTGTAGTGGACTTAATACTATTGTGTTCTAAAGCCATTATAAAGACTAACAGAGTGCTAGGTTATATAGCGCCTTGATGTGTGGAGCAGAAGTCCCAGGAGGTTCTGCTCAAGCTTTATAACACACTGGTGAGGCCTCATCTGGAGTCCTGGGTGCAGTTTAGAGTCCACCAGATATAGCAGCACAAGAAAAATTCCTGAGAAGAGCAACTAGGCTGATTCAGGGCTACAGGGGATGAGCTATGAGGAAAAATTACAAGAGCTGAGCCTAATAGTTGCATTAGGTTGAAGTCTTGTTAGGTTTTAATTCACAATTGGAGGCCTGAAAATCAAAAGTCCACCTTATGAGAAGGATTTAGGCATCATAGTGGACTCAACACTACTGTGTTCAGAACCCAATAAGAAGGCTAACAGAATGTCAGGTTATATAGCACCTTGATGTGTGGAGTACAAGTCTCTCTGAAAATCAAAAGTTCACCTTATGAGAAGGATTTAGGAGTCGTAGTGGACTTGACACGATCAACTTCCCGACAGTGTTCAGAAGGCAAACAGAATGTCGGGTTATATAGCGCCTTGATGTGTGAAGTACAAGTCCCAGGAGGTTCTGCTCAAGCTTTATAACACACTGGTGAGGCCTCATCTGGAGTCCTGGGTGCAGTTTTGGGTCCACCAGACATAGCAGCACAGGAAAAAGTCCAGAGAAGAGCAACTAGGTTGATTCAAGCCTACAGGAGGTGAGTTATGAGGACAGATTAAAAGAGCTGAGCCTAACATTTGCATTAGGTTTAGGTCTTGTTAGGCTTTATTTCACAATTGGAGGTCTGAAAATTGAAAGTCCACCTTATGAGAAGGACTTAAGCAGTCATAGTAGACTTAACACTATTGTGTTCAGAAGCCATTAAGAAGGCTAACAGAATGTCAGGTTATATAGCGCCTTGATGTGTGCAGTACAAGTCACAGGAGGTTCTGCTCAAGCTTTATAACACACTGGTGAGGCCTCATCTGGAGTCCTGGGTGCAGTTTTGGGCCCACCAGACATAACAGCACTAGTGAAAGTCCAGAGATGAACAACTACGCTGATTCCAGGACTACAGGGGATGAATTATGAGGACATGTGTGTGTGTCATGTCACAAACAATTTTATTTTCTAGGATTTCTTTTAGTATTGAATTTCGTATTTTACTCTGGTTTATTGTCTATTATTCTATTGAATGCCTTTGCATGTCCTGTAAGTATCGTGTTTTAATGTTCTATTCAGGGAACGTCTGTATCCAATGTTACATATACCTGCTGTTTCTTTATGAGACTCTGTGATGCTCCTTAAGCATGGGAAAGGCGCTATATGAATACAATGTATTATTATTATTATTATTATTAATAAAGATTAAAAGAGCTGAGCCTTTACAGTTTAAGCAAAAGAAGACTAAGAGGAGACCTGACTGAAGTGTTTAAATTATGAAGGGAATTAGTCCAGTGGATCGAGACGGTGACTTTAAAATGAGTTCATCAAGAACACGGGGACACAATTGGAAACTTGTGAAGGGGAAATTTCATATAAAGTTTAGGAATTTTTTCTACACACAGAGAACTACAGACATTTGGGATACGTGTCTAAGTAGTGTGGTAGACAGTAAGACTTTAGGGACCTGAAGTTATTTTAGAAGAATTAAGTGCTCAGGACTGGTGAGCTTTGTTGGGCTGAATGGCCTTTTCTTCTCTAAATCTTTCTAATGTTCTCAAATTCATAGCTTAAAACCCCAGATATGGGATTCCCAATAATAACAAAAAAAAAAAACTATCATGGAGCACATAACAGATAATGAATAATGCTGATTTATGACTGTTACCCATAAGTATGATTCTGTTGCTTAACCAATGTCGGGTATCGCATTTCTCTGATGTCACAGGCTCAGCACACAAGTAAGAGTGAGCTGTCATTAAGACACGTGGGCATTTGTA